>NW_026947514.1:15200700-15800700 GCF_034190915.1 Cavia porcellus
AAATTTCCTCAGAGAGACTTCTAAATGTTGGAATCTCCAAAACTCATCCCATTTTAAGCTGTTCTTTGCTTGTAGAGTTTCTGTTTTTATCTGTTTTGTATAATGCTTACCTCTGTAGTACCTGGGATGAAAACATCAATTTTAGTTGCAATATTTAAGGAAAAGCCACTCTTGGGAGCTATTCTGGACAGGAGGTGGAGGCTGAATTCTTCTAATGGAAACTTCTTTGGGAACTATGACTCGTTGGCCTTCACCCCCATTACCATGTTGATGGGAATGGCTGAGTTCTAGGAAATGGCTGAAAGCCTTAGTCAATTTGGTGGTACAAAAGAAAGGAAAGGATACTGTTAAGTGGATCTATATTCCCAGTTATCAAAGATGCCAGCACCATCTCTTAGCTAATAGGAGTCTCACCCGTGCCCTGAGGATGCTACCAGATGTTTCTGAATAAGCACCTTACACTTATAGTCTCAGATACTGCACACTTAACAATAGCATCCACTTAGAAACTGGCTATTAAGTAGTCACCAATACATTACTGAAGCTAGATCTCCAAACTACTAGTAACACACTGTTTGGAGTGAAATTCATTTTAAAATAAATTTTAATTGGAAATTTGGTGTATGTTGTGTCATTAACCTCAATTTTTAGCATGATTTTCCTAGTACCTTAAATTTTTATTTTTACATGATAGAATGCCTTAGTAATGTCGCTATCAGGAAATCCATTTATTTATTAATATTTTCATTAAAGAAATATTTATTTATCCATGGCTAGGCTCTGTGTGTGTCTGAGAAATAAGAATAAGTGCCGTTTATAAAACTTTTTATGTTTCATTAAGAGAAATGTTCTACATTAATTCTAAAATGCAGTTTTATTATTTAGCATTTCTAAAACCAGAATGTGTCTTACTACAAATGAATTAATTTTTCTGAGCTACATGAATAATGAATGATGCATTCTGTAACTGATGTTATATTAGCTTGGATGGAGATATTCACACTATACTAAATTAGCACCATACTTTGCGCAATATAATGCCACATTTGGAGCATATTCAGTATGAATTTAAGCCTCCAATTTTAGGTGCTATGGTTGATCCAGGGGAACCAGGATTCTGATGTCTGCATGTCCAGGTCTAGAAGGGGAGAATCAGATGATGAATGGGGACTCAGTAAACACAAGTTGCATAGGCAGTAAGAGTGAGCTGGATAGAAATTTCTATTGCTTCATATCTCTCCTTGTTTTCTCCTTTTCTGGGCTGCTACATAAATTCACTGCAGTGTAGCCCTGTTACATCAGAATAGAGCAGGAGTAATGAGAAGCACCAGGAAGGGCTGGCACATGGGTCCCGCAGCAAGAGAGATTAGGGTTAACATTTGTACCTGAGGATGATAAAATAAACAGTGAAGTAAGATGAAAACAACAGTATTCATGCATCAAGTATCCTCCTTTACCCATTTCAAAGGCCCTATATATTAAGTGATGACATTTCTGCCAGCCAGATAGTCAATGAGCATCCTTCTTAAATCCTGTTTCAGGTATGAAGCGGGCTCAGGGAGAGTAAGTGACTTGCCCAACATCATTCAGTTTATCGATGACAGAAATCAGGATTCAGGCTTTGGTCCTCAGGGCATCAAAATCTACTTCTCTTCCAATGTGCTGCATGGTATCCCCAAATCTTAGAACATACACGGACTTTACACCCAAGGTCTCAGAAACCAAGCTATATCAGAGTATGAAGAGTCACATAAAGTATCCTCAGAGTCTAAAATTAGGGCCACTGAATAAGATTTTACAGATGTCTTGGGAAAACCTAACTGTGTGTCATAGTCCAGGTGGTGGACTGCACCAGACTGGGAGCAGTAGATGCTCAGGAAAGTAGCTTTTGGCCTGGTGAGATAAGTGCTGAGGATCAAGAATTTGCTAGTTTACACTAATCAGTCTGCCAAAGAGCAGAAGTGCTGTTGTAGCTAGCATTCCAGAACTCAGCAATAGCATATTTTAATAAAGCTTGTGATCTCAAGAGGATCTGGCTGCAGGGGTGAGCTCACAGTCAGTAGTTGGGAACAATTTTAATTATGTTTCTAATACTTGAGGAGCTGTTGTCAGTAGATTCCGTTTAGGTTTTGATCCCACATAGACTTAAAGAAAATTTAAAATGTTTTGCTTCATTATTGAAAATCACCCATTATTTGCTATCAGCTATTGATGAACCAAAAATAATTTTATAAATTGGAAGAGTTTCCAAGCTTTCAAATGCCAAGGGTGCTTATTCAGTCTTGAGACCTAGGACAAATTCTAAGTCACATAAACATATATTTAATTTCTTCTCACAGAGGTGATAGATCAAAGTAGACTTTCATTAATTTAGAGGCATCTAAATTAATTAATATCTCCCGAGTGTTCAAAACAACTGTATTTTATTTTTGCCTTTTTTTTTATTTAAGGAGAATAAGGAAAAAAACAAAACAAAACAGAAAAAGGGTACAAGTAATACAAAATTTAAAAAATAAACAGTAAGAAATCACTAGTTAATAGATTACGTATTCTCATCTTAGAAATAGTTGTTCAAGTTACAAATTTGAAGCATATAAAGTGGACTTTCAAACAGTGAGAGTGCAAACAGTTTTGTTCAATGATCCAAAAAACACTCAGTAATATGGTTATCTATCTTACACACTTAAACATATATGCAGTTATAACCTTTAGAGCACTTTCTTTTCTTTTGTACAATGACAATTACACATTTTGGGTTTTATTACTCCCACAGTTCTTATTACTTTTTTTGAAGAGAGTAAAACCAAATGCAACATATCAGAACAGAGTCAGTCAAATCAAAAGGATGGACATAATAGATAATGTAAAAACAAAATATAAGGTGATCAACAATGGTTACCATACTGCCTCTTGCTATTTTAAGAAGAATTGACAGTTATAATAAAATTGAACTAAACAGTAAAGAATAAAACCAAAGCATTGGAGCCATTACAGGATTTAAAAAAAAATAATAGTCAACTGGAATGGGCGTCATAATGATTCTTATTGTCTTCACAAACAACTGTATTTTAAGCAATACACACAAAAGACTATTATCACTATTGTTTTTGTCATCAATAAGCATTTATATGTTCTTAAAAACTTTTGCCTTAGTGAAGTGTCTCCCAAAGAAGTTGAAAAAATCTTGTCATTCTCTCTTTTAGAGGTTCTCATATTTATTTTAGTTTCCAACATTTATTCCAATTTAGAATGTTATCTTACAGAGTTTGCAATATATGAGCATATGTGAGAAGTACATGGAAGAGAATTAAGAGTATTTTAAGTTGGCATATTAATGACTACACAGTGAAAAATTTATGTAAAAGTCATAGGTGACTGCATTTAAATGTTTTCCAAAGGTAGAGGTAGATGGATGAAAAAATATATTTTTATAAACACTAGAGTACCACTCTGCTGTAAGGAAGGATAAATTGGGTGCACTTTGAGGCCATAATTTTAAGTGAAGTACATCAGACACATAGACCTAAATATTACATGGTTCCTCTTAAGTGAGAATCCCAATATATACATAAAGTGGAAAATAAAAGAGACTCTAGGAAAAGAATGAAAGTGAAAAAACGGTATTGAAATCCGGTATGTATAATGTATCTAAAAGTGTACTTTGATTTAGTATAATTGTCTTAGTGTTTTATGTTTTTTGGCCTTCTGGCCTGGCTGTTAATCTGTATTAATACTAATTAACTTTATAAGATAAAAGAACAGGATGTTGGCAAAATAATTTAAAAACAGGGAATAGGAGGGTAGGGGGAAAATTGAGATGTTCTATGCTCATATATCAATTCCCCATAATGAAATAATCATTATATACTGCAAACAAACAATAAAAATCAAAACTTAAGAAGAAAAAATTATTTCCCAAGATATGAAGCAAAATTTTTAATGTGCACAAGGTGAAAGCAGGAGAGTGTCCTTAAAGTTACATGTTTAGTGTAGGTGGGGAAAGAGAAGACCGGCAATGTTTCAGGTCTGGAATTGATTCTAATTTTGCAGGTGAAATTATTTCTCTGAAAACCAAATGTAATCTGTTATGGACATTTGTTCATATGGCTTTGTGTGAAGCCATTTTTATGTTTTGATTGAGACTTGGGCTTCACAGGCATAAACACAGTTGCTGGATGAGCCAATGTATTTATTGTAAGCACCTGGGAATCTGGCCCCAATGAGATTCACCCCAAAAGGGATTCTCATAGCCAAACAATGCAGGCAAAGCTCAGTGGAGGGCTCGGACGATGTATCTTGGGTCATTTCTCTGTTTGTCTTCTTTCTGTTTTTAGGTCTAAGTTCCTTCCTGGATTTTCTAACACGGCTGCCTGTGGCTTTTGCTCATCTTTCTTCCAGATTTTTTAAAAATTTTGTTTTAAAGAGAATAAAACAGATAAAACCAATGAAAACAAACCAGTGTAAGAGATACAGGACTTCAAAACATTATGAGATCAATAGTAGTTATCATAATGCCTTTTGATGTCTTCAAAATAGCTGCATATAACTTCAGACATAGTAAAAATCAAATAGAAAGGAATAAAATAGAAACAATAAAAACAAAACAATGAATGCAACAAGGACTTCACAAGCCAATAATAAATCCAAAATTGTTGCCATAATATATTTCGCCATCTTTGAAATAGCTGCTCCTGCCTTTGGATTTAACATAAACAAAACAAAAGAAAATAAAACTCAACCCAATAGAACAATGGAAATGATATGGGATTTCCAAAACAAGTCCTGATAGGGACTCAATAATGGCTGCAACCCTCAGAAGGAGATCCCCCCTAGATGTCACACTGGGTACCGCTATCCTCTGAACCCATGGTCAGACCATTGGCCCTAGACCAGCGATATCAGTGAAACACCAAACCACCACAGGCATCTAATTGCATTTCACCTCGATAGCTAACATCACAGCCTGTATTTCTCTGGATAAGCCAGTTGCTTACAGTGGGGGTTCGGGGGGTGAGATGGTGGGGGGGGTGTGAAGGGTAGGACTGGAGGTTCATTGGTACTGTTCCAGTCCAGCGCTGGCCTGTACCTGGTGCTGGTCCCCAGATTGTGCTTGCTTCTTGGTATGGCCTTCTTCTCTCTACCCCTGGCCTGTGAATGGCCCCTTCTTCCAGATTTAGAGCCATCTCTGAGAAAGCCCCATATGTGATGGCATCAGGCATTGAGGGGGCATCTAGAAATAAGCTATGACACTGTGAAAAGCCTTTATTGAAGGTTGTGCCTTAGCTACCTTCCTGCTCCATCTTGATGCCTACTGCACTCATGAGAAGTCACAGGCGTCTTTGTGCTGTTGGAGGGCAGGCCACTCCACTGCCCTTTTTCTTCAGCTTACCATTGCAGGCCAAGTTCTGGGAAGCCACGTTTGATTTCCTGAAGGCCGTCTCATCATACACTCAAGAAGGGACCCTTCATAGTATGCTTCTGGAGTTGTGCCATTAATGTTGGAGCCCTGAGTTCTCACCAATCCCTTGTGCTCTTGTGTGGGGCAGAGCAAGGCAGACCTATCAGATGCAGTTCAGCAAGCAGCCAGCTGGGGTTCCAGGTGTCATGAAGTCATTCTGCCCACTGCCCTGATTGCTCTGAGCTGGTCTCTTGCTACCCTTTCTTTTGCCACAGTGCCTCTGATCTGTGCTTCTTTGTCCTAACAAGTGCCTTTCCTCCAGTGAGTTTTCTCGTAAGGACTGGAGTTGGTTCCTGACCCATTTTGATCTCCTCTTAGCAAGCTCTCCATAGATTACTGCTCAGGCTTCTCATTAGGGCCCCAATGAGAACACCAATCCACCAGCAAAAGACCAATTTAACACTGCATTGCGACAGAGAAACCCTTAAATGAAAACTGTAGAGACATCCAGTACATAAAGCAGGTAGACATGGGGTGAAGTGGGGAACAAGGGACAGGGTGCCTCAGGGTGGTTCTGTACAGTTTGAAAACCACAGTGCTTGGGGAGACCAACCATGGTTGCCATGACAAGGAGAATTTCCCACAATTTATAGTTCTGCAGTATTTGACTTGTTCATAATTTTATGTTGAAAACAACAGCTTGTTCAGGTGGCGTGGGATGGAAAACACTGGTGTGATCCATTTCCAGTGCAGGGGACCAACCACTGGGCCACCATGGTGGGCCTCTTTGCAGTGCCTGGTCCTGCCATGTGCATACTTGCTTTCCTGCCTCCTGATGCTGACCAGGATGCTTCTGGGGACTTCTACACATCTGCACAGATGTGCTGGTGGCTGCCTTTTTTTGTGAATGAAAAGCTCTACTTCTGGCTGTGAATATAACTCCTGTGCCATATGCAGAAACAGTTTTTTTCATTCCTTTTGGCCATGTTAGCCTGGGGTTTTGGGCTTTGTAGAAAAATCAGCAAGAATTTTCAAAAAAAATTTTTTTTTTCCCTGCAAAGCTTCTCATCGTTGCATGTAGTTGAACAGTTAGGAGATGAATTCCACCCTATATGTCACAAGTGCCAGGACATTAGGCAACTTACCTAACTTTTTCTGGGCCTCAGATTCTTCACTTATTAAGCCAGAGCAAAAGTGGAAAGTCATGGACTGTCCAGGCTTAACGAGAGCCTTCACTTGAAAAGTGCAGTGCATCTTGCAGCACAAGCACCCAGGGTGGTGTTGACGGTATTAGTTTCCTATCGCTGCTGAAACAAATGACTCTGACTGGATGAATTAAAACCACGCAGCTTCGTCCTCATACAGTTTGCAATTCACACTTCCTAAATGGGTCCTATGGCACTAAAGTCAAGGTATCTATAGGATTGGTTACCTCTATAAGTTCTGAGGGACAATCTTTGCCTGTGTTTCCCAGCTTTAAAAGCCTGCCCACGTTCCTGCCTGTATCACCCTGATCTTTCTTTGGACCTCACCTCTCATCTCTGGGTCTGGCCCTCCTCATTTCCATTTTATAAGAACCTGTGTGATTACCCTGAGCTCACTCAGATGACCCATGATAACCCCCCCATCTCAAGATTCTTAATTTAATTGCATCAGCAAAGTCTCTTTGTCATGTGCAGTAACATAGTCATAGGTTCCAGGGATTAGAGCAAGGATATCTTTAGGTACCATAATTCTGTTTACTACTGCAAATTTTTATTTAAAAACATTTTTAAGTGTCTACCTTGTGCCACACCTTCTGCTTTGTACTGGGCATATAGTGTGAAGAAGACGCAGTGATTTTGCCAAATAAATGATGACAATGTAATAACCATAGTAGTTGATATTAACTGAGTGTTATATGCCAGGTACTATGGTAGGTACTGTAAGTACATCATCTTGCCGAAGTCTTACCACTGCTCTAAGAGAAAGATATTATTTCCATCTTAAGGATAAGGACACTGAGGCTTGGAGAGTTTGAGTATTTTTTTCTAAAGGCCATGTGCCAAAAGATCTGAACTCAGGTCTGTCTTTGAGTTTAAGCTTATGTAACTAGTCATTGCATTACATTCTGCCTCTTAAAGAAGAGGTGAGTATACCTTGGTTCCTTTTCTTAGTGTCTGTAAATTGGTCATCCTTAGCAGAGCTGTAGACACAAGGACTCTGATAGAGGGCCTGTGCATAGAGCTCCCAGGGGAGGCAAAAGCTATGCTTCTCCTAGCCCTGGCAAGAAGGTCCAAAGCTGCAAGCTCATGACCTTCACAGTTGGGCAAGTGCTGGCTTGTCTTCAAGTGGATCTAACAGAATTGTGTTATTCACTGCACTAAGCTGGTTCCTCCCCAGGATCATTTATCATCACGCCATCGGGGTCTGCTTTGGCCCAAGGGAGCGCGCTAATGAAGGAAGAGGAGATGGATGCTATTCTTCTTTCACCATTAGTATAAAAACCACCTGTGACTTTCAAAGGCCAAAAAGAGGGTACATTCAGGTCAGCCAGAAGGGAAAGGCAGCATTTGAACCCTCCAGGCCATATTATTCTTCATTTTAGCCAAGATTCCTTTAGCAGAAGTGGACGGTTTGCATGGAGGGTGAGGGCAGGGTGCAGGCTGGACTCCAGGCTGCCAGGAGTGGAGTCAGGGTGAGACTGGCAGTGGCTGGGTGCAGGTGCAGGAGGATGAGGAGCACCAGTTCAGCTGGCGTGGCAGGTGCTGGTGGGTCCAGGTAGGGAGAGGGAGGCAATGGAGGAGGCACTGATGCTCGCGGCTCCAGGCCTTGATTGTGCCACATGGGAGTGGGGACCCCGCTCGCTCAGTAGGGTTGGGACTTGCATTTTCTTGGTTTTTCTTGGGACAGCTTCTCCTTTCAACCCCTTTGGTAACACCCTCTCACCTTGAGAGACATTGCATTGCAGACACGTTTACAAATGGGCTGTTAGAAAGATAGTTCTTAAATTATGGCGGACCTAGGGTCCATACTTTTTTGACTTTTGGAGACAACATTGGTTTTGAGCAATTATTTTTTATGATAATGATGATTGATTAAATGAGTAATATATGTAATTTAGCTCCTGGATATTTTCAAGGCTTTATATCTATAAAATTCACAAGTCAGAAAAATTTTCCTTCCTTCCTTCCTTCCTTCCTTCCTTCCTTCCTTCCTTCCTTCCTTCTTCCTCTTTTCCTTCCAAACTACTATGGGATAGACATTGGAATTTAGGATATGAAGTTGATAATTACTACTTTGTGACTTCTGGGGCCTTCTAGTTTGGTTAGAGGATTCATTCTTTAATTTTACTCAAATTATCACTGGGCATCTGTTATGCAACAGGTACTAATCTAGGTGATAGGGAATAGCAATGAACAAAACAAGCCAAATCTTATACTCCAGAGTGGAGGTTTATCTTTTAATAGGAAGAGATACACAATGAACATGCAATAGTACAGGGTACAGTTTCACTTAATAAGAAAAATAAAGCACTGGAAAAGAAAGCCAGGCAACAGGCTAGAGAGTGACTGCCAGAGGTAGGGACCTTTTTGCTGTGGGGTATGGGGTGGGGAAGGCCTCACTGAGGAAATGGTACTGTGGGGTCACTTGTGAGGATCTGGGCAAGAATGTTCCAGGTAGGGATAATAAGTTCCAGAGCTTGGAGCTACCTCAGATAAATTAAAAGGCCAGGGTGGCTGGAGAATGATGAGGAGTGGATGGCCAGGAGTGAAGTTGGAGGGGTGAGCGTGGTCAGAATGTGGAGAGCTGAGGGAAAGAGCCTGCATATTCTCGGGGCGTAATGGGAACCCGCTGAGTGTTTCCAGAAAAGCAGTGGAAGGCTTATGCAAATTAGCTGCCTGCATAGGTCACTATTAGAGGTGGACAGGGCAGTGGTTTAGATGGGTGTGGGACAGGGCAGTGTGGGAGAAGAGTAGTGGAAATTAGGATGTATTTGAAAGGCAAAGTTATCTGGATTTGTCGTCGGCATCAGGGTACAGTAGAATCAAAGACAATTCTAGGTGTTTTGGCTGAGCTCCTGGGCACCTAGCAAGACTGTTAATTAAAGCACAGAAGTCTAGGGGAAGGGGCAGATTTGGGGTGTGTGGTATGAGTGCAAACAAGACTTTCCTTTAGTTTGAGTTCTTGATTGAACAGCTATGTGGAAATGTTGGAAAGACAGCAAACTGTAAGTGAAGCACAATGTTAGCAATGTATACCTTGTGTTAGAAGGAGCCTGCTTTTTCCTTTAGAAATTGTTGGGCTGGGCATGTTGGTGCACACCTGCAATACCAGCACTCAGCAGGCTGAGGCAGGAGGATCACCATGAGTTTGAGGCCAGCTGGGCTAATTAGTGAATCCAAGATCAGCGTGCATTACATAGTGAGATCCTGTCTTAAAAATATTATAGTGTTGATGTTGGGGAAAGAAGGAAACAACTTTTATTCATTCTTGATTATATGCCAAGCACAGTGCCAGTTGCTTTACACATACTGTTTTTTATGAGGCATAAGTCTAGAGAAGCATCTCTAGTGTGCAGTGTAGGATTATTCAGTCTGGGGTCTGATTGTTAGGCTCAAATTCAAGCCATTTTTCTTGTTTTGTCATGTCTAGTGGCATGTTCTGGGCTTTCTTTGCACTTTTGTAAAAGGGGTTATAACAATACTTATATAGTTATTTTGGCATTAAATGTATGTATATATATATATATATATATATATATATATATCCATGAATGGTAGTAATTTTAATGTTTCTGATAATGCTTTACTTCATTGGGTGGAAGAGTAAGTTGTGGTGTAACATGAACTTTGCACTAGAATCTTGTTCCAACTTACTTATCAGTCAATGTATAAGATGCTTGGGTTTTGTTGTTGGTTTTGTTATTTGATGTTATGAGCAATTCCTCCATTACAATATTAAAGCCTGTTTCTGTTCCCATTACTGTATAACAAAACAATTTACTGGCACCAACAAGCATTTATGTCCATACATTCAGAGCTTTAGAATTCAGGCAGGACACAGAGGGGTGGCCATGTCTCTTTTACAGTATCTGGGGCTTCTCCTGGGAGGAAGTGAAAGCTGTGGTGTTGATGGGGGTGGGGATGGGAGTGGGGCTGGAGTCCACTGACGGCCATCTTGGCCAGCTTTGGTGGTTGGTTCTAGCTGTCAGCTGAGGTCTCAGCCTGACTGTTGGCTGGAAAATCTACCTGTCTTTACTCCTTGGGCTCTCTCAAATTGGCTAGCATGGGCTTTCTCACAGCATGGCAAGTGGATTCTGTGACTGCCTGTGCCAAGAGAACCAGAAGGAAGTGGCTTGGTGGGCTCTGCTGCCTTACCCCCAGCCTGTCCAGTTTCAAGAAAAGGTAGCATGAATATCACATTCCCGTAGGAGGAGGGTTAAAGTTACATGGCAAGAAGAGCGTGTGGGATGAGAAATACGGCTGTAATCAGTTTTGAACAATACGCAATTTGCCAGGGCAGCTTAACCAGGAGGTCATTTGTGAGGTTAACTTGCCTAAAGGATGTAACACACATCTACATTTTGGACACGCTCCAAAACCTGGGTCCCTTTTATTTATTAAAAGGATGTGAGTACAATTAACCTAAACTGTTTTAGGATTCAAGGACTGACTCATTAGGAGCTGGCAAGCTTTCATTTATTTAATGAACGCTGATTAAATGCCATCACTTGTAGGTTCTGACGTGTGTATGGCCCTGGGATAATTACTGTGGTGGCGATATTGTGATGGCACCGGGATCAACAGGCTAAAGGGTGAGGCAAATACAGATGGTTTTCAATTAAGCAATATCTGAAGACACAGAGGTCACTGACAATCCCAAATGGTAGTTAAGATGCAGCTAGTCAGGACAAGATACTGAATGACTTTACTACAAATATATTCACTTATGATAGTCACTATGTAGAGCACATTTCCCACTCTGTAGATTCTATTAGTTAGTCATGATGACAGTAGCAATTAATAAGTACTCAATATAGCCTTTCAATATACTAAGTACCCTAACAGTACCCCCTACTTAATTTGTGGTATAAGTTTTATGGTACACATTTTGTTGATGAGGCAGTGAGAGGTAGTGGTGTTAAGTTACACAGGCCAAAGTCCCCAGGTCTTTGGAAATACAGTGCATGCTCAAAGGGTCAGGGCTGGTTAACAGAAAGTTGAGATGAGAATTCAAGTTCTGGATTTTCTCTGTGGTGTCCTTTCCTCCAGACCCAACTTCCAATTGTGTACCATAAATCTTACGGGTACCAAGAAGGTCACATTCTTGGTACAGATGATAAGAGAGAAAGAAACCTCATGACTCTGGACCCTATTCTATCTTCCAACCAGAAAGCTCATTATGAGCTATATTATATATGGTATGTAATCTAATGTACCATACAATACGTGATATAAACTTCACATTTAATGAATTATATTTGTATATTCAAGAGAAGCATGGAACACCAAGAGTTGTCTAGACTTAGAATGAAACCCTTTTGTTTAAGTGGAATTATATGTCTACATCTATAATTTCTACTTTATGTTTGGATTTTGTTCACCTAAATTGAAACTCAAACTTTTAGAGGATATGAAGGAAGGATTTGTTCCAAAACTTTGAGCGTCTCTGATTTATTTCACCCTGCTTCTGGATATTTTTAATTTAAAGATTTGCTAAGAAGTGTCTGAGTCATTGCTCTAAACTTCAGGCTCAAGGTCTCTGCCACTAGCCAACATCATTATTTTTTCTCCTTTTTTCCCACCTCCTCCCTGCCTCCTCCTTTTCTCTCTTTTTCCTTCCTTCCTTCCTTTCTTGCTTGCTTACTCTCTTTGAAATTGGACCCAGGGCCTTATACATGCAAGACAAGTTCTCTACTCCCTAGTTACATCCCTAATTGCTAGCTAAAGTCTTTTCTATTGGCAAGATCTGCATGTCCTTCTACTGTAACCTTTAAAGTGCCTATGAAAGTACAAATCCATAAAATTAAATGTCATAAAGGAGAAAGAGTTTATTCCATTTTTTTGAAAATTCAGTTCCTTTAGGTTGTATGTCTGTTAGGGTTTCCTGACTGGTTTTGTACGTAAACATGTCCCAGGAATTATGATCATATTATTGTGATCTTTGGTTTTAGGTTTCTGTATTCCATTGAGTTTGTTTGGTGCAAAGTGATTAAATAATAGCTTTAAATTGCAATAACTTTTCTCTGGCAGAAAGTGATGTTTGATAGATGCATTCAGCAGTTCTTCCTTGTGGTAAAAAAAGTGAGTTATCTGGTCCAAGGACACTTCTCGCTCATGAAAACAAGCTTGCCATAGAGCTGGAATAGACTTTAGGTTAGAAGTGTCATGGATGGCTTCGCATGTTGTGTCCTGGGAAGGCAGGGCTGCCATGTCTAGTTGTGCAGGCTGTGTATGGTGCGACTGGGAATGGCAGCCCCTGGAGCTGTGTAATGTGGCAGCTGTCAGGAGGTCATGAAGCTCAGCCTCAGATGATTCTTTAGCATGAGAGGGCTTGATACCATGATTTAAGGTTATAAGAGTAAGAAGATAATACACACCACTATTTCCAAGCTAGTGCCTATACATGCATTGCTTTTCATTTAGGGCATTTCTTTTGGAATCTTTGGTGGATTCTCAGGAATGAGAGAGTAGCTGCTTTGAGGTAGTGTACAATTGTGCTGGAGTGGGAGACCCTTGGGGTCATGTAGTTACCCTTTATGCCAGGACCTTGCTGCTTTAGCCTGCTGATTTGTTCTGGGATAGTCCTCTGTTTAGGAGTCTTCCAAACTTTGGCTTTTAGACTTTGGGATGTAGCCTGACTACCTGTTTTTTGTTTCCACTAAAATAACTACAGCCTTCACTGCCAAAGATTGGAATTGGGATTACTGAAGGGTTTATTGGTACCAACTTGAAAATTCAATCTAACTTTGCCAATTAATGTAAAATCATCGCTTAAACTGTTTTTTTCAGAGAATTTTACTTTTGGGGGTCCTGAGCCTTTGGACTGAGCTACATCTGCAGTCCCTACACTCTTTAGTTTTTATTTTGGGATAGGATCTTCCTGAGTCACTTAATTGTCCTGGCTGCTCACATTTGCAGTCTGGCCTCAGCCTCTGAGAAATTACAGGCTTGCCACCATGCCTAGCCAGTTTCTTTTTTTAATTTTAATTTTTGTTAGCATATATTTGTAGTAAAGAATGATTATATTCATCACGAAGACTTGGTATAAATATACAACATGTCTTAATTCTTTCTTCATCCCCAACCCCATGTCTTGGCCAGAGAATTTCTTGTGACAGAACTTGAAGGCAGCAGGATGTCTTGAGAGAGCATGAACTGTAGGGTTGGATGGACACAGGTCCTCTGTCCTGGTCTGAGCATTTGCCTTGGGCAATTTACTTAGAGTTTCTGGTCTAGAAAATCAGATTAGATGTTATCTAAAGCAAGAAATAGATATCTAAGTAAATAATTGTGTTATTGGTTTTTGTATGATTATTTAATGATGTGGTTTTCTTTTGATTATATTCATTCTTTCAAAATATTTGTTGAATATCCAAGTATGGGAGCAATATTTCTGCCCTTAGGAAGGCTAGTAGAGAAAGTGTTGGACATGATGATGATGAATCAGCAAATAATAAATTTAGTGCCATGATACCTGCTTGGTAGAGAACAATAGGGACAATACACACACATACATGTATACAAACACGTGCATGTACACATACACAGAGAGAGAGGGAGAGAGAGGAAGGAAGGAAGGGGAAAGAAGTGAGTAGAGAGAAGGAAGAGGGAAAAGGATTGGCTGACATGGTTATGGAGGTGAGCAGGTTCCAAGGTTTTCAAAGTGAAGCAGAAACGTGGAGATCAAGGAAAGTTGATGTTTAGTTCTAGTCCAAGTCAGAAATCTCAAGAACCAAGAAATCCAATGGTATAATACTCATTGGAAGGCCATCAGGCATTAAGAGCCTTTAAAAGCTGATGTTTTAGCTGAGTTTGGTGGCAGGAAGTAGCCTTTCTTTACTAGGGAAAGAGTCTTTCTTTTCTGTGGAGGTCTCCAGCTGATTATCTGTGGGCCCCTCAGGTGCGGAAGGGCAATCTGCATACTGATTTAAATGTTAATCCCATCAAAGAAAAGGACCTTCGCAGAAACCCACACTAATATTTGCTCAGGTATCTGGGCATCCTGAGACCCAGTCAAGTTGACGTAAAATTAAGCAGGCTATTTAGAGTGGTCTGAAAAGTCTTCTCTAAGGAGGTGTGATCCGAAGGGTGTCAAGGATGCAGCCATGGGAAGGTTGGGGAAGGCCTTCCAGAAGGAGTGGAATGTACATGGAATGAAGGTTCAGAATGCAGGTGTTGGGGGGTGTTGTGAGATGCAATTAGGGAAGGGCCCAGGGGCACTGTTGTCAGGCCTCACAAACCATGGTGAAGGGCATGCATTTTACTGTATTTGCAAGGGTGGGAGGCATGGACAGGTTTGAGCAGGGAGGGCTGTGAGCTCACTTAGGTTTTGAAAAGATTTTTCTGACTGCTGTGTGGGGAATGAATGAGGAGTAGATGATAGTGAAAGGGTGGAGACTCTGCCTGGGAGACAGACAGTAGCCTGGACTGAGGGTGGGGTAGGAAGAGTGGTGTCCAGATCCACTGTGAAGGCAGAGATGATGGAATGATCATGGGAGAGGCCAGAAAGAGGGACATAAGACAATAAAGGTGGCTTTCAGGATCTGGCTCAAGTGTTAGGTGTTAATGTTATTCTGGGAGATAATCTTTCTCTTTTGGCTAGGTTGGTCATCAGGCACAATTTAGACTGTGAGTCTGGGGTACAATTGAGGTATCCAGAGGGGAGCCTGAATATCTGGAAGTCAGTGAAAGTAAGTGATACTCATTTTAGCATACAAGAGATTGCTGTGGGAGGGAATATAAAAGCAAAGGGATCCAGAAATGAGCCTATGACACTCCATTATTTAGGTAGAAGAGTCAAGTGCAAAGTAGGGTTTAAAGCCTGAACTAGAGAGAGCTGAGGGAAATCTAGAGACTATAAGGTCACATAGGTGATAAGTGGGAGCATTTGAAGAACAAACAAGGTCTTGTGGATGCTGCTGAGAGATCATCAGATGTGCCCATATTGGTGGCCCCTGGACTTGGGAACATGAGGTCATAGAGATGCTGAACAGAGCAGCTTTGTTGCAGTGATGTGGCTAGAAGCATTGTGTTTTTATACAGCTTTAGGATTGGCACCACTCCATGTTTAAGTCTGTTATATGTGCTGTAATGAAATACCACAGACAATATAAAGAAAAGAAATTTATTTTTTCTAGTTCTGGGGATGAGAAGTTTGAGTTCATCATCTTGGCATCTGATAAGAGCCTTCTTGCTATGTCATCTCATGGTGGAAGGGGAGAAGAAAAGCTGGGGGGAAGAGAGAGAGACAGAGAGAAAGAGAGAGAAGGAGAGAAGCATGTTTAGCTCATCTTGCTTCTGATTGCTTCATATACATATATGTTAAAACATACGCACACAAAATAAACATGGATAACAGAATTAATGTTTATAGCAGTGTATCATCTATTAATAATTACTATGGTATTATGGTTTCATTAGTTAATAAAAGACATTTTGGAGGATCTATTTATTCATATTACAGTACTAAATTGTATTAGTCTAAGATGTTTCTTTAATTTAAATATTTACGTTAGACCAAACTTGCTTTTACTGTGAGCTCACTTTTCCAGTAAGCCCACTCCCTTGATAGTGATGGTAATCCATTCCCAATTGCAGAGCTCTCATGACCTAATCACTGTTTTTTGTTTTTCCTTTTTTTGGTGCTGGGGATGGACTTTCACATGCTACGCACTTTCCAGTCCACTGAAATACAGCCTCAACACTCCCTAGCCACATCCCACAGGCCTCACCTCTCAGCCCTGTTGAATTCTTGCATTGAGGATTAAATTTCTAATACTTTAATTTTGAGGGCCACATTCATGGTTCTCAGTTTACTACTTCATTACAATATTGGCTGGTTGTGTAAAATGATTGGTGGCTGTGTTGTTTCAGTCTCTAATTTAGAGTTGGCAGATGAAATGCAAGATACCCAGTTAAATTTGTGTTATTTTTAAAAATTGTTTTAAATATTTATTTTAAAGAGAATAAGGCCAAGGAAAACAAAACAGAATAACACCAATCAAAGTAAACCAGTGTCAGTGACACAGGACTTCAAAACAATAGGATATCAACAATGGTTATTGTAATGCCTTCTGCTGTCTTCACAATAGCTGCAGATACATTCAGACATGGTAAAAATCAAACAAAACAGAGCAGAATAGAACCACTAAAAACAGATCAATGAATGTAATGAAGGACTTCAAAACAAGATAATAGTAAATCCAAAATGGCTACCATATTATATCCTATTATGTTTGAAATAGTTGCCCATGTCATTGTATACAATAAAATCAAACAAAACAAATAAGAACAAAGCACAACCCAATAAAACAATGAAAATGATACAGGTCTTCAAAACAAGACAATAGGTAATCAACAATCTCCCCCACCCTCAGAAGGAGATCTCCCATAGATGCTACATTGCCTCTGAATAGATGATCAGACCACCGGCTTTAGACCTGCAAAGTCAGTGAAACCCTAAACACTACAAGCATTAAATTGTATTTCACCTCAATAGCCATCATCACAGCCTGTGTTTTCCTGGAGCAGCTGGTCACTTATGGTGGAGGAGGGAGGGGGAGGGGCTGGCTCTTCTTGTTTCCCAGACCATACACATCTGGCTCTCATCCCAAAGGCCTGTGCAAGGTGCTGATTTGCAGAGAGGGATTGCTTCTTGGTGACTTCTTGTTCTCTTCCCCCACAGTCCTCGAATGGTGCTGACTCACAGGATCAGGCTGGCATCTGGCTTTCCCCCCAGCAACCCACACATGGTGCCAATTTGCAGGGAGGGCTTGCTCTTGTTCTTAAATTTGAATTTTAGAAAAAAAATTTTTTTTTGGATAGATCTGGCCTGTGAAATATTTGGGACATACTTATATTTAAAAAACGTTGTTTACCTGAAGTTCAAATTTAGCCAAGTATCTTGTATTTTTGCCTGCTATATCTGGTAACTCACTGAACTGGTGAAAATGGATTTTTAGTTCTGTGAATTTCAACCCCCTCTTATCCATGTCAGACTACTCTAGCTAAGTAGGGTGCTATCTAGAAAGTTGCATAATTTACTTCTGGGTTTAGACCAATGGGCCAATGAGAAAAGCTAGTCTTGGTGGAAATTATTTCTGGTGAGAGTTAATGTGGCTACCAAATTCCCTTAGCACACCTCATAGAGTTCTGAGTACATAGCAGGTATTCGTCAGTTGTTAGTTTGACAGAAACTACATTATTTACTGGGGAGAAAATTAGGTGGTGTTCATATTAGAATGGAAAGGAGCTGACTACTATTGCACCTGTACACAAGTTAGTGAAGATGTGGCTTGGCCTCATGGGCCTCAAGAATTCACACTATGTGCCTGGGATACAGATGGTTTTGCTGAGTTTAGCAACTCTCAGTCATAGCAGCTAAAGTACAAATAAATGGCTTGTAAGGGGTGATTAAAAGTCTCTGAATGGCAGGGAGCTCTTGAAAATGCCCACACATTCCAAGACAGCCAGACTGAGTAATTTATTATTTTAATTGATCATACCAATTTCTATGCATTTCTTTCTCCTTCTTTCTAGGAGGTGTAGATGTAACCACAAGACTATTTCAGTGACCTTGGAAGCAATTTCAAGGAAGTTAAGTGTGGGTTGAATGCAAAGTGTATGATGAATAAAATATCAGCTAGGAATTTCTATGAAGATTATATTCCTTGGCTGAAACCTGAAAATCCAGAGGTTAGATTTTACTGTCTTTCTCTTGTGGTTTTCTCTCAAGTTTTGCTGTTTACAAGGATCATGTATTAGTAATTAACATCCATTTCCACTGCAAGTGGAGGTTAGTTCGTTCAGCCTATTCCAAATGATTTAACTATACTTTGTGACAGCATTCAGCATGTCTTAGATTTTCAAATAGTGTAGCAGAGTTTTCATAAATGGGGAGTTTCTTGAAGGAAATATATATACAATAGCTGCTTAATTTCAATTAATCCATCATACAGAGATTTGCCTAGGTAACAGGTTTCGGTTTGAGGATCCATGAGGGACCCTTCTTATATTGAGGAAGAGGGATTTAGTTCTTGAAAATATTTCCGGAACACACTTTGTACTATTGCTTTATGACCTGCTACTTGGAGAACAGCTTGAGGACCAGCATAGCAGCTTGGCCGACTTCCAGGTGACTCACGGGAGGCTCTGCTTCCCCTCTGCAGTTGTTGAATGCTTTCTCTAGATCTTGAGTCCTGGGCCTTTTCTACATTAGGTGGAGGTGAAGGTGAAGGTACTGCCCCCCAATCCCAGACCCATTTCATTCTTTCTTTTCCGTCTCTTGGTTTCTGGACAGCATGGTTTCAGCTCATCACTTTTGTGTCCCCTGGTGCTTGAAGCACAATAGGCACTTGGCCACATGTGTTGAATTGCTCTGGGGGCTTCGATTGGGTACATATTACGTTCTGTGTACATGGACCGGCCGGTGGAGACCCAGACAGGAAAGAAAGGATCCGTCTGCAAGGGGGATCTTCAGGAATGTGTATTCTGGCAGCAGGAACTTCTAGTGAGAAAGGATATGCTGGGGATGGAGTGAGGTGTTAGGAGGTTAGTTAGGAGGTCCAGCCTCTGTGCAGCAGGTTGGTTCAGCCCTAAGACTCCCAGATCTGAACTAGCTTACTGAAGAATTCTGAGCCTTCATCAGACTCCATTTTAACCCCCAAGCTCGGTGTTGCTGGAGATACAGAGCTTCTTTATGGAGGGCACTTTCCCATGTCTTTAGAAAGTCTGCTGATTCCTTGAGGACTGCATTAATTAGAGTTAATAATGTTTCAAAACACTTCTCCATTTTCAGATGAATGGATTTGTACATTTCCTACGTCACTGTCTCCCCAGCCTTGTGAGTAACAACGTGGGTATCATTTTCCCTTTTAAGTTGCTCTCTTCCTCCATCCCACACCCACTCCGAGCCTCTGAGAGCTGCATTTGCAGTAAATCAGGAAATGTGCTGATGTCAGCAGCCCTGATGTGCATTCAGAGGTGCCACTTTGGAGGAAATTGTTCAGAGGTTGAATGCTGAGCTGCAGAGATGTTTCATAGGGTATTATGTAGAAACTGTCTCCTTTCTGACGGATCTTGTTTATTTTTGTGACTTAGTAGGCACACTGAGAGAGGAGCCCTCTAAAGATTTTTCAGTGTAAATTTCTCTTTTTTCTTTTTTTTTCTGGGAAGTTTTAGAGACTGTGAGATGAGCCAGGAGCACTCATCTGCCACGTTGGCAAACAGAGATAGCTGCACTGCTTGCAAAGCAGAATGTTCAGGGCACTGAGCCTGCATCTCAGTGACCCTGAGACAAGGGCGATAAGGAAGTCATGGCTCATTCTACATAAGTGGTTTATTCTTAAAAATATATAGCTACAAACAAAAGCCCGTTGTAGATGCAGCCAGAATGTGCTGTTTAAATGCTTTCTGCAGAAAATCCTTTTGTAAAGTAAGTGTCTGTCTTGCAGAGTGGGATTGCTGTGTGTGGTTCTGGATTTGTTTGTTGTGAGGGTCACCTCAATGTCTTCATGACCCACACTACGCAGGTTGTCTGAGTAGAGAGCTGTGGTAAGACTTCAGGGAGACACAAGGACTAATTGAAGAAGGAAATTATGGGTAGGGTGTGACAGCAATCCCTGAGGTTGTTCAGTTTTTCTAAGTGCCCAGCAGCCTCACTTAGACTGGAGATAGAGGGTAATTTCCAGGGAGCTTCAGAAAAAAGTCAAAAAAGAAAGGGGTGAGTTTGTCAGCTGAAAGGAAATGTTGAACGTAGAGTCTAAGCTGGGTGCAGAGGAGAGAAAGAACATAGGGAGGGCATGGTAGAAGGGAGAAAGCAGACGCAGAATGTGATTCAAGAGTAACTGGAGAGAGAGCCGGAAGGATAGGCTATACAAGTCAGCGTCTGAGCCAGATTTGGCTGCTATAACAAAATGCCATAAACTGGTATATTTGAAACAGCAGAAGTTCATTTCTCATAGGCATGGGGCTGGGAAGTCTGAGATCAAGGCAAATTTAGTTTCTGGTGAGGGCATTCCCTGGATTATAGAGGGCTGTGTTTTCACTGTATCTTTGCGAGGTACAGTGAATGAAACGTCACTCTACAGCCTCTTTGATAAGGGCAATAATTCATTCATGAGGGCTTTGCCTTCCTGGCCTGTTCACCTCCCATGGTACCTCCTCCTAATGCCAGCACATGGGTAACTAGTCTTTGATGTGCCGAGTGGAGTAAAATAGTCCAACTATAGTAGTCATATTTCTTTGAGTATTTTTGAGACAGGGATTGTATTAGCCCACTTCTCTATTTGTGGGACAAAATACTTGATGCCTTCAATTTAAAGGAAGAAATATTTCTTTTGGTCCCTGGTTTCAGGGATTTTGGTGCCTCGTTGGCTGGCTCCAAGGGTCGGCAACCCCATGGTGGAAGGACTTGGGAGAGGACAGCTGCTGAATTCATGGTGTGTGAGAAGCAGGGAGCAGGGCAAGAGCCAGAGAGGAAGGGGCCATGCTCCACATTGTCCTTAGGTCATGCTCCGTGACTCAGCCAGACTCAGCCAGAAGGGTGCTTTCCTAATCTCCTAAGGGTCTCTCAAGTCAGTTAAGTTGACAGTCAAGATTAACCATTACAGGAATGTTTCTGGTGTTGATGAGGTTTAGGACATGGCCACTGGGCCATGGGGAAGCAGGCTACAGAGGATGCTGTTGGCACCACTGAGACCTTTAGATGTGTTTCACCCTCTGAATCATCCTCCAGTCAGTGGGCATCTTTCTTTCTGGTTTGTAACTCCAGTCTTTGTCAGAGGACTTTTCTTAGTGCACCAGAATCTCTTTTCAGGATGCTTCTAGAAGATTCTATTCCTCAGGGGTGTCCTGTAACCAATGACTGACTGGGTAGGAGGATGCAAGACTAGTTTGCTTGCCTCAGAGTGGGACCAACTCTGTGACAGAATTTAGGCTTCAGAGTTCCCTATGGGCTCAGGCAGACCCTTGGACTTGACCCAGAGCTGGTCCTTTATTTGGCTACTTTATCTTCATTTCTTCCTGCATCTCCTTTTGGGTTTCTTCTAAATGGATCACTTGGAATAATCACTCGCAATAAAACATAAGCAGGGCTCCTTCTCGAGAAGCCAGTTGCAATGGAATGAAAGTAATGGTGATGCTGAGGAATTCCAGGCAGTGGTAGGCTCGGGGGTTGGGTACTTGTGTGTGGAGTCATTCAGGAGGAAATCCAGGGCTGGGTGACAGGCTTTAGGGAATCAGGGAGAGATTAGTGGTCACAAGGGAGAGTAGAAATGGAGGAGGCCAAGGGTGTGAGTTTCAAAGGAGCAGAGGTTTTAACGCAAATATGTACAAATATGAAGTGAAGAAGACTTTTGTTTCTGCAACAGGGATCTAGAGGTGTTTTGGAATGGACCTGAGGTAGAGTGAGGAGAAGCTTGGATTGAAAGAGACAAAGCTAAGAATAGAAGAGAGGTGAGGTCTGTGTGTGATGGCTTCTTTGGCTGCACATTCTTCAGGAGAGCTGGTCCCTTCAGTCTCCTGGCAGTTGGTGGCTTGGCAACCTGGGCTTAAAGTGTGGAGCTTGGGACTCTTCCTGGCCTGTGATAGGTGTGCACTGATTGAACTAGTCAACGAGACACATCCAGTTTCTAGATGCCCTTCCTTTTCATCATTAAAACCTCACTGTGAACTTTCACACCAATGTATTTTGTGCTGTGATAAATATAGAATTTATCAAAGCATCCAGATACTTGTATTACTACGATTATGTGGGGTGGAATTAGGCAATAGGATGGGTCGCAGATTGAAGTCATAAGATTGTTCTGCTTAATATATATACATAATTTTTAAATTATATATAATTTTAAAATTTTGTTTTCTATTTTTTAGTTTTGTTTTCTATTGTGGATCTGTAATAAGAATCTGGGAGAGAAGTACAAGTACTTATGATCTATTTGCTTGTGGCTCCACAGACTTAGGGAGGTTTGTGGGGGTAAGAGGATGGCATGTGGAGGACAGGGGCATCTGGGGAACAGAGGGAGGTCCTGAGTAGTTGAACACTGGAGGCCATGGAAAGGGTCATGAGGTGACTGGAGTTTTAAGCTGGAGTAAGGTGAGATTTTAGAAGGTCTCCTGGCTGCCATGGGAAGCTGAGGTGGGAGGGGATCGCTGCAGGAGCCCAGTAAGGATCCTAACAGCTTTCACAAGGCACCAGGGAGTGACTCTGCCAATAGGATTTAAAATCGGATGTAAGACTCTTGGCCCCAGGGAAAAGGAGATATTTTGGAAACTGCCACTGCTTATATTATTTTTAATCCCAAAGGAAGAAAAAAACATCTTTTTCTCTAAAAAAAATGCACTAGTTAATTTAAATGGTAGAGGAGAAAACTTAGGGGAGAGGGTAAAATGTGTTACTAAGGAAGCGTTTTGGAACAAGGCAGAGCCCCAGAGATGGCTGTGCACCCCCCAAGGCCTTGACTGTGGAGTTGGGGCTGCTGAGAGATGCCGGAGGTAGGCAGCCCTGGGTCCAGAAGTTCCTGTGGGAAGAGCGTGTAGTTCTGACCAGTTCAGCACTCACAGGAACAGCCTGTGCTCTTTGTGCCCGGGTGAATGGGGAGGTTTAAGTTCAATGGAGAAACAAAGGTATCCCACCCACTACAAGGAGCCACCTGTCATGCCCAGATGTTCTTCAGGAGTTTCTAGTAGCCTGAAGGAGAAGGTAATGGAAGCAGCAAAATGACAGTGTATGGCAGAATTAATTCACCCAGCTCCTTCCACACTCCTGGAGCCAGGGTCTGTCGATGGTGCCGGACACAGAGACAGCGACGAGATCTCCCATCTCTGCTGCATAGAAAGCCGCATCCATTCTTCTGTTTCCTCTCTATTGTTCCTGGTTTTCCCTTGTGCATCCTCCCTGTCATCTTTCATTGTCCCTTAAATGTCGTTCCTTTGAGCACTGTCTTGTACTCTTTTCATTTTATAGCTCCCTCTAGACACTTCATTCAGTCCTGTGGCTTCAGTGCCATTTACACACTCTTCACTAGTTTCCCTGCCCCGAGTTTCAGATGTTGTACCTGGTGTCTGCTGGAGAGTACTCGGGATGTGCCTCAGGACTGCACACCATGTCTTGTAGTTTTTGCCGTGGAGAACACCATGGTGTTACAAGCCAGACCCTCGTGAGTCAACGCAGACCTTCTCTTTCCAACAATTCTTGTTGTTCACTGGTCATAAAGACCTTCATATTTTATGTTTTTCTTTCAGTCCTGGGGGATTGAAACTGGAACCTTCAAACTGAGCTATATCCATACCCTTTATTATTTTTTATTTTGAGACAAGGTCTCCCTATGTTGCTCAGGCTGGAATTGAATGTGTGATAGTGGTTTCTCAGACTCCCAGGGTGCTGGGATTATGGGAGATTTTGCTTTCTTAACACCCTTTGTGTCTGACTCCTCCCTTTCCATCTTTTTTGAGATTGCCTGAGTTGAGGCCCTCATAACGTATTTGAGTAAATGATTAGCACATTCCCTTCTGTATCTCACTCTACTTGTGCTTGTGTCTAGATGTCTCTGCAAAGTCTCATGCAGTCAGAGAGGGGGCTTTTGCAGAGGTGGCTAGATCTGGTGGTGTGTGATGCTGGAGTTGATTCATGGTGCAGCGCTAGGATTAAGAGTATGAGTGCCACCTGCCCTAAGTAGCACTGGGTAAGATATAAGAGATGGGAAGAGCTGTGGTTATCCAAGATGCTTTGTTACCTTCTATACACCATGAACTGCTTCTCCTCTGATGCCTGTCTGTCCTGCAACTTTGCCTTGGAGCCAACTGATTATGGACAGAAACCTCTACAAACTGTGAGCTAAATAAACCTTTACTTCTTTAACTTTGGGTGTCAGGTATTTTGTCTCAGCAATGAGAAAAGTAACTAAGACAACGAGTCTATCTTTGGCACTGCTGCCAGAATCATTCTGCTAAACTCAAGTCAGATTCAGTGGCTCTTTTGTTGGTCTTATTGACTTCCTACAGCCATTAATAAGACTTCTGCATGCACCGTGCTTTCTATTACTGGCATCTCCAGCTTTATTAGCACAGCAAACTTTAAACCTAGTCATGATCCACAGACCTGGGGTGATTTCCCCGACATCCCAGGCTGTTTCACAGCAGCCTTTGTGCTGGTTGCCTGCTCTTGGTGGTCTGCTTTGCTTTCTTCCCTCCCCTTTCTCTCTGGCAGATAACTAATCTTTCTGTGTCAGTGGGTACCCATCTTTTAAAAGCTTTTCTGGTCTCTTCCTTTTTGGAACTATTGTCTCTTCCTGCCACTCCACACTGTATCTCTGTCTTCTTATTGGAAGAAGACCTGGGGAGAAGATGAGGAGAAATCTTTCACTCACTAGTCCTGAGCCCCAGGTGAACAGGTCTTTTGTGAACTCTCAAATTGGGCTGTGCAGTGGTGGCAGGGCAGGAAAACCTGGGTTTCAATGAAGTGACTTGCCAATAGTGATTTGTGATGCTTGGTAGTTTTTTTTTTTAACCTAACAAGTATTTTGTATGCAGGAATAAAAGAGAACCTTTTATTCTTCATGAGGAAAATAGGAAATACTGACAGAAATGAGTGTTCAGAGCACAGAGAACTTTATTTCTGCTTTGCTTCCTTTCTGATCCACTCTAACAATCACACACTACACCATGAAGCCCTCTCCTTACACTGTTTGCTTTCTGAGAACTTTAACACCTTGACTGTGTGTGTTCATCTCTGGCAAAAATAGTGGCAGGAGGGCTGCCAATGTCTGTTAGCAGTGGTGGTGAACCTGTGGCGTGTGCGCTGCCGTGGGGAATCTGTCATCACCGAAAGCTTTACAAGGTTCACCAATACAGGTTACTGCAGTCCAACTTTCTTTGGGGCAGATGTGTGAACTCAGCCTCATAAATGCTGACCCCAGGCAAATTTATGGATGGGCGAAGGAATGGACAAATTCAGAGATGGAACAAACTCTAATGAGGAGCCTCCTAATTGAAGGCACTCCATTGAGAGACATGGAGGATGGCTGTGTGGTCATTTTTGCGAGTGGATGGTCAGGGAGGACTTCTTGGAGATGCTGACACATGAGGTGTCAAAACAGTAGTCAGAAGAAGAAAGGAATTGGCAAACCAAGCCATTTCTCTGGGCCAGCCTAGAAGGAGTGGGAGGCCTGGATTTGATTAGGGCAAAGGTTGCTTGTAAGGGTGGGGCCCAGATAGAGTAGGCAGGTGTCAGGTCCTGAGAGGGACAGTCTTGGAACAAGCCATGAACCTTGCACTGTACCCTGGGTCCTGGTGCCTCTGCGATTGAAAGCCTTGGGCTGATGTGATCAGATTCACGCCAAGAGCTCCAGGTGGCTGGGATGTGCAGAATGGATTCAAGGGGCACAGAACTGGGAGCGGTGTCTGTGATTCAGGTGAGAAGATGAGGCTCTCACAGAGCAGAAGGGGGAGGACAGATGCGAGACAAGGGGGCAACCTGTGCTTAGTCTCTCTTCCTTGTCTCAGCCCGTTCCTGTCTTCTTGGTTCTTGGTCACTTTATGGACCATGTCCCCTTCCGTCTGGACGCAAAGGCTAACATTTGCAACAGGGTTTGAGTGAGAGTGATAGGCAGAGGTAGAGCCTCCTCTGGGTGGCCTTTTGGGAACAGGGCTTGCTCATACAACCTCTGTAGACTGAGCCTTACAGCTGCTCTTCCAGGGACTAGCTTGATCACCCTTAAGGGACAGGACTGGTAACGTGGAAAGAGGAAAAAAGATCTGGCTGTTGGGTGTCTGGAACCAGAGGGTGCACACAGGCTCTGTTTTCACAGCTGCAGGCAGGTGTTTGCTTCTTTCTCTCCTGCCCTCCCTCTGACACTCTCCTTCCCACTAGCCTAATATCCATTCACGCCTGGGGAAGCTTTGTGGGGACCCCAGGTGAGTTTAACCTGGGGCTCTTAGGAGACTCTGGGGCATCCAGGCAGGTGACTCTGGAAGGATTTCAGATCTGGCCTGGGGTGAGAGGAGAGGAGGAAAGGGGAGAGGAGCTGTCCTCTGCCTCCTGCCAGTGCTTCTGTGGCACAGGTGCACTTTGTCTGGGTCAACAGGCAAAGCCATGTTGCTGTGTGACAGAAGCACTTGCAGTTTGGGTTTCCAAGGGACCCGAGTCCTTTGAGAACCATTTGTTTCAAGTGGTGAGGAGGAGTGGAGGCGCTCAGATTGGGTGTCTGGGGCAGTCTAGCATCACACCACTGCTTATCGGTTTGTCAAAGGACACTTAACGTCACCTCCTGGGCTCCCTGTCCCTCACCTGTCAAGGGCAGAACATAATGATCACTGCCTTCTATAGAAGACTTTTCCAAGCTAAAACGGGTTCAGCCATAACACAAAATCATTGTCTGTTTTCCTGTTAACTCTGAGGGCAGGGCTGTGTCATTTATATACTCCCAGTGCTAGACATGGTGCCAGGTGAATAAAATGTTTCTCTACTAAATGCATGGATGATGCAGTAAAATCTATGTGGCCAGAGGACCCCCCCCCCCAAATCAAATCACTAAGAATTTATTCAATCACTAAAAACACCCTGATGTCTACATATTCTGGATAGGTACCCACATTGAGGTAAAAATGAAATGTGCTAGCATTTCTGAGGAAACATTTTAAAGTAAGCATTGACTGAAGGATATTATGTTGAAACCTCTCTTTTCTTACCAACCCTCTGCAGCTCTTTCTCTGCATGTTTCTGCTGGTATTGTGAAGTAGGTTAGATCCTCGATTTATAGGATCTGTCCATTATTGATACATTGTATGGGAAAGAATCCATCACCCCTGGGAAACTAAAGTGGTTAGTGTCAGAGACTGGAAATATTTTTATGCCTGCCTGACACAGATGCCTTTCATGTAAGTTACTTTGTTTCTGACTCTGTTCCCCCGTGGCCCAAAAGAGAACTGACTTTGGAGTCAGATTATGCTAGTTTATTCCCGACTCCACTACTTGCTGGATGCTTGCCTTTGCTTGGCATTTGACCTGTGTGGGTCTCAATTTCTTTCCCTGTGTAGTGCCATAAGCAGATCTTTCAGAGCTCCCTTTGGAGGGAGTACAGGTGACCCAGAGCCACAGTGGCTGCTGGGGTGTCTGTTGCTGGGCTTGCGTGGCAGGTGCATTTCCCACAGGCTGTTTCCTCCAGAGACTGAGCATGTGAGGATGCCACTGCAGGTTGTTGCTGGGAGAAACAGACCTCTTCATATGAATGACTTTAGCCACATTGCCAAACCTTCCTGAGACTTCTGAGGGTCCAGGATCCTTACCCACGCTTCCTCCTCCTTCTGTCACTGGGGGCAGACTTATGGCTGTCCTAGCTTCCTCTCACACATGCATTTCCTCTAATAAAATCAGTGCACATCTGCTTTCTTCTTGATGTCTGCTCCTGGGAGGACCTGGATGCATACAGTGTGATAATCCCTTGCAGTATGGTCCATAGCAGTGATGTAAGCATCATGTTGATCAGAGTGACAGCCATGGGTCAGTGCTCAGTACGGGGCTCACCTTAACTGCAATCACCACTGTTACCACAATGGTCATCTGTCCACTTTTGTTTCCTTGTTGGCACCAGCCATGGAGTCCCACAGTGGCTTGTCCCCGGTCACAGGCAATTTTGTATCAGAGTGAGAGTAACTCTGATTTCCAAGGGGCAATAATGGACTAATTAGAACACCCTTTGGAAATTTGTCCAAATTAAGGTGAACGCACAGTCCAAGTCCTTTTCCAGCTGTCAAAATATGCAGTTGTGTCTGCTAAAGTAGCCAACTCCAGATTTGGTCAAATGCACAAAAGGTTTTGTATCCCTGAGGTCCCCTCCAGGGCTCCTGAAACCGACAAATATGCCCTAATCAGTAACCAGGGCAGCTCAGTTGCTGGTTCTTAGAGCACTCACCCCTACAGCCAGATGTTGTCAGGATCATTGCTTTGGAGCAAGGACTGACATTCCCACTCTTTGATTTGTGTCTACTTCTCCAACACAGAAACCGGGCAGTTTAGCCTCCAGTGGAGTGGGATTGTTTGTGTCTTAGATAATTCTGTTTGTCATCTCCTGATACATTATTTACACAAGTCACCCAGGAGGCAGTAAGAAGGTTTAGAAAAATAAAGGGAAAACAAAATCCAAGTGCAAAGACTGCTCACTGCTATCCAAGACAGATTTCTGTAATATGCAGAAGCACTGCCTGTATGACACTACCTTGAATTTCCTGCCTTTGTGGAAAAAACGCCAGCTTAACATATTTATTTCCAAGGTAATGAAATTGCCGATAATGAGAACAAGGGACCTGAGAGAATCTTATGTGTTCTGAGAACCAGAGGAAATTTCATTTCCCTTCTCTTCTTATTGGAAACCAACAGAAGAAGAATTCTGCTTAGGAACTACATTTGGGATCAGTTTTATTCTTACTATTTTTTATCATGAAACCAGGATAACTTGGCATAAAACATCTCTCTTGTCCCCCATTATGGTCATCTGTCTTTGTCTTCACTACTGATAGTTTTCAGAAACCCCAGCCCTCTTTACTGTGTCTTGAGTTTTGTCCTTTATAGAAGATCATTCTCTTGTCCTTTGTTTTGTGGCAAGATAGGCTTTTTACATTGATAGATGTCCTTCTCTTCTTTGTTCTTATACTTGGATATTAAGTAACTGTACATCCGTGGCTTATTTATTGTTTTCCAAGTTGAGCAATGTGCCTGTTTCTCAAGTACGGTGATTTATTGTGTTTCATCCACGTTGTTTAAATCTCCTAGGAAACTAAAGGTGGAGATGAATTATAAATAACAGAGGGATGGCTTTCCAGTTTGGACCCTTGAAGAAAGACATAATCATTTCAAGCTCAATTACTACTTTTTTCTTTAATATTATGACTCCCAATACTCATTTTAAAGAAACAAAAAGGACACCTAGCACCTGATGACATTGCCCACGTGCTGGCTTGGTGAAAGCTGGTGGAAGGAAGACACTTCTGCTATGCTTCTGATAGTTTTGTGCTTTGCCTTTATAAACAAACTCTCTTTTCCTCTCTCCCCCTCCTTCCTCAGTGGCTGTTCCTGCGGCAGCCCCCCCGGTGTGCCAGCCCAAGAGTGCCACTAACGGGCACCCCCCGGCTCCACGCCTCTCCATTTCCTCCCGCGCCACGGTGGTAGCCAGAATGGAAGGTGCCTCCCAGGGGGGCCTGCAGACTGTCATGAAGTGGAAAACCGTGGTTGCCATCTTTGTGGTCGTGGTGGTCTACCTCGTCACAGGTGGCCTCGTCTTCCGGGCATTGGAGCAGCCCTTTGAGAGCAGCCAGAAGAACACCATTGCCCTGGAGAAGGCGGAATTCTTGCGGGACCACATCTGCGTGAGCCCCCAGGAACTGGAGACACTGATCCAGGTGAGTAGGGATTGAGTCACCTGTGTGCAGCTTGATAACACTGAACCTGTCTTTGTAGCTCAGTGAGTTTCACCTTCGGTGAAGTTGGTCTGGCGGCCAGGGAAGATCTCTCAGGGAAGGTGACATTTGAGCTGAGTCTTCAAGGAGACCAAAGTGTCAAGCATGTGACAATGTGGGAAGAGGGACCATGGATGCAATGGCCCCAGTGTAAGACCAGGTGTGTGCTGCTTTGGGCGGCTCTGCATCTGGTGGTCAGAAACAGCAGCAGGCAAAAGGGATTTTGGATTTTCAAATTCAAGTCCTCTGGTAGGTGCTGATTGACTTCCTGACTGAACTCCCTGGCAAGTGCTGAGATAAGCAGGTGCCCCATAAAGCAAAGACAGGAAGAATTTTAAACACATGGAGATGTGTTAACCTGTCCACATTCAGTGAGAGTGAAGTAGCATGAAGACCTCCAGCTAATGGATGAAGATGTTGATGGCTTAAGTTATTTTAGTGGGTTTATGGGAAATGCAATACTAAGAGCCAGAGTAATGGTAAACATCAAGTTTGCTGTTTCTGAACACTTTCTGTCTCAGGATTTATGCTAATACCATTACAACCCCTTGGGTATTAATGGAAAATATCTGTGAAAACATGGAGGCAGAGGAGCTGGCATATCACCTAAAGAAGCAAAGCAGGACTGCAGAAGTGGGTGGGAGGGGCTTTGCAGAGGTGGACTGCAAGGGGGTGTGATGGGGAAGACTGAACAGAGGTTGGAGAAGTCTGGGAAGCTTGAGAGAGAACCAGGTCCCATTTGGAGGGGAGAGAGAGGCTTGAGAGCCCCGTGGAAGACTCTGCCGTGGGGAGGAGGGAGGCCAGGTGCCTCTGAAGTAGATGCCCTCTGGACCTTCCTGGACCATGAGGAATGGGAGGTGGGGGAAGGCCGCGACATCTACGGAGGCAAGGGAGGTTCCAAAGTGTGAATGACAGGGAGCTCCTCCCATTTGTTCTGGCTCCGGGAAGTGTGCATTGAGTTCTGGTGGCTCTCTGCCCAGGACTGTGGAGGGTGACAACCTGGGCTGGCTTATTATGTATTGATTTCCAGTTAGACTGATACGACAGGGGAATTGTGATGCTTCTCAGGATCCAGCACCTTCATGATACGATATTTTTAGAATCAGTTATAGAAATCTTCAATAAATGGGAACAAAAATTATATTCTCCCACACTGGGAATAGATATGATTTTATAACTATGTCCTACATTTGTTTATTTAGGTGTTTTTGAAACAGGGTCCTGCTATGTAGTTCAGGCTGGCTTTGAATTCACTGTGTAGAGCAGGTGGCTTTGAACTTGTGGTGATCTTCTTTCTCCACCTTCTGGGTGGTAGGATTACAGACATATACCACATGTCTGGATACAATTTTTATTATGAAAAACCTTTTAAATGTTAAAATCTAAGGGAAATATTTTGTATCACACAGGAAGTCAATTCTTTGGTTAGCCTTTTTTTTTTTCTTCTGGGAAAATACTGTTATCTATCTATCGCTATCATTTCTATCTCTGTCTGTCTTTCTATGACACATTATATATATGTATATATATATTTTTTTCTTTCTTTTTTTTTGTTTATTATTTTGAGACAAGGTCTTGGTATATAGTTCAAAGTGAACTCACTACATAGCCCAGGCTGGCCTCGAACTCACAACAATCTTTTTTGCCTCAGCTTCCTGAGTGCTGGGATTATAGGCATGTGCCATCATGCCTGCCTGTATACTGCTACATTTTTGATGGCAAGAATGTTATACTTGGGGCTGGGGATTTAGCTCAGTGGCATAAGCACTTACCTTGCAAGCACACGGTCATAAGTTCAATCCTCGGTACCACAAAAAAACAAAACAAAACAAAACAAAAAAAAACAGAAATTAAAAAAAAATTTAAAAAAAAGAATGTTATACTAACCAGTGCCAAATTTCAAGCCTCGTGTGTATGGAGAATAGAAAAAAATCAATTGTGGAATAGTTTTAGGTAAGAATATAATTGCATTCATACATGTTGTCTTATATGATGGGAAACTTTTTACTTAGTTGTAATATAAATAATAACCTGAAGATGGTCCAGACTAAATTTTGTGTCACACCTGGGTTTTCCTTTCTTAGACACAGTGAGATATGGAGAGAAAAGGCATCGTGTTGTCTTAATCTTTGTACCCACGTGTAGCCTATGCTGTACTTTGTATTTGACTATTGCTCAATACAAAAATGCTTTTAGAGCAAGATATCAAAGTAAGTGTATTACATTAGTGATTTCACAAGATACCTGAGCCTATTTAGGCATTTGCTGATAAAACAGTCTGTTTTTATTGTCCATTCTTTGACCTTCTTCTCTTTGAAGCTCAGAGGCCAGAATGGACAGCATGGGGGTATGTGAGGACCCTCATTCTGTTGTTACCATGAGACACATTCTCTCATTTTCCTAGTTTGTTCAGTTTTATTTAAGATTTATTTTTATTTGCTTATTTTCATGGGTACACAAAAAATTGTATATATTTATGGGGCACCATGTGATATTTTGATACATGTACACATTGTGTAATGTTTCAATTAGTGTAAACATGTCTCTTTCCTCATACCTTTATCATTTTTTAAAAAATTTTATTTAAAAGGAAAAAGAGAAAAAACAAAACAAAACAAAGCGGTGTAAGGGTACAAGTAATACAGAACTACAAAAAAAAAAAACAAAAAACAAAACAAAACAGTAAGAAATCACCAGTTAATAGATGACACATTATCATCTTAGAGATAGTTGCTCAAGTCGCAATATCAAAGCATACAAAGTGGACATTCAAACAGTGAGACTGCAAACAGTTGTGGTCAATGATCCAACCTATCATCCTATTTAACACCCCTAAACACACTTGCAGTTGTATCCTTTAGAGCACTTTTTTTCCCTCTTTTTTTTATAACAAAATTACACATTTTGGGTTTTATTACTCCTTAGTTCTTATTACTTTTTTGGGGGGGGAAGAGAATAAAGTCAAATATGGCAAAACACAGCTGTCAGTCAAAACCAAGGATAGACATAGCACATGATATTTACAGAGTACAAGGTTATCAACAATGGTTACCATAATGCCTCTTGCTTCTTTAAAAAGAATTGCCTATCTCATTAGGTATTACAAAGTTGAACAAAACAGTAGAGAACAAGACCAATAAAATCTAAACCTTGTATACATTATAGGACTTCCAAAGAAGATAATAGTCAAATCAGAATGGGCATCATAGTGAATCTTATTGCCTTCAAAGTAGTTGCCTATACCCTCAAACTTGATACTATCATACAGAACGGAACAGAGTCTAATCAGTCAAAACAAGATAGTGGGAGTATTACAGGACTCCAAATCAAGTTAATAGGAAATCAAAAAAGTTACTATAGTATATCCTGCTAATTGTTTTGATTTTCTCCTTAATTAAAAAAATCATAAAAAATAACAATAATTTTTTTAATGAATAAGGGAGAGATTGAGATAAAAGAGGACATAACAACATAACAATACAGGTCAAAGCATGACAGTTTCAGCAACCTAGTGCTTCACTACCAAATAACCCGACTTAATAGTAGTTACCATAGTGTCTTTTTCCTTGAAATATTGGAATATAATTTCATATACTATAGCTTCAAACATATCAAGTCAGTGTAAAACCATTCAAGTGGATGAAAACATTGTAGGGTATTTAGAAACAGCTAACAGAAAATGAACAATGGTTTCTATATTATATCTTTGTCTATAACAATTTTTGTTTATAGTATCACATATAATAAAATCCAGCAAGATACATCATGATAAAACGAATGGAGACAGAAGAGCCATAGTTTGGTGGGGCCTCAAAACAAGATGATAGTAAATCAGCACTAGCTATTATGCTGACTTATTTTCTTCAAAATAGCTGTTCATTTCATCACAGGCAATAATATCAAGCAGCCCAGAATAAAGCCATTCCAATTAATAAGTGAAAACTTTATAAGGCTTCCAGGCCACATAATGGGGAATCATGATTATCACATACTTTTATATATTTGAATCATTACTTACATTAGGGAAACTATTTGGTATTTACACATGCGAGATTAATTTATTTCACTTATGAGTATGATCTCAAGCTGTGCCCATTTATTTATAAATATCCCAATGTGATCCTCCTTTATAGCTGAGTAATACTGCATTGTATAGAAATACCACAACTTTTTTATCCATTCCTCAGCTGATGGACACTTGGGTTGTTTCCAAGATCTGGCGATTACAAATTGTGCTGCTATAAACATAGGTGCACATATATCACTGTGGTATGATGCTTTCAATTCTTCTGGGAATATGCCTAGAAGTGGAATAGCTGGAACAAATGGGACTTCCAATCCCAGCCTTTTGAGAAATCTCCAGACTGATCTCCACAAAGGTTGTACCAGTCTACACTCCCACCAACAGTGTAGGAGAGTTCTTTTTTCTCCACAGCCTCTCCAGCATTTGTTGTTGTTGGTTTTCTTGATCCTGGCCATTCTTTCAGGAGTGAGATGGAATCTCAGTTTGGTTTTAATTTGTATTTCTCAAATGACCAATGATGATGAACATTTTTTCATGTATTTATTTGCTGTTTGTATTTCTTCATCTGAGAAGTGTGTATTCATCTCAGATGCCCATTTTTGGATTGGATCTTTGAATTTTGGGGGTCTGAGTTTTTTTAATTCTTTATATGTTTTAGACAAAAGTCCCTTGTCTGAAGGGGAGTTCACTAAGATCTTTTCCTAGTTTGTGGGTTTTCTTTTCACTATGCTGGAGATTTCTTTTGACATGCAGAAACTTTTTAATAAGAGGTGGTCGCAGTTATTGATTCTGGGAAGTATTTCCTGTGCGGTTTGAGTCCTGTTCATGAATTCTCTACCTACCTCTGTGTCTTCAAGGTTTCTACCCAATTTGTCTTCCAATAGATTTAGTGTTTCTTTTAATATTCAGATCTTTGACCCATTTAGATTTTAATTTAGTACATGGTGATAGACATGGGTCTAGCTTTAGTTTTCGGCAAATGGAGAGCCAGTTTTTCCAGCACCATTTATTAAAGAGACTGTCGTTCTTCAGTGAACCTGCTTGGCTCCTTTATCAAAGATAAGGTGGTTGAGTGTGTTTGTAGTTGTGGTTGTATCTTCTAATCTATTCCACTGATCTTCAGCTCTGTTTTGATTCCAGTACCATGTTGATTTTACTACTGTTGCTTTGTAGTATAACTTCAAGTCAGGGATTGTGATGCCTCCTGCCTTGCCTGTGCTGCTTAGCAGGGTCGGGCCTGGTTAGTACTTGGATGGGAGACCTTTATCATTTTTTATGATAAAACAGCAAAAGTCCTTTTTTTCTTAGATTTTTAAAAATATACGGCACAGTGCCATTATCTGTAGTCAGGCTTCTGAGCCACAGAGTTGCAGACATCCTTGCTTCTGTCTAATTAGGACTTAGTTCCCTTTCCCTCCTTTTTCTCATTCTCCTCTTCCTCTGCTCATGCATCTCTGGTAACCACCTTCCTGGTTTCCATTTTCTTGAGTTTGACGTTTTAAGATTCCACATACCAGTGAGATAATCTTTCTGTTTTAAGGCCTCCCATGTTATAATTAAATCATAACACTATTACACTCACAATGATTTAAAGTTTTCGTTAACGTATATTACTGGTACATAGTAATGCGGTGCAGTGTGATATTTCTGTCATGCATGTAGTATGTAGCAATCAAATCCAACTTCCGTTTTCCTGTTCTTCCTCTCGCCCTTCCCAATCCTAGAAACCACTATTTTATTTCAACTTGACTACTTTGCAGCTTCTACAGAAGGGAGAAAAATGTGATACTATGTAGAACTTGTCTTTTTGTGTCTGGTTTATTTCACCTAACATGAAGTCCTTCTGTGCCATCCGTTTTGGTACAAGTGATGGGCTAGTTATTCTTTTTTATGGCTGGATAGTACTTTGTTGTGTATGCGTGCCGCATTTTCATTACATGCTCATCTGTTGCTGGCCTGTGAGGCTGCCTCTGTACTGTCGTTGTTGTGAATAGTGCCACAGTAAACATGGGCATGTGGCGACCACTTTGGTATGCTGATGTCATTTTCTTTGGATTTTTTGCTATTAGGAATCAAACTCATGACCTTGCGCTTGCCAGGCAGGCACTTGTGCTGCTGTGCTAAACTCCTGCCCCCCCTTTTTTTATTTTTACCTAGAATGGCATAGCTAGATTACATAGCAGATCCATTTTTAGTTTTTTTGTGAAATTCTCATATCGTTCTCATATCATATAATGGCTATACTAATTTACATTCCCTTTAACAGCCTGTAAGAGTTCCTTTTTCTACACATCTTCTCGAGCACTTATAATTATTATTTTTTGATAATAGCAATTTTTAACTGGGGTGATGGTATTTGACTGTAGTTTTGATGAGCATTGTTTGTCACTTGTATTTCTTTTTTTGAGAAGTGCCTATTCAGGTCACTTGTGCATTTTAAAATTGTATTAATTTGGGTTTCTTTTTTAATTATTATTTTGAAGGTAGTAAAATACAACAGAACAAGACAGTATAAAGCCAATCGAGACAATGCAGTGAAATTGGTACAGAACTTCAGAGCAGGTTACTGGGATAACAGTAATAGCTACCATAGTGTATCTCATTATCTTCATAATAGTTGTCCTTTCAATCAGGTATAGCAAAATCAAATCAAATACCGAACATCATAAAACCTATCAACACAGAGTATTGAATAGAGCAATACAATTAATCAAAACAAAACAAAGCAAAATAGTGATAACAATATTTGCCTTCAAAGAGATGGTAGAAAGAAATCCCCCATATTTGTTGTATTGCATACAGTCATCCTCCCAAGAGATGCTCAGACCTCTGGCTCCCCTTTGCTAAGGGGGGTTGGGGAATAGGATGTTTGATTCTCAGCCTGCACACTGGTAGGCTCATTGCTGCCTACTGGGAGGTGAGTGGGTTGCTTTGTTGCCCAGACTCTAGCTGGTGGGTTTCTTTTTCATTGTTGTTAATTATTTTTGAATTCCTTATGTGTTAATCTATCATATAAGCAATTGGAAAATATATTATCCCATTCTGTAGGTTGACTCTTCACTTTATGACTTGTTTTAGTTTGATGTAATCCCATTTGCCAATTTTTGCTTTTGTTTTCAGTGATTTTAGGGTCCTATCCAGAAAATCATTGCCTATACCAGAATCTTGATGTTTTTCCTGGTAGTTTCAGGTTTCACATTTACATCGTTGAACAAGCTTGAGTTGGTTATCATATAGGGTGAGAGATAAAGGTCAAGTTTCGACTTTCTGCATGTGAATATACAGTTTTCCTGGAACTGTTTGCTGAAGTCTTGTCCTTTTTCTGATGTAGGTTTTTGGCACATTTCCTGGGAGTCAGTTGGCTTTCGATGCATGGTTTTGTTTCTGGGATCTTTACTGTGTTTCCCTGGCCTTTGCATCTGTTTTTATGAGAATTCTATGCTGTTTTGTTTACTTTGGTTCTGTGGTTTATCTTTACATCAGGTATTGTGGTAGCTCCACAATGGTGGTTTGCTCAGTCTTGCGTTGGGTATTTGGGGTTATCTGAATTTTAGAATTGTTCTTTCTAGTTCTGTAAAGAATGTCATTAGTATTTGGATGAAGATTGCATTGAATCTTTGTCCATTTTGACCTCAAAGATTTCTCTGTAAAATGAGGAATGTGTGTATGTGTATGCATGTGCATGTGTGACACAATTTTATAGCAATAAAACAATCAACCCTTTATTAGGTACCTTACATTCATTATCTTGTTTAATTTTTCCAGCAGTACCCTAAGTTGATATTATTATCTTCATTTTATAGGTGAGAAAATAGATACTAAAAGAGAGAGAGTAGCTTTCTAACCAGCAAAATGCCAGAGCTGGAACGCAAGATAAGAGCCTACAAATGCTTTGTGTAGATCTTGCTCTATAAAAATCTCAATTCTCTTTTAAAGATTTGCTTTATATTTAAGACTTTACAGAGTTTTAGTAGTTAAAAAATCCTGTTCCTTAACAGGAAGGAAGGAGCTCCTTATTCTGCCATTTCTCTCCCTACATCCATCAAGTATTTATTAGTCCTGAACTGGGATGCCTCAGCTCTCCACCTACAGTGATTTCAGGATTTATGACTGCGTTTATTTGCAGTCTTTCCCACAACATAGGTTAGGCAGGTTTAATTGCTAAATCTGTTTCAATCAAGAATGAAATCATTATGTTTTGCCCTTTGCTTCACTGATCCTTTGTAAGAATGAAAATGTCTACACTTATGGGCCAGGGCTCATTCTCCTCCTGTAAACCTCTGAGCAGCATTGTGTTCAATATAATGCTTCTAAGAGACACAGTGTTTAAAAATGGTTTGACTTCATGTTTGAAAAGGTTTCAGTGTGCTAAGGATGACAGCCAGAAAAATAGTTTTATGGAGCGTATGGGTGGAGATAGGGTCTTACCACATAGATTGGTCTGACCTTGACCATACTATATAGCTCAGGCTGACCTTGAATTCACAGTTCTCCTGCTTCAGACTTCTGAATGCTGGGATTGCAGGCATATAGCACCATGCTGACTGGACACATAGTATTGTTGTGTTTCAGCAATGTCTGAAATAAGTGACCAGTGGGCATAAAATTAGATCAATGGTAATTATCAGACTATAGATCTTTACTGGATTGAGTGAGTCCATCATAAATCTAAATTAGAGTATATGATTCATATTAATCATAGTAAAAAGACTATCCAGAACAGCATAGCTCCATGGAATGCCCTGATAGCTTAGAAGAGCCATAGCTGGGCAGAGATGTTTTTCGGACAAGTTAAACCACTTTGTGGGGGTGCTGTGGGACTCCAGAAGAGACCAGTGATTCACTGTCCCCTGTCATGGGGAAACTGTCTCAATCATCCATCTTTTCACTCATCCACATATTCACATACTCGTTCTTTGAATGGCAATTGAACTGTTGTTTCGGGTAATGTTTGCGTTTCTGGGGATAGACAGGATGAAAATCAGACTGTACTACAGTTCCATTACCAATAAAATGCAAAATTTCCTGCCCCTAAGGAGCTGAATGATTAAATGCAGTAATTCTTAGGAAAGGCTTTGGGCTGTGCTTGGCGCACTGTGAGTAGTCAAGAAAGGTAAGCACTGATGTTTCCATCACAGCTCTTGTTGGTATTATTTAAGTAGCTCAGCATTTCAAATAGCAGTTCTTAATGGGATTGGGAGAATGAATAAAGATTTCCCCAAGAGGGCATTTGACAGTATCTGGAGACATTTTTGGTTGTCACACTGGGGAGGCACTGCAGACATCTAGTGGATAGAGGCCAGTGATGCTGCCAAACATGCTACCGTGCACAGTATAGTCCCCCACCCCTGCACAGAGAATGACCTAGTCCAACATAGCAGTAGGTTGCAAAGCGTCAGAGGAAGAAAGGTATTCACTGGAACACTTCTTACAAACACATGAAAAATGGGAGTCTCAATGAGGCAATCAGAAGTCAAGAACAGTTTTGTGGCTATTTATGTCCTTTAGTCTCTACCCAGTGTGGATGGTCTTGGTGTCCATTTATGGATGAGGCATGAGGCATCGTAAGATGATATTACATGCTCAAGCTTACCTGGTTAGTAAGTAGAGGATCTAGGATTTATAGCCACGCAGCCCATGCTCTGCATCACCATGCATTGGAAGTGAAATGTGAAAGGTAGTGGTGATGGTGTTTATTAGGTGGGTCATGGCTGAAGGGAGTCACAGTAGCTTGGTGGGATCTGTTGAAGAGGCTGCCATGGTTACCTTGACTTGGCTAAAAGAGATGGGAAGAGGTGATAGGAAATGAGTCTGGGGATGGGGTGAGACTGGGTTTGGAAGGTGCATGGAGAGCCCTGCTGAGGAATTTGTGCTTTGTGTTGTAGGAACTGGGTAGTCACTGAGAGGTTTATCCAGGGAAGGGACATGATGGGAATTTCCTGTTGGAAAAATAAATCTTTTGGAAGCATCAAAGTTGGGATGGAGGAAGGAGAAAATGGAGCAAGAAAGACGAACTTGAAAACTACTGTAATATCATAAGTGAGAGATAAAGAGAATACATTGAAGAGATAAAGGGATAAAGGAATACACTGAAGAGCCACAAAGAAAGCTTGAAAGTGACCTACTAGCCATCGAGCAAAGACTTCCAGAGTGCCCGCTAGATGCCCTCCATTCCTGCCTGTGTAAGTGGAGGTCATGTGGGCCTACTACATAGCCTGACTCCAGCACCCGGACCCTGAAGTTACCCTACCCAGGTGAAATCTTTTTTTGTATGTGGGCTGTGCTACTTGGGCAAGTGTCGTAGTCACCCCTGATCTTAGCTTTCCTTTTAAAAAATGCGCATTGTGATACTAGCATCTACCTGCAAAGGTGACTGCAGCAGACAGCTTGGTGACTTTTAGCTATGGTTATTGCTACTACTTATTTGTTAGGGAAACAGGAGACCATAAATCTCTTAAATTGTATATAACCTGGAGCTTTGCTAAGGGAAAAGAGAAAAGGGCCACTGAACTGTCCTTTGCGGCTTTGAATCCTAAATTTACTAATTGACAAAAAAGACTTCTGCTGTTCAAGTACAAAGCTATCTGCAGAGGAGTTGCTCTCCAGTGCTGAGAGGGGCTACTTGCATGGAGACGCTCTGTGTTTGAACCCAGGGAAGTAGCACAGCAATTTTTGGTTCCCTTTAGAGGGCTATCCCAGCCACCTAGATAACCATTTTGGGGGGAAGATTGTCTTACATTTGCTAAGTAGTTGTTAGGTGTGATTCTGCTGACTATCTCCACTATTTGTTTTCGATGTAATTTGAGACACAGTTTGGGAGAACCTCAGGAACTCAGTAGGCTCAGACAGCCCCAAGGGAGTAAGTCACTTGACCATTGGTGTGCCCATAAATTTAAAGATATGGGAGGCTGTGTCTCTAATGCTTGATGGTTATTCAACTCCTAGTGGGACATGTGAAATCTTCTGCAGAAAGGCTCAGGCACCCTTATCATGACTCCCTCTGGAAAAATGAGATACTAATCCCAATTCTACTAGAATGTGTATGATGTCCTTGGCCAAGTTACTTAATCTGAGCCTCTGCAGTTTAGCCTATAGAATGCAAAAGAACCAGGCATCACTAGACTTTTACCCTGAAAAGGGAGACTTCCTGCAGAGCTGGTGGGAGAATAAGGACTATTTTCTGCTTTACTCTGCTTTAGACTCTGTCCTAAACATTTGAATCCCTTAGCTCATTTAACTCATTTAATCCCTTAGCTCATTACAACAAGCCTATAAGGCACGTTCTGTCTTCATCACCATCCCATTTAGGGATGAATAACTAAATTCTAAGAAGTTAAGTAACTTGTCTAAGGCCACACAGCTAAGAAGTGGTAAAACCAGGATTTGAGCCTTGAGAATCTGACTTTAGAAGCTTCCTTTATCCTTCTAAATGGAGGACCATTGAGTTAGACTGCTGATTTGCATCAGCAGTGAGTATCTGGTACACTTTGTTGGAGGCACTTCTTAAAGTATTTATTCCAAGGAAAAGACTGGAAAGAGTAGGAAAAAAGACTTGGGGAACTGGGCTGACGTGGTGCCCAAGCACTGCACATGTGGGACCATGTGTTTTCATAGGAGGGGATTCTAAGAAGGGGCAGAAGACTCATGAGCATTAGAGTCTGATAGACTCAACCCTTTAACCCACTAAACCTCAGACGTCTCACATTGAAGAGACCAGATGGTCCTTCCTATTGGGATTACTGGGAGGAATGAATGTGATAAAGTGCCTAGCAAAGTGCCTTGAATGCTCTTTCTCCCCATGCATCTTTCTTTTCCAAAGTGAATTTCAGTGTGTGTGACTGAATGGACAAAAGCACACATGGAGTACTTGCATTGCTTTGGAGGTAGAATAAGGTAAATTGAATGTGCTTTCCACAGACTTGAGTTGACAGTCACTCTTGACAGTTACTCTGTCCCAAGAACTTCTTTATTCTTGAAACTCTCTTGTGCCAAAGTTGCTTATCTCCCTGTTTACTACTCAGTTGTGTTAAGAATTTGGTGCTGACCGGTCTTGAAGAAAGCCACAAAACAGTTACCTTCTGTAGTACTGTCTTAGTTACTTTTTACTCGACGCTGAGACTAAATACCTGATGCCCAAAGTTGGGAAATGAAAGGTTTATTTCTTACAGTTTTTAGCAGTTTCAGTTCATACTCAGTTGGCTCCAAGGCAGGGTGGCATGGCGGGGCCGCAGTTCATGGCAGCTGTAAACAGCAAGGCAGAAACCAGCAAGAAAGAGAGAGACACCTTCTTCCTGCCATTACATCACATTCTGGCTCCACCCCTAGGCCAGTGTAGCACTCACACCCCCAATCCAAGCGCTAGACAATGAACCCATCACAAATGCATAATGCAAATGCATGAGACTAGGGGCCACCAACATAAACCATGACAAGTACTTAAAGAGTGAAATCATGAAGAGGCTTCACTGACTGACTGGGGAGAGAAAGGATACTTCAGCCTGCGTGGGTGGTGATTCCTAGCAGTCATTTTTCAAGTTGTGAATTCTTGGATGCATTAGGACTTTGTCCTCTGTGGAGTTTGGTCACGCAGCTGCAGTTTCCCCGATAATAGCTGCTGTGAAAGGAGGAAGTTTCGTGAGACTTGGTTTATTGTGGATGAGATGCCCATCCAAGGGGATGTGGGATTTTCCATTGTGAGTACCCAGATGTGAAGCAAACAACACAGATTTTGTTCTCTTCCTGAGGAGTGTTTCTGGGACAGGTTTGTGTAGTTCCTTCAGAGTCAGCAGGTTACTGCACTGCCTATAAAGCTGACTTTCCCTTGCAAACTAAGTCCTTCCCTCAGGCAAGTTGCTTAACTTCTTAGAACTATGTTGACCTTAAATAGGGCACCTTCTGTTCATTGGTAGTGTCTTTATCTAAAGAAAGTCTTGAAACCTTTATCTCCCTGGCATGGGCTAAGCTGGACTTTCCTAGAGTGTAGGCCTTCAAGGGACATCGTCTATTCTTATCCTGCTGTGTCCTCCCCATCCACCAAGGGGTTCAGTGACTGTTTATGTTGTGGAACAGGAGCTTTGGTGTTGATTGTCCATTTAAGACTTCTTGGTGATTTTTATCCCTTCCAGATGGAGTCTCAGATACTTTGTTCAGTACGTGTAGGTTAAGCTGAGTTTGGTGAATACCACTTGGCACCATTTACTAAGCACTGGTTGTGTAGGCAGCTGATTGATAATTTACATGTATTATTGAACCTTGTGAAGCTCTCTCCATTTCCCCAAGAAGTGACCATTCATATTGCCCCAGCTTTCATAGGATAAAGTTCTCACACCTTGCTGATGGGAAAAGTGAGATTTGAGTCTGGGTCTCTTTGACACCAAAGCCTATGCTCGCTTAATTATGTTTTTCTTTGGCTTGACACAGTAGCATTATTGAGTGTTCACTGGATCAAGATAAATTCTTCCTTACTTGGCTAAATCTACTCAAGTGACAGTGGGAAATTTCTTTGTGAGGTTGAACGCCTGCCTTCTGGCGAAGAGCTTTTGCTTTCTCTCTACCTGCTGGATTTGGAACCTTCCTGGTGTAACAAATTCATGACAGGACCCTGGTGCTGGACTATCAGGTCTGTAGGGTACTGACTATTCCATCAACCATGCTCCTTGGGCTGAGTTCACATGTTATGGTCAAGGAAGCTTTAATTTTATATATGGGCACCTGTAAGAGGACACTGGGTGCCATGATGTGGTCCTGGCTGTGGACTTTGAATGTCATGGTGACCACAGAAGAAGGTTAGAAATCACAACGTCTCTAGAAGTGGATGTTGGGCAATTTGCATGATCCTTAAACGTTTCTGAAGGCTGTGGTATTTAGCTTTATCTTCTGCAAAGATCCACATCACTCATTCATTCATTCACTCATTCATTCATTCACTCAGTGAATCTATTGTTTTCGACTGTGTGTCAGACTCAGCGCTAGCTGCTGGGTTGTAATGGTGAATTTGATACATGTGGTCCTTGCCTGTTTCAAGTTTATAGTTAGTATGACCTCACATCCTAGTTTTCATGGTTCTGGAGTAATTGTTAATAGTACCTTTTTCTCTTTCAAAAGTTTTCAGCTTCAAAAATAATTTTTGTTTTAGGTGATGCAAAAGAGAGGAAGCCAGAGCCGTGGGGCATCTGAGCAGGAGAGATGCCTCAGTAGGTTGGAGAGTCCAGGCAGGAGGCCTGAGGACAAAGGCTCTGTGTGAGAAGCAAGAAACCTAGGATGTCAGAGTGTAAGAGAATGGACACATTTGGCCAGAGGTCACATACCAAAGGGAACCCAGTAAGCCATTTGTCTATACATGGACAGGCCAAACCATGCAGAGGCTGATTTTGAACTTTATCCCAAGAAGCTACAGTTGTCGTAACCATCAAGGTGACATGATCTGGTCAATGGGCACATTGCCATTTTGATCTCCCTATAAACTCAAAGAGGGTTTGTGACAGCCATGACCAGGTTCTATGTCACTCATTTATTCAACAACTAAATATTTGTGGAGTGCCACATTGGCACTCTGCTTCTCTGCTCTGGATTTCTGAACTGATTTATGACTCAGTTTCTGGAGGACCCCTTTTGGGCCCCCTGTGTTGGATTGTATCCTCCTGGGCCCTCATACTTGGCACTACACTATGGGGTGATTGTCTCTTTTCTTATCTGTCTCCTTCCCATGATGGAGCTCTTAGAGGCTGAGTTTGTGTCTTCTTGATGGATCTCAAATGTCTGGCCCAGTGTTGGGTGAACTAAGATGTTTAAGTTTTGAGGAATGAAAAAACAACACCTCTTATATTCATTTTGGGGCTCAAGAGTCCTTCATTCAGAACTTTTACCACCCAAGTCATTAAATTTTTTCTTTGGAACCCAGATCCTCTCTTTTTGGTTTGGTCGTCAATAGCACTCCCCTAAAAACCATCTTTCTGTCTTCTTTATACATGAGCAGATTCCCTTAGTATTCATAACTGCCAAACCTTTACACATTTAGAAATGGGAGGATTTTGAGGGAAGCTGTCCATCGCAAGGCATGGCATCTGAGATGGTCATGCACTGGGCTGTGGAAATGCTTGCTATGGCTCCAGACTGCACGACCAGCCCAGGCTTTCCTGCCCCTGCTCTGGGGTGCAACTTTCCCAGCAAGCTTTGTGTCTAAGAGGCTTAAGCAGCAGCCATCCACGAGGTAACCCTGAGTACAGGTTTGTGTCCTTCTGCATGAGGACACAGCTTTGAGGAGGTGAAGTGACTTCTCCCACTGTTGTTCAAATTGCTGTGTCAGTGACATTCAGGTCGAAGATGGTTCAGTGTGTGCAAGGTCAGGCCCACAGCTCCTGTCCTGTCTCTAGAGGCCTCTGTTTCATTATTATTATTGTTGTTGTTCTTATCCCCAGGGTTTTTAATTCCATCACTGTTTAGTGAAGAAGATATAAAGCTTTTAAACCACATATTAAAGAGCTAATGGAAATTGGCATAACTTGAATTGAATTTGCAAATGAGAATTCAGTGTTCCAATAGCAAAACCCAAAAACCTCTTATAAAAACAAATCAAAACCCAGGCAGGAGTGTTACTATGTCCACATTTCTATATCAACGTACATGTATTTGTTCAAAGTGTTGCTGTACACACTATGAAGTAATGAGATTTTGGTAGTGTATGGCTTGCATGATTATTCTCTTTACTTAAAACCAAATGTATTCATGTAGGTATTTACTGAATGCTTGTCAAGAAGCAAGTGCTGTGATGGGTTCAGGACACTGAAAGAAACAAAAGCAAGATGCTGACACCCTGCTTCAAAGAGCTTGTAGTGTTAATTATAGCACTAATTAACACTTGCTTACTACTTTGTGTATAGAAACTCATCTAATTGCTACAGTGGTCATTTTAGATGCTAGTAGAATAACCAAGAAATAGAGAAATTAAATAATTTGCCCAAGTTTAAGAGAGGTAGAATGGAAATCTAGACAAGTAGGTCTGGCTCCAGAAGGAATATGTTTTTTTAAACTAGGATATTGTGCTCCTGAGTAAAAGGGACGGAATTTGCTGAGTTCGGTGTAACTGGTTTTAAAGTGGCGATCAGACATACAAATTCTGACCTCTCTATATTATTCTAGAAAGATGAGCTTTGGAAAGATGATTACAAGATAAACAGTGAGAGAGCTAATTGTGGGAGGTAATAGAAGGCTAGAATTAAAAGACAGGACTTTGACCAATCTCAGCTTTGTAACTTACTAATCACTGTGACCCTAGGCAAGTTATGCTGTATTATATTGTATCATTTATCACATGAGAACAATGATAGGATCTACTACCATAAGATTTTATTTTTTTGGTACCAGGGATCAAACTCATGGTTTTGTGCTTGCCAAGCAGACACTTGTGCCACTGAGCTAAACCCTCGGCCACCATAGTGTTTTTTTTAAGGACAAAATAAGCAAAAGCTTACTTCTACGCTTCTTTTTAAGGGTCTTCTAGAACTTTCTTTGAAGATTCTGAGATTGTTTCTACTTCCTTGTCTGCCCTTGTGTCAGACTGTGTGCATCAGAGATGTACTCCTAGGAGATTTGACAAAGGAACAAAGGGACATAAAATATTAATTTGGTATTAATAATGAGCACTCAAGAGCAATAAGGAGTCCAAAGGAAATGGCCACCACAAAATCAGGACAGTGAGAATGTCTCTTTTTTATGATGTCATCAGTGATCTGTTCAATTTCAGAGCTTCTCCATTGTGATGACAATAGAAGGAATAATGTTCATTCATTTAGCTCATGCTGCAGTGAATCACTAGAACTGTGGCATGTAAATTATTTCATCATTTTCTTTCTTTGTTTTTTACAAGCATTTGATAGACTCATGTCTAGTAGGAATAATCTTGAGTGCAGAAATAGTAGGGCATGCATCAAACATTCTCCTCAGGACCGTGGTAGTTTATCAACATCATTCAGCAAATTTGTTATTCAGACCGTAGCGGGAGAGTCCAGACTGAGATGAAAAAGGGATGGTAGTTACTTTGAAAGTGTATTGATCGTATCAAAGTAGACATATACACTCTTGTTTCCTTGGTGGACTTGATGCTTTTCTCATGGTTTAAAATTTCTCTCACTTTACCCTTCCATAAAGTCAAAGAGACAGAGAAGTTTAATTCAGCATTGTGAGGCATATAGGGAAGATAAAAAGCTCCCCGATATGTGGCTTGGTTCCCATGAAAATATTTAGATGACTTAGACATTATTATATGCACAATGTGCTAACAAACTGAACTTTAGGACCCACATCCCATCCAAAGGATTAATTTAGGATAGCAAGGAAAACTAGATTTTCTAAAATCATGGGCTGTGGATGTGCAGGCCAGCTTGTTTTGGTTTTTTTCTTATTTTTCAAACAGATTCTCTGCTCATCTGTCCCCTCTGCAGGTGGCCTTCCCTTTAGATTTATAAGCAGGCTGTAAAGTTCTGATGAAAGCCTGCTACCTGGCTCCCCTGGGATCTGAGCAAAGGCTAATATTTGCATATAACTGAATACTCAGGGTAGCAGGAAAATAAACCCCATTCTAATATTCACTATGGCACTGAAAACACTCTCTCCATACCTTTTTATGGGTGTTTCTTTGTGGGACACCCTAAGGTGTGTGACAGCTTGGCCACTTGGTGATAATAGCTCCATCCCAACCAGTGCGGGACTGACAGCCATACTGGCCGTTTGCCTGGGTGCAAAGTGAAGATATGTGTGGGCCGACCTCCTTTAGGTCCCCCTTCATCTGCTCACGGACAGCTGAGGGCTGCCAGCCTGAATGTGACAGGAGTAGGGAGCTGGGTCAGGGGCATCGGAGATGTTGAGTGACTTGCGGATTTGCCACATTATCCGAGAGCCTTCTCTGTTGCAGAATCAGAGCCGAGATGCTTTCATGCCCTACCTGTCTGTCCTGCAGCAAAGTGCCCAGCTCTAGGTGGCCCCAATCTTTCTCTCCTTCCCACTGTTGTTGCAAATACTCTGATAGAGTCTTACATGTACACGTGAAGTGCCCCTTCCTGCTGGTACCTTCCCTTCTGTGTCTGTGAAATATTTATATGTCAAGTATTTCTGAAAGGAAGAGAAAGAAAAGGCAATTGTGGCAAACAAATTAATTTCTCTCTGACTCTTACCTGAGGCTCTTCCACCACAAATGAATGCAGAGATGCCGTCACCCTCTTGTTGGGGTTTTGAATTACTGAAGAGCATTTTTGAGTAGTTATGAGTGTGGTCTGCCCTGCCTTTCTCACGGGGCTCGTGGCTTTCCTTCTGCCCATTGATGGTGCCCATTGGCTCACTGTGAATATACTTCTGAAACCACTTGTCACACTGCACTTTCATCCTTGAATAAAAACTTTGAATTTCCACACCCCTTTAGTGACCAAGCCCTGCTGGGATGCAGGACGTTAGAAACGAGAGTCGCTTTTATCCGCCCCCTCTCCCTGGGACTGGGGATCAAACTCACAGTCTTGCACATGCTAGGCAAGTGCTCCACTACTGACCAGTATCCCCAGACTTTAAAAAAGTTTTATTTGGGATGGGGTTTCATTAAGTCACTAAGTCTATGCTGGGCTTGAACTTGAGCTCCTTCTGCCTTGGCCTCTCAAGAACTGGGGCTGCCATGCCTGGTTAGGTGAGGTCTTTCCTTTTTGTCCCAGTGGTAATCACTGTGTATCCTGGGTTGCATTTGAGCTGTAGTTTCAGCTTAGTCGTCACCGAGCCACCTGTCATCCTGCAAGTGTCCTTGTTTAGACAGTAAATCAGAGACCCTGTCCCTGCATGTGACATACATCAGTTGTATTCTTCAGCTAATCTGAGACAAGCTGAGCGATTATTGTGCTACTTTTGCTAGTCATTTTGGTGTCCCATAAGGAAACAGAGAAACAGATGATCTCACTGAACACACAGATCATAGGAGAAAAGCCCAGGACAGTTAGTGGTCCCCTGAGGGCCATCATTCATCCCAGTGCAATGGTAACACTTGTGATGGCATCTCTGCTGTCTGGAATGGTAATTTATGTGGCCTGCCATTGCCTTAGGGGAAATATGTGGGAGGGGTCTTGTCTGGGGAAGAGTTGCCTCCCTCTCCTCTCTTCCTTCGTGTAAGCCTCAGACCTGGCTCACTCTGGGACATACTGAAATTTCTTTCTTATACTTTCAAGGGGGCCTTAATGCATGGTGTGAAGGAAGGGGGTAAAAGAGAGAGAGAGATACAGACTTTTAGATCTTTCCCTCCTCCCAATCAGTTTCTCATTCCTAAGAAAATAAACAAATCACTACACACGCACACACACACACACACACACACACACACACACACACACAGAGTTTTGAGCCTGATTTTTACCAGGAAGTAAAATGTTTTCCTCTGATGCTTCTGGAAAGATTACATGCTTACATTTCCTACTTTAATTCGTTTATTTATTTATTATTGACTTATGCATTCATGCCTGAGTCATTTGGTAGGCAGCTGGATGAGTGCTGGAAATTCCATCATAAAGGCTAAAAAGGAAATTCAAGAGGGTTCGGAGCTCGGCTGTGAATTAATGCCTTCTTACCTTTGTCAACCCATTTATCTGTCTGTCTGTCTGTCTGTCTGTCTTGGTGCTCACGATACTCTCTGAAGTTGATAATAGTTGAGCTTGTGGATGAAGAAATGGTGCTCACTGAAACTGAGTTGCAGCCTAATTGAGGCGATGTCGGTTGAACCTCTATCCTGTGATGCCTTTTGAGCGTCCCTAAGGAGCTGGCTGATCTTCACTTTTGCAGCCTGAATGCAGAGATAAAAATTTTAAAGCAAATACATTTCATTTTAAAATGCCTTACTTGAGGTCAAGTGCTTGAGATCATTGAAAAATACTTTAGAAAATTAATAGAAGGCAGAACTATGAACTCATTTAGAATTATCATTATTGAGTTAAAGATGATACTTGATGCTTCTAATGCATTGATCTACTTGGATATATATCCTTATACATTTGTATATAAATTTAGAATGTTTTTACTATGAAGAAATGATAATTATTAGAGTAAATATATTTACCTTCATTTGAACAATACACAATGCATACATCTATCTAAATATAACATGATATCCCATAAATATGAACAATTTTTATATATAAGTTAAAAATTCTTAAAAATGCTCCTAATTCAAATGATGGTAGTCTGTTATACTGAGATTTGCTGATTCCTTTTATTTTTTTATAGACGAAACCCCCAGAGGTCCCCCATGGAGTTTATGTGGGGACTTGTTGGTGAGTTTATTTTTTTTATAAGTCTTCCTCTCAGTGGATTAGTTCAGATCATCAGTGGTCCTCCTATGTCCTTAATCATTTGTGTATGATTTTCACAAAACTGCTTTCTCCCACCATTTGGACGTGTGGCCCACTTTACTGAAGATGGAGGAAAAATAGGACTATATATCACAGACAAACATGAAACAAGTTAAAATTGGTTATTGGATGGAGCCACTCTTAAGATCCTTGCGGAACTACTACTAAGCTTGAACCCCTCTCTTGCCAACTGATACCCCTTTTTACTTCCTTTTTTTTTTCCTGTTGCTTCTCTTTCTTCTCCTTCTCTTTTAGGCTACAAAATCAATCACTTCCTATTTTAATGTAGTTTTTAAGACTTTATTTTTAATGTGAAGTCAGTAAGCTCTGACCAGCTCTGGCAGTTAAATGAAGTTTGTCTTCTCCACTTGCATGTTCAAGAAGGTGGTTCAGGTGGAAATAACCCCTTGTAAGACCATTTCTGTCTGAATTTTTGGACAGTATCTGGAGTATGGATGGAAGTGGGAGAGGTGGAGTGTGTCCTGGTTATCATCTGTAGAGGGAAGGTCAAAATCATGTGCTTTGGATTAGGCTGGGTTTGCACCATGACTTCTCTGTGTCATGGCTCTGCAATCTAGGACAAGTGACTTCCGTTTCCTATGCCTGTTTCGTCATCTCTAAAGTGTGAATTATACTTTCTCGCCAGTTGTTGAAAGAATAAAATGGAATAACACTTTCGATGCATCTGGCTAAAGGCAGACACTTACTAGTTTCCTTTTATTTCTTTCCTCTGATAAATACTTTCCTTGTGAGTTACATACATAAACCTTAAATATTTATCAGTGGTATAATTCAAGAAAAAGGAAACTTGAAAAGGCATCATACTTCAGATTGTTTTATAAAATAATCAACCCCATTTGTCTTTTTATGCTTATTTGTGTTTTTATGTGCAGCACTGATGTTGGTGTAAAATTCTCAGCACTGTGAGACTTACCTGAACCTGCACTGTCTTTGCAGCTTTATAGAAGATAAATGTAAGGCACTGATGGTATGATTTGAGGCAACTGAAATGACTGAGACCTAGAACTGTCCCTGAATATTAGTTCCAAGTGAGCCCATCGGAGTCAGCTAGATAATGGGAATATAAAAACAGGCTAAGGCTTTGTGGTTGGGTTGGATGACATTCACACAGCATGGTGAAAATGGATATTTTGCTAGAAGAAAGGCCTCACCATCTGTTTCCCCTCAGAAGCAGAACAGAATATAGCCCTTGAATAAGTGAGTAAGTGATTCTTGTCAATTAGGCCAATTTAAATCAATGGCAGAGATATTCTGTACACATCCCATACAGCCTAATTTAAAATTCTGTGTGCCAGGGATTATGCTAGAATTAGCAACTGACTACAACCTTCATAGTATTTCATGTTCTTAGTGGCAAGAAAGAATAGTCTAAAACCTAAAAGAGACTTTCTCCATCATCCCATCAATTGTTTGTCTGCCAAATCTAGTCTGTGGCTTGTTTTTACATCCTTCTGAGGTGAGTTTTGTATATTTGAGGTGTTATTTAAAAAAGGAAAATATACAACAGAGACCATATGTGGTCTGCCAAAGCTAAAATATTTACTCTCTGCACTTTCATAGGAAAGGTTGCTTATCTCTGGCCTAAAGAGTTTCAAATAGTGCATTAAATGTTCTTATTGAAGGGAGAATACAAGGATGATGGACTTTTTCCGTTGTAATCTGATTTGTGACCACCACGATGTGCCTATTTAAACAAAGCTTAATGGGCATTGCTGAGGATAAATATAATCACATTTCAATGTTTGTCTTGCCCTCTTTACATAAGGTTATTCCAGCTTGCCCAGGGAACAGAGTCTCTATTTGTCGTTTTAAAAGAAGCACATATGTCTGTCACCTCCTCGCTGAAGCCTCCACCTGTCACTTCTCACCTCAGCTCACCTGTGTGAACACATGTCCTTGAGCTGCAGGGACAGTGCTTCCTACCTTCTCCACTGACCTGAGAAAGGATTGCAGGGCCAGCTGGAGAAAGGCTGCTAGTAGTATTTTATTTTATTTTGCTCATAATGAAGCTAGAAAAAAATGTATGGAAGTACTTACACTTGGTGCAGAAGTGTGATCCCAGGGGAAGGGGCAATTGTGGTGTTGCAGTGCACAGACTGAGATTCCCAGAAGTGCGTTCTGACATAAACCCTGAAAAGTCAGCATAGTATGCAGCAAGGTGCAAACAAAGTATGTAGGAATGAGGGACCACCTCATGGAGTGGGAACTTTTATAATGGGTGAGATGAGACAGTGTGATCGTTGTGGTGATTTTAGTGGGACTTTTAAGGCATATGAATATAAGTCCAGAAGTCTACAGAGAGTCACTGGAGTTTATTTTTAAAAAGAGCAATGCATATGCGTGTGTTGGGAGGGTACCTGAAGTGACAGTCATGAAATTAGTTATAATAGTCACTGTGTGTTTTTGTCAACAATGGCTCATCCATTATCATTGTGGCCCCATTAGATAGTATCACCTAGTGACATATAGCCATTTTAACCTGTGGAAGTGTACCTCATGGTGTTCACACAATGACAAAATCACCCAACTAAGTGTTTCGTACAACTATGCCTGTCATTAAACAGAAAAGAAAAATATGCAACAGAGACCCTATGTAACCTGTAGATTTGGCTAAGGATGTTACAGGGTGCATCTATGCTGATTCTTATAAGTCTGTGGTGGGAGATCTTATATCTAGTTTGCAAATGAGGAAAGTAGGCTTAGAGAGGTTAAAACTACCTGCTCAAGGTTGTGAAGTTAATAATGGACACAGCTGAGATTCTCTGACCTGGAGCCCAAGTGCTTAATTCCTGAGCTGTTGAATCAAGATAAGACATTCAAACAAGGAGAAAGCAGAGTGAAACAGGAGCTTAACTCCTGGCTTCCAGAAATACCCACATTCTTTCAGGCATCTTCTGTGTGCTTGCAGAGCAATAGGCGTGTGCCTTTTGTGTAACTCGGGGTGACCATCTCATGCCTGCGTGTTTTGTGTGAATCGCACCATACTCTTTGCCCTAGTCCCTGCCTTTAAAACTCACTTGCATAATGAGTACTTGTCTCTCACTTTATGACCGTGCCTTCATCCACTTAACCCGTTGTCTTTAGATCATTGCAGGTTCTTGAAAACAGCTAAAATTTATCAAAAGCTTTTTCAAAAACTTTGAAACTGAGTCTTGTGCTTTTGTCTTTCTTTGCAGCATGCGCTTGATGCCGACAATGCAGGAGTCAGTCCAATAGGAAACTCTTCCAACAGCAGCAGTCACTGGGACCTCGGAAGTGCCTTTTTCTTTGCCGGAACAGTCATCACCACCATAGGTATCTGATCACTTGCTAATATCTTTCCCTCTGCAGGCCGCCTGGAGTAATCGAGTAACTGAGTGATTGTTAGCATATATCCTCACAGAGTGCATGGAAGTTTGAGGGTGAAAGGAGGCTTACAAAACACTGTCAAATGAGTACCATTGTTTCAGGGGCTTTCAATAAAGGGGTTGGGGATTTAGCTCAGCGGCATATGCGCCTGCCTTACAAGTCTGTGGTTGTGGGTTCCATCCTCAGTACCGATAAAAAAGAAAAAAAAAAAAAGGAAAAGAAAAATGGAGAATTTATTTTCAAAGGCCAGAGAGCATTTCTTTAGAAAAAGCCTAGCAAAAAGGCTAGAGTGCAAACCATGAATGGGTCAGTTGAATTCGGATTGTACTGTGGAGGTCAATCCTTCTTACAGATTGTATTTCTCATTAAAGTAATATATAATAGAATGAAAGTGTTCTTCAAAGCTCGTGATGGAAAACAGCATTATGCCTTCTCCCATTGTTTTCAACTTCTCAGACACAAGTGCATTTTTCTCTTTAATTTTTTTTTAGCATCCCTTTTTTGGTCTTCAAATATCACACTTGTATTGTCTCATCTGGCATTTTTAGTTAAGAATTATTTCTTAACTTCCTATTGTCAAAGAAGAGGAGTGAATGCTTTTTCTTCTTCCCCACTACATGGCAGAAGGCCTCTCTTCCTGTTTTCCTACCTTCCCAATACAGGTTCATTATATAAAATCTGAACATTTGCTTCTTGTGGACAATTAAGTAACTGCTGTGTAGAACAGGTCATATGGTAATAACTACTTCTTTCCTGCACCAATTTTTGTCATGTCTTATTTGTGAATGTGTAAGGGAATACTGATTCTTGGGCAGTTTTCCATTTTTGCCTTAGAAATTAATTTTATTACAATAGTATACAAAACCTTTAGTACTCTGTTCATTACTTAGAATGTATTGGATCTCTATTATGGGAGATAACGTCTTTTCTCTGTATCCCCCATTACACAATTTTGGTTGTCCCTTCTTTTAAATGTTTACTTTTAAACACTTAAATATGCTTACTTTAACTTATATGATTTGCTAACTTTTAATGATAACTCTTGGCTTTTAGCTGTTTCATACAATGCAAACAAACTGGATATCCCAGTAGATATTTGTTCTATCTAATTGGGGAACTGAAGAGAAGATGAGGCAGTGTAATATCCGGATAGAACCTTCTAAGTCTTTCTTCACATCTATTGCACTGACCGTGTTGATTGGCCAGCTTTTCACTGCTGGGGTAAAATACCTGACCCACAAAATTTAAAGGGGAAATGGTTTATTTGGCGCATGTTTTCCAGGAATTCAATCCCTGGTCAGGTGCCTCCAAGGCAGGGACATCATGGTAGAAATTTGTGGTGAAGCAAAAGCTTAGCAGACGAGCAGAGCTAGCGAGGAAGGGCCCAGAGACCAGATATATAAACCCAAGTCCACGACTGTCTGATCCACCCAAACACCCTCATAAATATGCTTAATGGTCCCCTATGTGGTTCCCAGGTCAATCAAGTTGACAATTAAGCTTAACCTGTGTGGAACATTTCATTCAAGCATGGCCCATCTGTTTTATTCTCTGCAGAATTTTATTTCTTTCTGTTTTCTGAATGAGATCAAATTTAGGCTAGCTTCACCCTATTCTACTCCACCCTAAATTTCACATTTGTTGCAAACAAGGTTATCTCTTTTAAGTATGAAGGCCCTCACCTTTATACTAGCATATTTTCTGGTACTTTATAAAAGTCTTCTGTGAGGAGCCTTTTCATCATCCTCTGTGCTTCCTCTATTTTTTTCCCACATGACTCTGTCCAGTCTCTGCTTCTGTTGATTCTATCTATCTATCATTTCTTTCTTCCAGTTCTGCTGAAATGTGTTTGGGAAATTTCTGCCCCCATACAATAGTATATTGTACTAAAAATTCTCATGTAGAAGCATGAGAGATACAGTTGTAATTGGCCAATAGCAATAATAGACAGACATTCAGATGGTCCTCTGTCCTCTCAGTGAGAGGATCCTTCATGAAAATTTGTTGTGCTTTCTGGAAGGAATTCTCTGCTCTGTTTCTCTCTGGGGTCCAACTTTTAGGAAAGCCTTTTATGCACAGTTTTGATAATCAGCTTCTTTTTGGCTTACGTTTTAGAGGGATGTACTAGAGGAACATGTTTTTGTTTTTGCCTTTAAGCCTACCTTCACTTTTATATTGATGAAATCAAGAAAGTTATGTATGACACGAACATTTTGGGGTGGAAGATTTGTCATTCTAACTTGGAAATCCTTTGTATCATTAGTTTTCCAGAGAGACAGAACCAATGGGAGATATGTATATAGATGTAAGAGAGGGGAGTACTCAAGTCCAAACAAGGAGTCTGGAGTTCTGGTGATTGAGAGCAGAAGAAGAATGTATTCCAGGTGCAGGAGAGAGGGAGAGGATTCTTTTTCCTCTGCGTTTTTGCTGTATTCAGACTCCAATTGACTGGACAGCATCTACCCATAGGAGGACAGATCTTTCCCACTCAGTCCACCAACTCGCCTGCTAGTCCCTCAAGGACACACCCATTACTAATGCTTTGCCAGCCAACTGGACATCTAAAGTTAACCATCATTGCCTCTTTAATTGTACAACACACTACTTTTACATTTGCAAGTCTACGAACGTTAACATCAGATACTACAAGTATTTGAGGTGTCCGTTGTAGTCATAGATCTGAGGCTTAGAAGATTTAGTTGATACTCCAGATTAGATTAGGTCATATTAGCCCACAAACTCACTGCACCCAACAAAGAAAGCACGCAGCTTGTTACATCTGATGTTAGGGCAGAAAGTGTTATAAACCCCAGCTGTATCTGAGAGCATCCCTGTATAAATCAGAGGACAGCATCATGTTAAATTGTGTTTGACGGCTAGATTGTCTGGGGTCTTAGTCACTTTCCTCCTCCTTGGGATACAAACCTAACACTCACAGTGTAAAGGAGGAGAGGTTCATTTTGACTCACATTTCAGTGGTTTCAGTTCTCGCATGGTCAGTGGGCTCAAGGCTAAAGTATCGTGGTGCAAGAGACTGGCAGTGGGGAGTTACCTCATGGCAGCCAGGAAGCAGGGAGTGCACGGAGCAGCTGGGGAGGGAGTTAAACCTGCTTCCCCACGCCAAACCAGTTGTGCACACCCACAATCCAGTCACCTTCCACGAGCCCCGATTCTGAATGCAGGAGGCTTTGTGGCAGGGGGATCCAGATATAAAGCAAACAGATGGAAAAATGTGTCATGCATTATGAGAGGATTTATTGGAAAATAACTACAATTGAGAAAGTCTGGGCCACTTCCAGAAGTAAGTTTTGGCTCTTCATTCTCCATTATTGGATACATGAGATGTTAGTACATATTAAAGATAACAGGGAAAGGAAATTTGATATTTTTGTACAATGACTAAATTAGTGTTCTGTCTGATGCATTATGAAAACTATAACTACAGCTGACTGAGTACTAATGGTGTTTATTCTGTGTATTTTTAGGAAGTCAGGGACTTGGTTTATGGGAACACTGTTCATTAACCTATTTGACACTAGACGATTGCGGAATGATGGTTCCATCTTGTAGTGTTTTTTGCACTTTTTAAAAATGTGTCTGCATTGGAATCCTTTGGTTTGATTTCCACTACCCAGAATCTGTTCACCCTTTCACCCATGTTCCAGTATCTACATCCCACCGGTCCCTTCTCCACTTGTGGCCCTGAGTCTCAGGAGAAGTATTATCTTGTTGAGTCTAAGAAGTCCAGTGTTTGGTCATAGTCAAGGACAGACATATGATCTGGATTAGGCAAATGAGAATCTCCTGAGCCGTTTAGTTTTGGAGGGTATGACTTCCTGTCTTTCTTACCCGAGGTGAATCTGGAAAAAGACAAGACCCAAAGCACTGTGGGTAACCTTCTTCCCTTGTTAGGTTACTCTGCCTAGAATTTAGTTAACATTAAAGGAACAGGAGAAAAAGGGGAGAAATAAATGGAGTCTTGCTCACATCCATTGAGATATGAATGACTAATTACTGAGGTCAGTGTGTCCCTTCACCCCAAGGCTAAAGCCAGTCTGCACTGGATTTTTTTTTAATTACTTGCAACAGAAAAAAAAGCCTAGTTAATACTCAGTCATGGTGCAGAACTTGTGGAGAAACAGTGGCTTCTGATCCCTTGGCAAGTGCCTGCCCTGCTGGCCACTGCGGCTGCTATCTCCTGCCATCTTTGGAGCACACACAGAGACATCCTGTCCCATGAGCTTCCAGGTTCCTGTGTCCACATCCTGAACCTGGCTGTCAGGGAGGCTGTTCCTCTGTAGCAGGAGGCAGAATGCTTGATTATACCAATTATGCCTATGATAAACACCTTTCCCTAAGTCAGAAGGACTTCAGATGTGAACAAGGAACTATTACAAGTGTGTCAACAAAAACAAATAAAAAATAAAACTCAATGTTAGTCCATGTTAGTATCACGGTACCATTAGTGTTTAAGATAGGGTCCTAGAAAACATTATCTGTCTCTTTTTCTCTTAACTGAAAGATAATGTATTGAAAACTGAATATCATTTAACTGGCTAAATCTTAATTCCAAAGTGGAGGCTCATAAAGTCATACAGTTAAACCCACAAAAAACCCCACAAAAATCCATAGTACAATGTAAGAATAATGAAGTATGGAAGTAATTATCTTTTTAATTACTTAGAGGTAAATTCATTCATTGCCTATAAAGGCAGGACTTATAAGAAAATGCTCAGTTACGTAATTCTTGCTGCTTTTCCTGAAGAATTCGTTTACTATTTAGGAGTCAGGAAAGTGAAGTAGCTACAGCCAGGAGCTGTGTTCTCATTAATTGTGAAATGACAAACATTAGTCTGCTTACATGAGTTCATATAGTTTGTAAAGTAGTATTGTCCACATTCTTCTATGCTATTAATAGCACTAGAACTTTAGAGTTCTTTGAAAGGACTATGTTGGGTGATTTCCTGTGGTTTCACTCGCTGCGTTGTAATCATATTTTGTGGGAGTCTTAACCTGTTTCTCAAAATGAAAATCTATATTCAGGAAGTGTGTTTCCCATGAGTCTATCAAAGGGCATGGATGTTTTCCAGGGTTGCCAAATTGCTTTTGAAAAAGACTCATGAACAGCATGAAATTATGTAATTTTTAGTTACAAAAAAATGTTCATTATTTAGAATGTGCAGGGAGAGAGATCTTAAGAATAATGAAGCCCTTTCTGGGAAGCAGCAGTACCACTCAGTATCAGAGGTCCCTTTTATCTGAGAATATCAAAGCACTTCTTTAAAGAAAAGAGTTTCTAAGGCTGAAATTTATACAGAAAGATTTATACTTATTCAGTTGCCCTTGCTTGTCAGTGTGTTCAGCCTACAGTGGATTGAAAATATTCAAAAGAAAAAGTACATGGTATCTCCTATGTACCGACTTTTTTCTTATCATTGTTCTGAAAACAATAAAGCATATTTCAGATGAAGAAGCATACTGTATTATTTTGCATTTACATTGCATTAAGCATTATAAGTAATTTAGAGATGATTTACAATATATAGAAGGATGTGTGTGGTTTGTATGCAAACACTAAGCTATTTTACATAAGTGGTTTGAGCATCTGTGGAGTTTGCTTTTGGTAGCGGGGTGGTGGTGGTGGTGGGTGGGTGGGGGGGTCCTGGGGCTCCCCTGTGGCTACCAAGGGGTGACTACAGCAAAGGGAGAAATTCAGGCACTTCTCCAAACTAGTAGCCACTCAGAAAGAAGACCTGACCTGAGTGCACCATGTGCCTTCTCTATTTTCTCCATAGCTAATTCTGATGTGAGTCCCACTTGCTTTTGATTATTGTCCCTGCTGGTGGATACCCAGCGGCTGGTTTCTAAGCTGGGGCAAGGATGCTCACTCTCGGTGCAAATGCTTTTCCACAAACAGTATCAGGTGCTGAAGGTCAGCAAGTGGTCATCTTCTCACCAACAGCTATGAAATGCGATGAGATCTTAGACTTTGAGCCATTTTTAACTGCATCAGAGAGAGCACCTGATCAAGTGCCAGGTGTTAGCTGGTGAATGTGTCACTTGCCTGACAGCCTCAGTTAAGAGTTGTACCTGCCAAGGAACTGAAGCAGCTGCTTGTTTGTACTTTCCCAGCACTTGGGTTGGATTTTTTTCATCCATGGATACAAATAGCAGTTATTATTTTTTGTTTGAGGTAATTTACTTTTTATTCATCAGATGTTGTCCCTGCTGTTTAGTGGGTACCAGGCACTGTGCTTTGCACATATGGTCTCACTTAAGCCTGCAATAATTACAGGAGCAGGCACTGTTACTTACCTTATTATGCCTGTGAGAAGACTGAGGTCCAGAGAAGTTAAACACTTTACTCTTTATACTAGCGTTAGTAAGCAGTAGTCCTTAGTGTCATTTACCAGAATCGGCTACATAATTTGCAAGGCCTGATGCAAATAAAACATGGAGCTTTGTTTAAAAAAAAAAAAAAAGACAAGGAAGACCAAAATGGCACTGTCAGGTCAATAAACAAAGCATGTGGCCTTTCAGAGTGTGAGGCACAGTTTGCACATCTAGAAAAGGGCTGTGCACGCATAGACAGGCTGGTTCCAGAATGCGCATGCAAATGGCCAGGGATGAGCAACACCTGTTTGGCAAAGATTTGACATTGGTACATAAATAGAAAATGGAAACTTCTATGTGTGTGCATCTCAGACATATGTTCTCTTTAAGCACCAGATTTTTTCTTCATAAAAGACTTGGGACTGTTTTTCCAGCTAAGGGTGAGCAGACCTGAGGCTGGTCCTTGTTAGCCTCATCTTTGCTTCTGGGTGTATCTTCACTGGGCTGATCCTCTTCTGCTAAAAGTCACCAGCAGCCAGCTGGTGGAGAAACCTGTTGAGTCTCCTTTTACTTTTTCTAAATGCAGTTCTAATATTCTGGGATGATTTTTCTGAACATCTCCCTGGGCAGCTGCATCACAACCTGTTACTTCTCAACCTCAACTGTCCTTAGCTTCCCAAGAGGTTCTCATACCACAAATCCAGCCTTGGGCCCACTCAAGTTTTGTTCCTTGTCCTGGTGCAATGAGAGAACAATGGAGTTTTCTTCCAAAAGGAAGGAAAGCCTGCTTTTTTCCAGGGCATACTGTTTTCCTGGGGACATATTGTTCAGAAGTGACTCCTTCCCTCATACCCCAGGGCATGAGGATAATTGCTAGTAGTGGGTGCTTACGTGGCACCACGTGTCACAGCTCTTTAATCTTCACATGTGACTCATGCTTCAGTACAACTCATTGAACATTTAATAGCTGTAAGGTAGATGCTTTAATAGCCCTATATTTCAGATGAAGAAATGGAAGCAAAGGATTGAGTAACTTGCCCCAGGTCTGAGTCAGTATACAGGAGACCCAGAACAGGACCCACGTAGTCGCTAGATTCACAGCCTATTTAAAACTATCACAGCTTGCTTTGGAGTCCCACAAGCACCCTGGAAGGGTGGGCAGGGCAGGCTATAATGTCTGGCACAACTGCAGGCAAAACCCCAGGACGGTGACCTTTTCATTGTCTTGGTATAATGCTCCAGTGTAAATTCTAGAATCTTTCCAATGTGACAAGTGTGGGGAAGATGTCTCCATGTAGTTTACCAGGGCCAAGGAACACAGGTACACCCAGGTCTGGGTGCAGGGTACAGCACTGCTCTAGAATGCTGACCACTTTTATGTTCTTGGTGAGGTGAGTTGTCCAAGAAAGATGCCCTTCAATATATTTAAAGTCTTTGGATATTATATTAATAGTGCCCTTGTTTGAGAATCTTGGCTTCATTTTATTATAGTATTTTTATCTGTAAAATATTAATCATTTGTAGTAATAACAAAATAATAATAATAATAATAATAATAATAGTATACAACATTAGGCTTTGGAGAGGTTAGGCAGGCATAAGGCTGGGGCATATGAGGTAGAATTGGATCTTGAGCCTCCACCTCCTCACCTCTCTCTGTACCTGGGTGACATGGGATGTGCCCTGTATGCGAGGTCTTACCCGGGAGGCAGAGGGCAAAGGCTTCACTTGGTTGGGAGAAGTGTGTAGCACTTATCAGGATTAAAAAGCATGCATGACCAGCAGGTTCACAGCTTACATTTGCCTGTGTGTGCAATACGCTTCTCTATAGGATACTCAGACTAAGAGAGAACCGATAGTCCCTGATAATAAGGCAGTTGTGAGATAACCAAGCCAGAGTCTTCAGTGTGTGCCCGTTTCTAGAATGTTTCCAAGAGCCCATGTAAAGTGAAGCTGTAGAGACACAGCTGTTTCCTTTCCAATAAAACGAGGCTCGTGTATTTTGTAAATTGGATTATTCTAGAGGGGAACCCATAGTAAGATGATTTTTTTTCCAAGTTCTTGAAAACACTTGACAGAAGTCCGGAGAGCTTTTTCTGCATATTTAAATCAAAATGATGGTGAGTGAGGGAATCACAAGATTGGGAAGCCTTTTCTGAATACTCATTTAGGAAATGGAAACTGTAATTTAAATAATTTGTGATAAGAGGTTTGAATGGTTGGAACAGAAAATTGAGAAGGAAAATAGCCTAGTGACTCATCCCCGAGGCAGAAATCAACAGTGAGCTCTCCAGGCCGGTAGGAGCACGTGTGTGAATTCCCAGCCTTCCGCATAGTGATGCCAGTAACTCACTCGTTGCATAGACTCAGAGACAGCACCAATGGGAGAATGGCTGGGCCACTATCTAGACCCTGCTTAGCATAACATTGTAATGCTAATTGGCAAGAGTGAGTATCAATTATTCAAGGATTTCATCCTATGTAAATTGTGCTAACATGATAAGCCTTTTCTGCCAGTAATACTTTGGTTAGCTCCATCCATACAGCACAGTATTCACTGTACAATAGTACAATTGAAATTCTCTTAAGATTGCAGATGCTGGTGTTTTAAAAGCAGTAGTTGGAATTCGTATTAATAGACCTGACTATGCAAGGATTCTCTTGTCTTCAAACATCTATTCCATTAAAAATTAAAAGCATTTGTTTCAGACTCTGCTGTGGTGCCAGAGGTGATGGTTGGAGCTGCAGGACTCAGTGATCTATGAGAAAGAGGGCGCCAGGCACAGCTAGGCTTCACTGTCCACGGAGGAAGTGGCATAGAATCATCTCTTCCTCCTCCTCCTCTTCTTTATTCATCTTCTATTTTGTGATACAGAAAATAAACCCAGGGCCTTGAGCTGTACTCTGACCCTTTTCATTTTTTATTTTGGGACAGTCTGTTAAGTTGCCCTGGTGGGGCACCAGCCTGCAGTTTTCCTGACTCACCCTCCTGAGTAGCTAAGATTACAGGTGTGCAGCTTCACACACAGCCTCTTCGTTCTTTACTGTTACCAAGCTTCCTAAGACAGGGCGGTAGAAGTCACAGGTCCTTTCTGAATTTTCAGCAGATCACATTTCCTTTTTAAGTAAAGAGGGTGCTCCATGCAACAGGACTGTAAAGGAGAAGCATCCTCTGTTTCATCTAAAAGGGCCACTGTGAAACCTTCCCAGATATCCAGGTTGCTTAAGCTAATGTTGTCCATGATATTTGGTGTTTCTGAAGATAGTACTGTTCTCCATTAGAAGTACAATTCTGGATGATCGTGAATTTCTTAAAATATATTAAACCTTTAAATTGCTTAAGAGAAGGGCATCAGGAGAAACAATGGAACAATACGTTGAATTGCCTTTAAAATGAAATTTTACTCCCTCTGACTCAGGAGGTGGGGAAATGTACAGATCTCGTTAAAAGTCTGTGGATTCTTTGGTCGGCATCCTGCTTTCTCTTCCACCTCACTGCTCTCCTTCTCTTTCTACTGTTTCTCACTAGGGTATGGGAATATTGCACCAAGCACTGAAGGAGGCAAAATCTTTTGTATTTTATATGCCATCTTTGGGATTCCACTCTTTGGTTTCTTATTGGCTGGAATTGGAGACCAACTTGGAACCATCTTTGGGAAAAGCATTGCAAGAGTGGAGAAGGTTTTTCGAGTGAGTACTGCATCTAATTAAACCTCATTACTGCAATCCGGTTGACGTTAGCCCAACGGGAACCTAAAGGCATTCCCAGGAGCATCATTTGCTTTTAATAAAATAGTAATGTTTTGATTGTGTTTTCTATGTTTTGGCTAATTTGGGCATGGTACCTACATATCCTTTGCTTGTATAGCCTCCTACTTTAGAGCAGTTTGCTGGACTCATGGCACAAGTGGGTAAAGTATGAATTTGCCCACACAGGTTTTCTAATGAAGTAAAGCATACTCATTGCCTTGGTCTGTTTATGCTGCTACAACAAAAGCTAATTTCTAAGGAACAGAAACTTATTTTTCACTATTTGGAGGCTGGGAGTTCAGTTGTTCAGTTGTCTGATGAGAGCCCTGACTTCTGTCAAGATGGCACCTTGTTGCTGTGTTTTCTGCAGAGAAAGAATGCCCGGTCCTTACATGGCAGAAAGACTGGAAAGGAAAAATGGCCTAACGCTGCATGAAATCTCTCTTATAAGGGACCTTGATGCCACCCATGCAAAAAGAGCCCTCATGATCTAATCGCTTTGAATTTTTTTATTTTAAAGATAGTAAAATACAACAAAACAAGACAGAACAAAGCCAACCAAGACAATGCAGTGAAATTGGTACAGAACTTCAGAGCAGGATCCTGGGATAACAATAATAGGTACCATAGTATATCTTGTTATCTTCACAGTAGCTCCATTAGGTATAGCAAAATCAAACCAAAAACAGAACACTATAAAACTTACCAAAACAGAATATTGAATAAACAAAATGGTTAGTCAGAACAAAGCAAAACAATGGAAATAATATTGGCTTACAAAGACAAGACAGAAGGAAATCCCCCATATTTGCTATATTGCATACTGTCACCCTCCCAATAGATGCTCAGACCTCTGGCCCCCGGGTCAGCATACTCAGTCAAACAATACATGAGTTTAGTTGCTTTATGTGCCTTAGCTGCTATCAACTCCAGCTGACCTAGAAACCATACAGTTGCTAACGGGTGGGGTGGCAACGTTTGATTCTCAGCCTGCCCGGTAGGCTTCAGGAGATAGGGACTTACTCTTTCCCTGGCGTCCCTGCAGCTTGCGCCACTTGTCAGGAAGGCTGGCTCGTTGATTTCATGGTTGGTCCCCCAAGTTCCTGCATGACTTGTTCTCTCCCTGGTGCCCTGCAGGTCACTCTGCAGCATTCCAGGAAGGATGGACCTAATTGCCTTTAAAAGGCCCCATCTTTTAATGCTATCACATTGGCCATTAAGTTTCAGCACATGGATTTTGGAGGGGATGCATTCAAACTGTAGCACTGAGTTTCTCGCTTAAAGGTGTAAGATGGTTTCCTTTTTGTCTTTGCAAAGAAGCAAAGAAATGGAAATCCATCCTTTTTGTTTGTTTGCTGTATTGTTTTTTCATGCGTGGTGTCTCCTGGCTGAGCCTGGCTTCTCCCATGAACTACCTTCTCCCCAATGGGCCCTGGGCTTTGAACCCGCCCATCTCCTCTTGGATCCTCCCTGTTCTGGCCCCTGCTGCTGAGAGCTCCTTCAGCAATAGCTCGAGGTGGGGGTGGGTGGGGTGGGGGCGCGTGGCCTTGCACTAAACCAGTGACCACTGTTGCTGCCTTAGATTTTCCTGCTGGAAGAATTTACCTTTAATCAAAGGACAAAAATCTCAGCTCAAGGAATTTATTTACTCACGCTGATAAATCTAGCATTAGTGACAAGCATGTGGGATGGACATGATTGGCGAGGTTCCCAACCTCTTCTAACCCACATCCATTCATAGGATTCCACGGAAGTTTTATTTAGCTTTCTGGACATCTACTCAGTAAGAACCTCATTCTGAAGCCTTCCAGAACTTTCTTTATTAAAGGATGCTTTCTTATGATTAATTTTTTAAAATGACATTTTGAGATCTGTTTTGGAATCAACAACAGATCAGTGGTAAACTCTTAAGTTGCACAATCTTTCCTACTCTTCTGAGATAAGAATCCCCAGATTTTGAGTTTTAGGCTGGTCTGAAATCCTGGCATATATCTGTCTTGAGACAAGTGTGAGGGAACTCCTCAGATAGGCAATTTTGGAATTTTTTTTTCAAAAATAGTTTTTTTAAAAAAAGCAGGCTGATTGAAATAAGCACAAGAGCTGATTCTAGACATTTATAAACTCAGCGGTTTTGGGTAATCTGCCTGTTTGCTCATTAGCAAAAGGAGATAGAATTTGAGCTTATTTTCTAAAGTTTTATGATGATTAAATGAAATATGTGTGGGAGAGAGCTTGGCTCAAGGCCAGATACAGAGCCCAGAGCTGTGTATGTTTCAGGCTAAGCAAGCTGGCGGGACAGCCACTCCTTTATCTGAGTAGCTCATGGTGTGTAAACTTTCCTGGAAGGTCCTACAACCTTTGCCCCTTGGTGGCCAGCTGGCCTCATTAGTGCTCACTCCTGGGCTTCTCCATGATCACCATGGAAACCATGATTTCCAGCTCCTCTGCTTCTCAGATGTTTAGGGCCCTCTACCCAGGACCTGCAGCCCCGTCTCTAAGAGCTGTTTTGAACTTCTCCAAGATACCTTTTAGATATTGCTCCATGGTCCTTTGAGTTAAGGGAACAATGAATCTGGCACACTGAACATTTAGAAGAATAGGATTCATGTGGAGGAATGCATGACAGATCTGGCATATTTATATTAATATAACTAGCTTCTCAGGAGCCCAGTTTCCTCAGTTGCAGACGATGGAATTACAGTAACAACCTCCTTTTATTAAAATAATCTTTTATTGAAATAATCAAAATGAGGGAAGAGGATGCAAACATTTTACTGCATCTGCTCCCAAATTGGGGGAGTGAGTCTCTCCTAGCCAATCTCGGACTACAGGTTGAGTGTGTTATTCACCTTCTGCTTAAAGTTACCTCTCAATGGGTCATTTAATAGAATCTGAGACCATGGCTTCCACATGTCACATTTCATTTTTATGCTGATGCGGGCCTTGCAATGCCATCAAAGACTGGGAGCTTTTCAGAAAGTCGAGACAGATGTATATTACTGAATTGGAAGCACAATGGATGCATTTACCCAGTGTTGGAGGGGGCTTTTGGAAGGGTGACTGAATTCCAGGAGGAATAAGCATTCTTCTAGAATACGTAATGTATCCAGTAGCCTTTTGCTTGCTGTGTACAAAGATTTGGTGGAAAATCTCAAAGCTCTTGGTCATTCAGTTACTTTTAGATGATTATGTGAGAAATGCAAATTATATAAACCAACAAAGCTTGGGGTTGTAAATTTTTTCAGTTCTCATGGGGAAGTTCTTTTTTTTTAAAAAATTTGCATGATGAGTAGTAAATCTTTCTTTTGTCTGTTAGATTTTCTCTTAGAATTTTTTAGTGTGTGTAATAAAAATAAAATGTGGAGTAAGCCTTCTGGATGGCTGTATTCTGAGGTGACTCTGATTTGGGTATTTTAATGAGGCTCCCAGATCTCAGCTTCATTTTGAAGGATCTCTGAGGCATTGTAATACTTCAGAATGCTTGATTGTTAGAGTTTTAATGGAGTGGATAAATAAAAGCTCTTTTTTCTCCTTTGAGGTTCAGAATTAATTGAAAATTAGTAGGGTCAGACAAGATCACAATGTCAGCTTTATTGCTGATAAGTTGACCAGAGAATGCAGCTTTAGCTCCATTACCAAAAGGGCTTTCTTATTTTCTATTACTGCATAACAAATGACTATAAACATCGAAGCTTAAAACAACACACATTTATTATGTGACAGCTCTTTGGTGAGAATTCTGATGCATGGGGATGGGATATTTCAGGATATCACAAGGCCAAAGTCAAGCTGTTGATCAGGCTGATCTCCGGGTGAAGGGAAGCTTCTAAACTCATTCATGTTTTGGAAGAAAATTTCCTTCAATTGTAGGAATGTGATTCCTATTTTCTTGCTGGTTTTCAGGAGGCAGCAACTTTCAGCTTCACACACATTCTTTGGTACACGCCCTGCCCTTTGACTTCCCAGATGGCAAGGTTGTGAGGTCTCCTGCTCATGCTCTGTATCCCTCTGGCTTTCTCTCTGGCCCAGCTGGAGAAAGCTGTCTGCTTTTAAGAGCTCCTGTGACTACAGCAGGACCCTGAGGATGCTCCCCCTCTCAGCTGCACCGCACATAACGTGGGGATGATAGCTCATTCTGTCATCAGTTGTAGGGGTTCAGATTTTTTATCTTGGTGGGGGGAGTATTTTAGACATTCTTCTCACAAATCTGAGTCACTGAGTCATAGACAGGACAGGTCTTCACCAGGACAGTCCACCCCGCCAACCTTGGCCCATTATGGAGTGTGGACAGCTTACACCTCTTTGCCAGAAGATGGTCCCAAGTGGCAGAAGAAAGAGACCAAACTAAAAGGGCTTTAGTCTACCAGGGAAGCTACTAGTCTGATTGAAAAGTGGGGATAAGATCTTGGAGTGTTTCTCTAGGTAAAGTCTCTCCCCATGGTACAAGAAGCAAAGAAAATAGACATGAGTCTCACCCCTGGGTAACTGTGAGTTAAGTATCTGGTCTTTTATTTACCTCACATACTAAGAAGTATGGAGCTGGGTGGCTTCAGATTTGGTGTAGGTTTAAGTTCCCCAATATCATGTATGCTTATGTTTGTTCTCTCTGTGGGCTCATTCTTTTTGGAATGTCATTTATTCATCCCTGGGCTTGTCACCTCATGGCTTCAAGATGGCAGCCATAGGACTAAATTTGGTTTCATCTGACCACATTTAAGCCAAGATAAAAGAGACACTTAAAAAAAAAAAAACAAATCTGTATTTTAGAACAATTTTAGATTCCCAGAAAAATGGATTTCCCATATACATCCTGCCCCATATTATCAACATCAGCCACCAGAGTGGTGTATTTCTAGCAATTCATTAATCTACACTGACACATTGTGTCCCTGAAGACCAAAGGGTACATTAGGGTTCTTGCCATCGCCTGTTCTATGTGCCCGTAGAGTCTGTGAACCTTGGCTCACCCCAGAAACAAAGGCTGAGCCCCTGACGTATAAATCAGTGAAGCAGTTATTTTTGGAAAATCAGTTTACTTCTGCAAGTATGGACCAGGTAAAGACAACAGGTTGAGAAGCTTTTATCAAATTATCTTCCAAGCTTTCCCCTGCCATAGGTATCGCTGTTTGGTAATCCCTGCTTCTACCATATTACTAATAAATCTCTACTTCATAATACTTTCATTTTCTGAGTTCCTCGTTCTGAACCCAGCTTGACCTGATGTCTTCCCACTTGGGGGTCTTTGGCCTTGAGTCAGCCTCACTTCTCCATTCTTTGCCAGGGTTTTGGGCAACAACCTGAGAAATGGAGGTCACACCAAGGGAGACCTCTAGGCTCCCAGGCCTCCACGTCCCCAATGTGACATAATAATATGACTGATTTAGGTCAATTTTATTTCCATACTTGACCCTAGTCCTCACACTGTGTGGACAAGAGGAATTTGGTGACTTGATTTACCTAATCCTTTTCTCTTTCTGTCTGTAGCCTGGCTCTAGAAGAGTGATATAGAAATAGTTTTTCCTAAGCATTATCCAACAGAAGAGACTATCCTGAAAATTTTATGGATATCCATTATCTGCTTGGTCTTGTGCATTGATGGGATGATCATTTCCTAGAATCCAAGTAGTTTTATTAATTTAAATGTCTTGTATCTTTTCATTTTGGGGCTAATGAAAGTCCTGTAGTACCTTAGGTTTACCACATGATAAAATGTATCTAAAATGTACAGGTACTTTTGAGTTATGAATTTAATGCAAGATCTTTGTTACCATTCACATTTTCATTGAAGTACCATAAAATAAGCTTAATTGATAGATGATTTTCCGTGTTTATCCTTTGTCACCAGTTTTCAGGCTAGTTTAGTTCCTCTGAAAGGCAAAGATGTAATAGAATAATAATCTTTTGCTCTTTATAGAACACTATTTTTTAAAAAATTATGTTTGTCAGTGTAAAAATATTTTTTTTCATGTTTTGCATTTAGCTTTATGTTACTTCTGTAAGCCAAGAAACTTGTAACCTACTGGTGCAGCTTTTAACAAATTATTTTCCTAAAAATTGAGAGATACCTTCGTGGAGTTGAAGCTGCTCACCATAGAGCTGGGCAGTGGATCATTGTGTTTATACTAGGGAGGCACCAAGAGTGATTTCTAAATGTCTGGAGTCACTGATAATTTTCTAGTAGCTTTGGGACTTTGGGCCTTAAGGAAGAAAAGATGGTGACGATGATATCTTTATTGAAAAGTGTTCCAGGGTCCTGAACCATCATCCCAAAGAGGTGACTCTCTTGAGTGGTGGCAGCGTGATAGCCATGTACAATGTATTATTGTATCACCAAAGTATTATCATTCCCATTGCTGAGCCATGGTACTCGACACATGTAATTCAGATGAGAAGAGGTTTAATATGGTTCATGGCAGTCAGGAAGGAGAGCAGGAAATGGTTTAGAGAAAGAGGGACAGGGCTCCAGACCTAGACCCCAGTGCCATGACTCCAAGACCCACCCAGACACACCCGGAAGCATGGTCTGGCAATCCCCCAGAAGGAGACCAAAGCTAATTAGATTGATGCTATGTACAGTCACGGTGAGCAGCTCTGTGGCTTTGCCTAGCAAAACGCTGCCGAGAGACTGCTTCCCTAGGAACAGGGAGGCTAGCCCAGGAAATGTGCATTGCTGTTACAGAAAGTGTTTTGTATTTCTGGGGGTTAGGGTGGATGCTTATTGTCTTTTATTTTCTGAGCAGAGCTGCATTTGTGTACCACAGCATTTTCGACTTTCTGGATTTATGCTGTGCATTGGGAATTTACTTCTGAGTTTTAGGTTCTTGCTGGTATACACTGTGATTCTCACCCTGTGAGTGGTGGGTCCCCAGGGACCTGATATGCTATTTTAAAACATCGGAGATTCCTTTTGTAGGTCAAGCACTGCTGGTAGACAGAATAAACGACATGCCTCCTTCACATATGAACTGCCCTTTTTGAGAGGTATGCAGAAGGTTTGTCTGGACTAATGCATGTGAATTAATTTTAAGGCTGATTCCTGAATGCATGATATCAGTTGGCACTAAAATTAATTTTATTATATAGGGATCAAGGAGTTATTATTTTTTAAAGGGATTATTTTAGAAAGAGATTCTTATGCTCTGAAAAGTTGAGTACTCAGTGGCTTTTCTCATCAGGAGCCTATTTTCATGTCATCTAAATTTTCCTTTTTTTTTGTTTTACTAAGAAATTAACATTTTTGTTCTGGCCATAGCTACTGTTACAAATAAATTCTCTTTTCCTATAAACTTGCTGCAGGAGTTAGCAGGAAAGTAACCTGAAGTTTTCTGTATTCTTCATTCTCATTTTGTTACGGTAAAATGCACACAATGTACAGCGTGCTATTTCATTGTTCTCCCGTGTGCTGCTAAGTAGAATTCAGCACTTCCACACTGTCCTGTAACCATCTTCACCGTCCATCTCCAGAACTTTCTCATCTTCCCCAAATGAAACTCTTTATCCATTAAACAACGACCCCCCAATCTCCTGCTTTCCTCCAGTCCCTGGCAACCATCGTTCTACGTTCTATCTGTGTATTCTACTTTCTATCTCTGTGTATTTAGCTGTTCACGTGAGGTACCTCACAAGTGGAGTCATTTGTAGTTTTGGTCTGATGTGTTGTACTTAGCATGGTGTCTTCAGAGATGTTGCAGCCTGTGTCAAAATTTCCTTCCTGTTAAAGGCTGAGTAATATTCCACTGGATGCGTGTATCACATTTTGTTTATCCATTTATCTGTCCACAGACTTGTAGGTTATTTCTGCCTTTCAGCTATTGTGATAATGCTGCTATGAACACGATGTATATAAATATCCATTTGAGTCTTTGTTCCTCATTATTTTGGATGTATACCCAGGAGTGGAAGTGCTGTACCATATGGTAATTCTAGGTTTGCTTTTTTTGAGGAGCTGCTGTACTGTTTTCCACAGTACCATTTTATAGTTCCACAAGCAAAGCACAGAGCTCCTATTTCTTTGTTTCCTAGCTGACACTTGCTGACTTTTTTTTCTTTTGGGTTCTATAGGCCACAAGGACAGCGCTTGATGAATTGCAATCTAACTGACCCTTAGTCCTCCTCTCCCAGCTGTGGCTTAGCCACACTGCAGGCAGAGTGGAGGGAGCACGCCCCATGCCTTGCCTCCCTGTGCACCTGCCCTCACATCCAGCTGGGTCCCTATTCCGTTCTTATCCTTGCTTCCTTGGCAGAAGAAAGGACAGGTCCATGCCAGGCAGACTGGGGCCTCTGCATATTGGTGACATCCGGTTTCCACTGGGCCTCCTTGTTTGACTTTAAAATCCTTTTATGTCATTTTGTAGTGATCCACCCCAAGCTCTCCACATTGGCTGCTCTTTATACCTCTTCCCATGTCATTTTAATAAGCAATAATTGAATAACACCTACTGTGCTCTCAACACTACAGGGACACTTAGCAATAAGCAAGGGGTGGTCTTTTCTCTCAAGGAGGAAACAGACATGCGTGAGACTGGTGTCTGTAGCGTCACGCAGAATGATGCCAGGGTAAGCACGGGCAGGCTCTACAGTCACACCGCCTCAGCACTTTGCCCTGATGTACCACTTGTCAGCAGCACGAGCTCAGGCTGTGCCTCGGGTTTTTTGTTCTAGCACTTACCTCTTTTGCTACGTGGTTGGTGTAATGAGCAATGTGTGGCACAAAATCAGCCCTCAGTAAGTGCTGTTCATTACAATACCATCTTATTAGTGATGGGAGCTCAGGGGAGGGTCTCGTGAATTTTAGCTTGTAGATTGGACATCAAACACCTGTGTTCTCTTGTTAACATATTGTAACCCTAGGTAAAGCATACGGGCCTTAAGTAGCCCTAAGTGCTACTGTGCCTGTCGTGTCCTGTGCCGTTGCAGTACCTTCAAGTGCTCAGCACTTGGGAGATTTCAATAAATCTGTTTGGGAGGAGAGAGAGGAGAGCCAGATTCCTACCCTCACATCCAGGCTGTGTAGACTGTGTGGCATTTCCAACAGGCCTGAAAGAAGTGAGATGCATGGTGGTGTCACCCTCTGTCCTTCTCTTCCTGGGTGTGGGATCAGGGGTTCATGGGGCTAGAGAAGTGAAGGGAGCTACAGAAAGGACAGTCATGGAGGTGGAAGACTAGGTGGCAGGATGGAGGCCAGCCTAGGAGAAAACCCCAGTCATCAGTCATCGCCCCGGAGGAGGAGCTGGCTTGGCCATGACTCAGCAAGCCCTTTGAAAGTCAAACACAGAAGAGAGGGGGAATACAGATGGCCAGTTGGTTGGCTGGTCAGTTGGCTTCTCCAGAGTCACCAGCTGTGGCCCTGCCCTTCTGCCTGTGCCAGGGTGGAAGTCCATCTTCTCTAACCTGGGCTGCACTTCATGGGCTCCAACTGTTTCTGCACATATTTTACCACCCACAGAGATTCTGGTAAGAAAAGAGACAAAAAAATCAAAGCATGAAAAAGAATTTATTTGAGCGATATGCTGGTTGCATCTGTGCTCTTCCTAAATCTTGGACGTTTAGGTTAGTTTGTATTTTGGCGAAGCATCAAAGTGGTCCTCAAAGTTTCCAAAAGAAGACAGAAGTGTCTTCCCCAAAGATACCTGGTCCCTCACATCTCAACAAGGGATGGGCAGATGGATTTTGTTGAGCTCAAATGCCCTTTCTGTGTTTTAGATTCTGTCATTCCCATTATTTCTTCACTCAGGCTGAGCAGTGTCCCATCTATTAGCTTTGCCCATTCCTTGGCAGAAAGAGGTTTTGCTGTAAGCAGTATCAACTGCGTTTTTGCGTGAGCCTGATGACCGAGAGCACTAATATCTACACAGTCATCATTGATATTTAGCTGTCTTCCAATTCATACCCTCAACCCCAGGACCCTTCTTACTGCTGACCGGTGAAGTACTTTGGGCGTCTCACATTAAGACTTTCTCTTTTAATTCTGATGCTATTTTGAATAATTAAAAACAGAGATATAAATCATCCAGTTAAAAAAGGAAAATAAGTTTTGGTATGATTTTAAGAATAGAGCTCAGGGAGCTTCAGTATGGTTTCTTTTTTAAAAATGAACTTTTTCCAAAGTACTGTAACAGAGTTGGCACCGGGGCTAACAAGAAGGCAAATATCAACATTTAAAATAAAAAGCATGGCATATAAATGCCATATGGTGTTCTTCAAGTGTTATTACTGCTTGCTTTTGGCTTTCCTCCTTTTCCTGATATCGCTGTATATTTCTTGCCTCTGTTGCTCTTTGGAGAAATCTCCCCTGCCCTTAGCCCTTTGATTCAGCATGTATGTTAGGTGTATCTTTTCCCTCCCAGTCCTTTGGAGGCTTGTCAACTTTCTCCCCAAAGAGGAGGAGGAAGAGGACCTGTCCAGATGGCTGAATAAATATGTGACACCTGCTTCTGTCGCCACCATTGGAAAGTATAAGAGTTGATGGGATTGTCCCTTGCCTAGAAAAAGGGCACAAATCGCTTCCATTTCCTTCCTGTTTTTGAAAATGGTCACATGTCTTTAGTTCTTACATTTCCAGAAATATCTAAAATTCAAATTCTTATTAGAGAAATAACAACAAGAAATTCACTTAATAAATTTTTTGAAAGGTGCGTGTGATCAAAATATTTAGTTTTTCACAGTGACTGCACTTACCTTGGAGTGAAAGATTTGGTGATTGCAAGTGGGAAATCTCTGCTTTCTCATGGGAAATTCAAAAAGCCTGAACTCTCTAATATTTGATATCTCCTTTTATAAAAATATTTATTAGTGGGTTTTTTTTACTCCATTCAAATAAATTCCACAGTCAGTACATCTTGCCCAGATAAGGAATTTTAGAATGGCCAATACTGGTTTTCTAGCTGCAATATGGAGATGAAAAGAGAGCAATTCATAATAAAAATGTTATGTTTCAGTAATAGGTCCTTGGTCATGAAACCCCAGAGACCTGCTAGCTGAAATTCGTGAGGCTTCGACTCTGTATGCACCTCCACGCTAGCATTAGCATTAACACTGGCTCCAACCACAGTGTGCCTCAGGTGTGTTGTACTGGTGACTAACACACCACCAGGGATTCTTCCTCTAGTGACGCTGGTTTTCCAAAATAGAGAACAATTCTCAGTAAAGTCCACCTAATCAACATTCGGCTTTCTTCCCATTTACATTGGTCATGTTCTTGTAAAATTTAACCTATATTGATGGTGCAAATTTTTAAAAATAAATTTTATTTAATTTATATGAAGTTATTCTGATTTATGTTCTTAACTCTTATATCGCAGGAGGTCTGAACATTCTTAACCCACTCACTGCATGCCTGGGATATTCCTGCATTTCTCTGTAAACCTAAAATTCTCAAAAAAAAAAAAAAAAGAAAGAAAGAAACAACGAAAAACTTAAAAAATGAAGGGCATAGAAGCATGAAATGATACTGTATTTGGGCACCAGTGAACAACTCAGATCCTCCAGACAGCAAAATACAAAATAACTACTATTATAGATGAGGGAGAGGGCCAGCCAAGTACCTGCCAATAGCAGGGCTCCCCAACAGCTTTGCTCAGAGTGGGGGGTGCCACATTCTATAAAAAGAGGAGATGGCACAGGGGAGCGGGCAGGATGCAATTACTGAACTGGAACAAGACCAGGTCCTCATGGCTTCTCCTGCCACCTTTGGCAAATGTTCCTGGGAGTCTGAGAGCGCGGGCATGGCCCATCTCTCCTGTTGTACCGTGGGGAATATCTACTCCTTCTCTCTTGTAGGCTTTGCTCAAGGGCACAGTTGTCACCTGCTCTCAAAACAAAGATAAGGGGTATGATTTTCAAGGGCATTGTGCTACTGGCCCATGGGGAACCGCGGCAGTGTTCATGAGCCAGTTGGTTGTTATCTGTCTTCATTTGCTTCTCTTTACCCCTCTTCTTGTGTTCTATCCCACCTCTACCCCTCCTTTCTTTGTATTTCATTACAAAGAGGAATACATGGTCATTGTAGAGAGGAGCACAAAGAAGAAAATAGCATCATGTGCTTATCCTTGGCCCAAAGAGATCCACTATTAATGTATTGCGAATTGTGCTACATCAGGCCCAAATGCCTGGTGCTTCACTGGTGCTTTCTGTGTCATCCGGCCATCCAGTGCTCACAAGACTCGTTACCATGTGCAGCCATGTCTGTGCCTTTTCCTGTGCTACTCCATCATCTCTTTCTGCATGGCTGATCTTGCTCTAACCACTGAACTTTTGGCAGTTTTGCTGGTAACTTTCCTGCAGGTAGTAGACCCTTCTGCCCCAGTGGATAGTGCTGCTGCGCTGTGGGCTTTAGCGAGGAGATTAACACTGCTCCCCAAGTAACACTAGTTTCCAGGAGTTTATGCAGCCACTTCTACATGGAAGCTCAGACTGGCTGTACTTCTTCACAAGACTTTTTAAGGTTCAGGAATCCTGGAGAAATATGATACACAGTAGTTCTAACACATCTAGTTACAGTTCCTGATGCTTTCAGATCTTAGATTCCAGTCCTGTCGCCGAGGGAAGCCAGCTCACTCTGACCTCTAGGAGTGGCTGATGCAGACAGGTGGCTTAGCTCACAATGAAAAGAAAGCAGCTATGGCTAATTTAAGAAAAAAGGAAACCTTAAAAAAAATAATATTGGATAGCCACTGAATCCTTGAGATGGCTGGAGAACCAAACTTGGAAGGCACCTTCCCAAGAACAGTGACTCAAATGAGGCCACAGGGTTGGTCTGGACAGAAGCCACTCCTGTGTCTGCCTGGCACAAATAGTGCAGCTGGAGCAGGATGCTGCAGAAATGGAATATATTTGCACCATCGTACCAAACCCTGGAAGGGATGTCACTGTGGTCCTTGCCTATATATGTGACACCAGTGGTGTGTCCACTGCTTTAGCCAGCCTTTCCCACCAGGACGCTGCCACCTGGTGCTCTTCAGCTCTACCTCGATTTTTGGCAAATTTCTCCTTCCAGGTCTCCTCCCCATGCACAGGTGTCTAAGTCCTTTACTTTCTGTTCCAGGCACATAGGAAGATCCAGGACTCTAGAATAATTTGGAACCCACACTAGGGAAGAATTCTGCATCTAACCCTTTTCTTTTTGCCCTCTGGTCCTCCAGGCTGGAGGTTCTACCTGGGCCCTGTGAGACTCTAGGAAGTCAGTGTCTTTTCACCATCTTGTCCCTCCGGGCTGAGTGGCATTCTGCCTTCTCTCTTTCCATTCCTGGTCCAGTCTTATTTTGTCTCCAGAAAGGAAGAGGTGATTCTGCATACATGCTTCTGCAAACCTTTCCCCCTTTATTAGGGGCAGTCTTTAGGGGACCAATGAGAAAAATGAGGTGGGGGGAACACAGAGAAAACTATTGGATGAACACTTCATGATTCACATCTGCATCACAAGAGTGTGGTTCAAAGTCAGACTTACATCTTTATGGTTGAGGAAGTAGAATTTAGGTGCTTGTGTCATGTAACAAAGGAGGCTGCAGAAGTGAGTAGCTGGTATTTTTCAGCTTCTATGCTAGAGACAGTGCTCTGTCTTTACACCAGAGTAAAGAAGGGGCTTCAAACGATGAGCAGATAAGAAGAAAAATGATATCGTCTAAAGTGGTCGTACCATGCGGTGTCACTAGCACAGTTCCATCACAATATGATACTAGTGTAGCTTGGTGAACTATAATGGCATTGTTAATAGTCATTAACAGTAACTGCATGCTGCAGCTATTTTCTTTAGGAAATGTAGGGTCAGTTCAATTCAGTTTTCCAATTGTACCTCCAATGTGAGGTACACATCCGGAGGCCTGGGTGTCTTTTGTCTTTAGGGTATCAGTTTCTGGTCTTTTGCAAAGAAACTGTTTAAATAAAAGCGTATACTTTCTGCTAAACACTTTTTATGAATAATGTATTTTAAAACTATATATATATATATTAGGAGATTAACACTGTTTAATATATTGTCTGTTGTTATCTTCAAAGTAGTTGTTGGGATCACAAGACATAGGCATGAAAAAAATGATCAATCAAACAATGAAATCACAAACTTTTCTTTTTAATGAACTAACAGCGATTAGTAGTAAGTTATCTATCTTGAATATATAATATATATATGAATATACATATAATCTTTTCCTTTCTTTTCTCATTCTTCTATGCCAGTTGTTCTTTTTTTTTTATTTTAAAGATAGTAAAATCCAACAAAACAAGACAGAACAAGAGCCAATCAAAACAATGCAGCAAAATTGGTACAGAACTTTAAAGCAGGATACCAGGAAAACAACAGTAGTTACCATAGTATATCTTGTTATCTTCACAATAGTTGTCCATTTCATCAGGTATAGAAAAACCAAGCCAAAAACAAAACACAGTAAGACCAATCAAAACAGAATGTTGAATAAAGCAAAAACAATTAATCAGAACAAAGCAAAACTGGAGACAATATTGGCCTTCAAAGACAAGATAGAAGGAAATCCCCCATGCTATATTGTATACTGTCATCCTCCCAAGAGATGCTCAGACTGCTGGCCCTAGGCCTGCATAATCAACCAAACAATACAAGCATTTAATTGCTTTATGTACCTTAATTGCTATCAACTCAGCCTGTGCTCTAAATCATCTGATTACTTGGGGTGGAGGGGGCAACACACAGATGGTGTTTGATTCTCAGCCTGTGGTGTACTGGTAGGCTCACAGGATATGCCATCTGACTTTTGCTTCCCTGGAACCTGTGTAGCTTGCATGGCTTACCAGAAAGACTGGCTAGTTGAGTTCTTGGTTGGCCCCCGAGTCCCAGCATGACCAGTTCTTGTGAGACACTGACTTCTCTCTCCCTGGAACCTACATGACATCTGTTCTTTTCTTTTAAGCAATTTCTTTCCCATTCACAATATCCATTTACATTTTCTATCTTACTTACTCTTTCAGTTTTTTACACCAGGGAGACAATGAAATATTTACACATGTGAGTCTGATCTATTTCACTTATGTATATGGCCTCACGTTACATCCATTTACCTATAAAACCCTCAAGTTTATTCTTCTTTATAGCTGAGTAGTACTCCATTATATAAAAATACCACATCATTTTTATCCTTTCTGTGATTGATGGGGCTTGTATTTTTTCCAAGATTTAGCTATTATAAACTGAGTTGTTATAAATATGGATGTATATATATTGCTATGGCTAAAACTATATTTTTTTTTAATTATTATTTTTTTAAATTTTATTTAAGGAGAAAAGAAAAAAAAAAGCAGGGAAAGGGTACAAGTTATACAGATTTACAGAAAAAAAAATGAACAGTAGGAAATCACTAGTTAATGGATTACATATTGTCATCTTAGAAATAATTGTTCAAGTCACAAAATTAAAGCTTGTAAAGTGGACATTCCAACAATGATACTGCAAACAGTTCTGTTCAATGATCCAATAAAACTCTGTGATATCATTTTCTATCTTATACACTTAAATATACATGCAGTTATATAGTTTGGAGCACTTTCTTTTCCTCTCTTTTGTACCATGACTATTACACATTTTGGGTTTCATTGCTCCCACGGTTCTTATTACTTTTTTGGAAGAGAGTAAAACCAAATGTGACATAACAGAACAGAATCGGTCAAGTCAAAAGGGTGGACATAATAGATAATGTAAAAACATAATACAAGGTTATCAACAATGGTTACCATAATGCCTCCCGCTATCTCTAATAGAATTGCCTATATCGTTAGTTATAATACAATTGAACAAAACAGTAAAGAATAAAACCGACAAAACCAAAACATTGGAGACATTGTAGGTCTTCAAAAGTAGATAAAAGTCAACAAGAATGGGCGTCATAATGAATCTCATTATCTTCACAGCTGATGCCTAAACTTTCGAACCTGATACTATCCAGCAAAACAGAATAGGGGAACATCAGTTAAAAACCAGATGGTGAGAGTAATACAGGGCTTTAAATCAAGGTAATGAAAAGTCAAAGTGGGTTGCTATAATATATCCTGCTATTTTTTTCCTTTAATTAAAAGGATAAAGATAAAAAAGTAAATAATGGAGTGGAGATTGAGATAAAAGAGGGCATAACAGCAAAACAGCGCACATCAAAACATAACCATTTAAGCAGAATAGTGATTCACCACCAGATAATCCTAACCTAAAAGTAGTTACCATATTGTCTCTTTCTTTGAAATCCTTGAGTACAACTTCGTATACTGTAGCATTAAGTATATCAAAACAATGTAAAACCATTCAAGAGAATGACAGCATTACAGAGTATTTAGAATCGACTAACAGAAAATGAACAATGGTTTCTGTATAATCTCCTTGTCTTTACAAGGTTTTTGCTTATACTATCGTACATAATAAAATCCATTAAGATACAACCTATTTAGGCCATTGGAGACAGAAGGACAAAAGTTAGATGAGACTTCAAAACAAGATGATACTAAATCAGTATTACCTATTAAGATGTCATTTTCTCCAAAATAGCTGTTCCAATCATCCAATCTTCTCTGCCTCGTTTCTGTTGAGCTCTTTTTCTGTCAGTAGCTGTCAGTTTGTCTTCTTCATTTTGTTCTCTGCTCCATTCGTTGTGGCCTCTCTGCCATTATTTCTGGATTCTTTGTATTTTTCTTTTTTTAGAATATCCTGCAATACTCTCTGTAGAGTTGAATTGGTGGTTGCAAATTCCCCCAGTTCCTCTTTATCCTGGAAGCACCTTGTTTTTCCATCAATTTCCAGGGACAGTTGTGCAGGATATCTCAATCTTGGCTGGAGATTATTATCTTTCAAAGCTTGAATTATTTCCCCCCACGCTCTTCGTGATTTGATGGTTTGTGCAGAGAAATCTGCTGTAATTCTGATGGGTGTTCCCTTGTAAGTGGTCTGTTTCTTGTCTCTTACAGCTTTTAATATTCTGTTCTTGTATTGAATTTCTGGAATTTTTATTATTATATGCCTGGGTGTTGCTCTGTTTGGGTTGTAGGTAGCTGGGGTTTGTATGCCTCATACATCTGAGTATCTTTACCTTTTGCTAAATTAGGAAAATTCTCCTGGATTATTTCTGTGAGTAGCTTTTGTAGTTCACTTGTTTGTGTCCCTACTTCTTCTTTTATGTTCTTAATCCTTAAGTTATGGATCCTCTTATCATCTTCTTGTCTTTGTATTATTGCTGTTTGTTTCTTTGTTATTTTTAAGAAGTTTTTCATTTCATTCTCCCATATTACAAGTCTGCCCTCCAGTTCAGATAGTCTGTCCTTAGTTTCTTTCAAGCTGTTATGCCAGTCTTCTATAGACTTCTTAGTATCTTGGTAGTCCCTTTGAACCTGTTTCACGTATTCTATGCTTTCTCTGTTTTCTCCATCAAACAATTCTCCCCTTTTTTTCTGTTCTTCCATTCCACCGCCTGTTTTTTCTTGGGTGGTACTTAGCATTTCTCTAACTATTCTGCATACTTCTAGCTTCAGGTCGTTGATAACTTCATTCCTGAATTGGTCTATGAGGCTCTCTATATGGTGCCTTATGTATATTGGTGCGGTGTCTGCTATTGCCTGTTTCTCAGAATTGGGGGCCGAGGGGCCTTTCTTGTTGCTGCCTCTTCCCATGCTGCCTCTTCTTCTCTGTTCCTTATATATGCAAGCTTATATAAGAGGCCCAGCTTCTCTCCCAGTCAGCCACAGCCTGATCGTATTGCGCCAGTTAGGTGTTCCGGCTCACCGCTGCGCACCAGGGAGTTACGGACCAGGCAGCCTACGCGTCTCCCCTCCCGGCCACCGTCAGGCTCTGGGATCTGGGTTGGGACAGCCTACCAGGTCTGCCGGCAGCGTCACTCAGGCCAGGCACTTTTCACCAATCCCGCCCGAGAGGGGGATGTGTGGCTGGAGTCGCCACCGTGCCCTGCTCCCGCAGGACTGCTCGGGCCCAGAAAGTCCTCTGCTGGAGTCAAACTGTGGTAGAGTGTCAGTTTCTCTCACTCACCTCACCACAAGTCAGTGCACGCCTCTCTGCCGTTCGCAGACTTCCGTTCACAGAGCTTCTGCGCGTCTCTCTCCTTGCCGAGCCACTGTAGAGGCAGCCAGCCGCCGCGCGGCGGGAAACCCAAATCGTGGCTTACAATGGCGCGGGGTCCAGCCTCCACACCGAGGCTTTTCTGTTCCTGTTTTAGCACCAGGACTGCATTCCAAGTTGGTTTCTCTCAGCCCAGTTCGTTCCTGAGTCAGCAGAGCATATCTCCACCTGTTTATGTCTCCTTAGTCCGCACCATTCCTGGCTTCTGAGCCGAGTCTTTCAGAGAGCCTCCGATAGTTGCTGTTATCTGTCCGCCATGTTCTCCCGGAAGTCTAAAACTATATTTTAAAGAGGATCATTTTCTAAATAAAATATCTACCATGATGTAATTCCATCTAAGGATGGATTGTGTTTTACTACTTTATTTTTTGGAAGTTGTGGTCCCTGGAGTCACATAGCCTTGTGATACACATCCCTTCACATGCATAGTTAACTTAACAAATGGCAAAAACATACTTTCATCAATCTGTTAAACTCTGTTAAAGGAGTTGCATGTAATTTAACTCTTTTGAAAGGAAAAATGTACTAATTAACTAAAAACAGGGATATTTATTATGTGTGTTCAATAATCCAAATAGATTTCTGCCTACTCACTCTAATTCAATCCATTCTAATGATATTAAAAAGCAGTGCAACTTCCTAATAGCCATAGATGAATGGTAGATGAATAAACAGATGACTTACGTATTCACTTATTTGTCCATGACTCATGCACACTTGGAATTGGAAACTTCCTTGAGACATTTGTATGCAACTCAGGTGAGATTGAAGGAGGCCAAGGGTCTCGGGATGTGAAGGCATCCACCTGGGGAACTTTGTCAGGAGTAGAAAGCAGCCAGTGAATGCGAAGTCCAATTTCACTGGGGCTTCCTTGGTTTCCCTGTAAGCTTATTTCTCTCCACCATTAATCCTTAGTCTTGGATCATTTGCAACAAGTCCTTTACTACGATTGGGGAATCTTGAAGTATGGACCATGTGTAAGGACTGTGTGTAAATCAAAGAGTTCAATGACATCATCAGGTCCTCTTGGATTGCTCTCACACTTTTAACTTTTATGGAAAGTTATATGATTCTATATTTGCATGTGTAATTGTTTAATGCTTGTCTTACTTCCTCTAGTTCCATAACCTTGGTAGCCATTCAGAAGTTAGCGCAGTACCCAAGTAGGTGCATGATAAATGCTTATTGAATGAAAGAATAGAAAAATTGTGCAGCTCTACTTCATTCATAGCCTGGGAAATACCATGCTCAAGACATTTTCTCAAGTCATCCCATTTATGACTTACTTCATGACTTCCTACAAAGCTGTGTTGTCATCTAATCTGTTAGTAGTCCAAAAATTAATTCAAAGCTCTTTCTTCACTTTATTTCTGTCTCTGAAACAATTAGATACTAGCTTAGATGAGACGACTTCTTATACCTTCAGAAGAATTCTAGATTCAGATTCCTAAGCCATTGTTCCTTCTCTGCTTTCTATACCTCAAAATATTTTTCTCAATTAAGCTTTTATTCTTCCTAAAGATTTTATTTTGTCATGCTTCTCATTGTTTTCTTTATAGTTCACACATCTTTTCCTTATAAGATTTCTTCTTGCCTATTTCGTCATTCTTCATGGCTTTATGTAGATAAATATCTCTAGGTATTTACATTCAAAAGCATTCAGGGAGAGAGGGAAGAGGCTTCCCTCTATTGGGTAGAAGATTGCTTATCATTTGTCTAATAATAGTGGAGCATTTTATAGGTATTGATATAAATATGATGATCTTGGAGGCTTTCTTCAAATTTTATAATAGGCAAGATAAGCTAATGGAAAATGCACAACTATCTTCTACTTACCTTTATTCCTCAACATATGGAGTCATCTTACCTTTATCCCTCAACATAGGGAGTCATTCCAGACAACCTAGCAGGAGCTCAGAAATACCGTCCCTCCAAGTTATCTGTACCTGAGCATGAGGGTAGGTGGCACAAGACAGCTTCTCTTTCATACTTCCTCAGTATTCTTGGATGCTGGTCCCATGGGAACAGTCATATGGCAAGAGATGGATGGATGGATGGATAGGAAGGATGACAAAAAGTGTTCTTAGATAATCCACTGTGGAGCAAGTGAGTGTTTCACTGTACCCGTAGACTTTCCACCTGCACTGAAGCCCTGACTCTGCTCTCTACCCTACCCCCAGCCACCGTCCAACATCCTCATCTGTCCTAGATGGCTCAGCCCAGAGCCCACACTTCCTTAAAGGCTTTCACAATTCCTTACTTTCTTTTAGGAGGATCCCTTCTGCATCAGTGGCCTTCCCTACTGGAAGGAGAGCTGGCTGCACAGCAGAGGGTCTGGCTGCTTTTCTCCTTCATAGTGGAGTGAATAGAAATTCATTCTTAAAATGTTTTTATGGTGAGACCTGAAAGATCCAGAGGTGCTCCAGACCCAGACGTAACTGTTGGAAGCTGTATTTGTTCTACACAGATCTTGAATCCCTTATACTGAGCAGATTTGCAAGGCCAAACTCAAGCTGAGGGTCTTAGAATCTTCAGAACTCACTGAAATTGTGACTTAGGACTCCTACTTAGATGGGGTTGGGCGCATGAAGGATGGTAAGGCCATGGACCATGGGTCCTACTTAGGGATATGCTCTGGACCAAGTGGATGCTCGGGCTGGATGATGCTTTGAATGCCTGACAGCGAGACCCTCGGATGAAGTGATGCTAGTTGACAGCCAGTGTGACTGGCAAAGAAGGAGCAATGGTTTAGTGATCTGGATCTAGAATTCTTCCGAGGATGTAAGAAATCTTCTCATCTAACCTAGTATCTAACTATTTCAGAGACAGAAATAAAATAAAGAGCTTTGAATTAATTTTTAGACTGGCAACAGGTTAGATGAAAACACAACTTTATAGAAAGTCATGACAAAATAAGTCATAAACTGAGACTCCTGAGCTACATTCCAGAACAACAAGAATAGTATTCTTTTTCCTTCTTCTCTCCATGGTAATACATTTTATTACTGTGATGTCTATCTTTACTTTCACTGTTTACCTGGACAGGACACCATGGACAGCGTCCACAGAGCCTAGCTGAAAACTCAGCTGTTCCCTCCCTGCCTCTGGCCACTAGACTGTGTTGTGCTCATGGAGACCTTCTCTCTCTCCTCCCTGTACTCCATCTTCCTCCCTCTATATCTCTTGCAACTAGAATGGTGCCTATAGAAGTTCTTGCACATGCATATGCATATAGAAGTTCTTCATAGCCACATACTAAATGAGTTATGAATGAACTAGCTGAATTTTGAATGTAAAACCTTGTGTCCTGGTAGTGTATTATCTTCAAGTGTTAATAGCCACCAGCTTTCAAAGATTTTAATTACAGATATTCTGGAGTAGAACAGCTAACAGTTTCTATTATTTGTGAATGTTAATTTTTCTCTTCCCAGGACCTACATTGGCAGTCCAAAGATAAAATTGCTAGTTATATATATATATATATATATATATATATATATATATATATATATATCAGAATTTTTCTAAAATCATTGCAAGGTGAAACAGCAGAGCACTGAATTAGTCAGTCTGTTTTCTGTTGCACTGTGACCGAGAGCCAGAGGGCTATAACTCTCTCTCTCTCTCTCTCTTTTCATATTAATGTGATCCATTTGTTTATTCAGCTCTTGAGTAGGACATTTTCAGTAGTTTCCATGGAGACTTTACTGCACTATTCTCAGTAATGTGTGTTTAGAATGTCTCTACCAATGAATATTATAGGCAATGGGATTTAAAAACGGTTCCTAAGTTTATAGACTTGCTGGCGCTTCATGGTTATATGTTATGATTTTGAAACTATTAGTTATAAATGGACCTTATGGAAGAAATCTCTGAAGAAAACATAATAGTATAAGAAAATAACATCTGTCCTTTGTGAGACAGTTCCTATTATCTTTCCATTTTGAGAAATTAACTTCGGCTCAATTGCATTACCATGGTGACATGTTTGTATTTCAACAAAACCAAACTCAGCCATAAACTAGAGCTCTGCATATCTAGCTCCTGTCCTAGGGTTTTTATGGCAGTATCTTTGAATAAAATCTCTAACATCTTGGTTAAAAATCGCACCCCCAAAAAATATTTCCCAGCCAGACAAAACAATTTGACTAATATTTGAACATCTGGCTAATGTCAGAATTCTAAGAAAAAACATAAAGAAGAGTGAGTATCAGAGAAGAGGAAAAACAGAATGAAAAAATGGCTCACAGTGAAGAGAAATACATTTGCTCCCTAAAATAACATTGTGGAAGGAGACAAAAACAGGAAGGGATTTCTGCTCAGTGATAGTTGGATACGTGGTTGGCCTCTGAGGTCTGGAATTAGTAAACACATAGTGTTGTCCGAGTATACAGTCCTCTCTCAAAGGGGAGCTCCAAGAACTGGCTGTCCTACTGTTTGTGATGCTTATTTGCTCCTTGGAATAATTGCACATATAATTTTGACAAATAAACTCTAAATAAATGCTCCAGGAAATTCCTGTAATCATCCCCATTTAGACAGGGGTCCATAGTGTTGCGTGTTACTACTATTTGTATAAGGACATATCTGTCCTAAGCAAGACACGATAGGGTCTGAAATGCATAAGCATCCTGTTATTTCTGCCTTGTAGTGAGGTCAGATCAGACCTTCTCTTCTCAGAGAACAGTTTGGTTAGCCTAAGGACAGATGAGCTCTGGGCTCTCATAAGGCTTTCTTCTGGCTCCTCTGCTGACAGGTACAAAAGCAATATGATCTTGCCTAGCAACTCGTGGAAGGCCAGCTCTATTCATGAGTGGTGCGGAGCCAGATTGAGAATTGCAGACAGTGTAGCAGGCTTGGGGAGGCAGAGTGAACCAGGGCCCCTCTGCAGCTGGTACCCGACATCCCAGGCATTATCTGCAGTTCCTTGCACTTTCAAGAAGGAATATGAAAAGCGAGGGGGAAATGAAAGACAAATAAAAAAACTTCCCAGATTGTGAGCTGAGGGGGTCTGAGAGCCTAATCTGGAGTTGGCGGTAAAGAACCCAGGAAGAATGAGAATTTTTCCACCATTGAAAATGAGGTAATTGTACGAGATAATGTATCTAGGAAGGGAAAACAAACAGAAGCTTGACAAAGAGTATGTTACAGAAGAAATGAGGGTGCATTCCTCAGTAGCAAGAGAGATATTAAATCTACATTTAAGCTAAGATGTGAACTTTATATTAAAATGCATGTTAATCACTGTGCACTGCACTGTTTACCCACACTCTTAAACAACCCTATAAGGCTGGTTGTCTTATCTCCATTTTATTGAAGATGAAACTCTTATGCAAAGAGGTTTGTTTTTTTTTTTCTTTTTTTTTGAGACAGGGTCTCACTATGTGGTACAACCTGTCCTTGAACTCACTTGTGTAGCCCAGGCTGGCCTTGAACTCACTGTGGTCCTCCCAGTACTCAGTCTCCCGAGTACTGGGATCACAGGTGCATGCCACCAGTCCTGGAAGTCACTCAGTTCTTTATCAGTGGGCACGAGATGTGTCTGCGCTTTGCCTCTGGGTTCTTCCACGCTGCCTTACACCAGGGTGAAGTTGTAGGATAAATGGGGGAGGAGACCTGAAGGACACTATGTGATGTGTGAGGTGGTTTGTGGTTCTGCAGTGAAAGCTACCTTCAGCTGAGGCAGCTGTTTTATTTTGTTTTTATCTCAAGAGTGGAAAAGGATGAGTATCCAGAATAACAGATATGTATTGCTAAAGCCTTACATTTATGCCTTTTCTTTTTTATAATGAAATATGGGTGTACACACACTTTCATATACCAACAAACACCTAAGCATATGCATGTGTACAATGTGGGTGCACACACACACACACTACTTATTTCTGAACTTCCTAAAATACCTCAAATAATTAAGTGCTCCCAGGAACTCACAGGGGAAACGTTTGCTTGCTGATGCACTCTGCAGTAGACAATGCAATTAAGACACCGTCATGTGGCCTCTACTACCGGCTACCTTCTCTTCCACCAAACTCAGTCCTGGCCCTCCTGATCTTCCCTTTGCCCGTCTCAGGCAGCCTAGGCATGTCTCCAGCTCCCCACATACTTGCAGCCCTTCTTTGCTAACCTCAACCTCATTTAGATTGCAAATGCATTCACATTCTAATTTATGACTTAACAAGTGTCTCACAAACATTTGATTCACTTTAATTTCATTATGCATCTGAGGAGGACAGTTTATAGAGGGGGAGATGGTGTTCCCGTTGCCAGCAATTAGATTCACTTAATGATCTACGGCGAAGTCTTCTTTTTGGCTTTGGACTTTTGTTGCATGTCTGTGAACAAAACCTAGCTAATAAGTTCCTAGATTCTCAGAGGGTCTCAACTGCCCCCAGAATGTCCTCTCCTATTACCTAGCACAGTAATTCATGAAATGAGCAAGATATTTCCTATGATTTGCAGGTGGTTAACCTTGTCACAACAATTTCATGTGTGGAAAATGGTTGGTATTTTCATGTGACATTTTAGCAATGTCAATTGAAGGCAGTTTTTTCTGATGACTTTTCTGAGAACGAGGAAGGGGCAATAGAAAGGCACAGGTCAAATTATTTTTCTCTTTTTCTATTTTATAGACTGAGCACCCTCTGAGAAGTCAGAGCATATGACTCCTTTTTTATATTTCTATGCCTTTTCTCAGACAGACCACCCAATGAGTGTTTTTTATTATCAGTCTCCTTCCTCAGAAGGGGCACAGGAAGGCCTGCTCTTCATTGGAAGTGAGTCTGGTGTCTTGTGTTAGGGAAAGACAACTTTGAGCTGGTACATTGTTGAATAACTTGGAAAACTGTTTTCATCATTAAGCACAGGCCTGAGAAGTAATTACATCAGAATTCTAATCTTGGCTCTGCCCCTAATTAGCAGTATCATTTTATCCAGGTCCCTTAACCCCTCTTGGCTTCTGTTTTGCAGAAGTAAAATTAAATATATGCGAGAGCACAGTCCTCTCTGTGTGCTTTGAGATTCTTTGCCTTCTGATATACCAACAGGCAATGAATAGAAAGCAACTTGCATGGTAAAGGTTCTCTGTACTGATTATCTCCAGTGTGGTGTGCTGTGCCAAAACCCAATGTGGGCCACGTAGATAGTATTACACATTTATTTCTTCTATTCTGCTAGTGTATGGAGTCAGGGACTCCTGATGACAATCTCCAGTGCCAATGCTGGAGAAGACCTGAATTTTTATTGCTTAGAGGCAGTGCAGAGGGGTGGTCTCCAGTGCATCAGTGAAGCTTACCAATGATGCCAATTACCCTGGCATGGTTTCTTTGCCCCAATATCTAATTCTCATGCTTCATACATTTTTACTAACTAGCTGCTAACTCTCTGGAAGCTGGTGTGAGATGAAGCTCCTACTACTGTTTTAGACAGTGACTCTGTTGTGGGTAAGGCAGCCAATGAACATCACCACTACAGCATTGAATTAAACAAGCGTGCTTAAAAACAAAAGTGTGTTACAAATGTACAGCTTCTGCGATGGGAAGGATTGTGCAGAAACACATCAATGCCTGGGTACAGCCTGTCACTGGAGTGTCACATGGGAGTGGCCGTGTTTTTCTTTTCATCCACATACCTCAGCCTGGCTCAGGTCATCTCCCCCCCCCCCCCCCCCGCCGTTCTTTGATGCAAGAGAAATTGAATACAAATCTATCACTGTCATTGTAAAAAGAGCATCAGACTTCTGCCCCACCCCCACCATGGAGGATGGGTAGTGGTACATGAAAAATGACCACAAGTCTTTTCGGAAATAATTGTATTTGTACTGTTGAAGAGCTCAGAAAATGTATTTGTGCCACAGTCAGAACTGTACAAGGTTCAAAGGATGAGCCAAGTTTTAACTTGGGGGAGCCGGAGAACCCTTTTAGCTACCTGAAAATTCTGTGCATTTTTCTAGGAAAGATTTTGCAGCTTTTACCAGATTTCTACCAAACAACTTAAGACTAAAGACATATGAAATACCACAGAGAGCACGCTCTTCTGCGCATTTGTCTTTTGATTCAGACTTGCCTATTGATCTTTATCCTTTGTTCTTTCTAGAAAAAGCAAGTGAGCCAGACCAAGATCCGAGTCATCTCGACCATCCTGTTCATTCTGGCTGGCTGCATCGTGTTTGTGACAATCCCTGCTGTTATTTTCAAATACATTGAGGGATGGACAGCTTTGGAGTCTATTTATTTTGTGGTAGTCACTTTGACCACAGTGGGTTTTGGTGATTTTGTAGCAGGTAAGCACTTTGGGCATCCCAGTCACTAGGAACCTGGTGGGGAAGATCATCGGTTGGCTGAATTTTTCCAAATTACCATACTTGTGGAAGAAATATATGAAAATGCCTCATAATTGTTGCTGCTACTCATTTTAGGCTCATATCAGACCCCTTGTTCTGTGTGATATCAACAGCAGCAGGTTTATTTCTGCCATGAAAAGAAAGCCAGCCCTTTCCTCTCAGGATGTTTGAAATCCTTATTGTTCTATGAATTATGCAAGAGCAAAGTAAACTTCTCACTGAACCACAGACTTTTTAAACATGCTAAGGCTCATAAAACCCATATTAGCAAAAGGCAAGCATGAAACTCTGGAAAAGTCAGCACAGAGGTAGGCTCACAGGCACCTGCCGTTAAGCTTTCTAAAGCTGAACTGAGAAGTCGTTGTCCCTGAAAAACTCCTGTGTATTCCTGGATGTAGGATTAATTAAAAACCTATTCTCAGAAAGCCTGGGGTTGGGACTCTACCATTCTTTTCTTGCTCACAATCCTCAGCCATTTCTGATTAATTGTCTCAGCTGTGGAGGGAAACCACACAGATAAACTAAGCAAAGTAAGAGAAACACTTATAAATTTCTTCAGGCTAATTCCTTAGTGTCGTCTGTATCTGGCCCATGGGAAAACTCAGCTGAGACTCCACTCAAAGGTAAATACCTGTCATAGCAGATGGGAGTTTAGAACTATTTACCAGAACTTTGAATATCCCAAAGCATAATACACAAAAGGGAAAACATGAACTTCACAGTCCCAGGCACCCACACTTCTTTAACGCCCTTACTTGCCCGTGAATTCGGAGCCACATTTCCTTTGTTTCTGGAGTCCAGAGTCTCTTATCGCTCTCAGTACTGATCACAACTAGCCCAGACCCTTTTAAGTTCCAGTTTCCAGGACTACATTGACCATTTGGAGAACGCTTTTTTTGAAAGAAGAGAGGTTCACTACTTCCTGTTTAAAAAATGTAGTCATCTCCAAATATCACGGAGGACTGGCTGCAGGCCTCCCAGATCCTAAAACTGACACATGCTCAAGCCCTTTATATAAAATGGTACAGCATTTTCCTATAGTCTATGCATTCCCTTCCATATACTTAAATCATCTTTGGATTCCTGTTAGTACTTAAAAGTGTTAATGCTATGAAATGTCAATAGTTGTTATCCCGTACTGTTTTTAGGGAATAATGACATGAGAAAGATGCTGCGTATCACATGCTGTTTTTTTTTTTTTCCAAATTATTTTTTGCTGTGGCTTTGGTCTGAATCAATGGATGCAGAAGCCATGGGTACAGGTGATGGTCCATTCCTTAAGCGTGAGAGGGCAGGTTGCCCAGTTGTTAAAACGAGACACACATCTAAGAGTTGGTGGTTGGTTACTGTGATCTGACATGGTATCAACGCTACTAGAAATATAATCAGAGCATTGATCGCACAGGATCGACGGCTGTTTATTTTGTAGCAGACCCAATTTGGGACAGCGTAATAACAGTGCTGCGTTTTCCAACCCTGACTGGGAGCACACCGGAGCTTCTTCCTGGTCCAGACTGGCTGCGGCTAAGGGAGGCCCAGAGGACTCACTGTGCTGTTCACTAGCGCACCCTAGCGGCAGTCTTGGTTGAGTGATCGCGATTTAGAAAAATGATCCTAACTTTGACAGCTCAGGGGAGTAAACTACAGCGTCCTCTGGCCTAGCCTAGAACGTGAACCTCAAAAACCATGTTGTAATGTTGAATGAATCAAATTATATCCTAGTGAAAGCTACTTAGTTGCCTCGGGGAAAAACTGAAGGCTGCTAAACCAAACCAAAGGGGACTTGACACAGGGTCCTATCGCACTGTTTGAAATTCCAACTTTAGTAAGTAAAGCAGCTGTCCCGGCCTCATGGGCCCATCTCAAAGTGGGTGTGGGCACGCTGAGAAGAGGCACAGGTCCCAGTGTCTGTCGAGTTGGCTCCTTCAGGTACAAGGAGTGCTAGGCCACCATGTGGCTTCAGTGGTGCTAGATGTGGTTACAATCAAGAGCCACTTAGGAAGTCTGGGAGTTGCTCGTCACCTGATGCCCTAATTGCCAATGCATGGCTAGGGGCAGCCACCTTGGAGGGGTCCTACCTCACCTCACTGGGGAGCAATGTCTCCTATAGCGAACGCAAGGCTGACATCCATTATGGTGCTGGGCTTCCTGACCTTTTCAGGAGAGTGAGGAGGGCTTGGAGGCTACATGTCAGGACTGCTCTCAGCAGGCCTTGCACGAAGGCTAGAATAAGTAGGCTAATTATTTGGAATAAATGACCAGTCTTTTCAGAGGAAAAGCCAGTCAATAGCATCGTGCAACTGACCAATTTGGTTTGATGGATTTTTACTGTAATCCTTATTTATAGAATAAAGGAATTGGACTAGTTGGCCTCAGAGGTCCCTTTTAGTTCTAGCTCATGCCAATTCTAATTACTCAGCCTAATTGACCCTTAGGATTAACATCATGCACACACCATCCCTCAGTTGCATTAAATAACTAAATCAGTGGGTCCGACTCCTGGTCTTGTCATCATGCTTAAGTTTACTTCTGTGCATCCACTCATCTCTGGGCAAACGCCCGTGAGCTTCAAATGGAAATGGTTCCAGGAGTTCCAAACTATGAGGGATGATGTAATGATATTTGATTTTTTTTTATTAAAATAAATTCGGAGAAGATTAAGGAGAAAAGGACAATTTTCATCTGTGGCACATCAATAGGAGACCTCGCATTTGTCACTGATGCTCAGTTGAGAATGAGTGGGTCAAGCTGACCACAGCATTTTCCTGTTACAGGTGTTAAGGTTCATGATCAAGAATCAGAGACACTGAGGCTCAAGACAGCTTCCTATAGGGAGGGACCCATCTCTTTTTTGGCTTGTCCACCAGTCTCTGTTGTGTCTTGTGTCCACCAGGCCAACAGCTGAGTGTTGGGTGACAGTGGAGTGACGTCTCTGGGAAACATTTGCTCTTCAGGGAGCTTACCCTAGACCGTGGTTAAAGTAATGCTTGTTGTTTACAGGAGGAAATGCCGGCATTAATTACCGGGAGTGGTATAAACCTCTAGTGTGGTTTTGGATCCTTGTTGGCCTTGCCTACTTTGCAGCTGTCCTCAGTATGATTGGAGACTGGCTGCGAGTTCTATCCAAAAAGACAAAAGAAGAGGTAAGACCCCTTCTGTACTCTGCGGTTGTTCCTGACCCCAGATTAGCCTGTCTGTGTTCTGTGGGCTGGAGAGCTTCTGACTCAGGCCGGGTTCCCATGGCTTCTTCATGCTGAATCTTTGCCTGAAACCCAAGTGGAATGGAATAGGAATTATTTCTAGAATGAAAAAAAAAAGCATAGCAATAGTAAGTAAAGGCTGATGATTGCTGAGGGAGCTGTGCATTTACCCTTTAGCAAATATGTGGGGAGCTTAGAGGTCTCAGAAGGAATCCAGGGACACTGCCCTGTCCCCAGATCTTAGGGTCTGAGAGGAAACACCACGAGTCTTTCTCTATTCAATGTGAGGCCGAGGCCATCAAACAGTGGCCAGCCACAAGGAAGTGGACACAAGGGGTCCCTTTCATCTATAGCCTCCATTTCCCCATCTGCTGCCAGATCCACACAGATAAATTTAGACCTACGGCCAAGGCACATGGTCTGTATGCTCTCACATAAATTTGTGTGAGAATCTACATGAAGATGAGAAAAAAAAATCTAAGAAGGAAAGATCGTTTCATAATTAAAAAATTCATATTCTTTTAGGAAGACAAGAAAAGAAATAACAAAGTGGGAGGGCAGTGGAAAGGGATAGAAAGTTAAAGAAAGGAACAGAGCGACAGCTCCTCTAAAGGCAGCTGTTCATTCTTTGTAGGACAAATTTGCTGAAAGGGTGATTTCCCTTATCATTCCTGGGCCTACATGTTTATTTTCTTGTGTTGTCAATGCAGTATCCAATCTGATTCTCAAGATCAGCCATAACAAAAGAGAGGGGAAGAGCATAAACAGTGATTTTTCTGAATGCAAAAATTTGAGCCAATCATATCCATAGGGAAGCGTGGACTTGGATTGTTTACCCTCTTGATTAAAAGCCAAGAAACTTGGTGCTGATCTTCAGGGTAGGCTTCACTTGCTAAGAATGTATGTTCTGTGGCCTTTGGCAGAATCTGCTTTGTCCCTGTACCTGACAGGGGATTGTGGTCACCAGGTGTCCTGGAGCATCTCCATCAGCCAGGGGAAGCCCCATGTCACATAGTCATAGCTTGGCCCAGGCATAAGGTAACAGTGGTTCCAATTTGCCCAGGACTCAGGGAGGTTCCTAGGAGGTTCCAGGAGGTTTATACTTTAAAACTGAAAGTGTCAGCCACACTGGGACAGCTTGGTCACTGCACCCAGATGGAGAGATCGGAAGGACAGGGAAAGGCCAAAGGCTTGCTGAGCGGCTGCTTTGCGCCTCGGGTGGTGGAGTTGGGTCCATTTCCTTATCTTATGTTGTGATGAAGAGTTGAGCGAGACATGATTGCCTAGTTTATGTGGAAGGAAGGAGGCCATATCCTTTGTAAAAACAGTGTAGACAAAGCTGGAGCCCCAAATACTGATCTCTTGTCCAGAGCTCTGTCTACCTCTCTCTAGCCACCACCGTCTCCCAGTCCCAAGTGTTCTTTGGGTCTCCCTGCACATCTGCCTCCTTGAGTCACATTGACCACTAGCTAGTCTAAGGCGGGTGTCTGAGTGGAAATACTGCCCCTATCCCCGGATGCCTGCTCCTTACCCCCAGAGGCAGCCGCCCCTTCGGGACCCCTGGGGATTGTGGGTGCTGGGAGGTGGCAGCCAGAGGAGAGCTTTTCAGTGTGCTGCTGCTGTTCCACTCCTGGCCAGGTTGGTGAGATCAAGGCCCACGCGGCAGAGTGGAAGGCCAATGTGACGGCCGAGTTCCGGGAGACCAGGAGGCGGCTCAGCGTGGAGATCCACGATAAGCTGCAGCGGGCGGCCACCATCCGCAGCATGGAGCGCCGACGACTGGGCCTGGACCAGAGAGCCCACTCGCTGGACATGCTGTCCCCCGAGAAGCGTTCCGTCTTCGCTGCGCTGGACACAGGCCGCTTCAAGGCCTCATCCCAGGAGAGCATCAACAACCGACCCAACAACCTGCGCCTTAAGGGGTCAGAGCAGCTCAACAAACATGGGCAGGGCGCCTCCGAGGACAACATCATCAACAAGTTTGGGTCCACTTCCAGGCTCACCAAGAGGAAAAACAAAGACCTCAAAAAGAGCCTGCCCGAGGACGTGCAGAAAATCTACAAGACCTTCCGGAATTACTCCCTGGATGAAGAGAAGAAGGAGGAGGAGACTGAAAAGATGTGTAACTCGGACGACTCCAGCACAGCCATGCTGACCGAGTGCATCCAGCAGCATGCGGAAATGGAGAACGGAATGGTCCCCACGGACACCAAAGACAGCGAGCTAGAGAACAACTCATTACTCGAAGACAGAAACTAAATGTTAAGGATGTTGGATGAGGACTAAGCGTTGTGTGGTCTTTTATTTTTATTTTTTAAATATTCACACTGAGACATGTGCCTTAAACAGACTTCTTGTTAGTCCAAAATTACATAGCATTGAAGAATATATTTCACTGTGCCATAAATGACTGAAAGCTTGCTCTGCCAAAATGAATCAAAGAACAAGAACTTCGTTTCAAACAGCAGCTGCAGGACACGCAGGGAGCATTCGCACACGTAGCAGGTTGGGGTCGCACACGTGAAGGGGGTTCCCCCAGCGATGCTGCACCACTGCGCAGTGTCACTGGGCATGGCATGCAGACGAGGGCCACTATCCCTTAGACCAGCCTCTGAAGGGAACAGGTGTGTCGGAGTTTCATTTCCTGAAGCTGCCGCCACCCGGGAGGCCGGGGGCCTGTTTGCAGGTGAACTGGTCACTGTAACTAGGTTTAGAGCTGACATTTTGGCATGTGCTCTGAACTTGAATTTTGACACACTCTGTTCAGTGCATAACACTCTTTCTGAGCTCCAAGTGAATGTTTGTGGGATCTGAGAGCACCTGGAGTTTTTGTTGGAAGCAGATCAGAGCACATATATTAAAAGGTGCAATTTGCTTTTCTCATTACAAAAGAAACAATCACAAACACATCACACTGTGGATATCACCTTAACCACTGACAGAAGCCTACTGAGTTGTGTCTTTCTCACAGGGCCAGAGATTCCAAGGGAACATGCGAGCGTTGGGGAAAAGCCAACCCTCAAGGGCTTGCATGGTTAAAGGCCAATCATGCATTTTTATCAGTGGGTGTGATGGTGGAAATAAACTTGATTCTGAAAGGTCCATTTCACTTTTCTATTGAAACTTAAATTATAACTCATTTTGATAAGAGGGGGAACAATACCAAAACTATTGCCTTGCATGATGCCAGTGGCTTGCTGTTCTGTCTAGCTGATTCTAAACTTTTATAAAAACAGCCATCCTGCATTTTTGAGACATACCAAGAAGGACCATGGCATCTTTCCATCTCAGGGCTTTCCGTCCCTTTGGGTGTCTTGGGTAGATATAGTCATGAGATCCAAACTTGCTATTTCCAAACAAAAGCAAAATTAATCCCTCAATCAACTCCTGTAAAATGGAAATGTGTTGCTTGTAGCTTAAGTGCCGTTAATGTCATTTACAAGACAATACTTAAAAAAGACATATTTATGATATTTTATTTTGCTTTTATGTTTGGCTGTTCTTTCCTCACACCTGCTCCTCACTACAGTTGGAACAGTCCTGTGACTGATTGTTGCAAGGCAAACAATAACCAACAGGCGATAATTAGAATATTTGGGGAAGGAAAGAGGGAGAATGGCTAGTCCTAGGTTTTGAGAGGGGATTTTCAGTGGACTTCATCAGAAAAGGAAAAAAGAATAGCAGGCCATTATTCATGTGTGTTCCTGTTTTTATCCTAATTGGCTGGCTATCACATTGGTTCATAGTTAGCGATTTGGGCCGCACACTTAAACGTTTGCACCTGGCGATACCAGGGATTGCTGATTATGGTCCTCCCACCTTTTGGGGATTTCGTGGGATTTCATCCACGCAGTGGATTTACCAAAAGATCACAATTCCAGAAACCACCCAGTGCTTTCTGCCTTTCAGGGGAAAATCATGCCCACTGCATCCTTGACCATTTTGTATCACAAAGACCTATCCGTGCTTACTTCCCCCAAAATAACAGCACTCCATTGCCTGTCCCCAAGTCTTTAGGCTCAAGTTAAGATTCTGCATTGCTTTAGAGAAAGATCCAAATCAGAATCCCTGTGATGAGGCCTTTCCTGTCCAGAGTAGGCTTCGGTTTACTCCGTCACCCGGCTTGAGCTATGGCTCACTGGTGACATCCAGTGTTCACATAACAGACACTGGGAACTGATGTATATGCAGGCATGGACAGTGGTTTTTACTATGGGTATCATTCCAGCTTGACCCAAAGATTTTAAGGAACTGGTAGATAAGTGATATTTTCCTGATTAAACTTTTGGATCGCATTCATTTAGGTTTCCACCCTATGGTACATTGGTACCTCTTTATCGTAATGTGTTAAAATTGCAGGCCGTACAGCTGGATCTGGCAAAAAAGGTTCCCTGGTATTTATCCAGTGCTTTCTGTCAATGAGGCATTGGATTAGGCACCTTATAGGTGTCTGCTCACTGAATGCTCACAACACTACTGGGGAAATATTTGCAAATCTATTATGTAGATGATAACACTGAGGCTCAGGGAAGCTGAGTCACTTATCTAATGGCACACAGCAAGAAAGTATTAGAGCTGGTATTCAAAGTATGACCAAAGTCTGCTTTCAACTTTGTTACAGCGTCTGTGTCGTGCACCCTTGTGAGTGTGTGAGTGCATGTGTATGTGTGCACAAGTGTCTTTCGAGCTTCATAGACACCGTTTACAGAGGGGATGGAGAAGACATGGAAGAATCTTTACAGCGGGCAGGAGGTCTTTGTGTAAACATAGCTTAAAGACCTCTACTGTGCATGGTTTTAGTTTTGTTTTGGGGAATGCTGCATATGGCACTTTTTTTGTATAATCAAGAAAACACCCTTTGAGAGCACTCTTTTGCACTTTACTTGCTTACCTTGCAGGAATTTCACATTCAGCAGGACTAAAACAGTTCAGAGAGCACTGAGCTGGATATTCTACCAAATGGAACAGGTGCATGTGTTGGTATGTGCATAGAAGCTTCCCCAAAGAGTCAAATTACAGTAATACAGAGTCGAGAATAGCCTTGGGTTGGGAGTGCAGAAATCTTTGATACAACCTCTTCCCTGAGCACAATGGAAAAAACTGAGGAGGAACAGCAGATTGGATTCCTTTTCATGTGTACAAATTAATATTTGAGGGTTCAGCTGTTTTGATTACTTGAATGCTACTTTTTAAAAGACGGGGCCAAATAGCTTGCAGAACATACATGGTAAGGCAAAGTTGCTGCATATTCTACATGCATTGTACAATCCTCCCCGCACACTCTGCATTCCCGCCCAACTGAAAATCTGGAATGAACATTGTGGTGTTGCACACAGAAAGAGCACACCTTCAGTGTCTTCTGTGAGTGGCGTCCTTTGTTTTATCCTGTGGTTGGATGCAGAATTTTATTTTCAAAGTATATCTGGAGGTTTACTAGTGAGAGCCAAGGGACAGTTTGGAGAAATAAATACAGCTCATTGCCCAAACCTAATCCAGTATCCAACAGTGATTCCAGAGAGCATATTTTGAGCAGAGTTGTATAGTGTGTGTGTGTGTGTGTGTATGTGTGTGTGTACATGCATGTGTGGGGTATCCTGTAGTGATTCCATCAATCCATCATATTTTGAGTAGCGCTGTATAGTGTGTGTGTGTGTGTGTGTGTGTGTGTGGCCTCTATAGCATATGATTGAGGTAACTGGGGCTACTGTCTGCTTTCCTAGCCACAGCCTGTGGTTGTGGTTGTGGGCACATTAGTTCCTTGTACCTCATGTGCACATTAAGGGAGTTGAGCACAGATAATCATCAAGGGTCCTTTTAGTTCTGCAGTCCTCTGGTGAAGCATTACCCAGCCCATGAGCTAATTACATTTATTAAGAAATTTATAAGTTGGATGTGTGCATACTGATTAATGATCCTACCCATTTTAGGGTGAGAGGTTGGTTTCCTTTGTTTTCTGGGTGGTTAATGGAGACCAGAGGTATTTGGGAGACTAGCTTCCTAATTAGGATCATGCCTAGTGTAGGCTGTCTCTTAGATTCTCCCTTATAACTCTTGGCACTCTGTCACCTGGAGGCTTGTGTTATGTGGGCATTTTGCATTTTTTTGCATGGTATTAACACAAGTTAAAGAATTTTAGGCAATTGCTATTTACAGTCAGTTGTACTACAAGTTCCCTTTGATTACTTTATGAATTTATGCATCTCCTGCTCTTCCTCTCATATTCACACACCCGCAGGAAATGACTGCTCTGGGTTCTATGGAGACCATTTCATGTTGAAAGCCCTGGTGTGCTAATCTTTGGCTACTGCCCCCTTGCCTCCCTCTCAAGATGATTTCACTTCCTAGTTAAGTCAGGGCTGCACATCTATTTGTATGCTTGATTTGGGGGATTAGTGAGAATATGGCAAGGATTTAAGAAGGGCAGGTTTTGACTCAGTAGACTGCAAAGGAATGTGAACCATCCGATGTGTACCATGGTTTCTGAGCCACAGGAAAACAAACAAGCCTGTAGAGAGCCTCTTTAAAGGAACAACAAAAGAACATGCTGGTATTATGTTTCGTCTCTACTTTCTGCATCCTAATAATGTTCCAGGTGGAGATAATTCTTCCTCACTGTTATGATGTGGTTGTGTGCAAATACAGTAGCTGAAAGAGTGGAGGAAGCTTCTAGTGATACAGTGTAGATGTGAGTTAGTAATGACTTTAAAATGGGAAAATGTAACTCTAAAACAAGCTAACTTTAATTTGGTATCGTGCTCTGTTAATTCTACATATAGGAACTAAAATAGCACACTAGTCCCATGGACCTTACATAAAGCCCTGCACTCTGTCTTTGTGTGGACTTCACCCACCCACTCATGCTCCTTGTAAACCGTGGCCCTCCCACAGTGGTCTGTGGGTCTCATCACATCAACATAGTGGCAATGAGGAGACATAGGTGATGTCTCTGATTTTACTGAAAGTAGTGCCTGAGACTAGGAATATCCTCTGCGTTCTTTTTTCTTAAGTAAAAGAAATCTCAAAACAGTTCCCTGGGCATTAACAATTCCTTGAGTGGACACCTGCCCCAACTACATAGCAGACCTGTACTGCGGAGGGTAACTTCACATCTGTTTCTTGAATGGATAGCTGCAGTGGTGCCTAGAAGTGATATGCAAACCACCCCACATGCCAGTTTCCAGCCCGATCCCCATCCCAGATTTGCAGGCAGTGGACCCCATGATGATGATGATAAACCCATTTGTGGAGGTGTTTTACCTATTTTTCTCTTTGTAGGATTTCATGGTGCTTTAATAAAAGGCATTTTACAGATACTACTGTGTGTGGGGGGATTTCGTAATGTTCTTAGGAAAAGTACAAAAGCAAATTTGCTTGTAACATTTCAATATGCTGTGCTGCTATTGTCTTTATTTGATGATGTAATTTTTTTTGATGATGGAAAAATTGCAACAAAGACCTTCTGGAAGACCCAATCTAATGTCTCTCCTGTTTGCCTTTCTTTTGTGGGGCCAGCATGGTTCATTGTGGCTGGATGGGCGCTCTGCTCAGGACAGGTCTTCCCCAGCTTGCCCTCATGCCTGATGTTCATCAGTGCAGAGCTGTGAAACTCAAGTCTTCTTCTTATGAAGGGGAATCTTCAATAACCCAGTGTGACTGTGACACACTTTTACTTTCCTGTTTTTACTGCATCCTCTCTGCATGCTTTTGGGGTTGGTCAACATACATCACATTTACTAGGTGAAAAACTAAGTTTGGGTATTGTGACAGACAGTAGAATGGACTACTTTTTGGGTGTGGACATTTTAATCTGTATTTTATTTTGCCCTTGGAATATTATATCCCTCAGTCACAGGATTATTAGGCATAGGATGAGATAAAATGGTGACCATTTCTGAGTGCCTGTTATATATACTAGGTACTCTGGTAGGCAGGTTACAAACATCCTACCTTAGCCTTCACAGAGAGTAAATAGGTAAGTTGAACATCTTCATGTTTTAAGTGAAGGTTTTGATACCTAGAGAAAATAAGAGATTTCCAACTCAGGTTAATCAGCCTCAGACCTGGACCTTGCAATAAGGTCATGTATCATGGGATATGGGCTTTGATACTTTTTCAGTAAAGTGATGTGGTTCCTGTCTATGTTTCCTCTTTTAATTGCAAAAGGGTACATTCTTGGCTATGGGATGGAATGAAGGCAATGGGATGCCATGGTAGCCAAAACAAAGACCTTAGGCTACCATAACCCAGTGACATGGCTGGTGATAGGTGGATAGGAACAAATCTAGCTCATATGTTTATTATTTACCTGTGACTGGGACAGTGACAACACGTAAGGAGCTCAAAGTGATCTTTGTAATACTCAGCAGATCACTATATCTTCTTGGCTTTTAGTCTAAAACTCAAGAGCACCAGGCTATCAAGCCACATGTTAATTACTGTCTTGTCTACATCAATCACTGCCACCATCATTCTGAGTTATTTGCAAGCTTATCAAATGGCCCACACTTTCATCTTCTGTCTCCAGGTTTTTGCACTTAATGTTTCTTTTGCAAGTCTTCGTGTGTCACCTTCCCTATTCCACTACTCATTCAGGTCCTGTGGGATGTAGTGGGAGAACACTGCCAGGGAGTCTTTTCTTACTTCTATCCCATAGAGTAAGTTGGCTGCCTTAAGAGACCTTGAGCCCTCCTCAAGTATAGGGGTTGCTGTTCTTGATTTCGATTCCTGGTTTTTTTGTTCTCTGAGAATATGAGACCTTCAGTACAGGGATTGAAACTTTAATTTTTTTTTTTTCTGTGCTCAGCACTGAACAAGATACTTAATAAAATACACTCAAATTACTTGTGGAAGAATTTTACTGCTCTTGTGGATAGTGCACTTGCATCCTTCAAGGAAAATGTTTTCATGAATTGGAAATCATTTGGTGTCAAGATTTATGGAATAAGTAATTTATCCAACTCTGACATATCATTTTGGTAAAGCCAAATTTGCCTATTTTATTTGTATTTTCAGATAACTCCAAAATTTAACCACATGATTGTTTAAATAATCAGATTGAGGAGGCTGGGGATATAGCTCAGTGGCAAAAGTGCCTGCCTGGCAAACATGAGTTCCATCCCTGGTACAAAATAATAATGTCATACTGAAAAGATGATTGTTCTGAAGGATCTCTGTCACTCTCATCTCGATAGATATTTGAATGTTATTTAAAATCTAAACATTGCTCTAGTTAGTTGGCATGTCTAGGAACTTAAGAGATAGATTAGGCTTTTGTGTGGATGTCAAATACGTGGAAAATCTGCTCCTGCTCCATACCCTGTTGTCCAAAGCAGGCATCATTCATCAATCACAGGATTCCTTCCCCATTAATCCAGGTACATTTTCAGAATTCATTTTAAGATTGTACACCCAGTTAGCAGTTCTCAAAGCACGGTCTGGTAAACCTTGTATGACCCCAAAGCCCATGAGGTCAGAAATGTTTTCCTTTTTTCATTCTCTTATGAGAGTACAGTATTTAGAATTGAGTAGCATTAGTTACTTGGAGGACACAGGCAAGGAAATGTGATGCCTTTGTTGAACATCAAAACAATCTTCCCAAACAGTGGTAAGTAGACCAAGAGTTGGAAGGAGCAAGGAGGGATGTGAAGTGAATGGGACAAAACAAGCAAGCAAACAAACAAAATGTACATGTACCATTTATCTTTTGATTGGTTAATTCAGATCATTTACATCAATGGCTGTAACAGATAGGTATTGGCATATCTTATAAAAAAATAACTGACATTAGTGGGTGGGACTAACCATTGAGAAAAACAACATGAGAGTGATCGGAGTCAATGAGAAAGCTGGAGGCAGCACGAATGCCACAAGAAACGACAGAAATAATGGCAGAAAGCTTCCCAAACATGGACAAAGAATTTGACATACATATAAATGAAGCATTTAGAACTCCAAACAGCCATAACCAAAATAAGCCTAAACCAAGGCATATAATAACCAAGATCCTGGAAATTTAGCACAAGAACAAAATATTAAAAGCAACAACAAAAAAAGAGACATATCACCCATAAAGGAAACAGCAGCCTTTCAGTGCAAACTCTCAAATCAAGGAGATATTGGAGTGAGGTATTTCAAGCTCTAAGTGTAAACATCTTCCAGTCCAGATTGATGTACCCCACAAAACTTTCTTTCAAAATTGGAGAAATAAGAAATTACATGATGAAGAACACATGAGGAGATTCATGTCCATTAAACTGGCTCTTCAGAATGCTCTGAAGAATATGTTAGAGAAAATGAAGACAATAATCACAAGATCACACATAGAAAGAAGCCACCATGGTGGACAAGCAATTAAACAGAGGGCAAAGACATGAAACCAACAATAAGAAAATATGAGGAAGATACACCAATACCTATCTGTTATAACTATTGATGTAAATGATCTGAATTCACCAATCAAAAGAAACAGACTAACGGAATGGATCAAGAAACAAGATACAACAATATGCTGCTTAGAAGAAACACATTGATTAAAAAGAAAGTCATAGACTAGGACTGGGAATTTATCTCAGTGGCTTAAATGCCTGCCTGGCAAGCATGAGGTTGTGAGTTCAATCTCTGGTCAAAAAAATTCATAGAATGAAAGTCAAAGGATGAAAAATATATCATGTGAGAGAATCCCAGAAAAAAGCAGTTAGCTATTCTGTTTGCAGACAATGTAAACTTCAAACCAAGACTGATCAAAAGGAACAAAGAAGGTCACTACATACTTAAGGGAAGACTCCAAGAAGACATAATTATATATGCATCAAACACTAGTGCACCCAACTACACAAAACTAATGTGAATGGACATGAAAAATTAAATAATCACTAACTAATGGGGAATCTTAATACCCCACTATCACAATTAGATAGATCAACTAGACAAAAATCAGCAAAGAAATAGCATAATTAAAACACATGTGAACAAATGGACTAAGTAGAAGTCTACAGAGTATTCCAGCCCACACCATCATAACACACATTCTTCTCAGCTGCACATGAGATGTTCTTCAAAATAGATGACATGGACAGAAAATGGTGGCTTGCTTGGGGGCTGGGTGCAGAGTCTCTGCAGAGAAATAAGATCAGATGCTAGAATATGACAACATGGAGAGGACTAATGGATAACTATTCTTATTAACCAAAGCAGCAACCGAAGGGAAAAATAAAACTAGGAAGAGGAAGGAAAAGTGCAGGTGGAGAGCTGAAGCCTGATGTGCTCACTGAGCCCCGTTCTGCACTGTACTAAGCGCGCCCAGAAGATCTAAGGTTGTGCTGAGACTGCGGCTGCCAATAACCCCAGGAGGATGCAGCACAGTGAGCAGTGGATCCAAGGGGAAAAGCTGTATTGGCTCTTGGCAACTGCTGGAAATTAAAACCTGGGGCCCTGTGAACCAGCTAAAGCCACCTGGCCACACTGGAGGAGACAGCGAGAGGCTCTGGGGCTCCAAAGCCAGACACTGTGCAGTTTTCTGACGATCCTTGCTGTGCTGGGAACACAGTGAAGACATGTGGTGCAGTGTGCAGTGGACCCAAGAGGAAGATCTGCATTGAGTCCCGGAGAGTACTAGAGACTGGGTCTCTTGGCTGCTGTCACTGACTGGAAGACATCTTACAATTGGGCAGAGCCTGGCGCCACAGCGGCATCAGTGACACAGAGAGGACTGGTGGAGGACATCTTGGAGTTGGGCAGAGCCCAGTGTGCTGTGGTGACATCAGATAGTTGCCCCTGGCACAGAGAGATCTGGTAGAGGACATCTTGGAATTGGGCAGGGCCTGGTGCTGCAGTGACATCAGACAGTCGCCCTGGCACACAGAGGTCTGGTAGAGGACAGCTTGGATGTGGGCATAGCCTTGCACCATGGTGACATCAGTCAGCTGCTCCTGGCACAGAGAGAACTGGTGGGATCACTGGGGCTGAACCACACCTCTGGTTGTGACCCAATAAGCAGATACAAAATTGTTGCAACTCTGTGACATCCACAAGGTACAGCCTAACTTGTGTATTGGCTAGCACAGAGGCTGGAGGCTAGCCTGCACTATTGCTGCATCCCTGCCTACCTCAGATAACAGCAAATTGGGGAGGGTAGCAAAAACTCCAGTCAGTACGCTACAGAAAGACCCTATGCAATACAGAGAGGGTCAGAGACACCCAGGATGCACCAGTCTGAAAGAAACCAGAAACATGACAAGAGATAGAAATTAAAAAAAATCTCTAGCTGCTGAACCTGGGAAAATAAGCCCAGGAGAAGTAAATACAGAAGAGAACCAGCACAGTAACCATCCAATACTAGACACAGCATCAGCCGATATAAAGAAATATCTTCATGACCTCATAGACGAATTTAAAACTGTACTTCTGATCCAAGTGAGGCAAGATATAAAGAGATTAATTAAAGAAATGATAAGCCCCTCCCAAGAGAACACAGATGGAAGAACAGCAGAAATCAGAAAAGAGAAACCTCTGATGAAGAATTTAAACATAACCTAGAATACATGAAACAGATTCAAAGAGATTACCAGGAAACTAAAAACTCCATTGAAAACTGGCAAAATGCCTTGAAAGAAACTAAAGTTAGTCTTTTGAAACTTGAAGAGAAATTTATGATATGATCATGAAAGAAAAGACCTCTTAAAAATGAGGAACCAGAAACAATTCAAAGGCTAGAAGATGACAAAAGGATACATAACTTAAGAATAAAGCATGTGAGTAAGGAAGCAGGAATAACCAAAATTGAACTACAAAGAACATTCACAGATATATTAAAGGAAAACTTCCCAAACATAGGAAAAAGAAATGATATTCAGATAAATAAGGCATATAGAACTCCAGCCACATACAACCAAAACAGATCTACACCCAGACATATAATAATCAAGATTTCAGAAATTCACCAAAAGAACAGAATACTAAAAGCAGCCAGATTGCCTACAATGGGAAAATTATCAAAACAACAGACTTATCAAGACAAACTCTCAAATTGAGAAGGGCCTGGGGAGAAATTATCCAAGCCATGAAAGAAAATAATTTGCAACCAAGACTGATATGCCCTGAAAAACTCTCTATCGAAGTTAATGGAGAAATAAGATGTTTCCAAGACAAGGAGGAACTGTGGGAATTCATGGCCACCAACTCAACCCTACAGAGAGTGCTGAAGGACATTCCAGAGAGAGAGGAAGGGATACCAGGATTCCAACAACAGTGGCGGAGAGGCCTCAATGAATGGGGCAGACAGTGGAATGAGGGAGTAAGGTGGACAAATTATAGCAGTAAAGTGGAGTAGCAGACATGAGGCAGAGACAGTAAGCTATAATCTTTTATAGATAGCCTTGATACACTAAAAAAAGGCAGAGGTCATTGTTAATAGTGTATCAGGATTTAAAAGTCACAGTAGTCTTATTGTTCTGTTTAGTTTGAATTTATTTTGTTCTGGTCTGTCCACTCATACCAGATTTGAGGGCACAGACATCTAACCCAAAACATAGCAGGTTATACCATGGTAACTATCCTTAATTTCCTATTAACTTAAATTGAAACCCTGTATTACTTACATTGTTTTACTATGACTGATCTTATTTGAATCTTATTTGTTAGACTGTAATTTTGCCTTGGCTTATTTTATTCGAATTTGGAGTGCTTCATAGTATCAAGTCTAAAAGTAGAGGCAACTACTCTGAAGATGACAAGATGTAAAAGATATCCATACTGGTTTTGATTATTAACAGCTCTCAAGTCCTACAATGTTTTCAAAGTTGTGTTTTTTATAAAAATAGCTATGTAATGCTATGCTTAACTATATTAAGCCTGATGATGTGGACAAGTCTATTGAAAATAACAAGAGAAAGCATAGTAACTACAGTAGATCACCTAATATTGTGGTCTTATGTGCCTTTTCATTGCATGTTTTTCTAGGAATTTGTTTTACTGTCTTGTTATGATTTGCTTTCCCCTATAATACTGAGAGAATAGATATATATGTAGAAATTCACACATGGGAAGACCTTTTTAAACTATTTACCGGAACAGATTATATAATGCAAGATGTAATGAACAGATACTCTGAAGAAGAGGAGATACTAAGAAATCCAATGCTAATTCTGTAGCATTATGATATAAAATCTAGCAATACTGTTATTCACTGTTCAGAGCGATATTAGTCTAGTCTCTTAAGTTAAATTTCAGCATATGTAAAGATAAGGACAGTTATTATGAAGAGAATGAGAGACACTATGGTAGTCATTATTGGCTTCCCCAATATCAGATCTTGAAGACCTAAAAAGCCTTTATCATCCTGTAATGATTTGATTAGTTCTATAATATGCAGTATGTATTCAATGTGTGTGAAGATGGGGACAAATACTTGGAAGAAAACTAGACACAGTAAGATAGACAGTGAAGATCTCTGGTGGACTTGCTTTGATATCTGTATTTCTTTAAATTCTTTTTGAACTGTTTTGTTATGTTTAATCTTACCCTCTTTAAGATAAAAAACAAGTGTGTGGGACTGATAACCATATTACTAAGTTTTTGTTGGATCACTGAGCAGAACTGATGGCAGTGTCACTATTTGAATGTCACTTTACATACTTTAATTTTGTAACCTGAACAACTATTTCTAAGATGACAATAAGTAACTTATCAACTGGTGATTTCTTACTGTTTATTTTTCTGTAATTCTGTATTATGTCTATCTTTTTTCTCTTCATGTTTTTTGTTTCTCTTTAAATAAAAAACAACAATGACAACAAAAAACAAAACAGATGACATGTTAGCCCATAAAACATGCTTAAGTAAATGCAGAGGAATTGGAATTATCCCATACATATTATTTGACCACAGTACAGTAAAACTGGAAATCAACAACAAAAGAAATCACAAAAACACATGGGAATTACACAACACCCTTCTGAACAAACAAAAGGTCACAGAAGAAATGAAAGAAAAAAACTGTGCTGTATATACAATTAAATAAAAATGCTAATACAACATACTGGAACTCATGGGATGCAATGAAAGCAATGAAATTTTATAGCAGTAAATTATCACATGAGGAAAACAGAATGAGCTCAAATGAAAAACTATTGTTGAACTAGAAGCTTCTAGAAAGGGAAGAACAAATCAAACCCAAAGCCCATACAAGAGGGGAACTTATAAAGATCAGAGCTGAAATTAGTGCAGTTGAGACTAAGAAAACAATACAAAGAAATCAATGAATTGAAGATTTGTTTCTTTGAGAGCTTAAATAACATTAATGAACCCCCTAGTTAACCTTATCAAAAAGAGGAAAGAAGACTCATATTGAAGCAATTAAGAATGAAAAGGGTGAAATTGTAATCGGTCTTGTGGCAGTCCAGAAGATCATAATACTTTAAGAACTTTTACTCAGATAAGATGAAAAAATAAAAGAAATGGTCAGACTTCTAAACACAAATGAGTTACCAAAACTGAATCAAGAAGATATATTATAATTTGATATTAGTCAATGAAATTGAAAATGTAATTAAAACCTACCAACAAAAAAATCACAGGCCCTGATGGATTTCTGTTGAGTTCTACAAGAAATTTAAAGAATTAATGCCAGTAGGCCAGCAGCGTCCATGTAGGCCAGGAGGAGAAACAAGAAGCCAGTCCTTTCCTGTGAGCCAGCTGGCACATAGACTTGAGGAGCCAGACACCTCTGCTCTCATAGTAAGCAACTCATGTATTCGGAGAAGCACAGGCTAAGATGATAGGTACTGAAGTAAAAAACAACTTAATGCTTATATTTTTTGGCTGAATTTGCAGGCCTAAAATTGGTGCTGTAAGCATTTATTTGGACTCTAACAATACGCAATATAGCAAATATGGGGATTTCCTTCTGAAGGTGATAGTCATTGTTAATTCTCTATTATCTTGGTTTTTTTTCAGTCACAAAAACAGGTTTTAAAAAATTTTTATTTAGAGAAAGACTAAACAAAACAGAAAATAGGTAGAAATAATACTTATGTTCAGAAAAAAAAATGAACAGTAAGAAATCACTAGTTGATGTTTACATATTACATTTTACAAATAGTTGTTCAAGATACAAAAATGGATCTTTTTGGGCTAACATGTCATCTATTTTGTTTTTTGTTGTCATTGTTGTTTTTTATTTAAAGAGAAACAAAAAACATGAAGAGAAAAAAGATAGACATAATACAGAATTACAGAAAAATAAACAGTAAGAAATCACCAGTTGATAAGTTACATATTGTCATTTTACAAATAGTTGTTCAAGATACATATAGTCATTTTACAAATAGTTGTTCAAGATACAAAAATGGATCTTGTAAAGTGGGAATTCAAACAGTGAGACTGCAAACAGTTCTGTTTAACTATCTAATAAAAACTAAGTAATATGGCTATCAATCTTATACACTTAAACAAACATGCAGTTATCCATAGCTTCATTTATGTTTAGATGAAACAAACTAATGCAGATTAAAATCATTCTGAACAAAGAATAATAGTATTGTTGGATTTCACATAATGACACTCCATGATCAGCACTGTAGTGTCTTTTTTTAAAAATTTAATTTAAAGAGAGATTAAACAAAACAGAAAATGGGTAGAAATAATACATAATTTAAAAAAAACAGTAAGAAATCATAGTTGATGATTACAGATTGTCTTCTTACAAATGGGGATTCTAAAGTGGGGATTCTAAAGTGGGAGCTTATAAAGTGGGTATTCAAATAGTGAGATTGCAACCAGTTCTGTTCAACTATCCACCAAAAACTTGGAAATATGGTTATCAATCCTATACACTTAAACATACATGCAGTTATCCATCTCTTCAATTATGTTGAGAATGAATAAACCCAAGTAGGCTAATATCACTCTGAACAAAGAATAATACTATTGCTGGGTTTCACATTATGACACTCCAGGATCAGCACTGGGTATTTTAGTGTCTCTTTTTCTTCAAAGTATCTGTTCATTTCATCATGTGTCATACGATCAGTTCTCATAAACTGTTTATAGATTCTACACATGCCTGAGTCTTAACATGTATTTCTATTATTTCTACATTAGAGGGAGAAACAAAACAAAGTAAGGCAAAGCAAAACATATTCCTATTGTCTTATTTTTTACTTGTCGCTGAGACAAAATACCTGAAGCCCAAAGTTGGGAAAGGAAACGTTTATTTCTTACAGTTTTTGGAGGTTTCAGTCCACATTCAGTTGGCCCCAAGACAGGTGGGCATGGCTGGGCTGCAGTTCATGGCGGCTGCAAAAAGCAAACAGGAACCGGCAAAAAGCAAGACACACCTTCTTCTTGCCATTACATCACATCCTGGCTCCACCCCTTTGTGGGTGGAGCACTTACACCGTCAATCCAAGCATTAGACAATGACCAAATAACAAATGCACAATTCAAACTCATGAGGCCTGGGGGCCACAGACATAAACCATGACACTTATAAACACATGAAACAAAATAAACATATAAGACCATTATATGAGTCATTCTATCATAGTTCCTGTGTTGTCTCTTGTTATTTCCAATAGAATTGGCTATATCATCAGACATAGTAAAATTGAATATGTCAGTATATAACAGTATTAAAAAACTCAACTTTGTATATAGTATAGAACTTCAAAAACCATCAGTTATCAAACCAGGATGTGTATCGTTGAGTCTTGTCATCTTCAATGTAGTTGCCTATACTCTCAGACTTGATACTATCACTCATATCAGTTTTGAATAAAATCTTATCTGCCTCATTTCTGTGATGCTCTTTTTTTGCCATCAGTTGTCTGCTTATCTTCTTCATTCTGTTTACTGCTCCATTCATTGAGGCCTCTCTGCCACTGTTCCTGGAATCCTAGTACTATTCTCTCTCTAGAATGCCCTGGAGTATTCTCTGTAGAGTTGGATTGGTGGTTGCAAATTTCCCAAGTTCCTCTTTGTCTTGGAAGTATCTTGTTTCTCCATTAATTTCTAGAGACAGTTTAGCAGGGTATATCAATCTGGGATGGAGGTTATTTTCTTTCAGGGATTGGAATATTTCGCTCCAGGCTCTTCTTAACCTGATGGTTTATGTCTAGAAATCTGCCATTATTCTGATGGGCCTTCCTCTGTAGGTTATCTGTTTCTTGTCTCTAATAGCTTTTAATGTTCTGTTCTTATATTGAATTTCTGGGATCTTGATTAGTATATGTCTGGGTTTATCTCTGTCTTGGTTGTAGGTAGCTGGAGTTCTGTATGCCTCATATATCAGAATATCATTTCTTTTTCCTATGTCTGGGAAGTTTTTCTTAATTATTTCTGTGAATAACCTTTGTAGTTCCTTTGTATCTCAGCTTCTTCATTTACATTCTTTATTCTGAAGTTATAGATCCTTTCATCATCTTCTAGCTTTTGTATTGTTACTGCTTGTTTCCTTGTTATTTTTTAAAAGTTTTCCCTTTCATACTCCCACATTGCAAAATTGTCCTCCAGTTTGGATAATCTATCCTTGGTTTCTTTCAAGCTGATTTTCCATCTTTCCAAAGAGTTTTTAATTTCTTGGTTATCTCTTTGAATCTGCTTCATGTATTCTATATTTTTTTATATTCTTCACCAAATGATCCTGTTTTTGATTTCTTCCCTTCTTCTGTCTGTGTCTGCTTGAGACATACTTAGTATTTATTTTATTAATCTTATATCTTGCTTTATTGGCTAAATATCTCACTTTTGAACTCATCTATGAGATCCCGAATGTATTTCTTTATGTCCACTGGTGCTGTGTCTGATATTGCATGTTTGCTGTTCTCATTCTACTTTGTATTTACCTGGTCTGGGTGAATGTTCTCAGGGTGGGGGCCTGTGGACTTTTTTGTTGCTGCTTCCTCTTCCCATCTTTTTTGCTTCTTCCAGGAGGTCTCAGTTTCTTTCTTTGTTGGTTACAATTCTTCTGAAGAGTGCTGGCCAGATGCCGCTTCACACTTCAGTGTGTTAGTGAATTGCAGACAGGGACAGTGTATGCTGGCCCCCCCTTCAGATTAGTCAAGTTTCTATGACATGCACTACTGTATTACTTTGCGTTGCCTCCCTCTGGACCAGCCAAACCACCGAGGCCCCACTGGGCAAGTGTGGTTAGTGTGTGCCACTGCTGCAGGGACTTAAACTTGGATAACCTATTGGGTCCCAGCTGGGTCATGTGACCCAGGCCTAGCTCACTCCACCAATCCAATTCAGGAAGGGAAAAACTGACTGAAGTCACTGCTGCCCCTTGCAAGTGTCAGTTCTGCTTGATCCCAGAATGTCATCTGCCAGGTGCCCTATTTCTGGAATGGCTCCACTCTCGTCACTCACCAAAGGTCAATAATGTAGGCTCTCCACCAACTCAGCTTTCCATTTGGATTGCTGATCCTTCAACTCAATGTAACTGCACCTCCAGTGAGTAAAAGCTGCGGGACCTTGGACGGCTCAGCAAGTCATGGCAGGACCTTGGGAAGTCACAGCGGGACCCCAACCAGTCATGGCAGGACTCCGGCAAGTCACAGTGGAGCCCTGGCCAGTCGACACGGACCCTGTCCAGTTGTGGTGGGACCCTGGCCAGTCGCGGCAGGGCCTTGGCAAATCATGGTGGGAACTCAGCTAGTCATAGCAGGACCTCTTGGCAAGTCACAGCAGGACCCCAGCAAGTCACAGCGTCAGCCAGTTGGGGCAGGACATTTACACCAAGAAGGTTAAATATTTCCTTTTCTTCAGCAGTCTCATGAACGATATTTTGACCTTGTGGTGATTTGTTCTCCCTATAGCAGCCATGTTCCTAAAGGTTTCCCCCTTCACATCTCTGTAGAGCTTCTTTTGGGATGGACTCAGCAAAGTCCACGCCTCACTGTTGAAGTTCACAGCCACATCCTCAAGTCACCACCTCCATTGTGTAGCTCGGAGGTCTCCCAGGTTCTTGCTAAGCAGTCCACAGTGAATAGAAGCCACAAATCGTGGTCTAGCTTTCCCTTTTTGGCCCAGGACTCGCAATTGACTATTATCTTGTTTCAAAGTCTTGCATTGTTTTCATTTTTTTTTTTGGTTTCATTATGTTTGATTTTATTATATCTGATGGAATGGGAAGCTATTTTGAAGATAACAAGCTATATTATGGTAGCCATTATTCATTTTCTATTATATTGTTTTGAAGTCTTATATCATTTTCATTGTTTTATTTTAATTAATTTTATTCTGTTTTGCTTTGTTTGATTTTATTATGTCTGATGGTACGGGCAACTAATTTGAAGACAATAATAGGAATTATTTCCTATTATCTTGTTTTGAAGTCCTGTATCACTTACACTGTTCTGTTTTGATTGGATTTATTATTTTACTTTTTTGTTTTATTCTCTTTAAAGTAAAAAAAATCCCAAAAAACTAATGCCACTAACATTGAAACTCTTCAATGAAATTGAAAATGAAGCAATACTTCTGAAATCATCAGAAGGATACTCAAGAAGCCAACCTGCCCTCCTGTTTAGTCAGTGGCAACTGAGGGCTGGGAGGAGAATCAAGAAGCCAATCCATGCTCCTGTGAGCCAGCTGGAGCATGAGCTGGGAGACGAGAAGAGTGCTCTCCCCATAAACAACTAGCTGATTCAGAGAACAAATGCTGGAATGATAGCAACTAAAGTAACAAAACAACTTAATGATTGTTCTGATTAACTTTGCAGGCCTAAAGCCAATTTTCTGTGCATCTATTTGGAGGATTAACAATATGCAATATAGCAACTATGGGAGATATCCTTCTGCCTTGTTTTTAAAATCCAATATTGTTCTCATTGTTTTGTTAAAAAAAAGGTCATTCCTGGAAGCAAGTATTACTGTGCTACCTAAACCAGAGAAGGACCCAACAAGAAAGAAAATCACAGGCCAATCTCCCTAATGAACAGAGATGCAAAAATTCTCAATAAAATACTGGCCAGCAGAATGCAACATATCACCAAGAAAATGACACACTATGACCAAGTGGGTTTTGTCTTGCAGGGATGGTTCAACATACACAAATCAATGAATACACCATATTAACAAAGTAAAAACAAAATTAATAGGTGCAGAAAAAGCATTTGACAAAGTCCAACACCCATTCATGCTAAAAACTGAAAGAAAACTGGAATTGATGGCTTTGACTTCAACCTGATAAAAGCCATGTATAACAAACCAACAGCCGGCATCATGGTAAGGAACATGAGAGAACCTGAATAATATTTACTAAGTAAGCAGCAAATCCAAGACCATGGTGTTAAGCAAAGGGACTCCATAGAGATTCAGTGCAGTAGTGATATCAAGTTTATCATGAGCTGGTTGGGAGAGGTCAGAAAAATGAAGTGTGAGAAGATTCTGCAGTAAAATGTCAATTTATTTTTGTAATAAGGAAATATGAAGAACTCTGTAGCATTCTAGAATCAGCAGCATCAATTACAAATATAAGAGGTAGAAATATAATACACAATGCTAACGATTTATGACTGTGCATTTTAGGTAGAACATTACCTTTGCGTAAAGAAAACTATGTTCAGTCGTTTTGAGTCTGTAGGAAGAAGCAAAGTAACAGGCTGTTTTACTATGCCCTTAAATGCATGGCAGTTAAGTTTGCCCTGGTTAAATTTGTCCAATCCCTCTGTTAGTTGAACCAGCATTTAGAGTCCTACTATGTATGAGGGATATATTTCCTGCTGTTCATGCTCTCAAATTGTAGGGTTAGGTAGCCCTGTGCTATATGTCCTGAGGAAGTTTAAAAAAAAATCCAACAGAAAGACAGTATGTGGTTAGCTTAAAAGGTCCCAAAATGGTGACAAGACCGCCTGAGGATCAGTCTGCACTGTGGCAATCAAGGCAGGCTTCTTCAAAGAGGGGACACCTTAAGGCAGGGGATAAACCTGTGAGGGTGCAGAGGTACTCAAGTGATTCCAAAGCAAAACTCTATGTAATAATCCCCAAGAATGAGGTCCATCCGTCCTGAGGATACTGTGAGTGCAATCGTCATTTGGGACTACTTTGTGGTTAGACATTTTCTTTGAGAGGAGGATTGCTTTAAAGTGACTGAAATAAATCACAAGCTGTTTGCCAAACTTCAAAGATAAGCAGATCAGCTTTGCTGGTCACCAGTTGTGACGGGGATTTCTCTGTGTTTCCCCTTCCTCTTGTTTTGCATCAAGCGGATCCCAGGTTCTGGCTTCATATCCTCCGTGGAGGAATGCAGTGGCAGGACTATTCTTGGATCATCATTTAAAAAATGATCCCTGGGAAAATGTTATTTGTCAGGGAACAGAGGGACTTGAAATACACTACTGGGGAAGACAGGCATCCCCGTAGGTTGGGGATAAGGCTGGGCAAAGTCGGACCCACACAGTAGGTTGCCTGTATACAGTCCCCAGAAGAGAAAGGACAATACTATGGACTTCAGCCGAAACTCAGGGCAGCCTTGCTGGAAAGGTCATCCCCATCCCAACCATCAGTGGAAATAAGATCTTCTTTCACCATGGTAGGATGGGTCAGGTGACAGAAATCATGTCAATTTACAGAAAATAAGGAGTTTTGTTCATTCTTGTACCCCAAACTTATTTCCCTTCTCTCTTCTGTGCTAAATGGTTCTTTGTTTGAACCTGTATCATCTTGTTTCTTAGGCAGGCAATAAAAGATTATTTTTAGCCCTTGATTTGTGGAACATTTATGTCTTAGAGATATGATGTATATGTATATTATTCCAGGGACTGGAAATCTCTGAGGAAGAAGTGAGGAGATAGCTTCCTGTTACTAGAGGTCAAGAACATCCCTAGCTCCCTGCATTCTAGTCCCGTTCTGTCTTGGTGGATGGCAATAGGGGACACAGAGGGAGCCTCCAAAATGCTGAACATGGCATGATTCCCTCAGGCAAAGGAGAGAGGGATGGGGCATAATTGGGGGATCCCTATGAGCAGACAGGGACCCAACCAGCTCTGGGGCCAAACTGGGTCCCAATTTCAGGCCCTTGGCCAGGCCTGGCCACCCTCTGGAAAGCCAGATGCATATCTGATACCCATTCTCAGGCAAGCTCTCCTCCCACGCTCAGTGAGGTGGGAACTAGGATGCAGGGTCACGGTCCAGCCTGTGCAAGGACACACTTACATCAGCACACAGGCACCCTGAGCATCAAGGAGAGGAATGGAGGTTTTCCCTGCCTCTTTTTCTTCTCCATCTCAAGGCCTATTAAAAATGACTGCAGGCAATAACTAAATAGATCACAATAATTTGACTGCCCATTATGAGTGGAGCTGGCTGTATAATATTGGACAGTGCAACAGTTTTTTCTCCTTCAATTTTCTTTTTCTCACAGACTACCTTCTACACAGCCCTCTGGCTCCAATTTAAACAGGAGAAGGATGTGATTGGAGTGTGCAGGGAGCATGAATAACCTAACAATTTCCTTGCTTTCTATTTGCCTCCACAGTATGAATCTTTAAAGGGATATCATCTTACAAAGAAAATAAGGAGAGAAGACATGCAATACAGGCAAGAGTGTCTTCCACAAACAGAAAACCAAGGGAACTTAGTCATTCTGGGGGAAAAACATTTTCTAGCCTGGGAAGGGAAAAATAAAAAGAAACAAAAATGGGAAAGGGCAGGTGCCTGAGAATAGATGGTTGCACAAGGTGCCTGGGAAGATGGGACGAGACACTCTGCTTCCCAAGCAGGGCATGGATTATTCAGCGCTGGACACCATGGTCCTGGGAGCCACGGTGAGGGCAGTACTGAAAGATGACAGGGTGGGTGGGGTACCACAGAGCTTATTTCTCCCAGTTCATGGCACAGAGGAGGCAGGTTAGGAAGTGAAAAGTGCCCTTGGGCTTGAGAAGGGCCTCACCCTGAGCAGGCAAGAAGTTTGAGGAAAATGACTTCAGAAACTGTTTAAAGCAAGAAGCACTATCCTAAGGCAACCTGTCTCCATAAAAAGAACCCAAAAGGACCTGAGAAAAATAGATTTTGAAGAGTCTTCCTAGAGGAAGTGGGTAGAAGGAATCTTGTTGGCTGCTATAGGGAGATTCTGGATTTCCAGCAATTCTGGATTTCCAAGATTCTGGAAGCTACCTCTCTGCAGTACTCTACAATAGGATGAAGTTGTCAGAGGAGGCAGTTTTGTAGAACCAGTCTTTCTGAGAACCCAACCACCTGCTGAAGACAAAACAACTCACCCATTGACATATGGAGACATGCGGAAAGCTCATTACCAGGAGTTATTACAAGCCAGCATTAGGGTAGAGGGATCAGTCAGCACCTGCCGAAATCAAGGACAAATCAGGATTTGTGTTGCTGCATAAATAAATCCCATCTGTTGAAGGTGACAAGAACAGCTTTGCTTGTGATTACAACATGAGGAGATAAACTTGAGTGACGTCATCAAAATTGCAAAGTAGGTCCTCTGTTCCACATACCCATTCCCCTGATGGGGAATTGGCTGTAATTCTGTGTGCAGAAAGCTGGCAGTTAAATGGCAGGAAAGTGCAGTGTGATGCTCTGCTAAATAAAAGCAACATTGTGGTGGGGGACACTGTCCCTCAACTTCTTAAGCCTAGATTTCTGGAACAGAGACCCAAAAGGTATGCTAAATGCTATCATAACAAGAGAAGGTGGCCTGTTAAAAACACTTTTTAAAAATCAAGAGGTTAGAACTTTCTAGAATTAGAAAATTATATCCCCTAAAGATATGAAGTTCATGCATATGTGCTAAATGCACCCAAACACTAACGATTTTATCAAATATTAAGTACTAGTTTAATGTTTTCTATTATTCATACTATTATTTTTATCCTCTGTTATTACCTATATGAGAAACATAATTGACCCAGTGGAAAAAAATACCGTACAATTCATTATTTGGCCACTGCAGACTTTTGAAATGTGTGGAAAGCCCATTTGGACAAATCTCTTGACCAGGGATTTTTTGAACATTTGAGACCCCCAATATTGAAAACACACAGTAAAGGACATTCTGTTTTTGTCTTCGAAGGACCCCTTATAAGAATAATTTCCTACATTTTGGCCTATTTTTTTGTTTGTTTGTTTTAACCTTTTCATTGCTTTTAGCGCTAAGGGAAATGGGAGAGCCTTCCAACAATTGCTGGCTGGTCAGAACCACTGAGAAGTTAAAGCTTGACTCTGGTTCATAAAACAAAAATGCTATTACTATTCACTGAGGGGAACATCCTGGTGCCAAACAATTTCGTGATTTGCCTGAGGACTCATTCACCAATTCATCAAAGCTCCCCATGCACCTTACCTCCATTTCTTAAGAGCTTCTCCACTGATGCTTCCCCCCATAAAGCTCCTAATCTGAATATGAAAACCACTGAACAGAAGGAATTGGGTCTTGAATAGGTGCCACCTTTTTGCTATCAGTGGAGCCAGATGGGCCAGTGCATCTGATCTTTCCCCAAAATCACTAGCCTGAGTTTCTTAATGTCAGGCAGGCCACTGAAACCCAGGAGCTCTTTCCTCTCAGCTACAAGATGAATGACCAAGCAGGGGGACATCAGCTGCCTGATGAGACTTTCTGCTAAGCTTCCCTTTCCGAGTGTGTCAGCTTAAAATACCGAATAAGCTGTGTCTCAGGTCCAGAAGTCAGAAGATTCCTGGCTCATTCCCAAGATGGGCACAAGCACTTAGGGGAAAGAGAAAGTCATGATGCTGGTGGAACAGGCTCCAGCATGTGGATCAGGAAGAGACTCAGCCAGAAGAGAAGCCATGCCTTTCTGTGAAGCCGACTCTGCCATGCAGATCAGGAAGAGACTTATCCAGAAGAGAAACCATGCTTTCCTACAAAGCAGACTCTGCTATGTGGAGCAGAAAGAGACTCAGCCAGAAGAGAAACCATGTCTTTCTGTGAAGCCGACTCTGCCATGAAATCAGGAAGAGACTTATCCAGAAGAGAAACCATGCTTTCTTACGAAGCAAGACTCTGCCATGTGGAGCAGAAAGAGACTCAGCCAGAAGAGAAACCATGTTTTTCTGTAAAGCAGGTTCCACCATGCGAATCAGGAAGAGACTCGATCAGAAGAGAAACCATGCCTTCCCATGAACCCGCCAGTGCATCGCCTGAAAAGTCAGAAGAGAATCTTTAACCCCACATTGATGACTTAGAGGACTCAAAGTGAGATGATAGCAATAGAGGGGAAAAGAATAGTTTGATGCTTGCATTGTTTGACTTTGCAGGCCTGAGACTGGGCATCTACTTGGAGGATGGCAGTGTGCATTGTGGCAACTGTGGGTGATTTTTTCCTGTCTTGTTTTTGAAATCCAGTTTTGTTCCATTTTACTGTTGCTTTATTCCTGTCTGGTAACCTGAGCAACTACTTTGAAGATAACAATGCACAGTATTGTTCTCACTGCTTTGTTTTGTTCCAATTTATTGTTGTATTTTAGTCACTGTTATGTTTTGATTGATTTTATTCTGTTTTGATTTTGCTGTATCTGATCGTATGGACAACTATTGTGAAGATAGCAAGATATACTGGAGTAGGTATTGTTGATTTCTTATTATCCTTTTTCAAAGTTCTGTACTCCTTTCACTGCTTTGTTTTGATAGGCCTTATTTTGTTGGGTTTTATTCTCTTTAAAATAAAAAAAGAGAAAATGGTAGTGCCTTTACTCTTCTCTTTGTTTTTTTCCATTGTTTTCTAAGATCTGTGTTTTCAAAAGCAGGTAAAGACAAAGGACTGCCAGAGGAACCTTAACAATGATCTACATCTGTCTGCCAGGGTATACTGGATCTCCCCACTCTGTATGGAATCTTTTCCTCCAGTATGGCTCCTGGAGAGACAATGTAGGCCACAGTCCCCTCTTCTACCTGGAGCTTTTCTGGATTCTCCTTCCTTAATAAGTCTTTCTTGAGCTACTTGAGTCGTCTTTAACTGGCTAAAGAACTGGCCAGAGGTTTGTGTCTTATACTTTGAAAGGATTTGAGTGTAGTCGGTGTTGTTGCATCTGTCTTCTTATGTTTCAAACACCTTTTAAAATTTTATATGATTTAAAAACAAATATCTCAATGTGGTGATCATTTTTCATTGGAAGAGCCCACTTCCATTTGGCCTTGGAGACCAGGATGGCTGGTGTGGGGACAGTTTGGGAATGTGGTTCATAAGAAAATTTGCTTGTGTGGTGAAATTCAGTGCCTCTGTGGCTCTGTGAAAACGTCTAGATTTTTATTTTTTCCTTCCAAAGATCTGTCCCATGACCCTTGTGTTTTCTGAGAAGGGCAAATGGTGAGAGCAGTGCAGGAATGCTTATGATATGAGATTTGGCTGTTTGGTAGGGCTGTGTGACGTTCAGACTTGTGCTGCCACCCCACTGAGTCAAAAGTCCTTAAAGGGCCTCTTGCCTGGGTCCCTGTGAACCATGTAAACCTTCCTCTGCCAGAGAATGGATAATTACATCTGGACTTTGTTTTCTCAGTACTGAGGATTCAACCAGGATCTCATGCACGTGGAGCAGACACTCTATGACTGAGCTATGTCCTAAGCCCAGTCATTGACTAATTGCAACAAAAGAAAGTGGTTCACACTTCCCTGACCCCAGCATTGCAATTTACCCGTCATACTGTCAAATCCCAGGCTCCTCTCTGCTGTCACAGCCTATCAGGGCACCTCGTGGGGAGATCTTCAAGGGCTGTAGGAGGTTTGTGCTTCCTCCTCCAGAGTCTAGCCTTCTTTATTTACAATGCAGTCTCTGTTCCTTTTTCAAACCTTTAGTCAGAGTTGGGCATTTTAGTCCAGTTGTTCTGAATGCAACAAAACTCAAAGGAAGACACCATTTCTCAGGGGTTAGAATGGCAGGAATAGCCACCAAACAAGCCTTCCCTGGCATTGCTCTTGATCATCTGTGGGTCTCAGATTTCTTTCCAATAATCCCCTAGAAGGGATTCTCTGATGCACAGCTTATCGTTTTTCTTTTCCCTTTCTGGACTGGCTGATAGATTTGGGCTGGTCGAAAGGCCATGGAAGATGCCAGAAAGTCCTGTGTACAGAGCTTTGCTATGGAAAAACATCTAAGTCAATGTCCATGGGACATTTGGCATGGTCATTGAAAACCTGGCCATCAAGCCTGCTGCTATTGCCCACACTCCCACTTAAGTAGCCAGAGAGGTGTTACATGTGTTGTGCAGTCTACTGGTGGTCAGTAGGGGTGGCTCATTATGTAAGCTTTGGTCACTGTCTTAATTCTAATGTTTAGTTTTCAATAGGGTTGGGCTTTGAAAGGATCCAGGGGTGGAAATATCTTCATTTTTTCTTAGATCTGGGAGAAGAGATATGCAGAGGTCCAGACTCAACCTTGGTTAGGGGCAAAGAATTGCAATGGGCATGAGGTATTGTAGTGTCCAAGTCACAGCTGCAACCACAAACTCACTAAGTTCTCCAGGTTTGACTCAAAAACTGAGACTTGCCAGAGAATACTCGGAGAAACAGAGAGCACTGGGGTCACTTATCTTGTCATCCTTCCCAAAGCCCAGACTGCCTCTGTAGTCATCCTGATTGGTGGCTCTCTGGCATTTTCTCTACAAGTGGAGAAGGGTCCAGAACAGAATGCAGTACTCCTGATGCAGCATGTATACTTGCATGCTATGTTCTCCTGTCTCTATTTTAAATAGAAAATGTTGTCTCTGGCACATGCCATCTGAGTTTCAGGAAAGTATTCAGCCCCCCCCCCCCAACACCCAGTCACCCACGGCGATTATTCCATATGTATTGCTATCGCCAGACTTCCAGCCTGACCAGTTGCTTAACTGGGGTAGCTTGCTGGGTATGAAAAGGGCACAAAATATACTCCTGCCAAGAGGCTGGAGAAAGTGATAGAGTTCTTTCAAACTCAAGTGTTCCACATTTTAGAGGCCAGCTGTGATTCAAGTGTAGGAAGGGAGAAGGTATTCACTGGTCCCTTCACCCAAGAAACATTTATTGAGGTTCTGCTGTGTGCTGGGTAGGGCACCTCCAGTGGAGATGCAAAATAGAACCTGTTTCTGCCCATAGGACATCAATATTTAGTGATAGGGAAACCATGAAGCTCACAGAATGTGGTTTTTGTGAAGAACGAGGCAAATCCAGAGTGTTAGGGGGAAGCAGGGTCGTGAGGAGCAGTCAATCAGGGGATGGGGTAGACCAAGGCTCCAGGCAGAGCAGAACCATGAACGAATGCATCAAGAAGCAGCGTGTCAGGGTGAGCTGGGGGGAACTCTGAGTATTGTTAAGAGAGGAAGACCAGAATAGGGGTTTAGGGGCAGCTGGTCCTTGGCTTCCTCAACTGCCATGTCAAAGAGCTTGTATTTTATCCTGCAGGCATTGGGTACCACCCAAGATGAACAAGAAAGCCTATGGCCAAAGAAGGGAGCCCAACCAAAACCCTGTCTAGGAACACAAAGAGGAACCATAAAGAGGGCTCCACTGGGGAGACAGTATGTGGATTTAATCCCACCAGGAAGACAAACAGGCAGTTGATAACTGAGTTAAGGGAGCATCTGAAATCAGCTAGAAACTAGCAGAACTGAGACCCAAACCTAGTTACTTAGAACCTCGACTCTGTGGCTTCTCCTTTCTCAAAACTGAATTCCACACAATTTTCTGGGGTTTTTGTTTTTCTCGTTTTCTTGTTTTAGTTGTGGATATGAGGCAGGAATTATAGCTCATTTCAGTTTCTATTTCGTCTTCAACTGCACATTACTTAGGAGTTAGCCATCTACCAGGCCTCCCTCCTTGCTTCCCTTCATGGTCTCTCCTTCCTTCTATCCCTCTTTTCTTCCTGCCCCGTTCCCTTCCTCTTTTATTGCTTCCCTTCCATACTGAATGATTATCCACTCCTGTCAGCAAAAGCTCTTTATTCCCACCACAGGAACCACAGGATCCCTGATCCATATGTCGATTAGTTGAAGCTCAGGAAAATTTTTCTGCACTCTATTCTTTGGTGAGGCCAACCAGGCTGAACTCGTATGTTAGGGAGAACATAAGAGAAAAAGCTGAGTAGTGGATATACATCTAGCATTGGAGTTATTGCTTCCTTCTGCTGAGCCACTTTATGGTAAAGGAACTGGAAAAACATTTGATGTTATAGAGAACACACAAAGGCAATTAAGAGGTATGAGCTAGTGCACACTCTTCTAGTAAAACAGCATCCACTACCATACATCAGCAAAATGGTCTTTTGCAGATGATTAGTTTGACCAGCAATAACAGCAAGCCCCTCACTGGGCTGGAACAGTGAGATTGCTGTTCAAAGTCAGGTTTTTCTCCTCTACTTCTCTCTTGCTCTCAAATTATAGTTTTTCTTTTTTTCATTTGTCAGGACAGGCACAGAGATCAGAGAAATTTTCCTATCATAAGGCATAGTAAAAAGCAGAGTCCTCTGAGGTCAGAGTTGGAAAGGGCTTTGTAGATGAGTTTCACATTCATTTCACATGCTTTTAGGGAGTCCCTTCCTGTGTGCCTGGTTCTGTGTTAACTTAAGATCAACAGAGAAGAGGGAAGAGTGTATTGGGTTTCCACCTCAGACTTTCCCAGTTTATTTTGTTGACGACGCTTATCATAGGCTTCTTCATAAAGCTGAGCTCACTGAATTTCAGAAATTCTGTAAATTTTTAGCTGTGGCTATGAGGCTATAACTCCTGGTCCTTCCTAGATCTTTCAGTTGCCTATTGAGACTACACTCATTTTAGTTTTTGTTTCATCAGAGTCTGTAAATATGCTTTCTGATTGTTTTTCTCTCTTTCTCCCCTTGCATACTTTTTAAATTCCATTCTTTGCTTCTGTCTTTCCTTCTATATTCATGGGTGCCTTCTTGTGTGCCAAGCTTAGCTGGGACGCTAAGATAAATTACCTATAATTGAAAGGAAGGTGGATGAGAAAATCAACAAAGACCACAGGAGAGTCACGTGTCCACTTGGAAGAGGAGAGCAATCAAATCTGAAGCCCTGCAGCCCACTGCGCCTGCCTGAGAGTGAGGATTGCTGTGGAATCTTGCCTCTGCCAGGGTTCTGTTCGGTTAAACTGCCATCTGGGCTGCTGCTCTCATCATTTGCTCTTGAATCCCCTCAAGAGATGCAGCACCAGCTCCTTTCTGTGCCTATCTGATGATACAATGAATCTCAAGGTTAAGAAGGAAAAAAAAATTCTTCTTGATTTTCTAGATTTATTGCTTTGTCTCTGACTTAGTCCCATGAGGATACAAACTAAGCTTCAGGTACAGATGTCCAAACTCCTAAGAAGTAGGTGTTGTGTTAAGTGCTCATGGCATCAGATTGGATTATACAGAAGACTTTCTTCAACGTAGGCAATGTGAAGGGAGGAGAAAGTAGAAGAAAACCAGTCAAAAAAAAAAGTCAGCAGAGGCAACAGACAATTTCCACGTCTCTTCTATGCATTGAAAAATTGAATGATAAAAATGACAAAACTACCTGGAAGGGAAATGCTTTGAGCCAGATGATGATTGAATTTTGTAGCTGTTCAAGGAGCTAGGGAATAGGAAAATATTCCTCAAGCTTTTGTGTTTATTTTGTGACATTCTTTCCTTTTTCCCTTCTGTTCATATTCCGAAGCTTATTAGACTTCTCACTTTTCCTTCTCCCTACGTTGAAATTTTCTTCTTTCCAGGGTCCAGGTTTCATTCCTTATGTGCTTAGAAACATTGACTTTAGAGCTAAATCTTGGTCTGGGCACTTACTAGCTTTGTGACCTTGGACAAATTAACCTGGGTTGACGTATATTTTGTCCTCCACAAAGCAAAATGATAATCCTCACCTCAAATGAAACTGCCAAGTGCTAAGCATTTGTTGGCACCTCTACGTGCTAGATACATGATAGTTTTCTTTCCCCAAGGAACACCTGTTGTTTTTTATGTCCAAACTTCATTTTTGGTTAGAGCCTTCAATCATCCCATTTGTTCTTAATGTCATGGTGATTTTTTTTTCTTTTCTCTTGCATATTCAGTCTTTCTGAGACTGTTTTCTCTTGTGTTTCTCTTTGGGACCTGGAGGCCATGGAGAAGGGACAATGAGTGAGAGAAGAATGAATGAGACAGTGAGTTAGAAAGTGAGTGGCCTGGGAGTTCTTTAGGAGATGTTTAGAGAAGGCCCTGACTACTCTGGGCTTTCCTGTTTATCTAGGAGTCAAGGCTATGAGAATGAGGAAGAATATGTGGACTAAAACGACTAGACCATTGGGACATGCCAAAGGAAGAGAAGGAACTAGCAAAAGACACTTAAGGAAATTAATGAAACAGAGGTGTGTGGGAGGGAGAAAAATGGAAGCTTGAGATTAGAAGCCAAAAGCCTGGGCTAGAACAGAGAGTGAGAATTATTATTTTTTTTTTTGCAGAAAAAAATTGTTTATGCACATTCACATAGAGTTTCAAAGGCATTCACTGAGCCTACCTGAGTTACTTAGGAGAGACAACTTATAACCATTGCCGGAACATTTTCAGTCAGTGAGAAAGCTGATTGTGGCGAGCTGAAGAAGGCAGTGTAGGGAGCAAGCATAGTTGATTTCTCTTACAAGCATGACCAGGAAGTTGATGTGGTGTTAGACAGGACTGAAGATTACAGGAGACACTTGTTTTACACATCATCACAGAAACTGGGCTACCTTTATACGTTGCACAAAGGGAGTCTAGCGAGGGAAATTGAGAGTGAGAGAGGAAATATCACAGATGAAACAGGGTCTTGGTCCAAGAAAAAGAGAAAATGGGATACAAGTAGGGATAGACAGTAGAATTTCTTTCAATAGAAGTGTAGATAATGAAGGAGAATGGGTAAGGATAAATTTTGACTTGTTCGTAGGCATAGAAGATCTTGCCTGCTGCTTCTGAGGGCTTTATTTTCCTGAGAAAGTGGGAGGAAAGGCCAGTGTCTGAAGGCAGGAAGCTGGGAATGGGATGGAGATTGGCAAGAGTGGTGATGGTTTGGGATAGCTATGGCAGGATACGGAAAAAGATTGTTACAGGACATTGTGATACCAGGAGTAGCTGTAGATGCTGAGTGGTGACTTTCTCAATCTATGCTTAGTAGCACAAGGCTAGATACAGAAAGTAGAGAAGGTTTGAACTGATCCAAGGTTGCCAATAGGTCAAGGGACTTGTGGAAGACAAGGGACTTTGCCTTCAAGGACATCAAGAGAAATGGGAATGGATTTCAGAGAGTTTCACCATTAATCCTTCCAGAGTCAGATTGGAAGCCATGAATAATAATAATAATAATAATAATAATAATAATAATAATAATAACTGGCTGAGACACGTGGAGGAGAGGAAAGGGTCCATGAGGCTGAAGGGTCAGTAGCAGAAGAAGAAGAGTTGGATGGAGAATAAGAGACTGTGGCCAAGTCTTGGGATTTAATATCTCAAAGATAGTGCTGTTTTGGGGGGTGGTTTGGCTGTTGAAGGAATATGTTTCCTACTTCCCCAGCAGAGTTTTATTGAGCTTGTTTATTATGCAAATCAGTAGCCTCACTGCACTTCTCAGCTTCTTGATGAAGTGAGCAACTACATCCCTGAGATATTGACAGTGTAGATGAGGGCGTCCAAAGCACCTTTCCTTTTCCTCATAAGGATTCTGCATGTGAATCCTTTTTTCTTTCTCTCCTCAGTTTCTTCACCACTTTGAGTTTCTTTTTGAAAAGTTCAACCATCAGTTACAAAGAGTCATAGGCCTTACGCATATGGTAATGCTTTTTTTATATTTCAAGTTCTAGAGTTTTGCCTAGCTCAGCAGCTGCACACTTTTGCTCCCAGTGATGGTAATCTCGACAATGCAAAGAATATCCTTCAAGCTAAAGCACAGTCTTTCAGACATGCCAGCAGAGTAGCCTCCTTAGCTGTCTCATTGATCAAGGACATTGATTTGTCCTTGATTCAGCCACCTATTCTGTCCCTAGGTTTGAGATACATGAATGGAATCTCAGGTTCTGTACCTCTTTCATGGAACCTGCCATTTTCTACCAGTGGGTCACTACACAGGAAGTATATGTTTTTTGATAAAATTTCTCCTTTTGGCCTGTTGCTCTTTGCTAGAGCCTTGCAATGTGGAAAGGCAAAGGAATTAAAAATGAGCTCTGAATTTGGGCCAAGTTGAATTTATACATCCAGGCTATATGGAGCCCCTGCAATTCTCCCATAAAGGACTCCCATTTCCTTTCTTGGGTGGTGGTGGTGATGGGTTCCTTTTCCCTGGGTGTTGGATTTGGACAAGTTACTATGAGCCTCAGAGCTCTGTGGATCTGAGAGCTTGAGTGTATGATCCTCAAGATGCAGGAGTTTCATGATCCTCAAATGAAGGGAGCTTTAAGACTCCTGACATGCCTGAGGGTCCCTGATGGCAGGATTCATAGAATTTTGGGAGATGGTCAAGGCTGGAAATTGGGGAACAAGCTGCTCAATATGTTAAGGAGTATTCTCAATGGATTTCCCTTCTTTATTGAGCCCTAAAGCCCTCAAGATTGTGACAGCTGGAGCAGAAAGGCAGGGGGAGCTGCCTGAGGGATGGCTACCTCCCTGGTTATTTTTAAAAAGTGATTTTTTCCCCCAGAAGGACAGACATGGAAGCCATTAGGAGTCTTACAAAAGGTAGTGCCACTGGAGGTGTTCTCACTTAGGAGTTTGTCTCACCTGCCTCAGCATAGAGCTTGCCTGTCACCCAGTTGCCAATCTCTTGTGTACTGAGATCCCACATTTCTTTATGAGAAAAGAAACCATGCACATAGAAATCACATATGGGAGCTCTAGTTTCTACCCTAGACTTACAGATTAAGGAACAAGTGGAAACCTGTTTGATAACTTCTATCACTTCTAAGCAAATTTATTTTGGATAGTTGTGTAAGTAAGCCACAGAAAGAGGGACATGTATGTTTGGGGTATTCTGGCTGCACGCAAGGACTTTGTCTGTGCTCCTGCTGAGGGTCAGGGCAGGAGGTGACCCAGGTGGACATGGAAGAGCCTGTACCCAAAAGTCTTCTGCCTCCTCATGGCAGAAGAATGAGATGGATTATTGACAACTTCTAGTTTTAAAGATGATGAACCAAGTGATACATTGTTTACATGAAACCCATAGCACTCTGGAAACCATAAACTGAGATAGGTGGCTGGGAAGTGGCTGAGGACATGTGAGAGCATACAAGAAGTTTGGATGGAATATTATGAACTATTTGTCTATTTTTCTTTTTAAAAAAAGAATAATGATGATAAGGAATTTCAAAACAAAATAATCAGAAATTAACAATGGTTAATATAGTGTGCATTGTTATTTTCAAAGTAGTTGCTCAGATTACAAGATACAGGCATTTTTAAAGTACTTTCATTCATGGGCATCTTCTTTTTTCCTCTCAAGCAGCTGGGCTGAATCACTTGTGGAAATGCCTGGATTCTTTATTTCTCAGAGAGATTGCCTAGAAAATGCCTACCTTGGGAATGGTGGAAGGCCAGTGACAGGTTTAAATTAACCAGACAAATCTTTTGATTACTTCTATTGTCAAATTGCTTAAAAAGAGAAAGGCAAAGGGCCCAGGAATTTCTGCAAATCAGAAATATGATAAATGAGTCTTGTCTCATCCCAAATTCCTAAACAATGTAAAAACCAGTTGTTAAATTAGGTTTAACAAACGTAAGCAATGATAAATTTAAGTAGTGGTAAGGGGACTAAAAGTACTAAAAAATCCCCTTCAGTGATTTCCATCCAAAAGTACCAATATTTTGGATGAGATATAATTTCTTCCCCCAAATTGAAAACAATGAGTGTGTTATTTTCATACGTTTTCATAAAAATGTTGCTGTACTGTGTGTATACTGTTCTCTTGTCTGCATTTTATCAATGTGTTACATTTTCTCACATTAATAAATCCCTTTTCTACATGATGTTTTCCCCAGAGGGAAAGGCCACTAGACTTTCTTGACAAAAATGATGTTATACTGCTCTAAATTACATAGTACTATACTTCTCAGAGGGCTATCTAGAAGGGGTAGAGCCAACATTTCTACCATTCATTTGACCACTTTTGCTTGTTTCCTAATTCCACAGCTGGCTCCTAGTGCTCCGCAGGTTGTCATGGTGATTGTCCTATTGCTGAGCTAAGCTATGTAGTCAGGTCAGTTTTTAGTGTGGCTTCTGGATCTGTGGATGCCCAGCTCAAATCCTGTTCATTGGCTCACAAATGTTCTTAAGTCCTTCAGCATCCTTCGTGCCTCACATTCTCCTCACGATAGGTGGGTGTGACATGGCAGCAGCATCTTTGTATTCTGGAATCCTTGACAATTGTTCTTTTGTTGGTTTGTAATACATAAACTCTGGGCCCACTTTTGTCTTAAGCATATTTGTTGCTTTGCAGGGCTTTGGAATATTAATTGGTGGGAGCAAATTAGGCCTTTCTAGCCGTAAGGCCTTATGATACAAGAATGTGCTTCGATTGTGCTTCTCTACCAAGTCAGCTTCGATCTCTAAGAAACTCTTTATTTCATATCCAACCCAGGTAGGAAGCTTGCACGAGAGAGACTTTCATCAATAAACGCTTTCATAATCATACATGGAGTCATCTCAGCAACAGTTGCTATTAACTTAGTCTGAGCCATGAAGGCACAGCTCAGAGGTGGTACAGTGAGTTGATCCCCTAGTTCAAGGAGACTTTCAAGTATTTTCACATCCAGTTCTCTTCCTGCCAGCCATGATAAGGCTTCTCTCAGGTCCCGACATATGTCAAGATCTGCTGCTGGTGTTGTTATGTCTGGCCTTACAGCAGTAAACCTAGCGTCAAACTGTCTCCTGACTTGCTCAACGGGATTCTGCGATGGCTTTCCAAGTGGTAAACAGGTGCAAGGGCACATGTGACAGTCTTGTTCTGTTGGTTGCCTCTGATTTTTATCTCAGGAACAGCCCATGGGGAGTGGATTCCGTTTTTGCTTGAAAGTCCTCCATCTGGTTGTATAAAATCTTTGATTCTTGGCAATAAATCACAAAGACTTAAAGGGTCAAAAGGACTGCTGACATAACTCCTCCTAGGGTCCTTGGATGTTTTTGGAGGAGTTGGCCTTTACTGTAGTGACTACTAGACTGCCTGGTCAGAAACAGGATGGGCAATTGGTTGACTGTCAGCACCACTTCGTTCTAAAGTAAGAGACATGGTGTCCTGCCTTTTTCAAATATATAAGCTGGATATAATTTACTGGGTTATTTGGTGTGTTTGGGTGCATTCAGGGTGGTAAGGCTATAGGCATCACTGGATTATTTGAAAAACAGTACAAGGAACTCCTCCCTGAAAACTAGCATCTAGCAATTTGACTTGCAAAAACGAATTGAAGAGGCTTAGCGTTTTTCCTGAAAAATTTGTTAGATGCAGAAAATCAGGAAAAAAAATGAAGGCAGTTACAAAAGAGAAAACTGCCATGCTTATGGGGTCTAGTCTTTTAGGTTCCAAATGTAAATGTCAGTCTTTCCAAAGAAATTGCCAAATACTCAAGCACAGGAAAGCAGTCTGGCATAGGCCATCTCTTCTTCCCTGTGAAGTCCCTCGCTGGGTAGGTCTCCTATCTCCATCCCTGCCAAAGATCTGATGAACAGCTGGATTTTAAAACATGCAGATGCTAGAGTTAAAGGCATGAAAGCAACTCAACCTATCATGCATTCCAGAAAAAGTCCTCATTTTTATAAACCTCATTCTCTTGTGCTCCATAGAGCACTCAAGACAGATGTGAAGATTTTACAAAGGGAAATGCGTGCCGCAGACTACGACTTGCAAAGAGGTTTCCATTTTCAGAGTTGAGGAATCTCTTATATTTCCCTTCTTGTCATCTTTGGGAGACCTGGGTGTTTCAGAGAATCCTTTCTCTAAATTGTATACTTCGGAACCTTTGAAAAGTAAGTGCGAGTAGGTTCTAGGTTTCATCAGGACCTATACCTTAGTGCTCCTGCCTGCCCCTTGCCCCGGAATCACGAACTGAAAATGCACTTGTAATTTGTGGCCTGGCTGTGCTCTTGATTATCCCCTGACACTTGCCAGGAACCTGTATCAGTAACCAGAAATGTAAGACTCAACAGCTTTTTCCCACATGGCACCTTTAGAAGCAGCTGTCTCTTGTATAGTATGGCTGCCCTGAAGGGTTCCTCCGTGACTGGATCCTGATTCTGTATTCCTGCCCTCTGCTACTTTGTGGCTAGGGTGCCTGTCCTCTAGCCCTCTACCCCTCCTGCTACTGCCCTTCTGGATCTACAGCAGCTGCTTTGAGGATTCTCACAGGTTATTGCCCCATCTGGAGGACTGGGGACGGAGATGAGATCACAGTCCTCTCTCATTCTCAGAGGCCCCATCGGGCTCTGCACTGCACTGGCCATCTCAGCTCTAGCTGTTTTCTTTGCCTTAGTGTCTCTTTGACGAGGCAGTTCTATTTTCTTCTTGAACAGTGCAGTTAGGTTATGGGAGAGGCAGGGACACTTGGTTGGTGCTATTTTCCTTTTGCAAGGGAGGCCTTGAACCTCCCATTTTATCCTCACCTGTTGCTCTTGTCTCAAAAGGTACTTGGACACAAGAATGCTTAGAGTATAGCCCCACCACCCTCCTCTTTTTCTCACAGCTGTCTCATTGATCTCACAGCTGCTCTGAAGCCGAGAAATTTCCTTGACCATCCCATGGAACCGTTCTATAGGTTTACTCCAATCTATACAATGCTGAAGTCAGATACAAGGATACAGAGACCACATGCATCTGCAGCTGTGAGGACACTGACCAGCATACTGCACATTTGGCTCACAAGCCAAGCCAAAAGGAGTGGAGGGAATTATCTATTTATTAGTCTGGTACTGAACAGACTGACGTGTGGGTGCAGGACTGGATGTGACATGGCCCTTTTCCTCACTTTTCTGTCTTCCACAGACCTCTTCTCTGGTGACTGCAAACTGTGACCTAAATCCTTCAGTAGGTGCTGTGGAAATCTGAAGGTTACCCCACAGTGGTCTCTGGAGAGGGACAACCTTCAGTAGAGCTCTGAAACAAATGTCATTGGGCCATACCTGTCCCATTCCTGAAGAGCCACTAAGTTTCCTTTCTGCAACCAAAGACTCCTTACCAAAGTGTCTATAATCCTCCCGACCCTGTAGCACTATTTATGCTGTGAGCCTTGCTTCTTCCTCAAGAGGGGGAAACATGATGCTAGGTACCCCCTTCATGTTTCTTGATATCACAGTTTTTGAACCAAAATACCTGATTCTCTTCATCTTGGTTTTGAATTCTTGGTGATAAGTCAGATTGAAGTAATGGGGGCTAAACAGCATGGATCAGGTACCTGCCCTTTGCATGACTCTTATTTACTGTCAATGAATCTTGGCCTCTGTTTTGCGATCCTGATCATCACCTCATCCAGAAGGTTGTGTTTTTATCCTCTCTTGGGAAGCCCAAATGCCTTGAAGTCGTGTTTTCACAAGCAGAGCAGCCTGAGGATGACAAAAGAGCAGCCCTGCTCATGTTTGAGGAGCTGTATGTCCCATGGTGGAGTCCGGACCCCCGAGAGGCCAAAGCTTGCCTATAGGAAACCAAACTGCTAGAGAAGCTTTTGAAAGAAATGTTTTTGCAACAGATACCATGGTTTCTGCTGAAGATTCTGCCATGATAGAGATATTCAGTCTAATACCAACTGATAACTAGATCAGTGAGACACAGTGGGAGCACCCTGACATGGGCATTGACTCAAATCCTAACCTGACCCTAACTTGTTGCTATAATTTCCAAGAGATCCATTCAAAGCTGAGGTAGCCCAGAAGCCCTTATCTCCTCAACAGCAACTTGAGAAGGCCTGTTTCTCACACTATCTGTTCTTTGAAAATAGCCTTCTGCAGCTGGCCTGTGCCAAGCTAATCTCCAGAACAAGCCTCTTGATGCTTTTTCATGAGAAGCAAGAAGTCAAGATGTCCCAGGCCCAATGGGCCAGTGGAGACTTGGGGACTATACCCAATGAGAGCACAGAAGCCCAGAGTGTAGAGGAGTGAGGGGTCCATGAAGACAATTGCCCACCCAGATCCAATCTGGGGATTGAGCTTGTCTAGCCACCCAGGTGATCCTAATTTCCCTCTAGATTCATAGAAGGTGATTGTAGCTATATCCCAGGGTATCATGAAATGAATAATTTTAGTTTATAAGAGGTCTTTTTATGCTAAAGATGACCACATGCCTTATGGATACTTACAGTCTGATGTCCCAAGGGGATGGTTCTTTCTTGTTCCTTGAGGTCTCTGGCTTGAAAAGCAGGTCTGGACTCTAGAGGCCCTCTGGATTCTAGAGGCCCAGGTCTGCACCCCTTTCAGGGGGAAAGATGGGTTGTGTTCTTGAAGATGCTTTAGAACTCATCTTTGAAGATCCAGCCAGGGATCCAGTGTATTCTCCACCGAGAGTATTTCTACTCAGGGAGCACCTCTGAGGGAACTCAATGACACCATGTCTCCAGAGGTCTTTTAACTCCTCTGGTCAGGACAGCATATCCTCTTTTGATGGGAAAATGGTGAGCTTGTATGCAGGGCTGGGAGATCTGGCTTGCTGCAGCATTCAGCTCTGGCAGTGAGCTACACATTTTTCTGAGGGACGTGCATTGGTGTTGCCACCTCCTCACAGGGATTCTCTGCCTTTGCACTTCTCTTTCATGGCTCACCTACCTTCCAGGGGCAAGGCTTCTACTGCTGCTTCAGTCACCACCTTGATCTCCTCTGCATGTTATCGTTGTCCTCACTACATTTTTAATGACTGCATTCAGTGCAGCTCAGCTCTTGTAAAGAACATGAGTGAGTGCTATGGGCATGGGTCTAACTAAAATAGGAAACAAGGTAAAAGAAAAAAACCCTCAGGAGTGTTAAACTAAATACATTTCATTTCCACTGCAAAAGTATTACTGAAAATCTTTTGTCTATTATGATACCTTGTGGCCACATATGTGAACCAATACACAGGTGACTCTTCATAGGGTTGTTATGTGGTCTCTTATGTTTTTCCAATTTTCAACATTTTTCTGACTTTACTTTCTTGCATTAACCTTGAATAATGACCTGTAGGTAATTTTGAGAGTTTGGGACTGTGGGACAATCATACATGCCAAAGAAGCTTCCAGAAGCACAGTGGTTGTCACATGTATCCTCTGCTGAACACTTCAGTGTGGCTGCTGTCTCTCTACTGGAAAACTTTGGAAGGATATGACTCTACATGTCATAGCTCCAAGCTGTGTGTCTACCCTTATTTAGTGGTATTTATAGAGAATAGTCTTGTATCAAGAAAGATCTGGTTCTAGATAATCCCTTGCAGGCTTCTTCCTCCAACAGGAGTCCCTTTCTGCCGTCTTTTGCTTGTAAATCCTATCTTTATTCTGGGTACTGCTTTTCCATGTAGGGATGCAGGCGTCCATACCTCCTGGCTCAGAGAACTCCCGGAATGGGCCTCATTTCCTTGCTGCCATTCCCTTGTGCTTTAATAACTGCATGTTTATATGCCTTTGTGCACAAACAATCACTACTTGGAGGAATAACTCTGTTCATGTACAATTCACATTTCTCATAAAATGATAAAAGAGCTTTGGGATATACTTTTGCTCTCATTTCTTGGGAATCCAGAGCCTCACAAATCCCTTGAACATCATAAAGATGGCCATGGATTTAAAATTGTTTTTATATCAGTCACAGATAGTCACAAAATGAATTAGGAACTTTATTTTCTTTATGACCTCAAAGAGACTAATATTGTTTGTCTGAACTGTAGTTTCCAGTTGTAATAAAAATGTATTAATAGTGTGTGTGAAGGTAGGTAGAAAATAACGTACAAAATCCAGAAATAACGTGAGCAGAAGAACCATATGATTCAGAAATATGAGGCTAAAATAAAGTCTCCATCTTTGTTTCCCCCTGTCCCTTCTTTTGGCTTTTATTTGCTCATGGCTGTGTTGTCTACTGGGATAATGCATCATTTTACATGACACTTAAGTTGTAGTCAATGCAATGATCTTCTACAAGCACTCTTCCAAGGAAAGCACAGCCTGTCTAAAATGGTTAGGGTCAAAATGTACCCTCTCTACCCCCACACTGGATACCCTCTGACCACAGCAAGCTGCTCCTGCTTCCTCTGACGGGAAGGGGATTTGGAAGTGGGAAGGTAGGCATTGACTGTGTTGTTCTGATCTGTGCTCTTCAGGTGGAAATAGGTACCAGTGTTGGCTTTGCATCATAGAGACAGATCCTTCCCCAGTGATAACTTGGAGACTCCCAAACTGGGTTGCTAGAATGTGTGGCATTGAGTCATGATTAGGCAAGATCTGGGGAAAAATGGGTGATGGGTTTTTCTGGGGGAAAAATGCCTGTGATGGAAGGTGGGCAAATTTGAAGGCTATGGATTATGGGTTTGTTTACATTAAAAGCCTCTGAGAAATGGTTTTCCAGTGTAAGCACAAAAATAGTTTATGTTCAATTTTCCTTGAAACCAGTGGGTAATTTCTACTTTACTGGAAGGAATATTCCTTAAGCAGTAGAGTTGGATATCGCTTGGGTCATGGAGTCCCATAAGAATGGTGAAAGCTACAGACCATGCTTTTTTTCTTTTTTTTTTCAAAAAAAGAGAAAACAATGGATACAATTTCAGTGAATTTATGAGCCCTTTGATGACCACTCACCAGTCTTGATTTGAATCCCATTGGCTTTTATGTACTTATCTTTAAACACCAGCTGGTATTTAGGAGTCATATAAGATAGCATCCAGTTATCAAAGTGTTGCTGGGAATCCTGAGGTGTGACTGAGCTGATGTCTGAAGTAATATTCTGAGTGGAAGAGTGCAGTGCGTTGTGTAAAAGTGTAGGGGAAGACCAGGCTTGTTTGCAGGGCAAGTAGAAAAATTTTATTATTTTTTCTGGAGCATATGCCTCTTGCTGGTGGCACATTGCTGTGTCTGTAGGACACTGGAAGGACAGATGGCTTTGGTAATGCCTCAGAAACCATAACGCCATTTGAATACCAGGGTTGAAGATATGCTAGCTGTGGGTGAATGGAGGCTGGAAAAGTTTCTGTCAAACTAGGTAGCAGCGGCTGGTGTGATCTTATTGGCAAGACCAACAAAAATCGGTATAAGAGGGTCACCGTTGCCCTAACCTTGTGGTTCCCGCATGAATTTGAGGGACTCAAATGTAGGAGGAGCACCTCCAAATATAAAGGTTGTCCTCAGACCCAAAATGAGAAAATTGTCACATTTATGACTTAAAAAGATGAATGACAATAACACAGATAAGATTGGGGACTTTGATGAGCTGATCAATAAAGACTGATCTAGGGGAGTGTCATCCTTTTAGATGGTACTTTTAGAGAGCCCTGTGTATCTTGAGGAGCTTATTCAGAAAAACAATTTTTTTTCTATTTAGTTTGAAAAGCAAAACATAAAAATAACAGAAATAATGCAGAATTTCAAAAAAATAGAAATTAACACTAGTAATATATTGCACACTGTTGTCTTAGAAGTAGTTCAGGTTATAAGATGTAGGCATAAAAACAACCAAACAACAACAGCACAAACTTCTTTTTGATGAACTAACAGGAGATAAGGAAGAAAGGAAAAGATACATATAGCACTATACATATCTAACTGTATGCACTATATATATGCAAGATAGATAACTATACTACTGATCTCTGCTGAAACTTTGTGGTTGCATCTGATTGGATAGTTGAATTGTACTTCACGCTTAAAATCAATTGATAAAAAAGAGAATTTTCCTGGCCTTCAAAGGCAGCCCCATTTGAGTTACTGGTGATTTCATGCTTCCAATGTTCTGAGTCTTTTCCAGAATCTGTCCAGAATTGGGGTGGACTTTGTACTAGAGTCCCTGGTCTCCACTCACACCTTGCCTGGTGTGAGTGCTCCTGGAAGCCCTATGTTTTCAGACTCCCCAACTCCTGCTAGAGGGCAACGGTCATCTACAGATGCTGAAGATTCTCAGAAAAGCATGGCAGCTATCTTCCACCTGCCTATTGAGGGGCTTTGCATGACTGTGCAGCTGTCACTACAAAGTACTAAGTTGGAGGACTCCACCACTGGGGTGTGTCAGTGGGTGAATCAGTGGACCAGTGACCAGAGGGTCGGTCAGTGGGACCAATTCTTTCCCTGCACTCTAAATTAGGGCTTGCAGACTCTGTGGTATGTGGAATGGTCAAGAGATGCAGTTTGCATGAGAAAGTGCTGACGTATCATTTGGTTGCATCATGAGAGCCAAGTATTTGAATTCAGGACTGTTCTGAAAGTTTCGTCACGGAAGAAGGATCCTGTACCATGCCTTTTGTGTATTTTCACTTTTTCTCCATGTGCAAGGGACTCACCTAGACAATATCCCTTGGATATTTATTTATGTATTCTTATGGCTGTCTTAGACAAGTATACCAAACCTGTTTACAGTCATGGTTAAATGCAAGTTGTTTATACTTTGTTAGTGTCCATTGATGAAAATGGACAGTGTTCATTGATGAAAATGTTTTGGTCCAGCCGTGGCGGCACACATGCCTAGCACTTGTAAGGCTGAAGCCGGAGAACTGTGCTGAGCTGGAGGCCAGCCTTAGCTACATAGTGAGTTCAAGGCCAGTGTGAACTACATAGGGGGATTCTGTCTCAAAAAACTGTTTAGGGCTACTTGTTTTATCTATTCATTTTCTTAATGATAATAAAGGGCATTTTAACAGAAATAGGAAGTTTAGAAGTGTTGATGCACAAAGCAGCGTGGGTTCAGGGAGGCAGATTTGGTTGGTGACGGGGACTGGTCTAGGATTGTGGGTCAACTGAGGTGACCATTGGCCCAACATGTTTTTAGCACCCTTGTTCCTTGGACCCACACCAATAACCACTCTTGGGGGAAAAGACTGGTGGACTCCCTTTATTCTGCACTTATTACAGCTTCAGCAGCCTCTAGTCTTATCAGTTGCTGGGAGCACTGCTCCTACACAGTTTTATTGAGGAAACTTGTTGGTATGACCATGGTTGCTCCTTCCTGATTTATCACCATTGCATCCCTGTCATCAGGCTTCAAGAAAGGCTATAGACCTGTAGGCCCTTGGCTAGGAGTGCATTTGCCTCTAGGAAGATCTCATAGACAAACAATAAGTTTCATCCTTTACTGGTATAAAGGTGCATGTAGGAGTTGCATGGAACTCCCCAGGGATAATGGTTGGGTGTCCAGCGTGGCTGTCAGGATCCGATACATTGGAAGGTTGATCCTTCACTTTGGCTTCATCATTCTCTGCAAATATATGTCTCATTGCATTTGAAGATCACCCACTGTGTTCTGATTTGTGGGTTTTATCGAGGGGTTTGGGCTTGTCCTCTGCATCTGATCCCTCTAAGGGAGGCACTGGAGTGGGAAACCCCTGTCATTCAATGGGGTAATTAGTTGAGCTGGTGCTAGTGGACGAGAGGTAATTGCAGGTCTCCTGTGGTACATGTTGTAACTGCAACTCACCACCAGAGCCCTACTGGAGCACTCTAGTCTGCCCAAGTTGCTGCTTGTGGTGTGGTGAATGTACCAGCACTGGCACTGGCTTGTAGTCTGGTCATTAGCCTCTCCAGAAAATCTGTGTGTCTTGTCTTCCCTGTCCTTGTATTCTAGATTGGTGCCTTCCTTGTTTCAAGCAAACACAAGGAGAACCACCTTTTTCTCTTCACTGAGCTCAGGGTGGTTTTGTATTTCCCTCTGGAGTTTTTACTCTTGTAATCTGTTTAGTGTTACAGGCTGCTTCCCTAAAGTGTTGAGTGGTGTGCAACAGTGGCACATATCAAAGTGCTTTGATATGGAGAAGAAACCATTAAGGCAATAGTCAATAACTGTGAAAACTGTCCCTGTTCTAACTGAGCAATGCCTGGTAGCCCAAGTAAATGTGCAAAAGGGATGTATATTCCATGTCTCTCCAGGAATTGGATGCAGTGTTTGAACTGGGATAGCTCTTCCCGGAGAATTGGGCTTTTGGCAATGAAGTGTACTTGAATACACTTCATTCTGCTACCAACACTTACAATAATAAAAGTGAATGCACTGTAAACCATAAACAATCCAGAAGAGTGAGATCCACTGATCTCGCATTATGATGTCAGCAGAATCTTGGAACAATAAGATTTGTGTCAGATCTAGGGCCCTAGCTTGCTAAAAATATGGCATGCATGATGCAGGACTATTTTGTAAATTCATAATGATGTCCTGTGTCAAAATAATTTATAAAGTGTTCCCCTTTGTTCTTCCTTTCTAAGCTTGTGAACTTAATATGAAAGAATTTTGCCCTAGAATAAATTACAGGACATTATGGCAGGGGAAGGCCAAATCGGGGCTGGAATAATAATATTGGAATATTATTTATACAGACACATCAATGCCATTCTAAAAATGGTACCAGATGTTATGGATTAAGAACTGGTGGTCAATTTAACGCTAGCTGGATTATATCAGCATGGCGCTGAGCATAGATGCTCCACCGGAGGACAGTTGCCACCAGAAATGGAGACATGGAGAAGGAGAAGTTACTGTGTTGAGGCATCGAGGCACTGTGGGTTCTCCTATGAGTTGCTGTTTGAGCTGTTGGTTCTCCTGGAGAAGCTCTGGTCCTCACGTCGAGCATTGCTTCCTGGCTCTGGAGAGGAAGAGGTGTGCTGCTTGGTCTCCAGGATGAACTCATCATGCTGGCTTCCTGGCATGTGCTCATCTGTGCTTACTGTCAGAGGAGCTCAGGGCCTCCATATCGTTGAGGATGGCTGTGGTGCTTTTCAACACAGCCCCGGTCTTTGTTGTGAGTATGACTTCTTGGCTCCAGCGTAGAACTCTCATCCCACCAGCATAGCTCCTTCACCCCGCTGGCTTGGACTTTCTGGCTTCCACCGCTGACCTTTCAGCCTTCCTGGCACAGATCTGTAAAGATACTGGCACGAGTCCTTGTTGTGGACTCTGGACCTCCAGTTGGACTCATGGGAGGTATTGTTAGGAGCTCTGGATTTTTATCTGGACTCATATGGGACATTGCTGTGGGATTTAGGCTTTGACTAAATATTCTACGTCTTTGGTGTTGCAGAGAGATTTTCTGCATTTTTTTGTGTTAACTCCCAGTGACCATTATAAAAATATTATAAACTCCACGTCCTGATTCTAATTGTTTTCTGCACAACCCCTAACTACAACACAGAGACATATCAAAGTTTTCTAGTGTGACCAGAAAATGTACCCTGTGAGATATAGTCACAGTAAAAACTGGTCCGAAGACCTGGGGGGCCCTAGATATTCCACCACCAGCATCAATTGTAAGGCAGGGTAGACTATGGGCCATAGAGCCAAGCAACGTATACTGATGCCCGAGGTTCAAAAAAATGGAAGCAGGGGCTCAGCTTTCTTCAAAGGCCCAGCAAACTCTCATTGTGAAGTTGAACCTAGTTATAGAAGTTCAGGGGCTGTCTAGAAGTCCAGACTTGGTGGCTGTTATTGATAAAAAAGCTCATCAATTCAGTTTCTTATGAATCAAAATACACTTTGTTTCTTCTTTGTGCTGGGTGCTGTGAGTGATTCTAGCTATCAAAATGATAAATGTTTGATCCTTGAGGTGAGGCCACAAATTTATAAACAAGGAATTAAGTTGAAGCAGAATTTCTGAGATTGTAAAGGCACCACCTTGGAATAAATGAGGCATAGGATTTGGGCAGTCTCCAGCTGAGTGTTCCTCTGTGTTGGGGTTGGGAGTTCATGAAAAACACCCACTGGAGGGGGTTTCTGCATATATATATATATATATATATATATCTTCTTTATCCATTCCTCAATTGATGGGCATTTTCATAATTTAGTTATTACAAACTGTGCCACTATAAACAAATGTACAGGTGTGTCACTGTGATATGATGCTTTTCATTCTTTTGGGAAGATACCCAGAAGGGGAATAGCTTGGTCAAATGGGACCTCTATTCCTAGTTTGCTGAAGAATCTCCAAACTTATTTCTACAGTGGATATACCAGTCTACACTCCTAAAAACAGGGGAGAAGTGTTCCTTTTCCCCCACAGCCTCTCCAGCATTTGTTATTGGTTGATTTCTTAATGATGACCATTCTTTTTGGGGTGAGATGAAATCTCAGCATTGCTTTAATTTGCATCTCCCTAATGACTAATGCTGTTGAACGTTTTTTCATATATTTATTTGCTATTTGTATTTCTTATCTGAGAAGTGTATATCTCAGATGCTCAATTTTGGACTTGGTCTTTAATTTTGGGGGATCTGACTTTTTTTCACATTTTTACATGTTCTAGATAAAAGCCCTTTGAACAACTGAAGAATTTTCTGCCTCACGCTATGGGTTGTCTTTTCACTTTGTTAGTGAAACATTTTAATGGAATGAGATTCCAGATTTTGATTCTTTGTATTATTTCTGGTATGGTTGGGTTTTCTTCATGAAATCTTTGTCTGTACATCTATGTCTCCAAGAGTTCTGCCTATTCTATCCTTCAGCAGATTTAAGGTTTCTGGTTTAATATATCTTTGATCCATTCTGATTTTAGTTTAGTGCATAGTGATAGACGTGGTTCTACTTTTAGTCTTTGGCATATGTAAAATCAAGTTTCCCACATCATTTATTAAAGAGACTTTTTTTTCTAATAAACATATTTGGCTCCTTTGTCAAAAATAAGGTGACTGAATGAATTTGGAGTTGGTTTTGAATGTTTTAATCTGTTCCATTTATCCTCAGTTAGGTATCTTGCTCAAAATAAGCATATTTTTCTTAAATATTAGCAACACATTGACATACATATTACTTGTTTTCTAAAATGACTGAGTCCATGTATCACAATTTTGCTAAGTACTGATAAGTTACCACTGTGTTTGTGCTCGCTGTCCCCAATAAGTATATATTATAAATTTCAGCATCATGTATATATTATAAATTTCAGCATCACATTAATAAGATGTGCTATATGTCCAAACTAATGATTGACATACTTGGAAAAGAAAATTATATTTTCTGTTGCAGCCTTTGAAATACTCCACAGAGAATAGTCATATAACCTGGTATACTTTCTATTCTAAAGGCATAATAGATGTGACCCTATGATCAATAACATGGAAAATGTTTGAAGCTATATTTTCTGGCATAAAATACCACTCTGTTTGTGCTCACTGTCCCCAATGAGCATATATTATAAATTTCAGCATCATGTATTGACCCTGTCACATTAATAAGATGGCTTTTCTCTTTGCACTTTACCTTCATAAAATATTTTCCTTTGTGCTGATTCTTTAACAGACATGGTTTTTATTTTTTCAATTTAAAGTTTTTTAAACTTGAAAATATATTAAAATAAAGCATTCTCATCTCCTTGTCACTACATATTATATACCAAATCATTCCCATTTTGTCAGTACCATGCTGTTCTTATTAAAGTAGCTTTGTAATATAATTTCAAGTCAGATATTGTGATGCTCCCTGCCTTGTCATTGTTGCTGAGAATTGTTTTTGCTATTCTAGATCTCTTCTGGTTCCAAAAGTATTCTGGGAATGTTTATTTAAGACTCTGGCCCAGATAGTGCAGGTGAAAGAGAGTGGAGCTCAGCTTTCCACCATAGGGTACCATCTCTGGGTTGTACAGTTATGATCTAAGGGATGTGTGCGTGTGCATGTGGGTGTGTGTGGGTTCCATGTAAAGGCTCCTGTCTCTGGAAAATTGAAAATCACAGCGGGCGGTCCAGAGAATCAGACAGGAGAACTGGAATAGGAACTTGGAACACAGTGTATAAGGCATAAACCCAGTTCTCTGATTTGAGGTGTAAAGGGAATATCAGCTTGGAAACCCCAGGGCACAAGAGCCTCAATTGCTTTATTAACAGAATGGACAAATGAGAGGTGATAAATTGACCTCAGGGAAATGGTTGGTTCTTAAGGGTGCAGATCTGGGGCCCAGCAATCCTGCGAGCAGCCATTGTGGTCCCAGGCAGAGTACAGTAGCCTGACCACCACTCCTATTAACCTGCAGGCAGAGTACTTAAGTCTATTAGATGGGCGTTAGAATCAGAAAGGAAGGTGTGTATGTGTGTGTGTTTACAATTTCCTTCCTATACCAAGTTTGTTTGCAGTTAGATGAGGGTGAGGTTCTGACCTTCTGTAGATGCAGCCCTGTACAGGAGGTATGAAGCTGGTGTGGAACGCACCACAGGGCTGCAGTGAGTGACTGTTTACACTGGTGTTTTGGAAAGCTGGGGACTACATAAGAACAATTGTGTGACCTCCACCTCGGAGTGTGGCCTCTTCTGCACCTGCCCTTCCACCCTCGAACCCTGGACCTCCACCTCGGAGAGCAGCCACTTCCATGCCTGCCCTCCCATTCTTTGGACCCCAGACTTCCACCTCTGAGGGTGGCCACTTCTGTGCCTGCCACCCCACCTTTGGGGAACCCCCCACCTTCTGGATCTAGTGTTGCTGTTGATATTCAGCTGCTCCTCTTCCTCCCAGAACCTTAGACTGCAGTGGATTAACCTTTCTGGGATGTGAGAGACCCAGTAACCCTTCAACCAAACAGAGGACCTCAGCAGGCTTCTGTCAGTGTGGTGAGTTTTCCCCTAAAATAGAGGTCTTCAGTAAGTAGCACTAGTTCTGTCTTTATGAGAGAAACCATTTATAATTTGATTTCCTCTTTAGCCTCAAGGATTTTGCCTGATATGTTTTCAGATATCCAGCTGTAGGACCTTAGGGAGCCTGACAAGAGTGTGGGTGAGTCTTTCAGGTGGGTTGAGGAACGCGCCTATAAGCCCACCCCCCAAGCTGGAGAAAATTAAAAGGGCTTATGAGACACTTAGTGATACAGTAGTGTCTCAGCCAAGACAAACTCTATAGACAGGGAGATCTGGTGGCCTGGAACAACCTGAAGACATAGTAACAGCAGGAACTAAGGGTCAACTTACATCAATACTCCTAGGCTAGTCAGCCCAGGAAGCATATAGAACTCATCCAACAGTCCCTGCAGGAGGAATTCAGATGACTGGCCCTCTCTTTATTGTGGTACCTAGCAATTGGATAAACATCAACCACACAGTAGGACCCTATAGACAATTAAGATTAGTGAGATTGAGAAACCAAATATTAGCCTGAAAGGTGAAAATGACAAAATAAAAAAGCAAAATGCAATCTCAGATATGACAAACCAACACCCAACATTACACTAACTGGACAAAAAGTAAAAGTTTTCTCTGTAAAATCAGAAACAAGACAAGGATGTCCACTATCACCATTCTATTCAATATAGTTCTGGAAACATAAGCCAGAGCAATCAGATAAAGAGAGAGAGAAATAAAAGAAATACAGATAGGAAAGTAAGAAGTTAAATTATAACTATTTGCAGATGACATGATACTTTACATAGAAGACCCCAAAAATTCCATTAAAAGACTACTAAAGTTAACAAATTCAACAGTATAGCTGGATACGTCAATACTCAAAAATCAATAACATTCCTGTACACAAGCAAAAAACTCATTGGGAAATTATGGAAATATTGCCTTTCACAATAGAATCTGAAAAATGAAATGCTTGGGAATCAACCAAGAATGTAAAAGACCTATATGCTGAAAATTATACTACTATAAAAAAGGGGATTGAGGAGGGTATTAGACAATGGAAGGATATTTATTCCTTGCTCTTGGTTAGGAAGAATAAACATTGTGAAATGGCCATACTCCCAAAACTGCTGTACAGATTTAATGCAATCCCAATCAAAATACCATTAACATACCTTACAGATCTAGAGAAAACATTCCTAAAATTCATTTAGAAACAAAAGGAACCTAGAGTAGTAAAAGTAATTCTGGGCAACAAAGGCATCTCAGTTCCTGACTTGAAATTATACTACAAAGCTACAGTGATAAAAATCAGTATGGTACTGGCAAAGAAATAGACCTGAGGATCAATGGAATGGATTAGAAGATGCAAACACAACTACAAAGACACTCAGCCACCTTATATTTGACAAAGAGGCTAAACATGTTCACTGGAAGGATAGCCTATTTAATAAATGGTGTTAGAAAAACTGGCTTTCCACATGCTGAAGACTAAAACTAGACCTATGTCTATCACCATGCACTAAACTAGGGTCACAATGGATCAAAGATCTAAATATTAAAGCAGAAACACTGAATCTACTGGAATACAAGGTAGGTATAAATCTTGGAGACATAGGGGTAGGCAAAGAATTCAAGAACAAAATGCAAACTGCATGGAAAGTACTTCAAATAATCAACAACTGGGATCTCATCTTATTAAAAAGTTTTTGCACTTCAAAAGAAATCAACAAAGTGAAAATGAAACCCACAGAATGGGAAAGAATTTTAGCTTCCAGGCAGAATGGCTGCCATCAAGAAATCAACTGATAACAAATGGTGGCAGGGCTGTGGGGAAAAAGAAATGCTTCTCCACGTTGGTGGGAGTGCAGTCACTGTGGAAATCAGTACAGAGATTGCTCAAAAAACTAGGATTGGAAGTTCCATTCAATGCAGCTATTCCCTTCTTGGGTATTTTCCCAGAAAAATTGAAAATGTCATGTCACTATGATACATGTCACTCATGTTTATAGCAGCACAATTTGTAATAGCTAAATCTTGGAAACAACCAAAATGCCCATCAACTGCCGAGTGGATGAAAAAGATGAAAAGATAGTATTTTTATATAATGGGATATTACTCAGCTATAAGAAAGGATGATATTGAGGCTTTTATAGGTAAATGGAGGCAACTTAAGATTGTTCTCATAAGTGAAATCAGACTTTTGTAAATATCATTTGTAAATATCATATTGTCTCTCTAGTATATAAAATAATAAACTGAAAGAATAATAAGGTCCAAAATGTATAATAGATACTGTAATAATGAAGGGGAAAGAAAGTACTCTAAAGGGTATAACTGTATGTTAAGACCAGTAACCATACTAAGTTTTTGTTAGTTCATCAGACAGAATAGTTTGCACTCTCATTGATTGTCCACTCTTTATGCTTTTATTTTGTAACTTGAAAAACTACTAAGATAACAATATGTAATTTATCAATTAGGGGTTTCTTACTGTTTTTTTAATAAATTCTGTATTTCTACCTTTTTTTCTGTTTTGAATTTTTTCTCTAAATAAAAATAAAGGACAATAACAGCAAAAAAATCCCAATTGTTTGTGTGAATAGATGCTTAATGTTTTTATAGAAATCAATGAGCAGGAGCAAAAGACAGACTTGTTAGGGCTTATCCAGTGAAATTTGGACCAGTGGGAAACTCTCTGTCCACTCTGATGCCAGGAAGTCCCTGACCCTTGCTACATGCATGCTTCTCTGTACTCAGGATGCTCCCTGAAAGATGGTGGAAGCCAGTTTGGCTATATTTGGAACCATTATTTTATGTCCCTTTATTTTGATCTCACCCCACTCAGGCAGTCACTTTCTACCTGTATGTTTTGCATCTTGCATTCTGGCCCTATCCTGATACCTGGCTCCAGAGTTTTGTCTTCAGAGAATTTAGTTTTTGTGTCCTTGTTTCCAATAATGACTGTGTTTAATCAGCTTTTATGTTCCTGTCTAAGACACTTGGTCCTGGAACCCAGATTGGCCTAGTATGTATCTAATCCAAATTATGCTTTTGGTTATAGTTTTACCAATGGCATATTAAAAAACCAAAGCTAAACCTGTGCTCGAAGAAGATACAAATATTCAGAGCAAAATGTTGCAGACTTGACCTACATGATTAACTTCTGAGGAAGAGGGTATTTAAAGAATATCTGCTTTTGAGCAAAATTTAAGGCTCAGGGCCACAGAATTTTTTTTTGTAAAATAGCAGGTCCATTTTCTAAATATAAAGGTAAAACAAATTTCTAATAACACTATCAGGTTCTTTAAGTCTATATAGAATATGGTTGACTGGTTCAAATAAAAATCTTGCAAAATGGTATTTCTTTTTTGCCTTCTGAGGATCTAGTGGTGGAGCATTCCATTTTTGTTTCTTTCCATACTCAGATTATGTATGTTATAGTTTGTGTTATGGTTTTCCCCCCAAGCATCAAACAATCATGGATGTGGCTGAATCTAGTATTTGTGATTGGTTCATTGTCTAGTGTTGGGATTGATGGTGTGAGTGTTGCACCTGCCCAGGGGTGGAGAGCTGACATATGATGTCAGGGTGAGAAGGAGGCATGCTTTCTTTCTTTTGCTTGTTTGCTTCTTCCATTTGTGGCTGCCATAATGGCTCCCCCTCAGTCATGCCACCCTGCCTTGGAGCCAACTGAGTATGGAATGAAAGCTCCAAAATTGTAAGATAAATAAACCTTTCCCTCCCTAATTTTTGGCATCAGGTATTTTGTCTCAACAACCAGAGAAAAGTAACCACGATGATGTGTTTTCTCCAGACTCAGAATCATGCCCAATATGCTAGTCAGATGGTTCTTTGATTATTACTCTCCAATTGATTCAAATAGATCTCCTTTCAGACCAGAGAGACATTCAAAATACTAAACTAAGTAAGTCCTCAGTCTTTGATAAGGCCAAATCATTCCCCTGGCATTATGTTTCTTTCTACTGCTGATTGTGATCTTTTGCATTATTGAGCTATTTTGACTAAATACATACATGTGTATGCCTACATATTTCATTCCAAAGCTCCCGGTGGTAAGACATGATAAGAAGGAAGGAAAGTTGTAATTGAAGTTTTATGATTAATACTACTATCCTGATTTATACATATTTTTGGCTATACCAATTGCCTATTAAAATATTCAAGAAATTACTAGATTTTCTTTAGAGGGAAGATAATTATGGAGGACTTTGTGTTTATTTTTAAATAGTTGGCATCCCAGCCAGTTGAGCAGATGACCTGATAGAGTCAGTGCCCTGCTTCTGTGGGTTCCTTGTGCTTTCAACTATCGCTGGGCTGATCCTTTTCTGTAGCTGGCAGCCCCCCGGAAATGTGAGGAATAGATAACACATCTATATTTAGGCTCCACTTAGAGTATATTTAGCCTGTACCAGAGACACTTGAGCAAGAGCTTTCCCTGCAGATTAATTGCCAGCTGGTGTTGACGATACTCTGGGCTCCTAAACACCTCCGGGTGGGTTTTTATTTCCAGGAAATGGTTGATATCTTAATCATAATTACTTAAATGAGCTTCCTTTGCTGGCAAAAATAGAATTCATATTTGGGAGTCTCTGTTTAATGTAAGTTTCTTCCTTGGATGCCAGTCAGACTGTCGCATTTGGGAAGGAGTAAAATAGCTGCACATTCCCCTGGGTGTGGTAGGAAGGACAGTTTGTAAGGCTGGTGTGGTTCTTCCTGACCCCATGAATGAGGACATCACCCAAGTTCAGAGTCATGGACGCCCTCAGAACTCCTCAGTAACTTCGTGGTAGGATGGCAATGTGGAAGGTCCTTTTCCTGTGGAAAAACACACTAGTTGAAACCAAAATTTCTCCCAGTGGAGACACATATTAATGAGTGTTACCTAAATGGCAAAAAACAAAGCAAAACAAAAGCCCACTTCCAAAACTCCCCAAAACTCAAACATATAAAACTATGAGCACAGCATTTTTTCTTTTCACAGAGAAAGATTTCTGTGAGTGATGTGCCTAGTCAGGCGAGCTGTAGTTGTAGACAGTTGTGGGCCACTTGAAGGATACCACGACTAGATAGAGAAGAAAAGCCACCAACTCTGAATGCAAGCCTGTTGTTCGTCATCATTCTTCCAAGGTCCATGCCAACCCCTGTGTGCCTCTCCTTCAACCCTGATTGCTTTTGGTTGGAATCCAACCTCCTTGGTTGGTGCCTGTACTGCATACCAGTTGTTAAATATTTTGAAAATCAGCTTCATATTCTAGGAACTCAATTCTGAAAAGGTGTATAAGGAGGGAGGATGGTTACAGAAGTGATGGTCCCAGGTGGGAAGTCCCAACTCTGACAGCTGTCAATAAGAGGGTGATTTGAGGGTGAAGGAGAATGGAACTTTCAAACTGGGGACTTTCAATCAGAAGTGATTCTGAGCCTTTAAATGCCTTTGTTTAAACATCTAAGCATAAAAAGCACAGTGACATGGGAAGCCCGTAGCAATGAGCACAGGCTGAAAAGAGTCAAAGGTAATTTCAGGCACTGGAGAACAGGGGACTGTGAGGCCAGTAGTGTATCTGGGGGAACAAGGACAAGCAGAGATGAGTGTGAGTGACCGGCTGTAACTGGTCGCCAGTCATGTGGCAGGTGCAGCTGGCTGCTGTGGTTGGCAGGCACAGCCTGAGTGTCCTGCCCTCTTAACCATTTCTCCTCCTGCTCTCTGCCACCCCTACTAGGGGACTGGCCTAGACAAAAACATTCTGAGGTATGTCCCGGCTGAGACTCCTCTCCAGGGCCTCAGAGAAAACTCTCCAAGAGAAAAGTTCAAGAAGTCAAACTCACCTTGTACTGTGACTATAGTACATTGCTGCTTCTTCCACTTCCAAAAGTGCAATGTGTAAAAAATAATCAGTGAATGAAAACATTGCTTTTTCCTATCGATTTGTTATGTTTCCAACAGGCAACTTAATGAAACAGGACTTTTGAAGAGGACAGGCATTGAGCTTCAGCAGATGGCTTTTTCCTGTGAACAGGAACTGTCTGCCTCATGCTAGGATATGATCTTACATTAGATGCTATGCCTTTCTGTCACACCAATGCAATGGGCTAGTCGGGTGAGCATAAAGTGAACTCAGATAAGATGGTCTTTTGTAGTGAATCGCATGTGGATCCCTGAGAGTGCGTGCTGTTCATAAAGACCACGTGATCTCTTACATTTAGGCATGCTTTAAGTTTAACACTTCTGAAGTTGTTTTGGGAAGTTGAGATAAACATTTCGTGTTCTCCAAGCTAACATATGCTTCTGGTTAAGGATTTTCAATTTCTAATATGTGTGTAGCCAGTTTTCATGATATTTTGCCTTGCTAATAAGCTGAAGGCACATTTGGGTGGTCTGAAAGTCTCTGGACAATTAACACTTCTTTGGGGGAACTGAAACTCAATTTTCGCTACAGAGGTTGAGGTAGATGGGGCAGAGACTAGACAAAGCATTCCTAGTACAGGACCAGACCTGTGATTTCTCAGCAGTCTTCAGTGGAGATGAGAGGCTGTTATTGAAGCACAGTCTGCATCATCATCATCTCGTCTTGTGACTTTTCTACCCTAAGTGTCAACTTTGTTCACAGAGGCAGAATATGCATCATGGCATGTGGAAAGAGATTTTTCTCTATCTGTACTCAGATAAAGCCTTAAGAAGTGATAGTCCATGAGCAAAAAGTAGATCATTATTCATTTTTGGGAGGAACAGATTGGCCAAATAACTGCAGCCCGTCATGTAAGTTTATCTCATAAATCAGAAGACTGGGATTCATTGGTTGAATTATTTCAAAGGAAATTTGTTGGAGTAAAACCAGTTGTACATCTTTCCTTTAGGAGCAGGAAACAGGGGTCAAAAGGATGTTGCTTTTCTTTGCTTTCTTTTCATTAGTGCAAACAAAAATGATGCAATAAAATCCACAATGGCTGGAGATGGAGATTTAGCTCAGCAGTATAAGTGCCTGCTTGGCAAGCATGAGGTCATGAGTTCAATCCTAGGCACAAAAAAAAAAAAAGAAAAGAAAAGAAAAGAAAAGAAAATCCACAATGACTTCTTGTAGTCTTTGGCATTGTCTATTAGAATAGATGAACATTTCTAGCTGTCTTGTGGGGTTCAGAAACTTGTTCGCTTGCCTTGGGCTATTATAAGAGCATAGAGGTCATTAGAAAAGTTTACAGATGTTTCTGGAGAAATCTAAAGGTGAGAGGTTGACCTGAGCGGCTTGTAGCAGTGAGGCAAGTAAAGCAGGGTTGTGGCGGAATGAATTAAACTTCCGTTTATTTTCTGGGGAAAGTATATACCCCTCAGAGTATGAAGCAATCAAGGGCAGGGACTCAAATGAAGTTGCTTGAAAACCTGTCTGCTGGGGACTTCCGGAAGATCATGGCGGAGACATAGAAGCAGCTACCGAGGCTCTCTGAGAGACCCAGCTTAGAATCCAGGAATGGTGCGGAGTGAGGAATCCTAAGCAAGAGGAGATATACCCTGTTGACCCAAGAACGAACTGGGCTGAGAGAAACCAACTGGGAATGCAATCCTGGTGCTATAACAGGAACAGATAAAGCCTAGCGTGGAAGCTGGAGCCCGCACCATTGGAAGACGCGATTTGGGTTTCCTGCCCCTGCTGCTGTGTCTGAATTGGCTTGGCAGGGAGAGAGACACATGAAAGCTCTGAGAATGGGAATTGGTGAACGGAGTTGAGAGCGGGATGGGTGGGGAGCTGTGCATTGAGCTGTGGTGAGTGAGGGAAACTGGGACTCTTCCACGGTCTAGGAGGCTCCAACAGAGGACATTCTGGGACCAGGCAGACTTGCCGGAACAGGGCGCTGTAGTGACCTAAGTCACATAACCCCCTTTCAAGCAGGATTGGTGAGCAGTGACTAGCGTACGTGACGCTACTGGCCGAGACCCACTAGGCTAGCACAGCCCAGGTCCCAGTGCCTGGAGGTGTACCCTAGCTGTGAAGCCTTTGGTAGGTTGACCTGGAGGGGCAGGCCCCGCATAGGCTGCCTGCCCTGTAACTCCTGGCACCCTGCGGTGGGCAGGAACACCTAGCTAGTGCAATTCAAACAGACTGTGGCTGACAGGGAAGGAAGCTGGGCCTCCTATATGTGCTTGTATTTAAGGAACAAAGAATATGGAAAGAGGGAGCAACAAGAAAGGCTCCTCAGCCCCCAATCCTGAGAAACAGGCAATAGCAGACACAGCACCAACAGACATAAAGCGCTATCTCCAGAGCCTCATAGACGAGTTCAGGAATGAAGTTATTAATGACCTGAAGCAAGACATAAGCAGAATAGTTAGAGAAATGCTAAGCACCACCCAAGAAAAAACAGATGGTGGAATGGAAGAACAGAAAAAAAAGGGGGAGAATTGTTTGAAGGAGAAAATAGAGAAAACATAGAATACATGAAGCAGGTTCAAAGAGATTACCAGGAAACTAAAAACTCTATTGAAAACTGGCATAACAGCTTGAAAGAAACTAAGGATAGGTTATCTGAACTGGAGGGCAGATTTGTAATATGGGAACATGAAATGAAAAACTTCTTAAAAATAACAAAGAAACAAACAACAATAATACAAAGACTAGAAGATGATAAAAGGATCTATAACTTAAGAATTAAGAACATAAAAGAAGAGATAGGGACACAAACGAACTACAAAAGCTACTCACAGATATAATCCAGGAGAACTTTCCTAATTTAGCAAAAGGTAAAGATACTCAGATGTATGAAGCATACAGGACCCCAGCCACCTACAACCCAAACAGAGCTACACCCAGACATATAATAATCAAAATACCAGAAATCCAATAGAAGAACAGAATATTAAAAGCTGTCAGAGACAAGAAACAGATCACTTACAAGGGAACACCCATCAGAATTACAGCAGACTTCTCAGCACAAACCATCAAATCACAAAGAGCGTGGGAGGAAATAATTCAAGCATTGAAAGATAATAACCTCCAGCCATAACCTTGATATATCCTGCACAGCTGTCCCTGGAAATTGATGGAAAAACAAGGTGCTTCCAGGATAAAGAGGAACTAGGGGAATATGCAACCACCAATTCAACCTTACAGAGAATACTGCAGGATATTCTAAAAAAGAAAAATACGAAGAATCCAGAAATAGTGGCAGAGAGGCCACAATGAATGAAGCAGAAAACAAAATGAAGAAGACAAACTGACAACTAATGACAGAAAAAGAGATCAACAGAAATGAGGCAAAGAAGACTGGATGATAGGAACAGCTATTTTGGAGAAAACAATGTCATAATAGGTAATGCTGATTTAGTATCATCTTGTTTTGAAGTCCCATCAAGCTTTTGTTCTTCTGTCTCCATAGGTCTTAACATATTGTATCTTATTGGATCTTATTATATGTGATAGTATAAACAAAAACTTTTACAGACAAGGAGATTATACAGAAACCATTGTTCATTTTCTGTTAGTTGATTCTAAATACCCTGTAATAATACTGTCATTCTCTTGAATGGTTTTACATTTTTTTGATATATTTGATGCTACAGTATACAAAGTTATACTCAAAGATTTCAAGGAAAGAGACAATATGGTAACTACTTTTATGTCGGGATTATCTTGTGGTGAAACACTATTTTGCTTAAATGGTTATGTCTTTTTCTGCACTGTTTTGTTGTTATGCCCTCTTATCTCAATCTCCATTTTATTATTTACTTATTATTTTTATCCTTTTAATTAAGGGAAAAATAAAAAAATAGCAGGATATATTATAGTAACCCACTTTGATTTTCTACTAACTTGATTTGAAGCCCTGTATTGCTCTCACCATCTTGTTTTGACTGATGTTCCTCTATTCTGTTTTGCTTGATAGTACCAGGTTCGAAAGTTTAGGTGACAGCTGTGAAGGTAGTGGGCTTCATTATGACGCCCATTCCGGTTGACTATTATCTATTTTAAGTGTATAAGATAGACAATGATATTACTGAGTTTTGTTGGATCATTGAACAGAACTGTTTGCAGTCTCACTGTTTGAATGTCCACTTTATATGTTTTCATTTTGTAACTTGAACAAATATTTCTAAGATGACAATATGTAATCCATTAACTAGTGATTTCTTACTGTTTATTTTTTTCTGAAATTCTGTATAACTTGTACCCTTTTTTTTCTCCTTAAATAAAATTAAAAAAGAAAACCCATCTGCTGGGGAGAGGCATCCTCAGTCAGGAAAGAGCTGACTGTGGGGTCACAAGAGCTTGGCCATGTGGAGCATTGCTGGGTTACACAGAAGTCCACAAGAAGTCCCCAAGGTGGTCTTCAGCACCCATACTTGCTCCCTCCCCACAAAAATAAAGCTAAGGAAAGTTTCCCTTCAAAACCCAAGAAAGCACCAAGCACTATACCACTTAAGTAAAGAGTCTTTATTTTTCTCAAGCCTCTTTTGCCCGGGAAAGTCAGAAGTGCACATTGGGTAGAATGAAGGCCAGAAGGAGGTGACATGGGAGACAACAGTGCTGACTCCTTCCCACCTGCTGACTGCCAAACCTGAAATCAAAAGGAGATGGGTGGAGAAGTTTTAATTAGATACTTAATTAAAATTTTGCTTTAGAATGGTCTGACGTGGATTTTTAAATTTCTAATGACAGAACAAGGTTTTATTGCTTGATATTGTCTCAAAAAGGAATGGAGCCTGTTCAAGATGTTCACAGGAGGTAACGAAACCACCCCTGATTATATCACAACTGGCTAAACCCTGTAAAAACCTGATTTTAAAAAAGTGTATTCCAAAAGATTCAGTGCAACTAATAGTTCACTTGGTTTTATCTGAGGGGAGCAGAAACATAATGCTTTTGAAAGCAAAAGTATCATGGTGAAGACCTAGGGCAGAACATCACGTCCTTCCCAAAGCCAAGGGAAGGCTCTTTGGGCTGAGTGGATCTTTTTCAAGGTGGTTTTTCATTGCTTCCCCAGGAACCCATTTAGCTCCTTCCTCTCTCTTGGGGTGATCAATGTAGGCTTTCTGTGCCTTCTTTCTCTGTAGGAAGGATTCCTTTTACAAATCAGCTGGACTTCCTCACAGGAAGATGGTCAGCCACAAGCCAAGTATACCCTTGAGAACTCTTCTGATACCCTGAACTTAATGCCATGGAGAAGAATCCAGATCACACCTCCATCATATATATTCACACTGAGAATCAAATGTAGGCAATGATTTGTCTCTTTTGCTCTGAAAGCATTTTAGTTCTTCTATGGATTCACTTCAAGAGACTTAGTAATTGTAAATTCAAAGAAGCAATAACAGTAACTTCCCTTCATGAATGACGGCACAATAATCATTTATAATGGTCCTTTCTGGGTCTCATCCTCATCTACAAATTGCCCTGCTCGACCAGATCACAATGACTTTCTTTGGCTGTATGCTGGTAGCTGGTACTGAATGTCTCAAGAGAGTGTTTTCCATAGAATACTGGAAAGGCCCCTGAGGACTTACTGGAGCTCTTCTTTGACAGTTATTTCTTCTGTGTGTGATCAAGTGTTGCTTGAGTCTTGCTTCCTCTTGGCAGAGGCAGGGGTAGAGAAAGGGGCAGGAATAAGAGAGGAGCAGGATTCCAGAAAGGAGGAATACCGGGCTCTCCTTCCAGCTCTTCTGCGGACTTCCAATCAAACTTGAAGCTCAAAGTCAAATACATTGTCAAGTAATTTAAAGCTAGAAAGAGCCACTTCATGAAGTTCAAAGCCTTCTGTACTTTCTGGAGACTTTATGTTTTGGAAAAAAGTCAACTCCTAATGCCCAAATTCTACTCTAGATGGTCTTTTCTTTAATTTCAAACCCAACTATTAAATTCTGACTTTTGTTAATTTTTTCTCTGAAATGATCAGATGATTCTCATTACTAATTTACTATTTTAAATTGTTTTCAGTTTGACTTCACCTCCCCACCATGGTGTTAAATAAAAGCACAGGGAATGTCTTCACAGCTCTCAAAAGTAAAAAGGTTGGGAATTGAAGGGTCCACTGCCCAGAAAAGACCAAGTAAATGACAGCATCTTTGGTGGAATTTTGTCATTTTTCAAGAAACATAGGATGATATTTATGAATCTCCCTCTTTTGAAACTAGAATTGTATGTCTTAGGACTCAAGTCTGTTTTTCTCTTATTTTTCTAAAAATAGAACCTGGGACAAAGAGGCTGGAATTTCCAACTTATACCTACATTTGACTTTATTTGATGCAAAAAAAATATCTTTCCATCAACTATCCCCTGTTTTGCTCAAATTAACAGGCCTCACTTAATTTTAAAGCCCATTAGCATTGTTACTTTTTTTATTTAAAGGAAAAAAAAAAAGAAAAAAAAAAACCAGTATAAGGGTACGAGTAATACAGAATTATGAAAAAAATGCTAAGAAATCACTAGTTAATAGATTACATATTATCATCTTAGAAATAGTTGTTCAAGTTACAGGATTAAAGCATACAAAGTGGACATTTAAACAGTGAGACTGTAAACAGTTGTGTTCAGTAATCCAACAAAAACTCAGTAATATGGTCATCTATCTTAACACACCTAAATATACTTGCAGTTGTATCCTTTAGAGCACTTTTTTTCCCTCCCTTTTTTACAACAAAATTTACACATTTTGGGTTTTACTACTCCCATAGTTCTTATTACTTTTTTTTGGAAGAGAATAAAACCAAATATGATGAAACAAAGCAGTCAGTCAAAACAAAGGATAGACATAGCACATGATGTAAAAACAAAATACAAAGTTATCAACAATGGTTACCATAATGCTTCTGTTTTCCTTAAAAAGAATTGCCTATATCATTAGGTATAATAAAATTGAACAAAACAGTACAGAACAAGACCAATAAACCTAAACATTGGAAACATAACAGGACTTCAAAAGAAGATAATAGTCAAACCAGAATGGGCATCATAGTGAATCTTATTGCCTTCAAAGTAGTTGCCTATACTCTCAAACTTGATACTATCATACAGAATGGAACAGAGTCTAATCAGTCAAAACAAGGTAGTGGGAGTAATACAGGGCTTCAAAACAAGTTAATAGGAAATCAAAAAAGTTACTATAATATATTCTGCTAATTTTTTTTAATTTTTTCCCCTTAATTAAAAAATAATAATAAAATTTAAAAAAAATAAATATTTTTTTAATGAATAAGGGGGAGATTGAGATAAAAGAGCACATAACAACATAACAAAACAGGTCAAAGCATGACAATTTCAGCAACCTAGTGCTTCACCACCAAATAACCCAACTTAATAGTAGCTACCATAGTGTCTCTTTTCTTGAAATATTTGAATATAACTTCATATACTATAGCATCAAACATACCAACACAGTGTGAAACCATTCAAGTGGATGAAAGTATTACAGGGTATTTAGAACCAGCTAAGGGAAATGAACAATGATTTCTATATTATCTCTTTGCATATAAAAATTTTTGTTAATCCTATCACATATAATAAAATCCAGTAAGATACAACATGATAAAACCAATGGAGACAGAAGAGCAACAGTTTGGTAGGACTTCAAAACAAGATGATATTAAATCAGCACTAGCTATTATGATGTCTTGTTTTCTTCAAAATAGCTGTTCATTTCATCACAGGCAATAATATCAAACAGCCCAGAATAAAGCCATTCCAATTAATGAGTGAAAGCTTTATAAGGCTTCAAGGCCACATAATGGGGAATCATGATTACTACATACTTTTATGTACTCTTATCATTTTTTACACTAGGGAAACTATTCGGTATTTATACATGTGAGTTTGATTTATTCCACTTATGAATATGGTCTCAAGCTGTGCCCAGCACTGTTACTTTTGTATTAAGCAACTGAGACTAAAGCTGAAGCTATTTAGTGAGGGACTATTCTGAAATAGCCAAGAAACCGGGATGGACTTCTGGGAGAACATGGCGGACAGATAGCAGCAGCTACAGAGCCTCTCTGAAAGACCCAGCTTAGAATCCAGGAATGGTGCAGAGTGAGGAACCCTAAGCAAGAGAGGAGATATGCCCTGCTGACCCAAAACTGAACTGGGCTGAGAGAAACCAACTGGGAATGCAATCCTGGTGCTATAACAGGAACAGATAAAGCCTAGCGTGGAAGCTGGAGCCCACGCCATTGGAAACTGCGATCTGGGTTTCCTTCCACCACGGCTCCTGTGAATTGGCTTGGCAGGGAGACAGACGCGCGGAAGCTCTGAGAATGGGATTTGGTGCAAGGAGTTGAGAGCAGGACGGGTGGGGAGCTGTGCATCGACCTGTGGTGAGTGAGAGAAACTGGGACTCTTCCACAATCTAGGAGGCTCCAACAGAGGGCACTGTGGGACCGGGCAGACTTGCCGGAACAGGGCACTGTAGTGACTTCAGTCATATATCTCCCTCTCAAGCGGGACTGGTGAGCAGTGCCTAGCCTATGTGACGCTGCTAGCTGAGACCCAGTAGGCTAGCACAGCCCAGGTCCAGCACCTGAAGGTGACCTGGAGGGGCAGGCCCCTGCATAGGCTGCCTGGTCCGTAACTCCCTGGTGTGCTGCGGTGGGCGGGAACACCTAGCCAGCGCAATTCAATCAGACTGTGGCCAACAGGGAAGGAAGCTGGGCTGCCTATATACACTTGCATATATAAGGAACAAAGAATATGCGAAGAGGGAGCAACAAGAAAGGCCCCTCAGCCCCCAATCCTGAGAAACAGGCAATAGCAGACACAGCACCAATAGACATAAAGCGCTATCTCCAGAGTCTCATAGACGAATTCAGGAATGAAGTTATTAATGACCTGAAGCAAGACATAAGCAGAATAGTTAGAGGAATGCTAAGCACCACCCAAGGAAAAAACAGATGGTGGAATGGAAGAACAGAAAAAGACGGGAGAATTGTTTGATGGAGAAAATAGAGAAAGCATAGAATATGTGAAGCAGGTTCAAAGAGATTACCAGGAAACTAAAAACTCTATCGAAAACTGGCATAACAGCTTGAAAGAAACTAAGGATAGGTTATCTGAACTGGAGGCTAGATTTGTAATATGGGAGCATGAAATGAAAAACTTCTTAAAAATAACAAAGAAACAAACAGCAATAATACAAAGACTAGAAGATGATAAGAGGATCCATAACTTAAGAATTAAGAACATAAAAGAAGAAGTAGGGATACAAACAAATGAACTACAAGAGCTACTCACAGAAATAATCCAGGAGAACTTTCCTAATTTAGCAAAAGGTAAAGATACTCAGGTGTATGAAGCATTCAGGACCCCAGCCACCTACAACCCAAACAGAGCTACACCCAGGCATATGATAATCAAAATACCAGAAATCAAATATAAGAACAGAATATTAAAAGCCGTCAGAGACAAGAACAGATCACTTACAAGGGAACACCCATCAGAATTACAGCAGACTTCTTGGCACAAACCATCAAATCATAAAGAGCGTGGGAGGAAATAATTCAAGCTTTGAAAGATAATAACCTCCAGCCAAGATTGATATATCCTGCACAATTATCCCTGGAAATAGATGGAAAAACAAGGTGATTCCAGGATAAAGAGGAACTAGGGGAATATGCAACCACCAATTCAACCCTACAGAGAATACTGCAGGATATTCTAAAAAAGAAAAATACGGAGAATCCAGAAATAGTGGCAGAGAGGCCACAATAAATGAAGCAGAAAACAAAATGAAGAAGACAAACTGACAACTAATGACAGAAAAAGAGATCAACAGAAATGAGGCAGAGAAGACTGGAAGATAGGAACAGCTATTTTGGAGAAAACGATGTCATAATAGGTAATGCTGATTTAGTATCATCTTGTTTTTTAAAAATTTTAATTAAAAGGAAAAAGTGAAAAAACAAAACAAAACAAAGCAGTGTAAGGGTACAAGTAATACAGAACTACAAAAAAAAGTAAGAAATCAGCGGTTAATAGATTACATATTATCATCTTAGAGATAGTTGCTCAAATCAGAGTATCAAATCATACGAAGTGGACACTCAAACAGTGAGACTGCAAACAGTTGTGTTCAATGATCCAACCAAAAACATTAATATGGTCAGCTATTTAACACCCCTAAACACTCTTGCTGTTGTATCATTTAGAACTCTTTTTTGTCCCTCTCTTTTTTTACAACAAAATTTACACATTTCAGGTTTTATTACTCCTTAGTTCTTATTACTTTTTTTGGGGGGGGGGAGAGAATAAAGTCAAATATGGCAAAACAAAGCTGTCAGTCAAACCAAGGATAGACATAGCACATGATGTAAAACAGAGTACAAGGTTATCAACTATGGTTATCAACAATGTCTCTTGTTTCCTTAAAATGAATTGTCTATCTCATTAGATATTATAAAGTTGAACAAAACAGTAGAGAACAAGACCAATAAAACTTAAGCATTGTAAACATTACAGGACTTCCAAAGGAGACAATAGTCAAACCAGAATGGGCATCTTAGTGAATCTTATTGCCTTCAAAGTAGTTGCCTATACTCTCAAACTTGATACTATCATACAGAATGGAACAGAGTCTAATCAGTCAAAACAAGATAGTGGGAGTATTACAGGACTTCAAAACAAGTTAATAGGAAATCAAAAAGTTACTATTATATACCCTGCTAATTTTTTAAATTTCCCCCCGTAATTTAAAAAAAAACATAAAAAATAAATAATTTTTTAATGAATAAGGCAGAGATTGAGATAAAACAGCACATAACAATATAACAATACAGGTCAAAGCATGACTGTTTCAGCAACCTAGTGGTTCACCACCAAGTAACCCGACTTAATAGTAGTTACCATAGTGTCTGTCTTTTTCCTTGAAATATTTCAATAAAACTTCATATACTATAGCTTCAAGTATTTCCATATCAAGAAACCCAGAATAAAGCCTTTCCAATTAATAAGTGAAAACTTTATAAGGCTTCAAAGCCACATATTGGGGAATCATGTTTACCACATACTTTTATATATTTGAATCATTACTTACATTAGGGAAACTATTCGGTATTCATACATGTGAGATTGATTTATTTCACTTCTGAATATGGTCTCAAGCTGTGCCCATTTATTGATAAATATCTCAATGTGATCCTTCTTTATAGCTGAATAATACTCCACTGTATAGAAATACCACAACTTTTTTATCCATTCCTCAGTTGATGGACACTTGGGTTGTTTCCAAGATCTGGCAATTACAAATTGTGCTGCTATAAACATAGGTGCACATATATCACTGTGGTATGAGGCTTTCAGTTCTTCTGGGAATATGCCAGAAGTGGAATAGCTGGAATAAATGGGTCTTCCAAACCCAGCTTTTTGAGAAATCTCCAGACTGACCTCCACAAAGGTTGTACCAGTCTCCACTCCCACCAACAGTGTAGGAGAGTTCCTTTTTCCCCACAGCCTCTCCAGCATTTGTTGTTGTCGGTTTTCTTGATCCTGGCCATTCTTTCAGGAGTGAGATGGTATCTCAGTGTGGTTTTAATTTGCATTTCTCTAATGACTAATGATGATGAACAGTTTTTCATGTATTCATTTGCCATTTACATTTCTTCATCTGAGAAGTGCATATTCATCTCAGATGCCCATTTTTGGATTGGATCTTTGAATTTTGGGGGTCTGAATTTTTTAAATTCTTTACATGTTTTAGACAGGAGTCCCTTGTCTGAGAGAGAGAGTTCACTAAAATATTTTCCCAGTTTGTGGGTTTTCTTTTTACCATGCTGGAGATTTGTTTTGACATGCAGAAACTTTTTAATGAGAAGTGGTCCCAGCTATTGATTCTGGGAAGTATTTCCCGTGCAATTTGAGTCCTGTTCATGAATTCTCTACCTACTCCTATGTCTTCAAGGTTTCTACCCAATTTGTCTTCCAATAGATTTAGTGTTTCTGTTTTAATATTCAGATCTTTGACGCATTTAGATTTTAATTTAGTAGATGGTGATAGACATGGGTCTAGCTTTAGTTTTCGGCAAATGGAGAGCCAGTTTTTCCAGCACCATTTATTAAAGAGACTGTCCTTCTTCCAGTGAACCTGTTTGGCTCCTTTATCAAAGATAAGGTGGTTGAGTGTGTTTGTAGTTGTGGTTATATCTTCTAATCTATTCCATTGATCTTTGGCTCTGTTTTGATTCCAATACTATGTTGATTTTACTACTGTTGCTTTGTAGTATATGTGCAAGTCAGGGATTGTGATGCCTCCTGCGTTGTCTTTGCTGCTTAGAATTGCCTTTGCTATTCTAGGTCTCTTCTGGTTCCAGATGAAATTTAGGAGTGATTTCTCTAGATCTATAAGGTATGTTGATGGTATTTTTATTGGGATTGCATTGAATCTGTATAACAGTTTTGGGAGAATGGCCATTTTCACAATGTTTGTTCTTCCTACCCATGAGCAAGGGATGTCTTTCCATTTTCTGAGATCATCTTCAATTTCTTTTTTCAGTGTATTATAATTTTCACTGTATAAATCTTTCACTTCTTTTGTAAGAGTAATTCCTAAATATTTCATTTTTTTGCTTGCCAATGTGAAGAGTGTAGTTTCTCTTATTTCCCTCTCTGTGACTTTGTTGTTTGTGTCTAGGAATGCTATTGATTTCTGAGTATTGATTTTGTATCCAGCCACGTTACTGAATTCATTTATTGTATCTAAGAGTATTTCAATGGAGTTTAGGGGGTCTTCTATGTAGAGTATCATGTCATCTGCAAACAATGATAATTTAACTTCTTCTTTTCCTGTCTTTACACCTTTTATTTCTCTCTCTTGCCTAATTGCTCTGGCTAGTACTTCCAGTACTATATTAAATAGGAGTGATGATAAAGGACACCCTTGTCTTATGCCTGATTTTAAAGTAAAGGCTTTCAATTTTTGGCCATTTAGTATGATGCTGGCTGTTGGTTTGTCATAAATGGCCTTTATTATATTGAGGTAAAGACCATTTATTCCAATTTTCTGTAAAGTTCTTATCATGAATAAGTGTTGGACCTTATCGAAGGCTTTTTCTGCATCTATAGAAATGATCATGTGATTCTTATTTTTGGCTTTATTGATATGGTGGACTACATTTATTGATTTGCGTATGTTGAACCATCCTTGCATTCCTGGGATGAATCCCACTTGGTCATGGTGTATAATCTTCTTGATGATTTGCTGGATCCTATTTTCCAATATTTTATTGAGGATTTTTGCATCTGTGTTCATTAGGGAGATCGGTCTATAGTTCTCTTTTTTAGTTGGGTCTTTCTCAGGTTTTGGTACTAGAGTAATATTTGCTTCCAGGAATGACTTAGGAAGGATTGCTTCCCTTTCAATTTCATTGAATAGTTTGAGGAGTGTCGGCATTAGGTCTTCTTTGTATATCTTGTAGAATTTTACAGTGAATCCATCTGGGCCTGGGATCTTCTTTGTAGGTAAGGACTTAATTACATTTTGAATTTTATTAACAGAGATTGGGTTATTCAACAGTTTTACATCCTCCTGATCCAGCTTTGGTACTTCATATGCTTCTAAGAATCTGTCTATTTCTTCTGTGTTATCAAACTTTTGAGAGTAGAGGTTTTCGAAATAGGTGTTGATGATCTTCTGTATTTCTATTGGGTCTGTAGTGATTTCACCTTTTTCATTTCTTATTGCATGAATTTGAGCTTTTTCTTCCCTTTTTAAAATAAGGTTGGCTAGGGGCTTATCGATTTTATTTATTCTTTTAAAGAACCAACTCTTTGATTCATTGATTCTTTGGATTGTTTTCTTAGTCTCTATTGCATTGATTTCTGCTCTGATTTTTATAATTTCCTCTCTTCTTTTGGCTTTGGCTTGAATTGCTCTTCTTTTTCTAGCTGTTTGAGGTGTAGCATCAATTTATTTGTTTGTATTCGTTCTGTTTTCCTGACGTGGGAACTCAGTGCAATAAATTTTCCTCTGAGAACGGCTTTCATTGCATCCCACAAATTCCAGTAAGTTGTATCTGCATTTTCATTTTCTTTTAGGTATTGTTTAATTTCTTCTTTAATTTCTTCTGTGACCCACTGATAACTCAAGAGAGTGTTATTCAGTTTCCATGGGTTTGCGAGATTTTTGCAGTATCTTTTATCCTTAATTTCTAATTTCAGTGCGCTATGATACGATAACATGCAAGGGATGATTTCAACTCTTTTGCATTTGCTTAAATATCTTCTGTGAGCTAATATATGGTCTATTTTAGAAAATGATCCATGTACTGCTGAGAAGAATGTGTATTCTGATGTTGTTGTGTGGAACATTCTGTATATGTCTATCAAATCCATTTGTTCACAGGTGTGATTCAGATCTGTTATTTCTTCGCTCATTTTCTGTCTGGTTGATCTGTCCCTTGGTGTCAATGGCATATTGAGGTCCCCTGTTACACTTGTGTTACTGATAATTTGAGTTTTCATTTCTGCTAATAGTTGTTTTATATAACTGGGTAATCTGGAGTTTGGTGCATATATATTTAAGATAGTTATCTCTTCCTCTTGGAGTTTCCCCCTTACGAGTATGTAGTGACCCTCTTTGTCTTTTATGGTCACTGTTGGTTTAAAGTTCACGTTGTCTGCAAACAGAATGGCTACTCCTGCCTTATTTTGGTTTCCTGCTGTATGAAGTATTGTTTTCCATCCTTTGACTTTCAGTCTGTGAGTATCCTTCTGGGTTAGATGGGTTTCCTGTAAACAGCATATGGTTGGATTTTGTTTTTTGATCCATTCTGCTAGGCTGTTTCTTTTGATTGGTGAATGGAGACCATTTACATTAATGGTTATTACTGTTAAATGCTGGTTTATTGTTGACATGTTATCTCTCTGCTGTTGCAGCTTTATCTTTCTGTTCTGTTTAATTACCTGCTTTGCTCAGTGGTTTTTTCCTTTGTGCATCTAAACTGTCTTTCAATATTTTTTACAGGGTTGGTTTGGTGTTCATGAAGTTCTTCAGCTGTTCTTTGTCATGGAAGTATCGTATTTCCCCATCAATTTTGAATGATAGTTTTTGCAGAATACATCAGTCTAGGTTGGAAATCATTTTGCTTTAGGATCTGGAATACTTCACTCCATGCTCTTGTTGACTTTATTGTTTGTGCTGAGAAGTCTGCTGTGATTCTGATAGGTTTTCCTTTATAAGTGATCTGTCTTTTCTCTCTGACAGCTTTTAATAATCTATTCTTGTGAGAGGAGGAGCTGGGCAGATCTGGGGTGCCCTCACCGGCCTCTCTGCGTGTCTCGAGGACTCTGGATATCTCCGCCCAGACTGCTGGAGTTCCCCCAGGCTTCCAGGTGCAGTGAAAGGGAGAGCTGGGTTTGAGGCTTCCACATCAGCCTCCCCATTCCGGCTTCACTTGGAAAACTGCTGAGCTCCCGACGGGTGGGAGGGCCCACACTATCAGCCTAGCTCAGCCTGTTTAGCTGCCACGCCTGGCCATAGGTCTGCAGAGGAGGAGCTGGGCAGATCTGGGGTGCCCTCACCAGCCTCTCTGTGTATATGGAGGACTCTGGATATCTCCGCCCAGACTGCTGGAGTTCCCCCAGGCTTCCAGTTGCAGTGAAGTGGAGAGGTGGGTTTGAGGCTTCCACATCAGCCTCCCCATTCCGGCTTCACTTGGAGAAGTGCTGAGCTGTGGACGGGTGGGCGGTCCCACACTAGCAGCCTAGCCCAGCCTGTTTAGCTGCCGCGCCTGGCCATAGGTCTGCAGAGGAGGAGCTGGGCAGATCTGGGGTGCCCTCACTGGCCTCTCTGCATATCTAGAGGACTCTGGTATCTCCGCCCAGACTGCTGGAGTTCCCCCAGGCTTCCAGGTGCAGTGAAGGGGAGAGGTGGGTTTGAGGCTTCCACATCAGCCTCCCCATTCCGGTTACAATTGGAGAATTGCTGAGCTCCCGACGGGTGGACGGGCCCACACTATCAGCCTAGCCCAGCCTGTTTAGCTGCCGCGCCTGGCCATTGGTCTGCAGAGGAGGAGCTGGGCAGATATGGGGTGCCTGCATCGGCCTCTCCATGTGTCTGGAGGACTGTGGCTATCTCTGCAACTAGGGAGGGTCCACAGGTTCCTGAGGCACTGTGGCCTGTGGTGAGTACCCTAACCCGGCTGCGATTGAAGAACTGTGGAGCTTCCAAGGGGCAGGTGGGCGCACAGTATCCCTGAGGCCCAGCTTGTCTGGAACTGCGGAGTTCTGAGCAGGCAGAGGAGGGCCAATGGTTCTGTAGGCCCAATGGCTTCGGGTAGCATGGTGCCAGAGTCTCAGTAGCTCCACACATAGAAGGGGATTTTCAACAGATCCTGAGGAAGCTTTCAAATAACACTTGAAACACAGAAATATAGGAAAATGACAAAACAAAAGACCAAATTACAACCTCAAACCTCCAGCCCATCTCAAGAAACCCTAGGAGCGATGTATATAGAAGAAAATATATCCCATCCACCTCATATATCAGACACAATAGCCACTGAAATTGACAAGCAACTCCAGGAAGCTTTAAAGAAATTCAAACTCGAAATAATCTCCCAGATAAAAGAAGAAATGATAAAAGAAATGAAAGAGATTCTAAATATATCTAAAGAAAACACAGATAAAAATTGGAGGAACTAAACAAAAAGATAGAATCCCTAGACGAGCAATATAAGAAACAAACAGAATACATAACGCAGATGCACAGAGATATACAGGAAAGAAAAAACTCCACTGAAAGTTGTAAAAACCGCCTTAATGAAAGTGAAGATAGAATTTCAGACCTTGAAGACAGGATTGCAGCTAGTGAACAGGAAAGGAAAGATCTTTTGAAAATAACAAGGAATCAGGAAACAACAATTCAACAACTGCAAGACTATGCAAAGAAGAATAACATAAGAATGATAGGGATTAATGAAAGAGAGGGAGACAACATGAAGGATGTCAGGAGGATATTTAGAGAAGTAATAGCTGAAAATTTCCCAAGCATGAGATCAGAAACTGACATCAGGATCAGTGAAGCATATAGAACTCCAAACAGTCATAACCAAAATAAAACTACACCCAGACATATAATAATCACCATCCCAGAAATCCAACACAAGAATAGATTATTAAAAGCTGTCAGAGAGAAAAGACAGATCACTTATAAAGGAAAACCTATCAGAATCACAGCAGACTTCTCAACACAAACGATAAAGTGAAGAAGAGCATGGAGTGAAGTATTCCAGATCCTAAAGCAAAATGATTTCCAACCAAGACTGATATATCCTGCAAAGCTATCATTCAAAATTGATGGTGCAATGCGATACTTCCATGACAAAGAACAGCTGAAGAACTTCATGAACACCAAACCAACCCTGCAAAAAATATTGAAAGACAGTTTAGATACACAAAGGAAAAAACCACTAAGCAAAGCAAATAATTAAACAGAACAGAAAGATAAAGATGCAACAGCAGAGAGATAACATTCCTACAATTAACCAGCATTTAACAGTAATAACCATTAATGTAAATGGTCTCAATGCACCAATCAAAAGAAACAGCCTAGCAGAATGGATCAAAAAACAAAATCCAGCCATATGCCGTTTACAGGAAACCCATCTAACCCAGAAGGATACTCATAGATTGAAAGTCAAAGGATGGACAAGAATTCTTCATGCAGCAGGAATCCAAAAAAAAGAGGCAGGAGTAGCCATTCTGTTTGCAGACAACGTGAACTTTAAACCAACAATGACCATAAAGGACAAAGAAGGTCACTACATACTCGTAAGGGGGAAACTCCAAGAGGAAGAGATAACTATCTTAAATATATACGCACCAAACTCCAGAGCACCCAGTTATATAAAACAATTATTAACAGAAATGAAAACTCAAATTATCAGTAACACAATTGTAACAGGAGACCTTAATACACCACTGACACCAAGGGACAGATCAACCAGACAGAAAATGAGCAAAGAAATAACAGAGCTGAATCACACCTGTGAACAAATGGGTTTGATAGACATATACAGAATGTTCCACCCAACAACATCAGAATACACATTCTTCTCAGCAGCACATGGATCATTTTCTAAAATAGACCATATATTAGCTCACAGAAGATATTTAAGCAAATGCAAAAGAGTTGAAATCATCCCTTGCATATTATCGGATCATAGCGCTCTGAAATTAGAAATTAATGATAAAAGATACTGCAAAAATTCCGCAAACACATGGAAACTAAAAAACACACTCTTGAGTAATCAGTGGGTCACAGAAGAAATTAAAGAAGAAATTAAACAATACCTAAAAGAAAATGAAAATGCAGATACAACTTACCAGAATCTGTGGGATGCAATGAAAGCCGTTCTGAGAGGAAAATTTATTGCACTGAGTTCCCACATCAGGAAAACAGAACGAATACAAATAAATAACTTGACGCTACACCTCAAACAGCTAGAAAAAGAAGAGCAAGTCAGGCCAAAGCCAAAAGAAGAGAGGAAATTATAAAAATCAGAGCAGAAATCAATGCAATAGAGACTAAGAAAACAATCCAAAGAATCAACGAATCAAAGAGTTGGTTCTTTGAAAGAATAAATAAAATCGATAAGCCCCTAGCCAACCTTATTTTAAAAAGGGAAGAAAAAGCTCAAATTCATGCAATAAGAAATGAAAAAGGAGAAATCACTACAGACCCAATAGAAATACAGAGGATCTTCAACACCTATTTCCAAAACCTCTACTGTCAAAAGTTTGATAACACAGAAGAAATAGACAGATTCTTAGAAGCATATGAAGTACCAAAGTTAGATGAAGAGGATATAAAACTGTTGAATAACCCAATCTCTGTTAATGAAATTGAAAATGTAATTAAGTCCTTACCCACCAAGAAGAGCCCAGGCCCAGATGGATTCACTGCAAAATTCTACAAGAAATATAAAGAAGACCTAATGCCGACACTCCTCAAACTATTCAATGAAATTGAAAGGGAAGCAATCCTTCCTAAGTCATTCCTGGAAGCAAATATTACTCTAGTACCAAAACCTGAGAAAGACCCAACTAAAAAAGAGAACTATAGACCGATCTCCCTAATGAACACAGATGCAAAAATCCTCAATAAAATATTGGAAAATAGGATCCAGCAAATCATCAAGAAGATTATACACCATGACCAAGTGGGATTCATCCCAGGAATGCAAGGATGGTTCAACATATGCAAATCAATAAATGTAATCCACCATATCAATAAAGCCAAAAATAAGAATCACATGATCATTTCTATAGATGCAGAAAAAGCCTTCGATAAGGTCCAACACTTATTCATGATAAGAACTTTACAGAAAATTGGAATAAATGGTCTTTACCTCAATATAATAAAGGCCATTTATGACAAACCAACAGCCAGCATTATACTAAATGGCCAAAAATTGAAAGCCTTTACTTTAAAATCGGGCACAAGACAAGGATGTCCTTTATCACCACTCCTATTTAATATAGTACTGGAAGTACTAGCCAGAGCAATTAGGCAAGAGAGAGAAATAAAAGGGGTAAAGATAGGAAAAGAAGAAGTTAAATTATCATTGTTTGCAGATGACATGATACTCTACCTAGAAGACCCCCTAAACCCCATTGAAATACTCTTAGATACAATAAATAAATTCAGTAATGTGGCTGGATACAAAATCAATACTCAGAAATCAATAGCATTCCTATACATGAACAACAAAATTACAGAGAGGGAAATAAGAGAAACTGGACTATTCACATTAGCAAGCAAAAAAATGAAATATTTAGGAATTACTCTTACGAAAGAAGTGAAAGACTTATACAGTGTAAACTATAACACACTGAAAAAGGAAATTGAAGATGATCTCAGAAAATGGAAAGACATCCCTTGCTCATGGATAGGAAGAACAAACATTGTGAAGATGGCCATTCTCCCAAAACTCTTATACAGATTCAATGCAATTCCAATAGAAATACCATCAACATACCTTATAGATCTAGAGAAATCACTCCTAAATTTCATCTGGAACCAGAAGAAACCTAGAATCGCAAAGGCAATTCTAAGCAGCAAAGACAACGCAGGAGGCATCACAATCCCTGACTTGAAGTTATACTACAAAGCAACAGTAGTAAAATCAACATGGTATTGGAATCAAAACAGAGCCGAAGATCAGTGGAATAGATTAGAAGATACAACCACAACTACAAACACACTCAACCACCTTATCTTTGATAAAGGAGCCAAGCAGGTTCACTGGAAGAACGACAGTCCCTTTAATAAATGGTGCTGGAAAAACTGGCTCTCCATTTGCCGAAAACTAAAGCTAGACCCATGTCTATCACCATGTACTAAATTAAAATCTAAATGGGTCAAAGATCTGAATATTAAAACAGAAACGCTAAATCTATTGGAAGACAAATTAGGTAACAACTTTGGAGACATAGGAGTAGGTAAAGAATTCATGAACAGGACTCAAACCGCACGGGAAATACTTCCCAGAATCAATAACTGGGACCACTTCTTATTAAAAGTTTCTGCATGTCAAAAGTAATCTCCAGCACAGTGAAAAGAAAACCCACAAACTGGGAAAAGATTTTAGTGAACTCTCTCTCAGACAAGGGCCTCTTGTCTAAAACATATAAAGAATTAAAGAAACTCAGACCTCCAAAATTCAAAGATCCAATCCAAAAATGGGCATCTGAGATGAATACGCAATTCTCAGATGAAGAAATGTAAATGGCGAATAAATACATGAAAAAATGCTCATCATCATTGGTCATTAGAGAAATGCAAATTAAAACCACACTGAGATACCATCTCACTCCTGAAAGAATGGCCAGGATCAAGAAAACCGACAACAAATGCTGGAGAGGCTGTGTGGAAAAAGGAACTCTCCTGCACTGCTGGTGGGAGTGTAGACTGGTATAGCCTTTGTGGAGATCTGTCTGGAGATTTCTCAAAAAGCTGGGACTGGAAATCCCATTTATTCCAGCTATTCCACTTCTAGGCATATTCCCAGAAGAACTGAAATCATCATACCACAGTGATATATGTGCACCTATGTTTATAGCAGCACAATTTGTAATCGCCAGATCTTGGAAACAACCCAAGTGTCCATCAACTGAGGAATGGATAAAAAAGTTGTGGTATTTCTATACAATGGAGTATTATTCAGCTATAAAGAAGGATCACATTGAGATATTTATCAATAAATGGGTGCAGCTTGAGACCACACTCATAAGTGAAATAAATCAATCTCGCATGTGTGAATACCGAATAGTTTCCCTAATGTAAGTAATGATTGAAATATATAAAAATATGTGGTAATCATGATTCCCCATTAGGTGGCCTTGAAGCCTTACAAAGTTTTCACTCATTAATTAGAAAGGCTTTATTCTGGGCTTCTTGATATGAAAATATTTGAAGCTAGAGTATATGAAGTTTTATCCAAATATTTCAAGGAAAAAGACAGACACTATGGTAACTACTATTAAGTCGGGTTATATGGTGGTGAAGTACTAGGTTGCTGAAACAGTCATGCTTTGACCTCTATTGTTATATTGTTATGTCCTGTTTTATCTCAATCTCCCCCTTATTGTTTTTAAAAAATTATTTAGTCATTTCTTATGTTTGTCTTAATTAAAGAAAAAATTTAAAAAATTAGGATATATAAATAGTAACTCTTTTTGATTTCCTATTAACTTGTTTTGAAGTCCTGTAGTACTCCCACGATCTTGTTTTGACTGATTAGTCTCTGTTCCATTCGATATGATAGTATCAAGTTTGAAGACATAGGCAACTACTTTGAAGGCAATAAGATTCACTAAGATACCCATTCTGGTTTGACTATTGTCTTCTTTGGAAGTCCTGTAATGTTTACAATGCCTAAGTTTTATTGGTCTTGTTCTCTACTGTTTTGTCCAACTTTATAATATCTAATGAGATAGACAATGCTTTTTAAGGAAACAAGGGACAATGTTGATAACCATTGTTGATAACGTTATACTCTGTTCTACACCATGTGCTATGTCTATCCTTGGTATTGACTGACAGCTTTGTTTTGCCACATTTGACTGTATTCTCCCCCCCCCAAAGTAATAAGCACTAAGGAGTAATAAAATCCAAAATGTGTAAATTTTGTTGTAAAAAAGAGAGGGGAAAAAAAAAGAAAAATAGCTCTAATGGATATAACAGCAAGTGTGTTTAGGGGTGTTAAATAGCTGACTATATCAATGTTTTTGGATCATTGAACACAGCTGTTTGCAGTCTCCCTGTTTGATTGTCCACCTTGTATTCTTTGATACTGTGATTTGAGCAACTATTTTCAAGATGATAATATGTAATCTACTAACAGGTGATTTCTTACTGTTATGTTTTTGTTTTGTTTTGTTTTGTTTTTTGTAGTTCTGTATTACATGTACCCTTACACTGCTTTGTTTTGTTTTGTGTTTTTCTCTTTTTCCTGTTAAATAAAAAAAAATAATCTATTCTTGTGCTGGATTTCTGGGATGGTGATTATTATATGTCTGGGTGTAGTTTATTTTGGTTATGACTATTTGGAGTTCTATGTGCTTCACTGATCCTAATGTCAGTTTCTGATATCATGCTTGGGAGATTTTCAGCTATTACTTCTCTAAATATCCTCTTGACATCCTTTATGTTGTCTCCTTCTTTTTCATTAATCTCTATCATTCTTATGTTATTTTTCTTTGCATCGTCTTGCAGTTGTTGAATTGTTATTTCCTGATTCCTTGTTATTTTCAAAAGATCTTTCCTTTCCTGTTCACTTGCTGCAATCCTGTCTTCAAGGTCTGAAATGCTATCTTCACTTTCATTAAGGCGGTTTTTACAACTTTCAGTGGAGTTTTTTATTTCTTGTATATCTCTGTGCATCTGCATTATGTATTCTGTTTTTTTCTTATATTGCTCGTCTGGGGATTGTATCTTTTTGTTTAGTTCCTCCAATTTTTTTATCTGTGTTTTCTTTAGATATATTCAGAATCTCTTGCATTTCTTTTATCATTTCATGTTTTATCTGGGAGATTCGAGTTTGAATTTCTTTAAAGTTTCCTGGAGTTGCTTGTTAATTTTAGTAGCTATTGTGTCTGATATTTGAGGTGAATGGTATATATTTTCTTCTATATACATTGCTCCTAGGGTTTCTTGAGATGGCCTGGAGGTTTGAGGTTTTAATTTGTCTTTCGTTTTGTCATTTTCCTATATTTCTGTGTTTCAAGTGTTATTTGAAAGCTTCCTCAGGGTCTGTTGGAAATCCCCTTCTATGTTTGCAGCTCCTGAGACTCTGAACCCCGTTACTCCAAGCCTCTGCAGAACCAATGGCCCTCCTCTGCCTATTCAGAACTCTGCAGTTCCAGATAATCTGGGCCTCAGGGACACTGTGCGCCCACCTGCCCTTTGGAAGCTCCACAGCTCTCCAAGCGCAGCTGGGATGTGGAGGCGGATGTAGCCACCTCAAACCCGCCTCCCAACTTCAGTGCACCCGGAAGCCTGGAGGGTCCCAAACAGTCTGGGCTTTGGGCAGAGTGTGCTGAGCGCTCACCACTGGCCGCATTGCCTATGGAACCTGCAATCCTCCCCTGCTTGCCGAGACATCCACAGTCCTCCAGACCCAGGGGAGCCTGATGCAGGCATCCCAGATCCGCCCAGCCCCTCCTCTGTACACCGATGGTGAGGTGCAGGAGTCCCAAACAGGCTGGGCTCTGGGGATAGCGTGGGCCCACCCACCCGTTGGAAGCTCAGCAGTTCTCCAAGTGCAGCCAGGATGAGGAGGCAGACGTAGAGGCCTCAAACCCACTTCTCCACTTCACTGCACCTGGAAGCCTGTAGGGTCCCAAACAGTCTGGAATTTGGGCAGAGTGCACTGAGCACTCACCACTGGCCACGGTGCCTCTGGAACCTGCAATCCTCCCCTGCTTGCCGAGACATCCACAGTCCTCAGTATCATCTTGTTTTGAAGTCCCATCAAGCTTTTGCTCTTCTGTCTCCATTGGTCTTAGCATGTTGTATCTTATTGGATTTTATTATATGTGATAGTATAAACAAAAACTTTTATAGACAAGATTATACAGAAACCATTATTCATTTTCTGTTAGTTGATTCTAAATACCCCGTAATACTGTCATTCTCTTGAATGGTTTTACATTGTTTTGATATATTTGATGCTACATTATATGAAGTTATACTCAAGGATTTCAAGGAAAGAGACAATATGGTAACTACTTTTATGTTGGGATTATCGTGGTAAAACACTATTTTGCTTAAATGGTTATGTTTTTTTCTGCACTGTTTTGTTGTTATGCCCTCTTTTATCTCAATCTCCTTTTTATTATTTCCTTATTATTTTTATCCTTTTAATTAAGGGAAAAGTAAATTAAAAAATAGCAGGATATATTATAGTAACCCACTTTGATTTACTATTAACTTGATTTGAAGCCTTGTATTGCTCTCACCATCTTGTTTTGACTGATGTTCCTCTATTCTGTTTTGCTTGATAGTACCAGGTTCGAAAGTATAGGCAACAGCTGTGAAGATAGTGGGATTCATTATGACGCCCATTCTGGTTGACTATTATCTACTTTTGAAGACCTGTAATGTCTCCAATGTTTTGGTTTTGTTGGTTTCGTTCTTTACTGTTTTGTTCAATTTTATTATAACCGATGATATAGGCAATTCTATTAGAGATAGCGGGAGGCATTATGGTAACCATTGTTGATCTCCTTGTATTATTGTTTTTACATTATCTATTATGTCCACCCTTTTGATTTGATCGACTCTGTTTGGTTATGTCACATTTGGTTTTACTCTCTTCCAAAAAAAGTAATAAGAACTGTGGGAGCAATAAAACCCAAAATGTGTAATAGTCATTGTACAAAAGAGAGGAAAGGAAAGTGCTCTAAATGATATAACTGCATGTATATTTAAGTGTATAAGATAGACAATGATATTACTGAGTTTTGTTGGATCATTGAACAGAACTGTTTGGTCTCACTGTTTGAATGTCCACTATATAAGCTTTAATTTTGTAACTTGAACAAATATTTCTAAGATGACAATATGTAATCCATTAACTAGTGATTTCCTACTGTTTATTTTTTCTTTCTGAAATTCTGTATAACTTGTACCCCTTTTCTTCTTTTTTTTCTTTTTCTCCTTAAATAAAATTAAAAAAAAAAAAAAAAAAAGAACCCGGGGTGAAGCATTTTGAGATAGAAGCCAGCAAGCACTCATGTTGAGCTCCCTGTTTTCCTTGCTGGGATTGGAATCTGGCACAAAAATAGCAGATTTTGGACTGCTGGTATTATTCTGAGACATTTTTCTCCTTCACATATTCACACATCCCCAATACTAACTGAGGTAGCCTGCTGCAGACAATAGATGACCCAGATTTGTGGCACTGCTGGCTCTCTGTTCCCATTGTCCTGCTCTCTAGTGACTACTTTCCAAGATCCACCCAACAAGTCTGACTGCTTTTGCGTATTAATACTGGAGTAAAATCTTTCCTGGAGTCCCCCCCACCCCACCCTGCCCTGACATTGTGATTTAGCTTCTGGCTGCAGCTTCTCTCCTCATGTTAAGGGTTCCTGGACCTCTTCTCTTTCTTAGAGTGACAGCTTTTTCTCTGTTCCTCCCTGGCCTGAAGTTGAAGGTGTAGTTTGCCCTGATGCCAATTTCTTTAGAGTAGGAGCACGTGGGAGACCACATACATATTTTGAATACAGAAATTTCTGAGAACATTAGAGAGTTTTCTATTGGATGGTTCTTATCTCCTGTGGAGAGGCAGAATTTTGGCACTGTTGGTTACTTAGTTCTGAGATTATTCTACACAATTCTAAGACAATCAGCTAGTGCAATTAATCACTAATTTGGCATAAATCATGCAAGTATGATTATGTCTACTTGCTACTAGAATCAGTGGCCCTTTGCATGGAGGCTAGGAGTTTGTAGTTCAGTGCAGTGCAACTGAATAAATGTCCATTTTTGTTTTTAACACTGTCTGTAAGGAATTATGTAAACACTGTATGAAACCCATGAATGAATAGACAAGATGTTAACATACCATAAGAATTCCTGAAAATCTCCATAGAAAATGGAATTTACCTGAGAAATAAATGTATCAGAGGAAAAGCTGCAGAAATACTCTTCTGCAAAAACTCTCATGATTCCCCTTTGTTAATACTTCAGTGAACTACAAGAGCAGCAGTGAAGGTTAGAGCAAAGAAAAGAAGAAAATATCTAAAAGGTTAAGAGGAGCCATAGCAAACCAGCTACCATGCAAATGTCTCAAGTTAAAAGGATGAGGCTGGAGTTTCCTTTCAATATATTATTGAAAGAGTTTTGGCTCAGGCTGGACACTGTAGCTGGAAAAGCCTCAGCCAGAACCAAGGAGCTCCTATTTCCCCCACCCATAGGGATTTATGTATGGTGCCAAAAGTATACCAATGGGCTGCCTGTGCATCTCTAATGCCCCTCACACACCACCTAATCTACATGTATGCCTCTACTCCACGTGTTCCACAGAGAGATCGCCAACCCTGGGGGAAGATGCCACGCCCCAGGGGAGCGGGGGTGTCTCTCCCCACATTCTCAAAATAAAGGTCATTTATATTTCATACTTCTTATCTTTTCAGCCACCGCCGGTCCCCCACAGTTCTGTCATATGGTTCCCTGACTGGGAATGGCAGATGAAAGACTCCTGAGGCTTTCCAGTTTGAGTCCCCTGCCATTCAGGACCAGGACTGGACTGCATCCTGCATTAATTCCTCACTTCTACACTCAGGAGCTGTAAACTTGTTGCTACCGGTTCGCAAAAAACACCGACCCAATTTACCACAGGTGAGCAACCCCCTGGAGATTGCCACTGGACCAGGCCCCAGGCGGGTTTTCTCCCCCTTTCCATGGGTTCGAGTAAAGCTCTCATGTCCTTTGATAGCCCAAGGCAGGGTCTTTCTGGGCAACCTGTGTCCACACTCAGAGACTTTCACGTCCTTTGGGTTTGCATAGCCCAAAGCAGAGTTTTCCTGGGCCAGCCCACACTGAAAGACTCTCACATCCTTCATAGCTTTTTAAGTTCTCACTGGCAGAGTTGTTACTAGACACATGTGAAATCCACTCGTAATATTGGTGACGACCAATTATTAGGAGTTTTGGAACCATATAATATAACCAATCGGTCTGGAGTGGAAGGTGACAACTTTAAACTTGACAGACCGCGGTTCATTGTCTCATCTGGCTGTGGCTCTGTGGGCTTAGACCCCACATCAGATTTTATCTTGGGGAGCACTTCCTGTCCCCCCCCCCAAAAAAAAAAACCATGCCTATCTATGGCTTATCACACTGCCGACAAGTTTATAAAACTTTCTATCTTTAAGCTTTTGGTTTAGGAATGTGTGTCCCCTTCCCGCTCCTCCAGGATCCCTCCCCCTCCCCACACTTAAAGAGATAACAGCATCTTTCCTTGCAGCCTTTCAGAGCTTCCTCAGTGTCCCTTTGTTTCCTCGCCGCTTCTCCTCCCCCTGCTGCGCTTGCCGTTCGTGTTGACCCATTCCCGCCCCCCCCTCGAGATGGTAAATGAGCCCAAACAGTGTTGAGAGATACACATGAGACTGCTTTAAGCTGCTGTGGGCTTTCATGCTGCCCCCAACTCTGTGCACGGTATCTTGGCTCTCATGCTACACTCCAGGTCCATGTGTGGGTTTGGCTTTAATGCTGCGTCCTAATCTGCACCCCCTGCAAGAAGTTCCAGCCTCATGAGGTGCCGGGTGGAAAGGGTCCCAGCTCGTAAGGTCCCAGCTTCATGCTGTGTCCCAAGTCCACCTCCCAGCGCTGCCACCCCATTGCAGCACCACTGTCCCCCCCCCCCGCTCCATCCCAGCCCCGCCCTGCCCACCGTGCACTGTCGTCCTCACCACCTTGTGCGTTTCTGGGGGCAATCCCAGCCCCGCCCTGCACGCACTACATCCTGGCACTTGTCCTGCGTGCTTTAAGCACCCCGCCCACTCTGCGTGTTCCACCTACACGCTGCATGCCAGAAAGATCCCAGCCCCCACTCCCAAGCATGGGTACAGCTCTCTCTGCAGGCGTGCTCTGTCTGCGCATGCAGACAGGCACAGCAGACAACTCATTATATCGCTAATCTGATGCTGTATTTGCATTTTCAGATATAAAGTTCAGATTGCTTCTGCTGCCTTTGTGTGTGTGTGTGTTCCAGCCATGACAAACGTTTTTTTTTAGATCCAGATATACGCTTAGAGATGTTTAACAAATAAAATTAAAAATAATTATACATTTCTTTTGCTGGGAACCACTATCTCTGTTCCAAGACAAGGGTTTTGTTAAAAGTTTTAATGTTGTCTGAGAAGCGAGAGGAAAGGTAATTGACTGGTAATGTCTGGCTGTGCCAGAGTGTGAAAGAAGATAGAAAAAGCTCAACTTGAGGGTATATAGTAAGTTGCAGAAATCTTGAGAGGATGTAAATTTTATTTGTCTTGGTTTATAGTACAGCAAATGACAGGTTTGAAAAGAAGTAAATGTGTTCAAAATTTGACAGTATTAATTCAGTTTTGGTAGATTTAGTCATAAGATTGGTGAACCTTTACTGCAAAGTATTTCCATTAAAATGAGATTATACTCCAAAAGGAGGAGGGCATACTGAAGCCTTTTTTGTTAAGTATGTAATTTCAGTAAAATGATGGCCTGCCACACGGCACCCTGCAAAAAAGCAGTGTGCCATCCAGATGAAGCCTGCTCTCTGACCTAAAATGCCAAAACCATGTTTAAATAACACCATAGCTGATCTCTCCCCTAAATAAAAAGGTAAAAAAATTAATAAATAGGTCATCCTCTAAAAATCAGATGGCATTAGACATTTTAATACCATAAAGAGATACTTATATATATGACATAAATAACATGTCAGTTCCTAAAGTTCTCTGGACCTGTCCTCCTTATGGGAAGTCATTACTAAAGTTATAAATACCCTGTTAAATATATTTGACTCCTGCATACTTACTTAATTTTACAGATACCTTCTACTGCAGTCCACATCCCACAACAAAAAGGCAAAATTTGACCTTTAAACCTCATAGAGATCTTAATATGGCTTTTCATATTTTCAACAACAGAAATAATACTTCTGAAACTTGGGAGTTCTGAGACAGGTAAACCGACACAAGGTGGAGCTGCCTGGGCCGCTCCCATGGACCATGCTTGAATGCAGCAGATGACATTGGGCAGGAGAGTGCCCCATCCTAACATTCTCTGAGACCTCACTCCAGGGCTACTGGACTGTCATAGCCACCAGAGAGCGGGTAAGCCATCCTAACTTCTAGCCCTCACAGAAAATGCCAATACTGCCAGATTCATCGCTGACAGATCTGCTTAAACTTGCTGCTAAAGAATGATGGGGCTGGGACTCTGGATTTCTGCGCCCAGACTGCTGGAGTTCCCTCAGGCTTCCAGGTGCAGTGAAGGAGAGAGGTGGGTTTAAGGCTTCCACATCAGCCTCTATAATTCCCGGCTTCATTTGGAGACCTGCTGAGCTCCCGATAGGTGGGCTGGCCCACACTACCAGCCTAGCCCAGCCTGTTTAGCTGCCGTGCCTGGCCACAGGTCTGCAGAGGAGGAGCTGGGCAGATCTGGGGTGCCCTCACTGGCCTCTCTGCGTGTCTGGAGGACTCTGGATTTCTGCGCCCAGACTGCTGGAGTTCCCTCAGGCTTCCAGGTGCAGTGAAGGCGAGAGGTGGGTTTGAGGCTTCCACATTAGCCTCCCCATTCCAGGCTTCATTTGGAGACCTGCTGAGCTCCCGATAGGTGGGCTGGCCCACACAACCAGCCTAGCCCAGCCTGTTTAGCAGCCGCGCCTGGCCATAGGTCTGCAGAGGAGGAGCTGGGCAGATCTGGGGTGCCCTCACTGGCCTCTCTGCGTGTCTGGAGGACTCTGGATTTCTGCGCCCAGATTGCTGGAGTTCCCTCAGGCTTCCAGGTGCAGTGAAGGAGAGAGGTGGGTTTAAGGCTTTCCACATCAGCCTCCCCATTCCCGGCTTCATTTGGAGACCTGCTGAGCTCCCGATAGGTGGGCTGGCCCACACTACCAGCCTAGCCCAGCCTGTTTAGCTGCCGCGCCTGGCCACAGGTCTGCAGAGGAGGAGCTGGGCAGATCTGGGGTGCCCTCACTGGCCTCTCTGCGTGTCTGGAGGACTCTGGATTTCTGCGCCCAGACTGCTGGAGTTCCCTCAGGCTTCCAGGTGCAGTGAAGGAGAGAGGTGGGTTTAAGGCTTCCACATCAGCCTCCCCATTCCCGGCTTCATTTGGAGACCTGCTGAGCTCCCGATAGGTGGGCTGGCCCACACTACCAGCCTAGCCCAGCCTGTTTAGCTGCCGCGCCTGGCCACAGGTCTGCAGAGGAGGAGCTGGGCAGATCTGGGGTGCCCTCACTGGCCTCTCTGCGTGTCTGGAGGACTGTGGATATCTCTGCAACCAGGGAGGGTCCACAGGTTCCTGAAGCACTGCGGCCTGTGGTGAGTACCCTAACCCGGCTGCGATTGAAGAACTGTGGAGCTTCCAAGGGGCAGGTGGGCGCACAGTGTCCCTGAGGCCCAGCTTGTCTGGAACTGCGGAGTTCTGAGCAGGCAGAGGAGGGCCACTGGTTCTGTAGGCCTAATGGCTTGGAGTAGCGCGGCGCCAGAGTCCCAGTAGCTCCAAACATAGAAGGGGATTTTCAACAGATCCTGAGGAAGCTTTCAAATAACACTTGAAACACAGAAATATAGGAAAATGACAAAACGAAAGACCAAATTACAACCTCAAACCTCCAGCCCATCTCAAGAAACCCTAGGAGCGATGTATATAGAAGAAAATATATCCCATCCACCTCATATATCGGACACAATAGCCACTGAAATTGACAAGCAACTCCAGGAAGCTTTAAAGAAATTCAAACTCGAAATAATCTCCCAGATAAAAGAAGAAATGATAAAAGAAATGAAAGAGATTCTAAATATATCTAAAGAAAACACAGATAAAAAATTGGAGGAACTAAACAAAAAGATAGAATCCCTAGACGAGCAATATAAGAAACAAACAGAATACATAATGCAGATGCACAGAGATATACAGGAAATAAAAAACTCCACTGAAAGTTGTAAAAACCGCCTTAATGAAAGTGAAGATAGAATTTCAGACCTTGAAGACAGGATTGCAGCAAGTGAACAGGAAAGGAAAGATCTTTTGAAAATAACAAGGAACCAGGAAACAACAATTCAACAACTGCAAGACGATGCAAAGAAGAATAACATAAGAATGATAGGGATTAATAAAAGAGAGGGAGACAACATGAAGGATGTCAGGAGGATATTTAGAGAAGTAATAGCTGAAAATTTCCCAAGCATGAGATCAGAAACTGACATCAGGATCAGTGAAGCATATAGAACTCCAAACAGTCATAACCAAAATAAAACTACACCCAGACATATAATAGTCACCATCCCAGAAATCCAACACAAGAATAGATTATTAAAAGCTGTCAGAGAGAAAAGACAAATCACTTATAAAGGAAAACCTATCAGAATCACAGCAGACTTCTCAGCACGAACGATAAAGTGAAGAAGAGCATGGAGTGAAGTATTCCAGATCCTAAAGCAAAATGATTTCCAACCAAGACTGATATATCCTGCAAAACTATCATTCAAAATAGATGGTGCAATACGATACTTCCATGACAAAGAACAGCTGAAGAACTTCATGAACACCAAACCAACCCTGCAAAAAATATTGAAAGACAGTTTAGATACACAAAGGAAAAAACCACTAAGCAAAGCAAATAATTAAACAGAACAGAAAGATAAAGATGCAACAGCAGAGAGATAACATTCCTACAATTAACCAGCATTTAACAGTAATAACCATTAATGTAAATGGTCTCAATGCACCAATCAAAAGAAACAGACTAGCAAAATGGATCAAGAAACAAAATCCAACCATATGCTGTTTACAGGAAACCCATCTAACCCAGAAAGATACTCACAGACTGAAAGTCAAAGGATGGAAAACAATTCTTCATGCAGCAGGAATCCAAAACAAGGCAGGAGTAGCCATTCTGTTTGCAGACAACGTGAACTTTAAACCAACAATGACCATAAAGGACAAAGAAGGTCACTACATACTCGTAAGGGGGAAACTCCAAGAGGAAGAGATAACTATCTTAAATATATACGCACCAAACTCCAGAGCACCCAGTTATATAAAACAATTATTAACAGAAATGAAAACTCAAATTATCAGTAACACAATTGTAACAGGAGACCTTAATACACCACTGACACCAAGGGACAGATCAACCAGACAGAAAATGAGCAAAGAAATAATAGCACTGAATCACACCTGTGAACAAATGGGTTTGATAGACATATACAGAATGTTCCACCCAACAACATCAGAATACACATTCTTCTCAGCAGTACATGGATCATTTTCTAAAATAGACCATATATTAGCTCACAGAACATATTTAAGCAAATGCAAAAGAGTTGAAATCATCCCTTGCATATTATCGGATCATAGTGCTCTGAAATTAGAAATTAATGACAAAGGATACTGCAAAAATTCCGCAAACACATGGAAACTAAATAACACACTCTTGAGTAATCAGTGGGTCACAGAAGAAATTAAAGAAGAAATTAAACAATACCTAAAAGAAAATGAAAATGCAGATACAACTTACCGGAATCTGTGGGATGCAATGAAAGCCGTTCTGAGAGGAAAATTTATTGCACTGAGTTCCCACATCCAGGAAAACAGAACGAATACAAGTAAATAACTTGATGCTACACCTCAAACAGCTGGAAAAAGAAGAGCTAGTCAAGCCCAAAGCCAAAAGAAGAGAGGAAATTATAAGAATCAGAGCAGAAATCAATGCAATAGAGACTAAGAAAACAATCCAAAGAATCAACGAATCAAAGAGTTGGTTCTTTGAAAGAATAAATAAAATCGATAAGCCCCTAGCCAACCTTATTAAAAAAAGGAAAGAAAAAGCTCAAATTCATGCAATAAGAAATGAAAAAGGAGAAATCACTACAGACCCAATAGAAATACAGAGGATCATCAACACCTATTTCGAAAACCTCTACTCTCAAAAGTTTGATAACACAGAACAAACAGACAGATTCTTAGAAGCATATGAAGTACCAAAGCTAGATCAAGAGGATATAAAACTGTTGAATAACCCAATCTCTGCTAATGAAATTGAGAATGTAATTGGGTCCTTGCCCACCAAGAAGAGCCCAGGCCCAGATGGATTCACTGCAGAATTCTACAAGAAATATAAAGAAGACCTAATGCCGACACTCCTCAAACTATTCAATGAAATTGAAAGGGAAGCAATCCTTCCTAAGTCATTCCTGGAAGCAAATATTACTCTAGTACCAAAACCTGAGAAAGACCCAACTAAAAAAGAGAACTATAGACCGATCTCCCTAATGAACACAGATGCAAAAATCCTCAATAAAATATTGGCAAATAGGATCCAGCAAATTATCAAGAAGATTATACACCATGACCAGGTGGGATTCATCCCAGGAATGCAAGGATGGTTCAACATACGCAAATCAATAAATGTAATCCACCATATCAATAAAGCCAAAAATAAGAATCACATGATCATTTCTATAGATGCAGAAAAAGCCTTCGATAAGGTCCAACACTTATTCATGATAAGAACTTTACAGAAAATTGGAATAAATGGTCTTTACCTCAATATAATAAAGGCCATTTATGACAAACCAACAGCCAGCATCATACTAAATGGCCAAAAATTGAAAGCCTTTACTTTAAAATCGGGTACAAGACAAGGATGTCCTTTATCACCACTCCTATTTAATATAGTACTGGAAGTACTAGCCAGAGCAATTAGGCAAGAAAGAGAAATAAAAGGGGTAAAGATAGGAAAAGAAGAAGTTAAATTATCATTGTTTGCAGATGACGATACTCTACATAGAAGACCCCCTAAACTCCATTGAAATACTCTTAGATACAATAAATAAATTCAGTAATGTGGCTGGATACAAAATCAATACTCATAAATCAATAGCATTCCTATACACGAACAACAAAATTACAGAGAGGGAAATAAGAGAAACTGGACTATTCACATTAGCAAGCAAAAAAATGAAATATTTAGGAATTACTCTTACGAAAGAAGTGAAAGACTTATACAGTGAAAATTATAATACACTGAAAAAGGAAATTGAAGATGATCTCAGAAAATGGAAAGACATCCCTTGCTCATGGATAGGAAGAACAAACATTGTGAAAATGGCCATTCTCCCAAAACTGTTATACAGATTCAATGCAATTCCAATAGAAATACCATCAACATACCTTATAGATCTAGAGAAATCACTCCTAAATTTCATCTGGAACCAGAAGAGACCTAGAATCGCAAAGGCAATTCTAAGCAGCAAAGACAAAGCAGGAGGCATCACAATCCCTGACTTGAAGTTATACTACAAAGCAACAGTAGTAAAATCAACATGGTATTGGAATCAAAACAGAGCCAAAGATCAATGGAATAGATTAGAAGATATAACCACAACTACAAACACACTCAACCACCTTATCTTTGATAAAGGAGCCAAACAGGTTCACTGGAAGAAGGACAGTCTCTTTAATAAATGGTGCTGGAAAAACTGGCTCTCCATTTGCCGAAAACTAAAGCTAGACCCATGTCTATCACCATGTACTAAATTAAAATCTAAATGGGTCAAAGATCTGAATATTAAAACAGAAACGCTAAATCTATTGGAAGACAAAATAGGTAGAAACCTTGGAGACATAGGAGTAGGTAAAGAATTCATGAACAGGACTCAAACCGCACGGGAAATACTTCCCAGAATCAATAACTGGGACCACTTCTTATTAAAAAGTTTCTGCATGTCAAAAGAAATCTCCAGCATAGTGAAAAGAAAACCCACAAACTGGGAAAAGATTTTAGTGAACTCTCTCTCAGACAAGGGCCTCTTGTCTAAAACATATAAAGAATTAAAGAAACTCAGACCTCCGAAATTCAAAGATCCAATCCAAAAATGGGCATCTGAGATGAATATGCAATTCTCAGATGAAGAAATGCAAATGGAAAATAAATACATGAAAAAATGCTCATCATCATTGGTCATTAGAGAAATGCAAATTAAAACCACACTGAGATACCATCTCACTCCTGAAAGAATGGCCAGGATCAAGAAAACCGACAACAAATGCTGGAGAGGCTGTGGGGAAAAAGGAACTCTCCTGCACTGCTGGTGGGAGTGTAGACTGGTACAGCCTTTGTGGAGATCTGTCTGGAGATTTCTCAAAAAGTTGGGACTGGAAATCCCATTTATTCCAGCTATTCCACTTCTAGGCATATTCCCAGAAGAACTGAAAGCATCATACCACAGTGATATATGTGCACCTATGTTTATAGCAGCACAATTTGTAATCGCCAGATCTTGGAAACAACCCAAGTGCCCATCAACTGAGGAATGGATAAAAAAGTTGTGGTATTTCTATACAATGGAGTATTATTCAGCTATAAAGAAGGATCACATTGAGATATTTATCAATAAATGGGCACAGCTTGAGACCATACTCATAAGTGAAATAAATCAATCTCGCATGTGTGAATACCGAATAGTTTCCCTAATGTAAGTAATGATTCAAATATATAAAAATATGTGGTAATCATGATTCCCCATTAGGTGGCCTTGAAGCCTTATAAAGTTTTCACTCATTAATTAGAAAGGCTTTATTCTGGGCTTCTTGATATGAAAATATTTGAAGCTAGAGTATATGAAGTTTTACCCAAATATTTCAAGGAAAAAGACACTATGGTAACTACTATTAAGTCAGGTTATAAGGTGGTGAAGTACTAGGTTATTGAAACAGTCATGCTGTGACCTCTATTGTTATATTGTTATGTCCTGTTTTATCTCAATCTCCCCCTTATTGTTTCAAAAAAAAATTATTTAGTCATTTCTTATGTTTGTCTTAATTAAAGAAAAAATTCAAAAAAAAAATAAAAAAGAATGATGGGGCTCAGGGCAACAGCATCCCCCTTTATGGGTGTCCATCTCAGAGTCCAAGTCCCACTGAAAGTCTCACGTAAGACATTCTCTATATTTGTGGACATAGAGGCCATATATACAGAGTTCTTCCTGAGTTTTCAGGCTACTATAGTAAGTCCTCAATCTCTATGATCGGATACTGGTGGTCAACCTATGCCATTTATAAACAGGGCCTATTTCATGCAGGTCCCAGTCCTAAATCTTACAATGCTTTTATTCCCTTGTGTTTATACAGGCTAACTTAGACACACTGAGGCCTCAACAGCTTACACCTGTTATTGCTAATAAACCTCTCCTCAGTGATATAAGACCACCTCCTTCCTTTCTTATTCACCGATTTCTCAGGCAACCCTGGTCAAGACTAACAGATACATTTTGTCTTCTCACTTTGTTTATACTTTTTCAGGATACAGGCCCAGGAAGCCTTTACCACAACCAGGGAAACTGCTAATGTACTTCCTAAAGTTCTGTTACAGCAAATCATTCTAAGGACTACAGCCAGGTTACAGTGACCCATACCTGATATTCTTGGCAACCTCAACAGTGATCAAAGTTGCTAGACTGCCATTCTGGTTTCGCATCACTCAGGCCCTAGATCTAACCATCCTGTTTCCTACTCATCTCTGCCTTACCAAGGCCTCACAGCCATGACTTTCAGGCTAAGTCATGTTTTGTTATCCAATTTGGTTTCTAATCTCTTATTCTTTTTACAGCAGGACTCTTAACAGTATTTCCTAAAGACTCCAACATCATGCATACCAGAGACAAGCCTTATTTACCTACCCTTTTAACTTTTACCCTTTCAGATGGGGGAGTAATCACCTCTTCACTCCTCCTAACCCCACATTTAATTTTCAGAATTCTTACCATGGAAATGATTCTACCTCAACGTCGTCCTGATATAATGCCATGTCTAAATCAAAAGCACCTTTCCTTTTACCTCATCTGGGTCCTTAAACATGACAGTGCCATGCCTCCTCATAACATCTTGTCTCTTTGTTTTTTCAGTCTAACATACGTGCATTCACCAGTGAAGTTGTCCTGGCTAAAAACACCTGGCACCAGCTTCTACATGGGCATCAACCGTCACCCCATTGACTCCCCTAGACCCCAGTACAATGCCTCTGCCAGCAGGAAGCAGTTAAAGAGAGAAATCTTCACCCCTTTTCATAATAATAATCATAAGACAGGATATGAAAGAGTTTTGGCCCAGGCTGGACACTGTAGTTGGAAAAGCCTCAGCTGGAACCAAGCCTCCCCTACCCCTAGGGGTTTACCTATGGTGCCAAAAGTATACCAATGGGCTGCCTAATGCCCTTTGCATCCCTAATGCCCCTCACACACCACCCCTAACCTAAACTACATGTATGCCTCCACTCCACATGTTCCACGGAGAGATTGCCAACCCCGGGGGGAGATGCTATGCCCCAGGAAATTGGGGGTGTCTCTCCCCACATTCTCAAAAATAAAGGTCATTTATATTTTATACTTCTTATCTTTTCAGCCTCCACTGGTCCCCCACAGTTCTATCAATTATGATGACTGGACATGCATGTCTCTTATTGCTCTTCTAAAAACTTACTATTAAAACTATTTTTAAAGGCACAAAGCTATAAAGATGAAGATCAGGCCATCCTTGATGTTTTTGAAGAGTTCTTGGACAAGACTGCAGCTGTCCATGCTATATGTTCAAATAGTTAAAGGTTGTAAATCAAGTTAGCAAACTATTATCATTTATCTTGCCACCTTGATACATATATCTTTGTAATGACACAGTTGAAGTATTAGCATACATTTGCATCATTTGACACCAACTAGCTCCCCAAAGTACAATTTCCAAATTCACTTGTTTTTTGCCAAAGCTGTGACTTGAGAAGTGGCAGCACACACAAAAGAACACCCCATCCCTACCACACGTGCAGCTTTATTCTGATCCCTTGCAGAGAGCACAACCCTGGTGCACATACCCAGGTTTAGGCTGTACACGCTGTTGTATGGGGCCAGAAAGAAATCCTTGTAGGTCCTGCATGTTCTGAAGACTGCTTGGAAAGAAAATTTGAGGATCTTTTATAGCCAGTATGGATGCCCAAAAAACATGGAAAAGACTGAGTGGTCATAGCCCTTACTTTAAGAAACATTTGCCTCATGAATGCAAGCAGATCTTGCCCAGATTGAAGGTGAAACCAATGAAATGAACTGGAAAGCAGAGTAAAACAGTTTTTGAAACTCAAAAACAAATGAATAAACCTTAGACATATAAAGATTCGGTTCTCAGCCAGCACCGGGAAGGGGAAGAACACATCCATTTCACTCCACTAAGTCTTTAAAAGGCTCTGGATTTGAGGACAGAGGTGCTGGTTTAGGGACTTCCAGAAGTGAGCATCTTCAAGTAGAAAGACAGATTGAGAACTGTTTAAGAAGTGGTGAGGTGCTCAAATTTTCTTGCTGTTTCACATCTAGTGAAGTAGGCAACCAGTCTTCTACTCAGGAGCTAAACTCAGAATATTGTCTAGAAAGGAAAAAAGAGGGTCTGTGTGCCACACCAGGTGCCAAGCTAAAAATATGAGAGTTAAACCAAAATATGTCTGTGGAAAGTTGAATCCCTACTCCAATCTCTAGCTGTCTTCTCCCATTCTCTTCCAGAATAGGTGCACAAGGCCGAAAATAAGGTCTTCTCTGAAAAATATGACCAGGTTTTCTTAGGAAAAAAGAGTTGTTCATCTAGTTAGAGCTACTAGTCAGACAAACAGCCATTATCAGTGTTCTGAAAAGGAATTCTAATAAGAAAGGTAGTAAGAATAAAACATTTTGGAGGAAACTACATGAAAAAATCTTCAAAGAAAAAATTAGAAACAGTACCTATGAGTGAAGAATAACTTGCTATAAAAAGCAATACCCTGACAATATAAAAGAGCTCTAAAAAATAAAAACAAAATTTGAAAAAAAAATAAAATTCAAAGAAACATTAGAAGATAACATTAAGAAAACCTTTTCAGCAAGTAGGACAAAATGGTAAACACATAAAAGTTTTTTTTAAAAAGGCAAAAGCATTAATATTGTCTAGGGGCTCTAATGTGTATCAAACATTTATAAAGGACAATAATAATAACAAAGGCGATAGAATCATTAATTTCAATAAAATTTGTTGAATGAAAAGACATAAGGTCTGATATTGAAAAACTCACCAGTGTCCAACAGAAAAGTGAACATTAATCCACACTGAGAGAACTCCTAGGAAATATCAAATTATTGGATTTCCAAGGAAAAAAATTGTACAGATTTACAGTGAGAGCGAGAGCAAAATGCCAAAAATTTAATCCCATGCAAAAGAATCAGGATTCTGAGCTACTGCTCACCAACTACACAGGAAGTTAGAAGACTCTGGAGCAATAGCCACAAAATTCTGAAGGAAACAAAAATTTACGACTAGGAATCCTATGGTTAGGCATGTCATTAATTAATGTGAGACTAGAATAAAGACATGTTAAGAGGCTAGGTGGTCAAATTTTTCCTCTATGTAATCCCTTTTATGATGTTCTTTAAGAAACTGCACCATCAAAAAATAATTTTATGTTCTGCTCACAATGTTTTCTCTTCCTGTGGTCTAGTTATCACCATGAGACTGAATACTGGCAGTGGAATTTGGATGGAAGTGATGTAACCCCATTCAGATCTGGTCCTTAAAACCACTCAGAGTGGTTCCTGTAGTCTGTCTCTTTTGCAGCTACTTTGAAACCTTGCATTTTGGATGGCTTTCTATGAGATGGATTAGACTGCCATATATGAGTGGGAAATACTTACTACACTGAGCCATTATTTGGGGGTTTGTCTCTAAAAGTAACTGGGATTGTTTTCTCCCACTCATAGGAAGCGAGTACTGACAGATCCTAAACTGGCATTTGCCTACTGGGTCACTGAACCAAAGGAGAGAGCTAATATTGGAAATAAGAAAGATGGGAGATTCAACTTATATGTGGGGACATTGGATAAAACTGTCACTTGAGGGCTGGGGTATAGATCAGTGGTACAAATACCTGCCTGGCAAGTACGAGGTCGTGAGTGTGATTCCTGGTACCAAAACAAACAAACATCAAACCAAAACACACACACACACACACACACACACACACACACTGTCACTTGAGTTGATATGGAAACAAGAACCATAAGAACTAATTCCAAGCATGATATTTGTGAGTACTGGGCACTGTGGAATCTATTTGGCAAGCTATTAGAAGAAATAGATGGGCTTTACAAGTGATTGGTTGGTCTACAGAAGGATATAAAGGGGTAGAATTTGAGCTCAGGTCTGCTTATAACCAACCATAAGAGGAAAGATGTCCTAAATTTAAAATAAAACTCAGGTAAGAAGATTTGCTTGTGTGTTCCCATTCATGTCTCATGGCTTTAGTGTGTCATTAAAATAGTAGGAAGAGATGGAGAGAGGAAAGGCCATGAGAGACACCTCAGTCTAGAAAGCAGGATCAGGTGTAGTATTTCAGGTGTGGATGCTACATCTCAATCCTTTTCAAAATGCATCAGAAACTTAAAGCTTTGGAGAAATTGTGTTGCTGAAGAAATATAAGTCTGATCAAGACTGATTTAGATCATTTGAGATCTTAAAAACAGTCTTTCATGTTACATGGCAGAGTGCACAAAAATATTCAGAGGTCCTTTACTTGGACTTGAGTCTCATTTTTGAGCCTGTTCCTGGCACACAGTGGAAGTTCTTTTGGGTGGCCCCTTTCCCATTCAGTGTATCCCGATCTTCTCTATGGTCCGAGGCTTATGTCCTTGCCCTAGTAGTCTCCTGTGTTCATTCTTCTTGCAGTAGGTTGGGCAAACCATCCCTCATCATCAGATCATCGCCTCCTGTCTCCTGCACACCACCACCATTAACTCTTTAGTCCTAGGACACTGACCTCTTCTCACTGGCTAGTTGTTCAGGGCTGCCTGACTCCACTCTGAAACAGAATGAAGAGGTGGCAGCGACTGCATGTGGAACAGAGACAAGCTACTTGGAATCTTTGAGTGGAGCTATAATATGGCGAGCCTCTTAGCATCGCCAAGACGAATCCCCTTTTTCTAATGAATTTTGCTTAAAAAGCTTTTGGTCTCTTCATCCTCTTGAACTGAATTGTCAAAATTGACCTACATTATACTAGTTTTGTTACCTGTCATGACCTAAGACAAGACTTTGAAGCCTTGCATTTTGGATGGCTTTCTATGAGATGGATTAGATTGTCATATGAGTTAGAAATACTCAGTAGGCTGAGCCATTATTTGGGGTTTGTCACTTCACTGAGGAGTGAAGAGCAGAGCTATGAAAAGTTAGTGAAACTTAAGAGAGAGAGGCCTTGTGGACAAAGTTGTGACCTCCAACTTTTGGCTGGCTACCCATCCTTAATCAACCTCAATGGGAGGAACTGGGGGAATAAATAGTCTGACTTTAATTTTCTTCCTCTGCCTAGTGTTCTTGGGGCTTCCTATTAACTGTAATTCAGTACAAGTTAGAGAAAAAGACCATTTTTTTCTTTTTTTACTCTATATCAAGCTCTGAGGACATAAACATTTGGAAAGCAGATCTGAAGAAAAAGGAGATTGTGTCCAGCTGCTTTAAATAGCATAGGACTAGAGACTGTTACAAACTCAGCGGGACACACTGAATAGGGTCCTGAACCCTGTAGGAGTAAGGGTACAGTAGAGGCTATGCTCTTAGGAGTCTAAAGCCCTCTAGAGTGCAAGGTCTGAGGAAAATGACCAATAGTATCATAGGTAATGGTCCTGGGCATTGTGGGACAGCCTGGAAACTACCTTGATTCCAAGGCATCTATTTTAGGGCAATTCAAGGAGACTGTCCTCATAACTATGGCACTCAGGTCCCCTAAAAACCTTTTAGTCTCTCCACTGTGTGTGTGTGTGTGTGTGTGTGTGTGTGTGTGTGTGCACAAAATAGAAAGCCAAAGGGTGGAAAGAGATCAGGCCTGATATACAGGAGTTCATTTCTCAATAGCACATATGTACGAACCAAATAATACTGAAACCTTGGGTAGAACTTTCAGTGATTTAGGAATAGATACTTGGTCTTTGTCAGGCCAATTTGAGCCCTTCCATAGGAGTTTTCTAACAGAAAGTATACAAAAATAAGTTTCTATCTAGTCCAGGTGAAGGAGGCATTACTAAATGGAATATTCAGCTGTTGTTTGATATCCTGTTCCTGCCACTTGGAAGTAGCAATCTGCTTTGAGAAGAAACAAAGTCAGTTCATGGGAAGCAGAGATGTCCAGGAAGGACTCGGTTCCTAACCTTGACACTGAATATTCAATCCTTTAATAATATGTATTATGCAAGTATTCTTTCAATAAATATTCTTTCTTGTAATGTTGATTGAGTTACATTTCTAGCAGTGTTCATACTAATTTGATCACACTTACTCCAGATTACAATACGTATCAGGTGATAAAGTTTCAGAAGCTACAGCGATCCTCATAGACAAGAGAAATTAGATGAGAACCTTGAGGAAAGCTTTGACATAGAATGTTAAGGAGGGTTCTTTAGTTACAGAGTATTCCAGGCAGGGAGAATAGCATACATTCAAGGTGGTCCCAACCCCAAAGATGTACCTTACAAAGACTAGAGGGAGTCACAGTGTGTCTCATTAGAGACAAAGCTGGAAAGGCGCTTCCCTATTGAGAACTTTGTAGTGAACTAATAGTTTCCTTCAGGTTGCAGAAAGGAATCAGTTATCAGCAGGATGTGAGTGCCTGTATTTACTAATAAACTCTCTTTCTACTTTTGAAATCTGGTTAGAACATTCTATTCCATATTCATCAGTTGATAAGAACACACAGTGCCTTCCGTCATTTACTGAAGTATTAATTAGTATTTTACAATCAAAACACTAGCCTGATGACAATAGGAAATGCTACTTTTCTATTATATTTAGAAAAAATAGAACAAAGACTGCCCATAACAATTCGGGAATACGGAATATTAAGTTATTTTAAATATTCCATGGATATTGCATCTTAAATACTATATTTCCATCACTTTATTATTTTTCCTTTTTACAAATAGAACACTCTTGTCACTCTCCCATCCTTTAATTTAGTTTAATCGGATCAAGATGGGAACTCACTCTTTCCTAGGATGGCCCCTAACTCAGGGAATCCTTTTAGCTCAGTCTTCTGAGTAGCTGAAACTACAACTCTTTGGCACACCAGACTCGAATTTTAGATGAACAGTGAATACACAGGAGCTACAGTCCCCAGCTTCCCTTGAAGTTGGATTTTACCCTGTAAATAAGAATGCCAACTGAAACATATGTAGACATGATATATACCATTTCTATGTCATTTCTATTGGGGGAAATCGCTTGATTTCCATGTCCTTGCTTCTCTCCTTCCTGTCAGTTGAAAGGCAGTCATGGCAGCAAACAAGTTTTGATCATAGGGGCGATTTGATCATATAGAGGGTAATGACCTAGAATAAGACTGAGCAACAAGATGGAAGGAAAACACTTGTGTCCCCACATAATCTCGTTGACCAAGGAAGCCCACCTGCCTTAGATGGCTAGATAGATAGCAAGTGGGCATATGAAATTAACTTTTAAGAATTTCCATGGGAAAGGTGTGCTTGAACCAAATCACAAAGATCTCTGAATATCAGATAGAGAGTTGTGAGTTGACACCAAAGGTATTGGGTAGCGATGGGAGGTTTTTAAGAGATGGCTTGAGAATCAGAGAAGACCTTGAGCAGGCAGAAGTGCAGTATGGAAGGACTGGAGAGCTGGGTCCTGTGATCCATTGAGGACCCACTGAAATATTGTTGGAGAGGGAGGAGACTTCTAGATTAGTGATGGTGAGGATGGGACTGGGAGATTGAATTTAAGAGCTATTGAAAGACATGCTTTGGAGAGTGAGGTTACAGTATTAGCCTTTCTAGGGCTTCACAACCGTCCCAGTCATTCAGGGATGGGCTTATTTCCTGGGGTAAAGGAATATAGTTTCTAGAAATTGGAAGTCTTAGGTAAACTAGGTTACTTGGTCACACAACACATTGCACAAGAATGTTTGATGAATGGATAAGTAAAAGAACTGCTTGTCACAATGAAAGCAAAAATCACAGAAAGGAAAAAAAACCCAAATAATAGGTGTTACTAAAGTGTGAAAAAGTTTTGCCTATGATTTTTCCTTCCTAAGATTAGGGTAGAAGGATTTGTAAAATAATCAAGACAAAAGAAAGCTCTTCTAAAGAAGAAACCACAAAAAGGGTAAATCAGAAACCACCATATCCCTTCATATATCTGAAGGTCTGACCCAGGTCTAGGGTTCAAGTCTACCTTTGACTTTGTCACATGCATAATTTTCTATTGTTATATCAAAATTACTACCAACTGTACAGTTTAAAATAGCACCAAGAGGGAAGCACTCCTGGACTGACAGAATAAACGTCTCTGAGAACCTTTTCATCCATAAAAGCAATGAGTAATTGACAAAATTAACTTTCTCAGAGCTCCACATGTCAATCAAACCTTTCAACGGTATGAATTACATTTACTTATTCAAGAGTAACAGCTGAATCTCACTAAAAGCAGTGAGAATTTGGCTTTAAAAATTGTCCTTGTCTCACCTGCTCCTAACTCCATGACAGTCTTGACAACCAACAGCTTCACAACCACCATACTGAGGAATATTAGCAGCCTACTCTCTATGGGAAGGGGCAGAAAAGGGTTGGGAGATTTAGAAATAAATCAACCAATGAACCAAAGCATACAGGATGAAAAGAACAAATAATTTCCTGAGAACTGTCACTATTTGATCCATCTGATAGTTTCTTGGGAGCACTTCATTTACAGGGTATATCTTTATTTCATCTGAATCAGAGATTATTCAGTAAGAGAAACACAACCCATAGGATCTTTATTTAAAATAATCAAATCTAAGTTATTTAACATTGCATGAAGCTAAAATATCATTGGGACAAACAAGAAGCTGTCAAAACAAGACAAAACAACAAAACAAAACCTTAAAGGAAAATCTCAGGAATGTGTTCTCCACAGGAAGCTTTTAAAAACTCTGATACATTCTTGGATACCTAAAAGGCTATACAAAAACTGAAGGCTTTGTCTGTTTTAGAAAGACCAGAGAAGGCCTTATGATCTCATTAGTAGTTGATGTTAAGTGTTAAGATATGCTCAAGCAGAAAATGAGGTTAAGTCAGGGCTGCAAACTACATTATCACTAAAGTTTCAGTTTAATGTGCATGCGCGCGTGCACACACACACACACACACACACACACACACACACACACACCTAGGGCTGTTTCACAAAGACAGGAAAACTTGTTCCATTCAGGCATTTAAGTACATTTCTGTTCAAAGGAACTAAAATGGCACATTAAAAAGTACCTCTTAAAAGGACAAAAAAAAAAAAAAAAGAATATGGAAACAGAAAAACAGAAATTTAAAATACATAGAAAACAAGTAGCAAACAAATTCTACCCTGTCAACCATTACATTAAATGTAAATGAATTAAACACTTCAATCATAATTGTGCTTTGGCAGAACAGTTAAACATCACCCCTTATTTGCTATCTACAAGAGAATAAAAGAGTTAAAATGAGTAACCTGATGCTCTACTGTAAGAAATTAGAAGAACATTAACAGGCTACACTCAAAAAAAAAATAAGAACATAAAAAATAAAGGTACAAAATCAACCACTGTAATTCATGTTATTACTTTCAAGGACCACAATCATATGATCATCACAATAGGTGCAGAAAATTTAAAATATTTTACTATCATAAAACACCACAATTGAAATGATAGGAAAATTCTCAGTGTAATAAAGGCCTCTGTGGAAAAACCACAGCTAGCAACATAAGCAATGGCTAAAAAGTGAGAACCTTTATCTGAATATGAAGAATAAGATGAGGTTGTCCTTTTTCAAAATCTCTTCTACTCAACATTGCGCTAGAAGCAAGCAAAAGAAAATACATATAGATTGGAAAAGTAAAAATACATTTACAAGATAATACATGATGTATTATCTTTTGATAACTGTAACCAAATACCTGATATGTACAACTTAGAAGAGGAGAGGTTTATCTTGGCTCATCATTTCAGAAGCTTCAGTCCATGGTCAGCTGATCCTAAAGGCAGTAACTTCATGGCGGGAGGGCGTGATGGAGGAAGGAAGTTCAAATCATAGCAGCTGCGAAGCAGAGAAAAATTCCAATGCAAAATGGGCTAGGGCCCAGATAGAGTCTCCAAGATCATACTTCCATGGCTCACATAAACACACCCAGAAATGTGCTTTACTAATCTCCCAGACATCTCTCAAGCCAAGCAAGCTGACAATCAAGATTAATGATAATACATGATATTGTATATAGAGTATCCCCATAAGTCTTCTGAAAATTATTAGTGCTGAAAAGTTAGTACAGCTGGGTTGTGGGATACAATATCAATATACAATGTTAGGTGGTCAGAGCTCACAAGATCAGAATACTGATAGGAATGCAGACAGCAAAAGCCAGGCTTAGGAGATTCCAGTTGGGAATCTTTGGACTAGAGTTCATGTATGTTACTCTTTGCCATATATTTATCTGCATTTTGCCTATGTCCTAACAGTTTGCAGCAGACTAATATTAAGGGTGGAGGACTAATTGATTTGGTGGATAAAATTCCAAGACATTCAAATTTCAGGCTGTGATATAGGTACTTTTGACTCTTTTAAGCCGTATTTGTATGGAGAATTAGGGGCAAAAGACAGAAGAAAAATCTGGAAAAGCTAAATTTTGGCCTAGACAGAGCCATGTGTAAAGTTGGCTCAAAAGATGTATAACTGCTGAAGATATTAACACCATTATAAAGAAACAAAGTACTTTGAAGAAAGAAGACTTGAGGAAATCTTGGGAATCAGTAAGACCACACCCATCATAGGCTCAAGGGTGCAAAAGTGTAAGCATTTCACTGAGAAAACAGTCCCTTGAATCCATACTCCAGAAGGGTGTTCTAAGTAATTTGTTGTTTGGGATTCATTTGACTGTATTCAGCATTCTAGGCATTCAGAGACTGCTGCATTTATGGTCCAAGGTACTGCTCAAACTGGCTGCTAAGTGGTATCATCCATGTTAGTTTTCCTGAATGCAGAATTCGAGAGTTATTGGATCAGGAAGGCTTCCACACTGACTTCAAAAGGAAGGCTTGGGAAGCCAAGCAAAAGACCCTGGAGAAGGCAGAGCATAAGTCTTAGAGAATGAAACCAAAGGTGCAGCGACTCCCCCAGAACACTGGAGCTGCCAGGCATGTAGAAAGTCTGCTGAGGAGAGCCACAGCCCAGGAGTAGAGCCAGCCTAGGAGAGAGGCCTTGTTGAGCTAACCAGCCCTCTAGTGGGCTGGAACTTATGCTTCACTGCTATGTGCCTTGGATGCCAGACATGGAGCTACAGGAATTACTGTTTGTCATACTGGCTTTTGGTCATTTTTTTTGTACAATTCCTTTCCATCCTCCTGCTCTTCCATTTGTAATGGGAATGTTTATCCTATTGTACATTGCATTACATAATTTGTATTTGATTTTTACAAAATTACACTGCTACGAGTTTGTCTTGGGTTTCAGATGAGACTTAGATTTGACTTTTGGGAAATGCTGAGACTTGGGGGGAAGGACAGTTATATTAGTTATTATCTTTGTAATTAAGATATTTATATTATGGTAGCTAGAATCATGAACTTGCTATTGTTTTTATTTGGAGATTAATTTATTGTTCAAGGGAATACAGGAGTGTGAAGCTGACTGGGGTGAATTGTGACTGTAGATCTATCCTGATATGTCAGCTTCATGAGATTAAGAAATGTTAACAGGTTAGGAAAAGCATACTCTTTGGTATGTCTGGATAGGTCAGGGAGGTGTGATCTTAGAGAGTGCATACAGGCCTTTGTGTGCTCCTTTCTAGAGATGTTCTCTGATCTGCTTTCTGACCACCATCAACTAAGCAACTTTTTTCTGCCACAACCTTTCACCACGCAGCCAGCCAACCCTTTATTAGATCTCCTAAAAGTGGGAGTTGTGGGTGTTGGGTGTTGTACCTCAGTGACATAAAATCTAACTAAAACAGTGCTACAACAATGCATATGAATTATGTACCAATTAAAAAAAGAGCTGCAAGAACTAGTGCCCAGTCCTATCACAGGCTTCATGTTCTGCAAGATATTCTAGGTGTTTTAAAATGACTTTTCCATATTTTCCTTTTTTGGACCACCGCATTTCAGACTGGTGAAACTGTGACTGAGTCTTAATGGTACATTATGATTCACTGTTATATAGTGGTTTGGGAGAGCTGGGTGTGTAGTATTTTATGATAATAGTATTATGTGGAAATAGAAGAAAGACAAGTTATTTTTTAGTACAGAGCTTATAAAAATGAATCAAATGCTTCCATGTTCTGTTTTCTCTTTAAGATCATTTACTAAAAGGGCATACACTCTCCATATTTAATACTGATCAATGAAATAAAGAATCTGAGAGGAAGCTATTTTGGATACTCTAACATGCCTGGCTTATAAAAATATTGACAGCCTATTTCCATTTAAATTGTTTCCATGGAGACAAAATAGACGATACCTTCCAATTTACAACTCATAGTGGATTTTATTATTTATAGACTAGTTCTGCAGAGCAAGGTTACAGAACCAGGTACACATTAATTTGTTCAATCTGAAGCCAGAGAAGGATGATTGATGGCAGGCTGGTTGCTCTTTGGGATCTCACTCTTGAAACTTAATTTTTATATACAGATACTAAACAGGCCTTATGCAGTCCTGAAGAGCTTTCTGACAGATATTTTCTTACTCAGAATAATCAAATTTCGAGATTGTGCCGTCATATTGCATTAAGTTAGCACTGGGGCTTACATGGAAATTGTCAGGTAACTCAATTGTCAGGGCCCAATCATTTGCAGGCATAATTCAGTTCTCTTACAGTTAAGAGGACAAATGATTAATAAAATGTCCTGCTTGTGATTGTTGAAGACAAGCAAGAAATTTGGGTTTGCAAGGAGCTAAAGAAGCTGGCTGCTAAGCTTAGGATAGACAGTGAAATAGTGTTGTGCCCACAGGAATGTTCCTGATTAAATTATATATGCTCTATCACTTAGAGAGCACACTCTTTTAGAGTCTCTTTTGATACTTAGGACAATTCTGTAAGGAGGGATTATCATCTGCATTTATAAATTATAGTGCTCACTGAAGGTCAGAGACAGCACCTGTGATAAACAGAGGCTGGTTGATGATAGAGTCAGGATGAAGGTCTAAACCTAAGCCCCTATTACGGCAGGAGTCATGCCCTCCCACAAGTAAAGATACGTTTGATGACAACCTTAGCACTTCACAACGTGGTATTTTGGGAAATAGTGGTATTGTGGATGTAATTATTTAAAATGAAGTCACCCTGGTACCTTAATCCAATATGGGCAATCACCTTAGAAAAGGAGGGAGACACGGAGGGAAGATGGTCATGTGAGGATACAGAGGAACAGAAAGAAAGGAACAAGAAGACTGATGGACGAGAATGATGCATCTGTAAGCCAGGGAGCACCAGTGATTGCCAGTCACCAACAGAAGCTGGAAAAGCCCTGGAATAAGTTCTTCTGCAGAGATTTCAACAACTTTATTGTGGACTGTTGGCCTCCAGAACCGTGAGAAATAAATATCTCTTCTCCTAGGCCATTCAGTTTGTGGTTCTCTTTTATAGTAGAGAAACTAATAATAGATCCTAATAACAGTGAACGTCTCCATTCATCATTAAATCTTTTAGGAATTCTTCAAGGTATATTGAAATCTTCATGATTCACTTTAGATTGACTAGCTAATAAATGATAGAGTTGGAATTCCAGCCCCAGGTCCAAGTTTCAACCTGAACCTGGCCTACTATATACTAGATCCAGGGTGGTTTTCAAACGTTTGTTGTGGAGGTTGGGAGGGAAACCTCCAACCTTTGTGAATCATTCCTGTATTTTAGGTTTCCTAGGTGACTATTAACTCAGTTTAAACTGTATCATGCTAATTTATACGTATTTATTAGCATTTATTATTAATCATCACAAAATAATTCTTGGTACATATAAAATGCTAAACATTTACTCGATATATAGTAGTAACAATTTTTAAATGTGTTACAGTGCTTCAAAATTTATGAAGTTTTTTTTGTACCAGGAATCGAACTCACAACCTTGCCTTACCAGGCAGGCACTTGTGTCGCTAAGCTAAATTTCCAACTTACAAAGTATTTTTACATATATTCTTGTGAAGTATTTTTAAGTAATTGGAGAACACTTTAAAGGTATTTTAGGGCATTTTATTGTAACTTTTTGAAGTTATTTTTGTCTCATTTTGTTTTTGTGGTTATGGGGATTGAACCCAGGGCCTTCTCACTGAGATACATCTCTACCCCTTTTCTATTTTTAGGGTACAGTCTGATTTAGTAGCAGGAGTTACTAAGTTGCCTACACTGTGTTTGGGCTTGTGATCCTCTTGCCTCAGCCGCCCAGAGCGCTGGCTGGTTTTTTTTTTTAAAGGGTGTATAATATTATTTCCAGTCAGATAGTAAGAAGGTGATGAATACATCACATTTTCTTTCTCCTCATGGGTTACTACTCCATTCATGACTTACACTGGATATGAATTTAACGCTTTGAAATGATTTCCCACCCCCTCCTGAAAATGGTTACGAAGGATGAATTGGTTACCTGGGCACCTGGTGTGGGGGGCCATGCTTGTAATCCCGATGACTTGGGAGCCAGAAGCAGGAAGGCTAGAAGTTCAAAGCCATTCTGGGAAACTCAGTAAGCCGCTGTTTCAAACACACACACACACACACACACACACACACTCACTAAAAAAGAGTGTAAAGACTCTTCATTCAATCCACAGCATCACACAAAAGGAATCAAAAAACAAGAAAAGAACTTTTAATTTTTAGTTTCCAAATCATAGAAATCATTGCCGATGTTCCATGAATTTTTTAACTACTTTTCCTCCTTCAATACCCTTTGATGTGAGCACTGACACCACTGGCCACTGTACTGCGTCAGGCTCCAGGCTCCTGTTCTGCACCCAGGTTGCCGGCATCTAGGAAGGTGAGGTGCCCCCCTTACCAGGAGCCACGGTGTGCCCTGGCCATGCGTGTACCTGTTCTGGTGTTCGGTCTCGTGTGAGCACTAGATTGCCTAATACTTTACCATGTTATGGTTCACTTTTATTTTTTCCAACACTGATTTTCAAGATACTTTTTTCTAATACATATAGATTACCTAGGCAATTTATTCAAAGTCAAGGGGGAGACATAACTTGACATACTGAGAGTTTTAGTGATATGGAGAATGTCCGTAATATACCATTACATGAAACTAGCAGATACCAATATGTGATGGTATCAGTTCACTGTCTTTTTGCCACTTACAGATGTGTGGCTTTAAGCAAGTAACTTTTTCTCTGCATTAGTTTCCTTAAATGTATACAACAACAGGTACTTAAAAGGGTAAATGTGAGGATTAGTAGTGATGCTTTGCACAGTCCTGGACAAATCTTAACAGGTTAAAGCTTGTCTTCGCTAGGCTGTCATAACAAAGTATAACAGGCTGAGTGTTTAAGGCAACAAAAATTTATTTTCCCAAAATCATGGTGACTGGAAGTCCGACAACAAGTTGCTGACAGGTTGTTGCTTCTGAGACTTGGCTTATGTAAATAGGCACTTTCTATGTCTTCACATGGTCTTTTCTCTATGCATATCTGTCCTGACCTGCTAAAAAGACCAGTAATTTTGCATTGGGTTCAGCCAATCACCTCACTTTACTTCTTTAATGACGCTATCTGCAAATGCAGAGGCATTTTGAGGCATATGGGGTGTTCAGACTGCAAACTATGAGTGAGGAGAGGTACACATTTCAGCCCCTTAGAGAACCTTCTTCACATTCTGCAGCACACTCTCATCGGACTGTACTATCCTTCATACCTCTGTTGAAATGAGTCTTCTCCAGTTGAAATGTAGGTCCATCCCTTCTTCTTTTTCAAAATACAAACAGAATCTTCAGTAGTTTTTATCTCCCCAAATCCATAAAGAACTTTCTCTTTAAGGTTCCTACTTCTATTTGCTTGCACCATGTGGGAACAACAGCATATCTTATTGGCTTCTGCAACACACAGGTCTTGGACAAGATGTGGCTCAGAGTAGGTGTCTGAGAAATAACCCCTTAAATGGAACTGAATGTTGGTTTTTCTTCTTTACCTTTATCTTCCCAGAAGTGGTGCCACACCATGAAACTTAGAATAAATAAGTTTATCTATTTGGTTTGTATATTTTATGTTTAAGAAATTTATTTTAGTGTTTGAGGTTGCCTAGTTTTAGGATGTTAGCATCAATGTTAAGTGACTTTCTTGATTTACAGATGCCCTTTGAATTATTTTTTAATTTTGTATTGCTACCTGTTTGCAGTGCACAATGACAGAATTTATCATGAGTGTTTGGCCCATGTATAGTATATAACATATCTCAATTCTTTTTTCACTCTCTGTCCTTTGCATCTTGCCTTGTTCCTTACATTTCTTGGTCCCTGTCTATTTGCAAATGCTCTATTTCTATTTTTTCTTTTAATTAATTTTTTTTCATTCCCTTGTGACAAAAGCTCAAGAAATCCAAAATAGCGGCGCGCGTGTGTGTGTGTGGGGGGGGGGGCGGTCAAACTGGTTGTGTAGGATGATAAATATTGCAAAAAGAAAATCTACTGTAAAATTTACAGCGCTGATTTAAATAGAGTCAAGTTTTGCAAGGTACAAGATATCTATTTTTATCTTGATAACTTTATTTAGAGTGAATTTCTTAAGGATATTTAGGAATGCAGTACAACTATATGAATAGCTATGTGGGATTATTCTTGCTTAAGGGATCTTCTGTTCCGCATACCACTTTACCCCCAAACAAGGAGAATTTTATGAAATACTAAAGCTGAAAATATGCCTCCCATACTTCCCTTGTCCCAACTGGCTTCCGTGAAAATCCTCAAGCAGCACCAGGCCAGATGATGAATGACCTTCTGTTAGTACCTCAGGCGGCAGAAGATTCAATGCATCTGCATGTTGTTGTCTAGAGATTTCTGTGTCCCACCATCTTTACAGTGAGACAATCATCTCAACAAAAAACAAGGTACTTCCTAACTAAAGCACATCTCTTTTTAAAACTTCTTTGTCGCTTGTGCATGGTACCAGTTCAGTAAAAGATTTTTCGATGGATGAACAAACGAACTAAACACATCTTCCTTAGCAAACCCCTTTAACATGTTTGGAAGCAATTTAATGGCTCCCCATTGAAAGGTTCTTGCCTCAGTAGAAATTATGGCGGTGGTCTAACGAGGCAGAAGGCCAAAGCGGGAATGCCTACCACTTCCTGCATCTTCCCCAGTTCGTGTTTGCACGCGAAGAAATGCCCACCCTAAGCACCACTCCAGTCGAAAATTATATGTGTATCCCATGCTCCCCGTTCTGGCAGAGAATGCCAGGCCCTGGCGGTCATAGAGTTCTCTCCATGTCCTTAGGATAAAGGCTATTTTTACTTTATATTCTCTCTTTCATCACACTGAAAACTCTTTCATCCATCCTGTTTCTTCCTTGATAATTTGCCCATCTCTCCACCCAGTCTTTAGGTAAAAGCACATCAAGGTGAAACTGACACTTACCTCCCTCTTGTATACTAATCTTGTAAGTCCAGTATTTTGTCTCAACTCTGTTATCTTGATTCATTTCCTTTGCCTTTGCCTCACACCATTTCCTTTTCTCCATGGATGCTGTTGGACAGCCTTGAAACAGTGACATCATCTCCTGCCTTCCCTGATTTCTGCCTCGTCAAATTTGCTTCTTTTCTTCACTGATGCCAAAGGCAATATGGCCGTACTTTCCTCTGTTCAAAAGCAATCAATAAGCTCCTTTTTGCCTGAATGAACTAACTGGTCTTCACTTCCTACTTCCTGCCCAACTTACCATGTTAATCTCTCCTTTTTGTACCTCGCTGTCTAACTGCTCTCTGGTACTTTAAAATGAATAACACTACATTTCTTCCCTTAGTCCCCTTGAACATGCTGTTCCTTCTTTTAAGAATTTTTAAGCTCAGAAGTAATTTCCAGCAGGGAGCCAGTCAAGAGAATTAGTTGTTTGCTCTTTCCTATCTCAAATTTACCCTTCCCTGTTCCTCTTTGGTCCTTAATATGCTCCATACACATTTATCTGTCTTCATGTTGAGCTCAGCACAGTCCTTGTTGCGGAGGAAATAGTTCAAAAACTGTTCCTTTACCCTTGATACAATGGATGAGCAAGCAAGTGATAAAATCATTATATTCATGCTTACCACTTTGAAACTTTTAGGTAGGTTTTCATCTTTTAAAGGAGCATTTACTCCATTTGGTGTATGTTTGTGTTGACTATGTTAGGGCATTAGCATAGTTGTCTCACTTAATTCTTATCAACAGTCCTAGAAAGTATTATTTTTTTCATTTTACAGATGAAATAGTGACTCATAGAGAATTGAAATAATTTACTCACCTTTTCTTTAACTTTCTTGACTAAAGGGTAAGTGAATGGTGGGGGAACATAGAGTTCTGTATCGCATCATGTACTGGAAAGTATATTGGATGGACAGTTACAGGATTCTAATGCAATTCTGTAATTTACTAGCCTGAGTAATCAACAGTATGTCACATTTCCTCTCTAGGTTTCAGCCTTCTCATCCATAATAGCAGGGGTTTGCTTTATAATCACTACAATTTCCCCAAATACCTAAAAGCCAGTGATTTTCTTACTTTTCTAATATAGCAAATTGAAATGTAACTCTCCTCCACACCACCAAGTTGCATTCCCACAGCTGTGATTTTGCTAAAAATGGACATTTTCTAAATGTTAAAATGGAACATGTTAGAGAATAATCAGTTTGGATTGAAAAAAACCATTTTGCTGAAGGGTAAACACTGAGGCCTTGAATTTTGCTCAGTATAAAATCAATTCAGAATGGAAGAAAGAAAATAGTATTGTTTAAAAGATTATATCCATATAGATTTAGTTATGGAATAAATTTTGGCCCTGGAAGTACAGTAATAGAAAGGTAGCCATGGACACGCTCTGGATTCTATGGCATGAAGTCAAGAGTTGGGGGATTCTACATGATTCCCTTGTGTGTTGAGACATTCCATGAAGATATTTTCTTTATTGAGATGTATTGGGAATCTTGAAGGGTCTCAATAACACCACCCTTTTCTCTACCTAGGTTCTGAAAGGATTGAAAATAAGACAAAATTGTTCAGCCAGTGGAAATTAATATATAATCGTTGTCATTGTTAAATATGATGCTGGAAAATACAGGGTGTATTTGTAACCAAAGCAATTCCTAATCTGACACCTAAAATTTGACAGACATCTACTTGACCCTGTTATGTTAGATGATCCTCTTCTATAGCAAATGTATTGCACAAACTCATTCAATTTATCCTTAAAAATTCTCCATGGCAGATACTGACAGTTATTCCTTTAAATTGCTTTTCTCCTCCTTCTTGTGGAACACTACTCCCAGCTCTACCCTTTTTAGTGGGGTGCAGTGACTCTCCTGAGTAAAGACTACATTTCCCAGTGTCCTGTGCAGCTAGATGCAGCAACAGTATTTGGTTTCAAGGGATAAGAGTAAAGGGAGGTGTTGTGCCCAATTTCTAGGAATAACACAGGTCTGACTTTTCTCCATGTTCTGTCTCTCTTCTGGCAAGAATAAGAAGCCAGGCTATCCACTTTGTAATGGAAATCGAATTTTGAGGAATGCAAACAAACTAGAACAATCCAGGGGCCCTGGAGATATCATACTTTTCCTGGATCTCTTACTCTGGATTTTTATTTATAGAATAGAGATGGCCTTTACCTTGTTTAAGCCACCATTTTTTAGGGTGCCATGTCTCTTAAGGCTGAGAGATCTATTTTAACTGATATATTTTCCAATCAGATAAATCACTCACTCCATAAACTCACAGATTGTATGAGGGATGGGTGATTAAGGGGTGAGAGAAGACAGGAAAGTTACACTGACTGATGTCTCTTCACGCAGAAGGGAACATCAGACAGTGGAGAGACTTTCTGATGTGACATGTTCATTCAGTAATTAAGTTACCCCACTTACTGCATGCCAAATACTGCCCTATTAATTCTCACCATCATCTTACCAGTCAGATCCTACTGATATCCCCATTTCCCAGGTGAAGAAACAGATGCAGACAGGTAACTTGCTCCAGGTCACAAGGCCTGGCAGTGAAGGAGCTCTGGGTGAAAACCCAGGCAGCCTTGTTCCAGAGCCTGTGCTGTTCATCATGGTGCAAAGCACTGTGTCTTGAGGGACAGGGACAGAGATGCTCTCAAGTAAGTCATATGAAGTAAGTGCGGGCTGCATATAATGGGGAGATCACAAAAATAGAGACTATCTTTCTGGTCCCCTGAGATGTCATGGTGCCTGTTCTTTCCCCCGCAGCATGGGTCCTGTGCTACTCTGGTGCCATCATTATGGTGATTCGGGCACTCTCTACTACTTCTCCTGATGCACTCAGCTACTGGCTGTTTGTTTCTGTTTTATGACCTCTTGTTATGTATGTCCTCTACTGCTCATGTGTCCTATTTTTGCCTTCTTTACCTGCACACAGTTCTGTCAACATGCTTGTCCATGGATAGCATTGTCCTCTCTAAATGGAGAATTGGTAGGATGAGCCAGATACTTCCAGTAAGGAGTGACCAGTTAGGTGATGCTCTGTACCAGTCACTAGTTTTGGATGACCTTCCCAGCCTCTCAAGGGCACCAGAAATCCTGTGGATTGTGCCCTGCCCTCCAGGGACTCTCTCATATACTGTACTTTCTCACATGGTTTCTTTTGGCAGGGTCCTGCTCTGCAGGGATTTTGAGCACGCTGCCCCATTCCATTCTCCTCTTCGTTCTTTCTTTTTTATATGCTATTGGTGAGTACAAGGAGTCTGAATTGTTATCATAATAGCTAAAGACACACTGGACATTCAACATTTGCTTTTTTACCTTTGCCATATAACTTAAGCATGGGAGCGTTGGTCCATCAGCTTTGCTATGTTGTATTGGAAGCAAGGGGCAGATCCCACCTCACCTTTAGGGGAGCGGATGGTATGACAGTGTGGATTATTGCGGAGTTAGAATTCTGCTTGGCTTTACTACCTGCATGGAATCCTTCCATTATCCCATATACCTGTCTCTCTCCTTCCCTAATCTCTTATCATTTATTGGTTTTCCTTTTTCGTAGATTTATTTAACTTGAGATTTGCCTCTCTGCATCTTAATATTATAATATTATTAAGACTCATTTAAAAAAATTCATATTTTTCATGTATGCCTTTAGAATCTATTAATTTTAACAGCTACTTAATATTAGACCAATTTTTATATGATATAGTCACTACTCTCACATTGATGGACATTTGTGTTGTTTCTAGATTTTTTGCTATTATAAAATATGCTGAGACAAGCATTTTACATATGTCTTTGTTAATGTATTTGAATATATTTTAAGAATTTATGTAGGAATGAAATTTCTAGGTCACAGAATACATGAATTTTAACCTCAGTAGATAATGCCAAACTTTTCCAAATTTATAGTTTCCTAAGCAGTATATAGGTTCTATGGCTCTACTTTATTTTAAACCCTGTAGAATATTTTTACATTTTTGCTGTAAAGTGAATAAAATTGGTATCCTATTCTGGCTTTAATATGAATTTCCTTGGCCACTGATAATGTTATATACCTCTCTTCATACGTTTGGAGTCACAAATTTTTTTCTTCTGTGAAATATCTTTCCAAGACTGCCTGCTTTTTATTGAATTGTTTGTGTTATTTTAGTATTAATTTGCAGGCACTCTTTAAATAGACAGCGTTACTTTTCATGTGAAAAATATGAAGAAGACGAGAAAGAGAATTGCTAAATTCCTTCATTTTTAAACTGGAATAATAATAACTTCTGCCATGCCTACCTCTCAAAACTGATGTGAAATGTAAGGATCAAAATATATACATGGGAGCATACTAAAAAGGAAATACTAATTTATTTTAGGATAAAATGAGACGAAGTTGATAAATATAAAATCATTGCATTTTGAATTGGTTGGCAGTATTATTCAGCTGGTTAAAATCACAGGTGTTTGCATTGTATTGCTGGGATCTAAAACTTGACAAGCGGTTAATAGCAGTATGACCTCACGTGATTTATTTAAATGCCATGCTTCAGTTCTTACCTATGAAATGGAATAGTAACAGTTTCTACTCCAAAGGAATTTTTAAGGGATTAAATGAATTGACATATAGATAACATTAGGAAAAAAGTTCAATAGCACATAGTAAGCACTGTATTAGTATTTGCAGAGTATTATTTCACCAGAATTTCCACAGGTCCTGCTGGATGTTAGGGATGCATTCTAATAATCAAATGAAGGAGAATCACTTTCACATACCCTGACAGGTGTGTATTCTTTAAATATTGACTCATTTCCCACAAGTCAAAATAGAGCTTTTCATGAATAATTCTAAGTAATGAATTAGCCACTGATGGAAAAATATTAACTCAGGCAACTGAGATATGTATGTATAATATAAATAATATGTAGTAATATATCACATAATACATGATTCTGCCTCTATGCCCTCTTCCAGCTTTAAAAGCCAGTGATTCTATAAGAGATGTTGAATTACTTACTCCAGGCTGCCTGTGAAGCATGAAGGAACTAAAATTGCACTGCTTTGTGGAGGCTGAAATCACATTTTGAGGCAATAGTCATTGTCCAAGTAAAATGGACTGCCTCTTATTTAAATAAGGGGAAATAATATTATTCTCTATTATTTATCTTTTCCCCATTAATAAAGTTCATTTGTTCCCATTCAGCCACTTTTTCCTTTGTTCTGCAGGACATTTCTTAAGATTGTTGGGTCAGTGAATGCTTTTATCCACTCTAGACAGATGGAGGTGTATGCATCTTCTAGAAAATATATTTTTAGCAACCCTTAAGGCTCATACACACTGCTTTTCTGAGCAACTGGCATCCTTCCCACAGTATTCAGAACCACCTGCACCTATCCCTTGGGAGCTGGACTGCTTTGCTAATGGCAAAGCTATCAACTAGAGGCATAAACACTGCAGGTTGTGTGTAAGTTTGGGAAGGAAGCTAATTGTGCTGAATGTGAATATTAATCACGAAAGACATGCAAACAAAAACACATATATCACTGTTAAGACATGCTTTTCATCTTTCCACGGCCTTCTTTCCCACTCTCCTCGTTTGAGGGACATAAGAGTAGCCAGAAGTGAGCTTCCTTATTAAGATAATGGATACTGAAGAGTGAGAAAAGAATTGACAATAACATTACCCACCATGAGAAAGAGAGATACTATCTTTGTCTAACAAGAACCTAGATTTTGATGAAAATTTTGGAAAGCATAGCAGTGTAGAAACTGGTAGACTCCCTACAGAGACTCAAGGTCAAAAGAGTGCCTTGATGGGGACATCCTCAGTCACTCCTGCCTATGTCAAACAAAGGAAGTTTAACATATGTCATGGCTTGTATCTAGATGTACCCCCAAAGCCTCATGCAGCCATAGGTGGGGCTTTTCAGAGGTGGCTGGATCTAGGGAGTCTGATGCTAGGGTTAAAAATCTGATGCTGGGATTTAACAGTGCCCCACTCTAGGTGTGATGTTACTTGTCCTAAAGTCATGTACCCTGGATATAACGTAACAGAAAGAGGACTGCTACTATCACCTGCTTCTTGCTACTTCACTTCTATCTGCCTTCTGCCTGCCCTGCTCTGCCATGGACTGTTTCTCCTCTATGACCACCTCTGCCATGCCACCTTGCCTTGCAGCCAGCAACTATGGGCTGAAACCTCTACAAACTGTGAGCTAAAATAAACTCTTCTTCCATCAACTTTAGATGTTGGGTATTTTGTCTCAGCAATGAGAAAATTAACTGAGACAACATATGAACAGGTAAGTTGGATTCTTTGGGAAAAACAAGCTCTTCTTTCTGCCGGCACAATAAGGACTCAGGAGTAAATATTGCTTTCAGGAGAACTTGCCAGCTAATATAAACTTTACCCATTAGGATAAGTCCTCCAGAGAGTCTTAATATAATCACTGGAAGGTATTCTGGTTATCCATTAACATATGCAAAACACCTCAAAGTTTGTTGGTTTTTAAGCCAATAGTATATTGTTGTCTGTCAAGGATTTCTTTGTGGAAGTCTCACATATTGCTGTTAGACAGCTGCAGGGACTGAAATCATCAAAAGGTCTCTACATAATACATGTGGCACAACACCATTCTGTGTTAGTGTCTTGTTCAGAGAAGCTGAAGACTGAAATTCAACCAGAGAATATAGTTGCATGTGGGTACAGAGTGGGAAAGGAATTGATGGAAGTCATCTTTGGAGATAAAGTTCCCGGGAAACCTTCTCAGTGAGAAGCCCAGAGATGTTAGCATTGGCCTCAGTGGGGACTACTGTTCATCCTTTAGCTCTCAACCAAAACACCATTTTCTCCAGGTTACTTTCTTAAGAGCCCACCATTAAATTGAGTCTTCTGCATTTCTCTTGTATAGCATTCATTGCCATTTGTAGCTGTCTATTTCTATGGTTATAAACTTAATGTGTATCTTCAGACCTGGACTGAACTCCACAGAGGCAGGTGCTCATGTTTTCATGTATCCATTGATTCTTTGTGTTCCATGCAGCTGCCTCTCAGTAAAAGCTTAGGAAATAGTAGTAGGGGATGAATGAATGAATGAATGAGTGGGTGAATAATTAACACAAACATATGCATCCTCCTAATCAAATTTTGTACTTCACATAGATGTTTCCATGAAAGAGCATCAGAGTCCCCCTTTTATTAATGTACTGTTTGAAAATCAGTATTTCCTGGATATCAAGGACTGAACACCACGCTAGCCCAGAAGGGCAGAAGAGAGCTCAGCCTTCACAGTGTATCTGGGAAGACAGATGAGTAACCACACCAGCAAAACCCCACCTGGAAAGTCCTAGAATGGGTAATGCAGATTGACATGGACATCTTTTGCTCTTCACTACCCCTAATTTAACATGTAACTTTAGATGTCCATGCATTCTAGAGTAATAATTTGTAGCTGTGGCATAAAACATGCCACATTCGTATTTGTGGTTGTATTTTCTTTGTTTTATTTGGGATGACTAAGAGTGTCTTTCTTTGTTGAGAAGATTTTAAAAATCTTTTACATTTTATATGTTATAATAGTGGAAAAGTTAAAGTTCATGTCAGAAGTGATAAACCTTACAAGGGGTTGAAAAACTCATAAAACTCTTCTAGTGTCAGATGTTAAAGTGTTTTACTTTTGGACATGCTTGCATTTCACAGCATATAATCCAAATTTTCCCTTAGTTCTCCTCTGAGCATATTCACACAAGCATTTATTTAAATGTGAATACAGTATGGAGCGGCTGCAAAATTTTTCAAAAACTGTGAAATTTTATTGTTTGACCTTGGTTGTTTATTGCACTCTTGAGAATCAAATGAGTTCTTAATGCAGTGAGGCAAGTATTAGGAATTTTTTTCTAAACATAAAGTTACTGGAGGTCTTTGAGTGAGAGACATGACTATATTTATACTTAAAAGAAATATTGTAGGTGCTGAACAGAATTTAGACTATAGTTTGTGAATGAATCAAGAAGATCAGTTAAATTAACTTCTACTGCTAGGCAGGCTAGGACCTAGAAGCACAACCAAGGCCAGTGCTAAGTCATTACAATAATGAAAGAACTTAAAATCACATCATAAGATTTGCCCTTGCAAAATCTAAGGGATGCTTTAGTGTTTCATTTGGGAAGATGAGACATACCTTCATATCTATGATGGGTCATCTTCTATCTTGCTGGATTTTATATATGTGATAGTATAAACAAAAATTGTTATAGGCAAAGAGATAATATAGAAACCATTGTTTATTTTCTGTTAGATGGTTCTAAAAACCCTACAATGCTTCCATCCACTTGAATGGTTTTACACTGACTTGATATGTTTGAAGCTATAGTATATGAAGTTATATTCAAATATTTCAAGGAAAAAGACACTATGGTAACTATTATTAAACCAGGTTATTTGGTGGTGAAGCACTAGGTTGCTGAAACTGTCATGCCTTGACCTATACTGTTATGATGTTATGTCCTCTTTTATCTCAATCTCTTCCTTATTCATTAAAAAATTATTTTTTATGGTTTTTTTAATTAAGGGGAAAAATAAAAAAATTAGCAGGATATATTACAGTAACTTATTTGATATCCTGTTAACTTGATTTGAAGTCCTGTAATACTCCCACTATCTTGTTTTGACTGATTAGATTCTGTTCCGTTCTGTATGATAGTATCAATTTTGAAGGTATAGGCAACTACTCTGAAGGCTATAAGATTCACTATGATGCCCATTCTGGTTTGACTATTATCTTCTTTGGAAGTCCTGTAGTGTTTACAAGGTTTAGGTTTTATTGGTCTTGTTCTCTACTGTTTTGTTCAACTTTATAATACCCAATGAGATAGACAATTCTTTTTAAGGAAGCAAGAGGCATTATGGTAACCATTGTCAATAACCTTGTACTCTGTTTTTACATCATGTGCTATGTCTATCCTTGGTTTTGACTGACAGCTTTGTTTTGCCATATTTGACTTTATTCTCTTCCAAAAAAAAAGTAATAAGAACTTAGGAGTAATAAAACCCCAAATGTGTAAATTTTGTTGTAAAAAAGAGAGGAAAAAAAAGTGCTCTAAAGTATACAACTGCAAGTGTGTTTAGGGGTGTTAAATAGATGCCCATATTAATGTTTTTGGTTGGATCATTGAACACAACTGTGTGCAGTCTCACTGTTTGAATATCCACTTGTATGCTTTGATACTGTGACTTGAGCAACCGTCTCTAGGATGATAATTGTAATCTATTAACTGGTGATTTCTTACTGTTTTTTTTTGTAGTTCTGTATTAATTGTACCCTTACACTGCTTTGTTTTGTTTTGTTTTTTTCTCTTTTTCCTTTTAAATAAAAAAAAGATGTATTAAAGTTATTCCAAATCCCAAATGGCAGAACTATGAGCGGAAACCACAGAGCCTGAGCTCTGTGCTCAGATAAGGGAGGATCTTGTGCAAAGATAAAGGGGAGAAGTCACTGAGCCCCATCCCCAGCTGTGTTGGAGCAGGAGCCAGAGGACTGGATGGAGAGATACTGAAGGTCTGGGAGGGACTCAGAGACTCACTCAATTTGGCAACTCATAAATGTGGCAGTATTAAGATGTTCTTATTTTGGAGTCTTTTAAACAAAGAACATCTGTCAAATGACATGTCCGAGGTGGGAGTTTCTGGGGCTGAATAGCAAGGGGGCTGTTTTTCCTATTTTAGAGTGATGCTTCTCAAAATAATTTTCTTCTCTGTAGAGAGAAGGTAAATAGAAAGTGTCTAAGCTCTCAGAGATACCTGGTGTGATTTTTCTGCCAACATTTACTAATCACATGAATATAGACAAGTTATTTTTTGAGTTTCGTTTACTTATTTCAGTGTCTAGAACACTGTATGTTTGTTTGTTTTGCATTTTTTGGAGGTATAGGTTATTGTTATGTAGTTTAAGTGGCCTTAAACTCACTATTTAGCCTACGCTGGCCTTGAATCCTGGCAATTCTCCTGTGTCAGCCTCCTGAGTGCTGAGATTATAGGCATGTGTCACATAGGATTCCTGATACCTTCTAAGATCCTCATACATAGGATCTATACCCAGAAAAAAATCTCCCAGTTTCTTTTGTGCAAGCAAACAGACTCTGGGGCTCTAGACATTCTGTGTGCATAGTATGAGTCATGTAACTGAGACGCTAACTAGCAAAACGAAATACTGACTGAATTGATGGAATTTTATTATTTAGAATATTATTCATTTTTCCTTAGGTTTGATGCATATTTAAAGAAAACCACTTTCATGAGCTCCTAAGCAATCTGGGAAATTAGCCACAGTTCAGAGGCAGTGATGGGTGCTGCCGATGGCTTTCTCCAGACTAGTGCTCAGGAGGAAGTAACTGAGCCTCTCAGATGAGCGCACTTTTCCAGTGGATACCAAGTGGGGCAAAATTGGTCTTCGAATAAACATGATTCATAGATTATTCAAAAAAATCTCAAAGTTCTCCATGAAAATTGAATAGAGCATCAGTTCATTATAGTTATTGACATTGCAGTCTTTTTCTAAGGAACACCATTACAAATCCATTTAGGGAAGAGTATGATTGGGGATTTTGTTTGCTTTTACTTAACCTTTAGCTGCCTGAATAGTGTTTTGCACAAGGAACCCTCAGGCCTTTGGGGTGTATTCTTCATCTGCAGCACCTACCCCACTGCCTGCAATGGTGATATTTTTGCAAACATTTTATAATTCATTGAAAATGTCCTCCTTATGCAGTCTCTGTTGTGCTTTTGCCCACCTGACACAGGGATGCTCAGAAACTGCTTATGAAGTTATCTTTACTTGAATGCCCATTATGCTTGCCCCCTATAAGTCTCAGTTAGTGTCAACCTTCAGACATGGCATCTACATCTTTGTATATTTACAATGAATGACTCATATCAATGCAATAGAACACACAACTTACTTATACGCAGTTAGACCTTATCTTTTACTTGGAGTTTTCTTCGAATCCTCATAGTAAAGGAGAATAGATAAGCTATGCCCCCAGTTCTTAAGAGAGTGCCAAGGACCTGACAATTGTGCCCTTGATGGCTTCATGGGATAATCTATTGGTCCTTTGACTATTGTTCCCCCCATCCCACCTTAACCATCCTATATAAAGTGAAGATGTGACATTTTGAGGGGACCTCATCCAACAATGATGTGAGAATTCAGGTTTATTGGGGAGATCTGTGCGGTCTTGCCTTCAGAGTCAAGTAATCAATCAGGTTCTAAGAAAAGCACAGAGTTTAGAAATTGATGCTTCAAGGATCAGAGGCTGGGATCTTACTTTGGACATGGATGCTGGCTGGGCCCAGAAGCAAGACAACCACTTCTGCCACCATCGAGAGAATCCTTGGAAGGTTTGACTCTTTGATGTTATGCTTTGGGGCAGAAATTCCTTGATTATAGAGAATGGGGTTTACTTTAAATATAAAGAAATCTGAGGATATAAGAATGAATGGTACAGTTTGCAATTATGAAGGAGAAAAAGGAAGAGAAGACTAGCATTTGACTGGCATTTTCCCCCAGAGTAGGAAGTCAGGGTTACGCCATCTAAATGGAATCTTCCACACAGGTAAACACAGAGAGTGAAAGGGGCCAGCTTTGGGATGTACTGTGGGAGCAGGAGCTTTTAAAAGTGGCCCAAAGAGACCAAATGCAAAACACATTACTTCACTCCAGTCCACCATTCTGGATAGTGCAGTGGCTCCCACTACACCTCAGGATGACTCACAGATATGTGGCACAGGAAGGCAAAATTTGAGTGAGGGTCACACCGAAGCAGCTATCTAGTGCCAATCAAGAGAGAAATTATCAGTGACCACCTAAAGGGGGTGGGAACCATTTTCTCCTTCCTCTAGTCTTTCTTATCTAGATGGATTAGTCACCTTCCTGTCAATGGAACAAAGTACTTGGCACCCACAACTTAAGAGAGGAAGGATTTATTTTAGTTTGCAGTTTCAGTGGGTTCAGTCCATGACTGACTGGTTCCAAGAAAGAAAAGTTCTGGTGAAAGGGTAGAGAAAAGCTACTCACATGGTGGGAAACAAAGAGAAAGGAAAAGAGATGGAGACAAAAACATATCCTTCCAGGTCAAGCACCAGTGACCTCCCCTGCAACCAGGCCCTACCTCCGAACAGCACAATCAGCCCTGACCTCACCCGTGGACTTCCCACTTAGGAGTGTGGCACCTGCATTATCCAATTACCTTTTAAAACAAGCTCTATCTCTAAGATAGAGACTTTTGGAGGAATTTTTAATTCTAAACCATAACACTATGTCATGACCCTGAAAGGGCTGGGAGACAGAGAAGAAGATGGAGAAATAAATAGGTCATGACCAGTCTTCTTTGCAAGTCCTTGAGCCAAAGTCAGGCCAAACTGGGAGAGGGAGAGTCAGGAAATGGAGAGAAAGAAGAAAAGAGCATCAAATTCAAAGTGAAGTCTGCCTTTTGTTTTAGAATGAACAGGACATCACTATATTTGAAAATAATTTTTTAGAAACAAAAGGAAGACTGTTCATGGGAAAAAAGGTATTTGGAGGTAATGAATCTTCCTGAGGTGTCAACAAAATATGCTGAGATGAGACCCACTAAAACAATTTGGATACAGAGGAAGGAAAAAGGTGAAATGATTCATGTGTGAACCTCATCAAATTACAGCCATTGAGTTGCTCCCAGTGCAGTGCAGACATCACTGAAGAACTCCTGGTTGGAAGGTGTGAGGACTTACACCACACAGCCCCCCATGTCCTCCATAAGTTGCATCTACTCTCTGAGCTTCCCATGTCTATGGAGCTGGTGGTCTTGCTTTCCCTCTTGTGCTCATTTTGTTTTCTTGTTTTTGTCTCAAAAGATACATTAATGACACCCGCGTGAAAGGCGCAGCACCAAGGTCCATGTGCATAGTAATGAAGCAGATAATTCAGGCCCACTTTCCCCAGATTCCTTCCTCCAAGCATATGGTCTGTTGCTAGGTTTATCAGTTGAGATCCCCCTGTGAGAGCATGCTTTCATTTAGGGTAAAAAAGAAAACAAAAAAGCAGGAATTGTGACTAGAAAAGGAACCAAAGACAGTTTCTTAAGGTGACCCTGAATTCTCACTGAAAAAAATTCAGTGGGGTGTCTTGGTGCTAGACACGAAAGGCTCACAGTGACCTTTGCTTTGTGCTTTTTGTATCCTCTTTACAAACGTTAGGTGAATTTTCTATTTGGGGATCTTGTCTCCCTAATTGAAAATTACCGAGCTTTTACATTATTATCCAGATAGTTTTACAAGTGATTTTTGTTCTCATTTGCTTTTAGTAGATGAGTTGATTTACAAAATAAAACTAAAAAACAGTGTCAGCAGGTGAAAATGGCATGGACGGGCTTCGAGTGGAGCTCACAACAGGAAAAAGTATGAGCGAATGAAGTTTAAAGCATCCTTTGAAAAGGCCCGTTTGTGGTGAGAGTGTGATAGAAGCTGAGTGAGAGCATTTAATATTTTAAAATTATGATGACCTCGTGACAGCCCCTCCTCCAGAAGTCTGCTCAAGTGTGCAGTCTTTGAAGGCATTTAATCTACCAGTCGCCCTGTTGATTGTTATCTCCAAAAATGTCTTTTCCCATCAATTCTCTTTCTCTTACTCCATTGCTGCTACTTTAGTTTGGGCATCTGCCCTTTTTGAATCCATTCCTCACTCAATAACTGCTGAGAAATAAAAAATGAAGCATCGTCATTCAGAAATATTTAATTTATTTAGCTATTCATTTAGTTCAGACTGTTCCCAATACTTGGCCATTGTGAATACAGTGCTATTAACACCCATGTGCAGGTTTCATTGTGGATATGTTTTCAATTCATTTTGATAAATAGGAACAAAAATTGAGTTATGCAAATGTTTGTTTAGTTTTTAAGAAATTGTTGTTCTTTCTTTGAAAGAACCGTTTTGTGTTTGTATCAGCAGCAAATGGGAATTTCTGTGGTCCCACATCCTAACATTTGAGGTAAGTATTTTGATTTTGGCCATCCCACTAGATGTGTAGTGGTATCTGACCATTTTACTTTGCAGTTCTCTAATGACATACGGTGTTGAACATTTCATGTGCTTGCTGCTTGTATATTTTCTTCTGAGAGATGTCCATTAAGGTATTTGTACATTTTAAACTAAGTTTTTTATGCCTAAGTTTTAAGAGTTCTTTGTATATTTTGGATAGTTGTCCTTTACCTTGGTGCCTTTTGTGAATAACTTCTTGTGTCTTTTGTGAATAACTTCTCCCACTGGTAGCTGGTCGTCTCATTTATCTGACATTGTCTTTCGTAGAGCAAAAGTTTTATTTTTAGTAAGTTTGATTATGAAGTATTCCTTCCATGAATCGTATCATCAGTGTTGTATCTAAAAAGTCATTGCCATACCTAAGGTCATCTAGATTTCTTTTTGTTATCTTCTGGGATATTTATATTTTTGCCTTTTATAGTTTGATCTTTCATAAATTTTGGGTTAATTTTTTTGAAAAGAATGTAAGATATGTGTGTCTTAGCCCATTTTTGTTACTAATAGCAAAATACTATTGGCAAGGTAGGCTATAAAGAAAAAATTTGCATTTTGGCTCAAGTTTCTGGTCCAAGGACAAGAGGCCCTATCTAGTAATGTCTTTTTTGTTGGCAGAATCCCAAGGCAGGGCAGGGTACCACACAGTGAAAGACAAATGTGTTCTGATCTCTCTTCCTTTCTATAAAGGCAACAGGATTCAATCCTTGGCCCTCTACCCTGATAACCTTATACAATCCTATTCATTTCCCAGATCCTTACCCAGTCAGGTTAAAGTTGCACCTATGACATACCTCACAGTGAGGAGTACATTGCAACATGAATTTTATGAGGGGGAGAAATCATATCAAAACCATAGCATTTGGCTAAAATTTGGCTCCACTCTGTGGGTTGTCTTTTCACTTTGTTGGTGATTTCTTTAGATGTGCAAAAGCTTTTTAGTAAGTTAAGATTCAAGTTGTTGATTCTTTGAAGTATTTTCCATGCACGCTGGGTTTTGTTCATGATGCCTCTGCCAACCCCTATATCTTCAGTATTTCTATGTACTTTGTCTCCCAGTAGATTTAGTGTTTCTGTTTCAATATTTAGATCTTTGATCCTTTTTGACTTTAGTGTATGGTGATAGCCATGAATCTAGTTTTAGTCTTTGGTATGTAAGGGACTTATATCTAGAACATATAAAGAATTGAAAAACATCAGGTCTCCCAAATTCAAAGACCTCATCAAAACTGGACATCTGAGTTGAATATACATTTCTTAGATGAGGAAACACAGATGGCAAAAAAAAATAAATACATGAAAAAATGTTCAACACCATTGGTCATTTGAGAAATGCAAATTAAAACAACAGTGAGATTCCACCTTGCTTCAGAAAGAATGATTATCATCAAGGAATCAACCAATAACAAATACTGGAGGGGCTGTGGAAAAAAAATGAACACTTTTCCAGTGTGTGTGGGAATGCAGACTGGTGCAGCCACTGTGGAAAGCAATCTGGAAATTCCTCAAAAAACTAGGATTAGAGGTCGCATTTGACCCAATTATTACCCTTCTTTACATCTTCCTGGAAGAATTAAAAACATCATACCACAGTGACATATGTGCACCCATATTTGTAGCAGCAGAAATTGTAATAGATAACTCTTGGAAAGAACCCAACTTAACTGAAAAGTGGATAAAAAAGATTTTGTTTATATAGTAGAGTACTACTCAGTCATAAAAAGGCATATCAGTCAGGGTTTACTAGAAAAACAGATATAACACATGACATACAAATATATTACAAAATTACAATATTGGCTTACAATGATCAGCCACAAAGTTTTACGAAGGAGCATGCAAAGGATGTCAGCACACTGGTGGCTGTCAGCTTAAGGCAGTGTCCTGTGCAAGTCTGTGTCAGGAGGCTGATGGGTCCGTGACAGAAGACTCAGGAATCTATGATGAAGGCTGGAGAGTCCCAGGCAGAAGCCAAATAGTCTGTGCCAGGAGCCAGGAGATGATGTCCAAGCTGGAGGCAAAGACTGGCGCTCCTCGAAAGAACCAGCCATCGGTCCCTCCTCATTTGTCTTTTATTGTGCATAGGCTGCTCCCCTGGGGTGGGTGTAACACTCACACTGTCTGATGCCATCTTCCTGCACAGGCTGAGAATGTTACAAGCTAAGGAGCCTGGCCTCCTGCTGAATCATTAGTTAAACTTCTGATCTTCTTAAATCAACACAACGAATAATATCCTAGAATGGCAATAATATCCTTGTCCTCCACGCCCCACCATGTAGAAGCTTCTAGATTTCTCAGTTTGACAATGTGTAAACCATTGAATTCTCAGGTTTCACAATGTGTAAACCATAACAGAAGGATAAACTGTTATAGGTAAATGGATGCAATTTGAGGCCATAATCATAAGTGAAATAAATCAGTCTCGCATGTGTAAACATTGTATTGTCTTCTTGGTGTAAGAAACTGAAAGAGTAAATAAGGTCTAAAATTAATAACAGATATTGTGAAATGGGAAAGAATTGTTCAAAAGGAAAAAGGAAATTTACAGATAAAGTTGGAAAACTGGCACTGCGGTAATGTTAAATCATCTTGCTTGTCAGCTCTCTGAACTGGACACCTGCCCAACTAGGAGAGTAAAAACTGCCCCAAACAGAGGTGTTATTTACACCCAGGGGAGCATGGTGCACAGCAGGAAGCCAGCAGCTGGTGGAACACAGCTCAACCTGCAAAGAGCTGGTTCCATGAAAAACCACAAGAGACACGCTGTGCCTACCAGCATCCCCTGTACCCAATCCTGTCTATCACCTAACCTTAGAGCCTACTACTCAGAGACTCGAAATTTTACACCCCTTCAGCAACACCTCTCTCCCTTACCTAAACTCCCCTATAAAAACAAACCCTCACCCCTTGCGCAGGGCCAAAGGTCTTTAGGCCCTTGGCCCGACCACACCCTATAGACAGCAGAGCCCTTGCACATTGCTTCAACTTTGCCTGCCTCAGTGTCTCAGCTGCGCCTTAGTTTAGCATAACACTACTCATGAACATAAAATTTATTTCCACTTATTTAGTTCCACTTTAATATACTTCATCAAAATTTCATAGTTTTCCTTATATAGCTCTTGTATGTGTTCTTTTAGATTTATGCTTATATATGTCAATTTTTAGGAGTCAAGATAAATAGTAATGTATTTTAGCTTAAATTTTTTTCTTGTTAATTGCTGGTATAAATAAAAATGATTGGCTTTTATATATTAACTTTGTATTCTGAAACCTTGGTGTCTTTGTTACTAGTCCTAAGAGGATTTTTTTTTTTTGGTCTATTCTTCCAGATATTTTATGTAGATGATTGTGTTTGTTGTCTGTGAATAAAGACAGTTTTGTTTCTTCTTTTCTAACCTATTTATCTCTTCTTTTCTTTTGTACTATGTTGCGTTCACTATGATTTATAGTAGGATTTTTGAAAACCAACAGTGAGAGGAAACATTTTGCTTTGCCTGTAACTGCTTATAACTTGCTTATAATTTTATCAAGAAAAATTTGAATTTCTCAACATTCTTTGTGGTGTTAGCAGTAGGGTGTTTTTTTTTTTTTGGCATTTTTAAAATTTTGAGTTTTTCCCCTTAATCCTAGCTTGTGGTGAGTTTTATGAATGGGTATTGGATTATCAGTTGGTTTTTCTGCATCTGCTATGATCACTGATTTTTCTCCTTTAAACTGCTAATGTGATTGACTGTATTTGCTCATGTTCCTACTTTGAATTAAATTTGCTTTTGTTTTGTCTAGTTTCTTTAAGGTGGGGAATTAGATTACTGATTTTATACCTTTCTTAGTTTTGAATAATATTAATTCTATAATTTCAATTTCTACCTGGGCACTGCTTTTGCTGCATGCCATGTATCTTCTTGTTTTATTTTCATTTAGTTCAAAAGATTTAAATTTATGTTAAGCTCTCTTCTTTGATAAATTAATTAATTAGAAGTATGTTATTTTACCTCCAAGTATTTGGGGATTTTCCAACTACCTTTATGTTATTAATTTCTATTTTAATTCTATTGTGATTTGAGTGCAGGTATTTTATGATTTTTATTTCTTTAGATTGGTTAAGGTGTGTTTCATAGCCCTGTGTGTGGCCTGTCTTGGTTAGTGTCCATACAAACTTGGGAAGAATGTGTAGATGTTGAATGGAACAGTCTATAGGTGCTAATTATGTTCCTGGTGATGGTGTTACTGAGTTCATTGTTGCCCTCACTGATTTTTGCCTGCTTGATCTATTTCTGGATCTGTCTATTTCTGTAACAGTGGGTTTTTCTAATTTCTCCTTGCAGTTCTACCAGATTTTATCTGACATATTTTTATACTTAGTTCTCCAGTGCATGCATATTAAGGAGTGTTACATTTTCTTGGAGTAATGAGTACTTTTTCATAATGTGATTTCCCTCTTTGTGTCTTTGTCCCTGCTAACTTTCCTCTGAAATCTGCTCTACCTAAATTGAAGATGTTTCTCTTTATTTTGATGTTTTGATTAGTGTTAGCATGGTATATATTTCACTGGTGTTTTACTGCTTTGTATTTCTGTCTCTGTCTGCCTGTGTTTCAGTTCTTTTGAAATTAAATTTACTTTAAGTTGGTACATAAAAATGTGGAACTATGTATTAATGGAGTAGTGTGATGTCTTGATGCATGTTCACATTCTGTAATGTCTCAATCAGGTTAAAAATATCTACCTCCTCAAATATTTATAATGTCTTTATGGTAAAAAAACATTCCCAATTATGCCTTTTAGCTTTTGAAATGCACAGTAGAGTATCATTCTCTACAGTTACCCTATTGGGCAATAGCACATTGGTCAACTTTTCTGCATCCCTCTCTTCCTCCTACTCTCCTCAACCTCTGGGAACCATGACTGTACTCTCAATTTCTGTAAGATTTGCCTTTCTAGGTTTTATAAATGGGTATAATAATTTAAGATTTTCTTCCTAGCCTGGTTTAACATTGAATTGCAGCCTCGTGCACTTGTCATAAATCAGCAGATTTAATTGCTTGTGGCTCAAGAGTATTCTATTTATTGTATTCCACATTTTCTGTATTCATTAATCCATTTACTTACTTAAATTGGAAAATGCAAGCCCAGCCACACTGGGATGCCCTTGGCAGATTTCAGGCCTGCCAGGACATGCCCAGTGACCTCCAAACCAGGAAACTCAGCTAGTGGCTGAAGTGAATCCGCGCCATTCCGAGCACCAGGTAGACTTCAAGAACATCTCTTCCGGAGCTCCAGAACCCACCCAGAGCCCAGCCACACTAGGCTGTGCTTGCAGGATTCAGGCCTTCCCAGGACATGCCTAGTGACCTCCCAAACCAGGAAACTCAGCTGGTTGGGGTAAGCCCCCGCCATCCCGAGCCCTGGAGAGAGTTTAAGATCATCTCTTTCAGAGCTCAAGGACCCATCCAGAGCCCAGCCACACTGGGCTGCCCTTTGCAAGTTTCAAGCCTGCCCAGGACACGTCCAGTGACCTCCCAAACCGGGAAACAGCTGGTTGGGGTAAGTCTGCATGCCATCTAGAGCCCCAGGGAAACTTTAAGATCATCTCTTCTGGAGCTCAAGGACCCATCCAAAGCCCAGGCACACTAGATTAGCCTTGGGAGATTTTGTGGGCAAACTATACTATGCCCAGTGACCTTATTCAATTACACAATTTGAGAGTAAGTGAAGTGAGTTCCAGGGCATTGGTCTTCACTCAGGGAGACCTTCAACCCATCATCCACAGTGGTTAGGTGCCTGCCCAGCTACCTGAAACACTGAAGGTGGCACGGGAGGGCCTGAGGGCCTAACTGGACCAGGATCAGCAACTTCCATTCAGTCCCAGGAGCCTAGGGCATGGGAGATGATTTCCAACACATCCAGGGGAAGCTTTGGAACAACACTCGAAGCATAGAAATATAGGAAAATAACAAAGTGAAAGACAAAAATGCAATCTCAAACCTCCAGCCCATCCCAAGAAACCTTAGAAGCTATGTATATAGAAGAAAATATATGCCATACACCTGAAATATCTGAAATAATAGCAACTGAAATAAAGAAGCAACTCCAGGAAGCTTTAAAGGAATTCAAACTAGAAATAATCTCCCAGGTAAAAAAAGAAATGATAAAAGTAATGAAAGAGATGCTGAACATACCTAAAGAAGACACAGTTAAAAAACTGGAGAACTAAACAAAAAGATAGAATTCCTGGATGAACAAAATGCAAAACAAACAAATACATAAAGCAGATGCAAAGAGATATACAGGAAATAAAAAATTCCATTGAAAGTTGTAAAAACCTCCTCAATGAAGGTGAAGATAGAATTTCAGACCTTGAAGACAGGATTGCAGCTAGTGAACAGGAAAGGCAAGATCTTTTAAAAATAACAAGGAATCAGGAAATAACAATTCAACAGCTGCAAGATGGTGCAAAGAAAAACAACATATGATTGATAGGGATGAATGAAAAGAAGGGGACAACATAAAAGATGTCAAGAGGATATTTAGAGAAGTAATAGCTGAAAATTTCCCAAACATGAGACTGGACACTGACATCAGGATCAGTGAAGCACATAGAACTCCAAATAGTCATAACCAAAATAAAACTACACTCAGACACATAATAATCACCATCCCAGAAATCCAACATAAGAATAGAATATTAAAAGCTGTCAGAGAGAAAAGACAGATCACCTATAAAAGAAAACCTATCAGAATTATAGCAGACTTCTCAGTAGAAACAATAAAGTCAAGAACATGGAATGAAGTATTTCAGATCCTAAAGGAAAATGATTTCCAACCTAGACTGATGGACCCTGCAAAACTGTCCTTCAAAATCGATGGAGAAATAAGATACTTCCATGACAAAGAACAACTGAAGAACTTCATGATCACCAAGCCAACTCTGCAAAGAATACTGAAAGACAGTTTAGATACACTTAGGAAAAAACAACTAAGCAAAGCAGACAATTAAACAGAACAGAAAGATTAAGATTCAACAGCAAAAGGTAACATGTCAGTGATAAATCAACATATAACAGTTATAATCATTAATGTAAGTGGTCTCAATGCACCAATTAAAATAAACAGATTGGCAGAACAGATCAAGAAACAACATCCAACCATATGCTGTCTACAAGAAACCCATCTAACCCAAAAGGATACTGACAGATGAAAGTCAAAGGATGGGAAACAATAGTTCATGCAACAGGAGCCCCTCCCCCCAAAAAAGTGGGGGTAGCTCTTCTGTTTGCAGACAATGTGAACTTCAAGCCAATAATGATCAGAAGAGATAAAGAAGGTCACTGCATACTGGTTAGGGAAAAACTTCAAGAGGAAGAGATAACAATCTTAAATTTATATGCACCAAATGCCAGAGCACCCAATTATATAAAGCAAGTATTAACAGAAATGAAAAACCAAATTAGCAGTAACACAATTATGACAAGGGATCTTAACACATCATTGACACCAAGGGACAGATTAACGAGACAGAAAATCAAAGAAATAACAGAACTGAATCACACATGTGAACAAAGAGATTTTATAGGTATATACAGAGTGTTCCACCCAACAACATCAGAACACATTCTTCTCAGCAGTACATGGGACATTCTCTAAAATAGATCATATATTAGCCCACAGAACATATTTAAATAAATACAAAAGAGTTGAAATTATCCCATGTATGTTATCAGATCATAGCGCCATGAAATTAGAAATTGATGATAAAAGATACAGAAAAAATCCCACAAGCACATGGAAACTGAACACACTCTTGAGTAAACAGTGGGTCACAGAGGAAATTAAAGAAGAAATTAGGCAATACCTACAAGCAAACAAAACTACAAATACAACTTACCAGAATCTGTGGGATGTAATGAAAGCTGTCCTCAGAGGGAAGTTTGTTGCACTGAGTTCCCACATCAGGAAAACAGAACAAATACAAATAAATAACCTGATGCTACACCTCAAACATCCAGAAAAAGAAGAGCAAGTCAAGCCCAAAGCCAAAAGAAGGGAGGAAATTATAAAAATCAGAGCAGAAATTAATGCAATAGAGACCAAGAAAACAATCCAAAGAATCAATGAATCAGAAAGAGTTGGTTCTTTGAAAATAAATAAAATTGACAACCCCCTAGCAAACCTTATTAAAAAAAAGGGAAGAAAAGGCTCAAATTCATGCAATAAGGAATGAAAAAGGCAAAATCACTACAGACTCTGTAGAAATACAGAAGATCATCAGCACCTATTTTGAAAACCTCTACTTTCATAGGTTTGATAACACTGAAGAAATAGATTCCTAGAAACATATAAGTACCAAACTTAGGTCAAGAAGATGTAAAGCTGCTGAATAACTCAATATCTATTAATGAAATCGATAATGTAATTAAGTCCCTACCTACAAAGAAGAACCCAGGCCCTGAAGGATTCATTGTGGAATTCTACAAGAAATATAAAGAAGACTTACTGCCAACACTCCTCAAACTCTTCAATGAAATTGAAAGGGAAGCAATCCTTTCTAAGTCATTCCTGGAAGCAAATATTACTCTAGTACCAAAAATCTGAGAAAGACCCAACTAAAAAAGAGAACTACAGGCCAATCTCCCTAATGAACACAGATGCAAAACTCCTCAATAAAATATTGGCAAATAGGATGCAGCAAATCATCAAGAAGATTGTACACCATGACCAAGTGGGATTGATCCCAGGAATGCAGGGATGGTTCAACATATGCAAATCAATAAATGTAATCCACCATATCAATAAAGCCAAAAGTAAGAATCAAATGATCATTTCCATAGATGCAGAAAAAGCTTTTGATAAGGTCCAACACTTATTTATGATAAGAACCTTACAGAAAATTGAAATAAATGGTCTTTACCTCCATATAATAAAGGCTATCTATGACAAACCAATAGCCAGTATCATACTAAGTGGCCAAAGATTGAGGGCCTTTACCTTAAAAATCAGGCACAAGACAAGGATGTCCCTTATCACTGCTCCTATTTAATATAGTACTGGAAATACTAGCCAGAGCAATTAGACAAGAGAGAGAAATGAAAGGAATAAAGATAGGAAAAGATGAAGTTAAATTATCATTATTTTTGGATGACATGATACTCTACATAGAAGATTCCCAAAACTCCATTGAAAGACTCCAAGATATAATAAATAAATTCAACAATGTAGCTGGATACAAAATCAATACTCAAAAATCAATAGCATTTCTATACACTAACAACAAGATCACAGAGAGAGGGAAATAAGAGAAGCCACATCCTTCACACCAGCAACCAAAAAAATGAAATATTTAGGAATTACTCTAATGAAAGAAGTGAAAGACCTGTACAAGGAAAATTATAATACACTGAAAAAAGAAATTGAAAGGATCTCAGAAAGTGGAAAGACATCCCTTGCTCATGGATAGGAAGAATAAATATTGTGAAAATGGCCATTCTCCCAAAAGTGCTATACAGATTCAATGCAATCCCAAGAAAAATACCACCAACATACCTTATGGACCTAGAGAAATCACTCCTCCAATTCATCTGGAACCAGAAGAGACCTAGAATAGCAAAGACTGTTCTAAGCAGCAAAGGCAAGGAAGGAGGCATCACAATCCCTGACTTGAAGTTATACTACAAAGCAACCATAGTAAAATCAACATGGTACTGGAATCAAAACAGAGCTGAAGATCAGTGGAATAGATTAGAAGATACAACCACAACTGCAAACACACTCAACCACATTATTTTTGATAAAGGGGCCAAACATGTTCACTGGGAAAAATGACGGTCTCTTTAATAAATGGTGTTGGAAAATCTGGCTCTCCACATGTCAAAAACTAAAACTAGATCCATGCTATCACTGTATACTAAATTAAAATCTAAATGGAGCAAAGATATGAATAACAAAACAGAAACACTAAATCTATTGGAAGACAAATTGGGTAAAAACCTTGAAGACATGGGGTTAGGTAGAGAATGCATGAACAAGACTGAAACTGCATGGGAAATACTTCCCAGAGTGAATAACTGGGATCACACCTTATTAAAAAGTTTCTGCATGTCAAAAGAAATCTCCAGAGTAGTGAAAAGAAAACCCACAAACTGGGAAAAAATCTTAGTGAACTCTCCCTCAGACAAAGGACTTCTGTCTAAAACATATAAAGAATTAAAAAATCAGAATTCCAAAATTCAAAGACCCAATCCAAAAATGGGCATCTGAGATGAATACACACTTCTCAGATGAAGAAATACAAATGGCAAATAAACACAAGAAAAAACATCCTCATCATTACCCATTAGAGAAATGCCAATTAAAAACACACTGAAATTCAATTTCACTCCTGAAAGAATGGCCAGGATCAAGAAAACTAACAACAACAAATGCTGGAGAGGATGTGGGGAAAAAGGAACTCCTGTGCACTGTTGGTGGGAGTGTAGATTGGTGCAACCATTATGGAGGTCAGTCTGGAGAATTCTCAAAAAGCTGGGATTGGAAGTCCCATTTGTTTCAGCTATTCCACTTCTAGGCATATTCCCAGAAGAACTGAAAACATCATACCACAGTGATATATGTGCATCCATGTTTATAGCAGCACAGTTTGCAATAGCCAGATCTTGGAAACAACCTAAGTGTCCATCAACTGAGCAATGGATAAAGAATTTGTGGTATTTTTATACAATGGAGTACTACTCATCTACAAAGAATGATCAAATTGAGATATTTATAAATAAATGGGCGCAGCTTGAGACCGTACTCATAAGCGAAATAAAACTCATATGTATAAATACTGAATAGTTTCCCTAGTTTAACAAATGGTAAGAATACATAAAAGTATGTGGTAAACATGATTCCCCATTATATTGCTTTGAAGCTTTATAATACTTTCATTAATTGGAATGGTTCTATTCTGGGTTGTTTGATTTTATTGTCTGTGATGGTATGAACAGTTATTTTGAAGACAATAAGACAATTTAATAGCTAGTGCTGATATAATATCATCTTTTTTATTTAAAGAAAAGGAAACAAAAAAAATACATGGAGATAAAAAAAGGGGATAGAAATAATACAAAATTACAGACAAACAAATGGTAAGAAATTGCCGGTTGATAAGTTACACATTGTCATCTTAGAAATAGCTGTTCAGGTTATAGAATTAAAGTATTTAGAATGACATTCAAAAAGTGACCCTACAAACCATTCTGCTCTATGATCGAACAAAAGCTCGGTAATATGGTTATCAGTCCTACACATTTGTTTTACATCTCAAAGAGGGTAAGATTAACCATATCAAAACAGAACAGAACATTAAAAAAAAAACAATTTAAAGAAATACAGATTTCAAAGCAAGTCCACTGGAGATCTTCATTATCTAACTGTCTCTAGTTTCTTACAAATAGTTGTCCCTATCTTCACCCACTTTATATACTTATTGCATAATCAAATCATTACAGGATGATGAAGTCTTTTTAGGTCCTCAAGTTCCAAATTAGGGAAGACAATAGTAACTACCATCGCATCTCTCATTCTCTTTGTGATAGCTGTCCCCATCTCTACATATGCTGAAGTTGAACTCAAGAAACCAGTCCAGTGTCATTCTAATCAGTGAACAATAGATTGCTAGAATTTATATTATAATGCTACAAAATAAGCCTCGGGTTTCTCAGCGTCTCTTCCTCAGAGTATCTGTTCCTCACATCTTGCATTATATAATCTGTTCCCGCAAATAATTTAAAAAAAAAACCCATGTGTGAATTTCTACCTATATATCTATCCTCTCTGTATTATAGGGAAAACCAAGTCATAGCAAGACAGCAAAACAATTTCCTAGAAAAACATGCAATGGATAAGACATATAAGACTACAATATAAATCATCTTCCGTAGCTACTATGGTTTCTCTTGTTATTTTCAATAGATTTGTCCACAACACTGGCTTATTATAGTTAAACATAGTATCACCTATTTTTATAAAAACTTAACTTTGATAGCATTGTAGGATTTGAGAGCTGTTACTAATTAATACCAGTATGGATATCCTTTACATCTTGTCATGCTCAGAGTAGTTGCCTCTACTTTTGGGGTTGATGCTAACAAGCATACCAATTTCAAATAAAATCAGCCAAGGCCAACTAATAGTCTTATGGTTCAGATTCAATTAGGATCAGTCATAGTAAGACAATGTAAGTAATACAGGATTTCAGTTTAAGTTAATAGGAAAGCAAGGATAGTTACCATGGCATAACCTGCTATTTTTGGTTCTAGAGGTCTGTGCCCTCAAATCTGACATGAGTGGACAGACCAGAACAAATTAAATTCAAACTAAATATGGCACTAGGACTACTGTGTCTTTTAAATCATTATACACCACTAACAATGACCTCTGCTTTTTTTTAAAAAATATAGTTTCAGAGCTGTCTATACTAAAGAATATAGCTTACCGTCTCTGCCTCATGTCTGCTACTCCACTTTTCTGCTATAATTTGTCGCCCTTATTCCCTCATTCCATTGTCTGCCCCATTCCCTGAGGCTGCTCTGCTACTGTTGCTGGAATCCTGGTTTTTCTTCCTCTCTTTCTCTGTAATGTCCTTCAGCGCTCTCTGTAGGGTTGGATTGGTGGCCACGAACTCCCACAGTTCCTCCTTTTCTTGAAAGTATCTTATTTCTTCATTAATTTTTAGAGAGAGTTTTGATGGGTATATGAACTTTGGTTGCATATTTTTTTCTTTCAGGACCTGGAATATTTCTCCCCACTCCCTTCTTGACTTAAGAGTTTGTGTTGAGGGGCTGGGGATTTAGCTCAGCGGCATAAGCGCCTGCCTTGGAAGCAGGCAGTCGTGGGTTCGATCCCCAGTACCGATAAAAAAAAAGGAAAAAGACCAAAAAAAAAAAAAAAAGAGTTTGTGTTGATAAGTCTGCTGTTATTTTGATAGTTTTCCCGTTATAGGTAATCTGCATCTTTTCTCTGGCTGCTTTTAATATTCTGTTCTTTTGGTGGATTTCTGGGATCTTAATTATTATATGTCTAGGTGTAGATCTGTTTTGGTTGTAGGTAGCTGGTGTTCTGTATGCCTCTTTTATCTGGATATCATTTCTTTTTGCTATACATGGGAAATTTTGCTTTAATATATCTGTGAATATTTTTTGTATTTCATTTTTGGTTGCTCCTGCTTCCTCACTCACATTCTTTATTCTTAGGTTATGAATCTTTTTGTCATCCTCCAGTTCTTGAATTGCTTCTTTCTGGTTCCTTGTTATTTTTAACGATCATATGCCCTAAATCTCTCTTCAAGTTTCAGAAGGCTGTCTTTAGTTTCTGTCAAGGCATTTTGCCAGTGTTCAATGGAGTTTTTAGTTTCCTGATATTCTCTTTGGATCTGTTTCATGTATTCTAAGTTATGTTTAAATTCTTCTTCAGAAGTTTCTCTTTCTTTTCTGATTTCCTCAGTTCTTCCATCTGTGTTCTCTTGGGCGGGGCTTGTCATTTCTTTAATTAATCTCTTTATATCTTGCCTCACTTGGATCAGGAGTACAGCTTTAAATTCCTCTATGAGATCATGTAGGTACTTTTTAATTTCGGCTGATGCTGTGTCGAGTAGAGGATGGTTACTGTGCTTGTTCTCTTCAGTGTTTGCTTCTCCTGGGCTTATTTTTTCCTCTTGGGCAGCTGGAGATTTTTAAAAATTTTTGTCTCTTGTCATGTTTCTGGTTTCTTTCAGACTGTCCTGGGGTTCTCTGGCCCTCTCCGAATTGCTTAGGGCCTTTCAGAAGCATGCTGACTTGAGTTTTTTGCTGTCCTCCCCAATTTACTGTTATCTGGGGTAGGCTGGGATGCAGGGGCGGTACAGGCTAGTCTCTAGTCTCTGTGCCAGTTAATTCATAATTAGGCTGTACTTTCTGGTTGTCACTGAGTTGTGACTATTTTGTATCCGCTTATTGGGCCCCAAGCAGAGGCTTGGTTTAGCCCCAGTAGCTCCTGCCAGTTCTCTTTGTACCAGAAGCAGCTGAGTAATGTCACGATGGCACAGGGTTCTGCCCAAATCCCAGCCGTTCTCTTCCAAACCTCTCTGTGACAGGAGCACCAGAACAGCAGATCTGCCCAAAACCAAGATGTCTCCCACTAAGTTCTCTGTGTGGAGCTGAAGCCAGCATGTAATCAGGCTCTGCCAGATTTCAAGATGTCTTCCACCAGCCCTCCCTACAGGGGGACCTGGTGATGTCACCGAGCTGTAGTTTCTGCCCAACACTAAAATGTCTGCCGCCAGACTCTGTGTTTATTGATTTCCCCGTGGTGGCGGGCACTGTCCAGTTCCAGAGTGTTCTCTGGCCAACCCCAGCAGCCGCGGGGTTCCTAGTACTCACCAGAGTCCGGCGCAGGTCCTCATTCCGGGTCCACCGCACACCAAGCTGTCCACCTTTCCTGCACTCACGGCACAGTGTGGAACGGTGCACAGCGTGCGCTCCCGGCACAGCGCGAAATGGTCAGATATCTGTGCACCATTTAGATTTGAAACTCCAGAGCCTTGTACATCTCTGGTGCAGCAGTGCAGTCCTGGCTGCTACTCGGAGTCCCAGGTCTCAGTTTCCCGCAGTCACCAAAAGCAACACAGCTTTTCCTGCTGGGTCCACGAGTCCATTTGAGTTGATTTAAAGGTGCGGGATTTGCAGCCCCCCGTTATCAGCGTTCATGGTCTCAGCATGACTTTAAATCCTCCAGCTGCACTGTCTTGGTTAATAAGAATCGCTATCGATTTGTCTGGCCCTCTCCATGTTGTCATATTCTAGCTTCTAGTATGATTTCTCCGGACAGACTCTTTGCTCGATCCCCTAGCAAGCCACCATTTTGATCGAATCTTCTATAATATCATCTTATTTTGAAGTCCCATGAAGTTTTTGTTCTTCTGTCTCTATCAATTTATCATGTTGTATCTTATTGGATTTTATCATATGTGATAGTATAAACAAAAATTTTTATAGACAAGGAGATAATATAGAAACCATTGTTCATTTTCTGTTAGTTGGTTCTAAATACCCTATAATACTTTCATTCTCTTTTATGGTTTTACACTGTCATGTTGTGTTTGATGCTATAATATATGGAATTATAGTCAAATATTTCAAGGAAAGAGACACTATGGTAGCTACTGTTATGTCGGGTTATCTTGTGGTGAAACACTATGTTGCTTAAATTGTTCTGTTCTGACCTGTGTTATTATGTTATGTACTCTTTTATCTTATCTCCTTCTTTTAATTTTATTAATTAAAAAAATTGGAAAATACATTTATTTCCATGTCTTGGTTAGTGAAGAAGATAGGAGTGTTTCTTTGACATGCTGATTTCATAATCAGATATTTGCCCATTGTTGGGTTGCAGGATTATATAGTAATTTTGTTTTTAATTTCTTAAGGACGCTGCACACTGTTTTCTGTAATGGCTACACTAATTTACATTCTCATCAATACTATGCAAGTATTCCCTTTTCTCCACATGCTCACCTTTCTCTTTTCTTTTAGTCCATGTCTTTATATTCAAAGTGAGTTTTTCTTGATAGGCATCTTATAGCTTCATCTTGATTTTTCATGTACTGTGACACTCTCTACCTTTTTATTGGTACATTTATGCATTAGCAATGATTATTGGAAATATGATAATTAGCATAGTTGGATTGATATCTATCATTTTCACTAATGTTTTCTGTATGTTGCCCTTGTTCTTTATTATTTTCATTTTCTACAAACTTTCTATCTTTTGTGCTTGCAATTGACCGTGTCATGATTTGATTTTTCTCCTTAGCATATCAAATACATTTATTCAAAAAGTTTGCAATATACATATAGTGTATATTTACTAATCCGTGTCTCATTTCAATTAACACTGCATCATTTCACAGCAGTGCAATTAAATTATAGTAGCAAAATTTTAATTTCTTCCTCTTGTCCCTGCATCATTGTGACCCTTTATTTCACTTATATAAAAGCATGAATGTGTGCTTATCTAATCATACTGTTGTTATTGTCGTGACTTACCTGCTGTGCTGATTAAGACACAAAAAGGTTTTGTTTTACTTTATTTCTCCATCAATATTTCTCTTGTATGTAGGTCTGAGTCTCTAACTCATAGCATTTTTCTCAAAAATCTTCAAGTATTTCTTATAAAAGTACTAGTAATGACTACTCTCAATTTTTATTTAAGAAAGTCTTTATTTCTTCTTTACTTTTGACTAACAATTTAGCAGAGATTCTAAGATTTTTCTCTCAATATTTTAAGTATTTCATGCAATTCTTGTTTTTTGTATTATTTCTAAAGAGAAGTGTGGTATAGTTCTTATCTTTGTTCCTTTATAAGTAAGGTAACTTTTCCTATGAATTATTTCAAATTTTTTAAAAAAAATTCTGATGTTTGATATTCAAACATAAGGCTGGATAGAGTATTTTTAGTTTTTTACATTTATCCTGGTTAGTGTTCCCTGACATTCTTGCATTTATGCTTTGGAGTTTGACATTAATATGGGGAACTTCTCAGTGACTGTGGATGCAAACATTTCTTTTGCAGGTTTCTCTTTTACTTCTCTACAGTTTAATATTTTGTGACATCACACCCTTTTTTCCCAATAAACAACTGTCCATTGAAACAAAGTCCATTGAAAACAAAAGTTTTGATTACTTTTTATGAGTATTTTAAAAAGTAAAGATTTTTTTTAAAACTCAGCATATTTTCCTACAGAAATTCTCTATAGGGGCTGGAATATGTAAATTTCATTTTTACTGACTTTCAAATACATTCTTATGACTATCGTTAATTCTGCATTATAATTATATCTTCCTCTAATATTGTAAAACATGAATACTGTTATTATCGCTCATCAGTAGTCATGGAAATATGTCATCACGATCCCAATCCTCCATAATTGTACTGTCAGTAACATCATTTCATATGTTATTTTCAGGAAAAAATCACAAAGGAAATGTTTGAGTGCAGAGCTATTTCCTCTGGAGGTCAGGCAGTCACTCATATGCTTAGTTGACCTTAAAGTAGGGTCTTTTGTTGGCCAATGATCTTGGAGTTGATGGTTACTAAAGTGAAGAGGCCTCAAGTTATTGGAGACTTTCACTCCACTCATCCCACAATCATCCCTTGAAAAGAAGCTGGTGTGTTTTTGTAAGGATGGTGGGAGGGGACTATGTATGGGGATTAGAGACAAAAGACTAGAGAGAAGGAACTCTGTTATGCTCAGTTGAGAGCAGAAATGAGGACCCAGGAAGACACATCCAATGTCAGCTGCTGCTTTCTCTTAGTGTGCCTGGAATACACCAGACCCAGAGTTTCACTGATGCCCAAGGTCCACCCAGTTACCTCCCCATTATTTGCTTGAGAATCCTTAGGGAAGCAATCATACCCCGCACTCATAATGACCAATGATAGGAACATGGGGCAGTCTGAAAGTGACCCTAATGTCTGCAGAAGTAACAAATCTGTCCCAGGCAGTACACGTGGCTGAAATGCCCTGTAATGAGCTCACAAACCTCCACTTCTCTCCTTCCACTGGCCTAGAAGTTCTCACTGAACAAACACGATTAGCTAGGACTGGGGAGACTCAGACAGACCTTCATTCTGTCACAGTTGCTAGAATGATCTCTTCATCTGGCACCTCTGGTATTTCAGCCTAGTGATGCATCTCTTTGTGTTTAAGAAATCATCAATTAGAAGTGCTGTTTTTGATTTTAGCAAATGTGTGTGGCACAAAAATGATGGAAGAAATAAACCAACAGGTAAAATAAAGACTTCAGACTATGGTAACCAGATAGGCCCATAACAATCATATTACTTGCTTGTTGAGTGTGGTAGGCTGAATAATGATCCTTAAACATGCCCATTTCTTAATCCGCACAGCTTCCAAATATGTTGTGTTAGATAGCAAAGGTACATTACACAGGATGCCAGGATCCTGCGATGGACTAACCTGGATTATCTGGTTATGTCAAACAATCACAAGGGTGTGTACAAGAAGGGTATGAGAGAAGTCAGAGTCAGAATTGAGAAAAATTCACAGTCAGGGAAGGGGTTAGAGTGACACACTTTGAAGAGGGAGGTCATAAGCAGGGGAATACAGGAAGGCATTAGACACTGAAAATGGTAAGGAGACAGATTCTCAGCAACAAAGCCTCCAGAGAGACTGCAGTCCTTCACTTCAGCCTGATGAAAGTGATTTTAGTCTTCTGGGATCCAGAAGTGTAAGGGAATACACCTGTTCTGTTTTAAGACACTGGATTTATAGTAACTGTTACAGCAGCAACGTGAAAATGTGTTCATTGGTGTAGCATGGTGCTTTCTACAGAGAATCCCCACAAGGACTTGTTGAAAGCAGTTTTCAGGTTTAATCTCCTCATGCTAGTTGCAGAAGCTTGGGAAAGTTGCTAATCGTTTTCTATCAGGAAGGTTAGCCTGTATTCTTCCCATCTCACAGCCTATTAAATGAGGCACTGTGACTGAAAACCCTTTGGAGAGATATAAAATTTTATACAAATGTGAGATTATATGATTGTGCCAGCAAAGCACTGCTTCTCCCTCTTGCTTCTTTATCCAGAGGAGTGAAGTTCCTTTCTAGAGACAAAAACTAGAAATTGGCCACCCTTGGAATAGAATATCCATAACCCTTGGTATTGAGAGATGAGCCCTCCTAAATGTCTCCCTGCCCCAGATCATTCTGCAACTGCCAGTTATTTATTCCACAAGCAATAATTGAGAACACAGTCATTTACTGACCCATTCATGCATGTAAGAAGTGTTTATTGAGCATTAGTAGATAACAACATCGTGGTAAAATTACAATTAAGCCACGATCAGACACAGTTGCTGAAGAAATTCACAGTTTGCTGAAGAAATTCAGGACCCATTGAAAACTGCAGTCACAACACAGCATCCACGCAGTGAATATAGGATGCAAATACCTGCTGAGTAAAGGGACAGTTTTTATTTAGGAAACCTCTCCACATGGTTGAGAGCAATCAGATGAATGCTTTCACCCACTTCAGACTCATACATCACATATCTCTAGCAATGCTCCTGAAGGTGCTTTGCTTAGGAAGAGCTGAGTTTGGAGATGGACCGGCAGAAAAGCCTGAACATGAGAACCATGAGGACGGTCCTGTTATCTAGAGAGTTTGTGGCCTAAATTCTTTGTCAAGAAATTCATTCTTCCCCCCACACAGCTCCTAATGAAGCCGCAGCTATCTTGTGACCACCCAAAGCTTCTTTTACAAAACCTGGGCTATTTTGATTGTGTAAGAAGACACAATGATATTTGCTCAAGAAGTCAAGAAGGGCAAGGGTGAAGGTGGCCTCTGACATATGGAAAGCTGTCAGTGTTGCTCTCTTCTCCAGCCCTTATCCTGTTTCTCATCTTTGCTTTTCCCTGCTAGTGGCTTCTTTCTTTTCTTCTACATGGGGTTTTCTTTCTGCAGAGATAACTTCAACCATGGACAGCTTGGGCCCAACGGTGTTTCTACCTAGACATCTAAAAGGAAAAGGAAATCTCATCATCTCTACTTAAAATTCCAATAAGGATTGCAAGGCCCATTTCTGGCAAATGCTGTCTTATGAGATTACCTGTTAGTTTAAATTCTGTTTGCGAGTCATAGTTATTAAAAACCATACATATAAGAATAAATACTTATATCCTCCCTTTTTGTTATTGCGAGTTGGCAAATCTATGAACGAGACAGCTATCAGTCAAAATTCTAGAAAGGAAAGGAGTCATTGATGGTGGTGTTGCCTCTCCTTGGATTGTCACAGTCACCCTCTTGTGTGTTTTAAGATTTCCTGATGCCTGCAATTGGAATTATCGTGCAAGGTCTTCATTAACATTCCCTAAGAGCCAAAGACAGATCACCAGAAAACCTAAAAATATTCCAAACATGAGGACTATAAATGTAGATTGTGATAGAAGAGTCTGAGATAAACCTACTGGCTTTAGAGAAAATGATGCTGAAGATGCCCTGTACCATGTCTATGTGACTACAGGATGATGGTGCTTTCCTCAAGGGTGTGAGATGGTTCAGTTGGGGGCTTGCTAGAAAAAAGCCCAGAAATCAGTTTATGTAAAACCTTGGGCCACTAAGGAGCCTCAGACAAGGGCCATCTCTTCTCTGCCTGAGAGCCAAGGAAGGATCTCTGTTGTGCCTGAATAAAGAAAAATTGAGAGTATCAGCACTGGGCCTGACCTGCATGAAGCAGAATACATTAAATGGTAGGAGTCACTTGCTGCTTTGTAGGGTTAACTATACTGAATAAACTGCGTAAGTCTTAGTTCCTCTTGTAAGGCATGGGAGACAAGTTTGGTTATCCTTGGGGATGTTCTGATCATCGTTAGGGGTAAAGAACTTTACCATGGGTCTCTTCCCACAAGGCACTAGTCAGGCTTAGAGTTATCAGTGGTTGCAGGCCATGTTTAACAGAGTTTTAAGAGGCAGCGATGTTTGCTCTATGAATGTGCAGACTACTCCATTCTAGCACTCACTATGGGTGGCAATCTGTTGCCTTCCTGAGAATGAACCTTCCTCAAAGCCACATGGCTGCTGAGACAGCTTTTGTTGTTGCTCAGCAAGTAAATGACCACCTCTGCAATCAATGGATTTTTAAAATAGGATTTGTTCTCTGCAGTATGTAAGTGACTGCCACGGGGTGGGCACACTTTGGGACCTGTTTATTCATTTGCCTGATGACTTCAAAACAACAAACACAAAAACAAAAAAACTTCCTACATAAAGCAAAGTCCTCTAGTGAAGGATCCAGAACTACTCCTGTGACGACTAACTGGAAGGCTGGCCCAGGAAAGGTAAAATGACACACATGTAACGCTGTAGTTGTTTTAAGATCCGGGTGGACGGAGGATATTTTATGAATTCATTATTATTTATTATGAATTATTATTCATCTGTTTCATACTTGTGCTTTTGATTTTCACGTGTTTGACAACTGACCTGGAAACAGCCAAGATGTCTCAGATGGACCAAGGATGGCGTGATAGTTAATAGAGATCATTTCTTGGCTCTACCCACCTAGAGTCACTTTTGATCACCAGGTTGGCTCGGGGGTCACTGGGTGGCTCAGGGGATTTGTAACTTCATACTGTGAGAATGAATCCTGACTCTTTCTGGGAAAGGATGCTTTCCTGGATCTGCTTTTGGAATGCTTGTGATGGCTTTAACAGCCTGACCATGAGATCAATCACAGTGATAGAAAGTGGGCCCCCTGGGCTAGCTGATTCTGAGAGGTTTAGTAAGATGTCATCTGCAGAAAAGCCTTTAATCTTTATGTTCAGAACTCAGCAAAATCGGTTGCCTTTGTCTACAAGTTGCAACCACTTTGAAAAAAAAAAGACTTTCAAGCTAAAACATTAATTGATTATATTTTTTGTACTGATTTTTCTCATATTATGTACAAGATTTTAACCTCTCTCAACCATTCTTTCTAAAAAAATGAGGCTTGTTATGGGAATTAAATAGTATGAAGTTTTTAGCTTAGTTTCTAGCAAACAAACTCTTTAAACATATTTACTATTGTGGAAATAATATTAAAGAAAATAGAATTTGACAAATTCAGTTACCTACAGCCTGAAAAGCTAGAAAAATGACTCCATTTTCCCATTTCAATTATATACTATAAGGAATTTTTGGTATATTATATTAATTTGGAACACTTTGGTGGATTGTTTGGAAAAGTCAAATTTTAGTTTTCTGAGAATGATTCATCAGCATAAGTCATTAATTTTAACTCTTTAAAGAATAGAATATAATAGGAATTTATTAATTAGACACTCATTTATGTGTTTTAGGCGCTTGTTAAGCATAAGCTAGCTGATAGGTGTAGAATGTCTGATTTCTGCAGCCATGCTAACATATAACAAAGCAGTTCCTTTCCACTGTGGTGGAAACTAAATTCCTACATCTGTTTAAATCACAAAGAAATGTTTTGACATAAACAAAATCCTTCACTTTGTTCTTGGTGTTTGGACCATGACTTACATCTTTTTGCTCCTTATAATTACTGTTGAAGGGTTAGATTTCCTGTGAACTTTGCTTTTTTGGTCTCAGTGATTGTCATCTTTTTAGCTCTTGTGAAGGAAAGTGTCTCAGGACGTTGAAAAGTTTAAATCACACAGACATACAGTGCTGTCTAGAGATATACGAGTAATGATGGAATGACTGGTTTTTTGGAAAGAACAGTGTCCCTGGAGCCAGATAACACTGTGTTTGACTCCTCTTCCAGAAAGAGTGACTAAGGGCAAGCCGCTATCCATCTCTGAGCTGATTTCCTTGACTGTAAAGTGGAAAAATACTTTGTTAGTGCACAGGTGTGAAGAACAAAGAAGATTCCTGCAGCTTGTGATGTAAAACCCCAATATGTGTTGTCCACTGGTAGGATGATAATTATGCATCTAATTATTGTAAACGGGTAAGGTCATTGTGATAACACTGTTCTGCAATAATGTATATGAAGCAATTACCACAGTCCCCGGTTGCAGAGCATGCACTTGGTAAATGAAAGACATTAGTATCATTAACAATGTACTTCTTGGAGTGTAGTGGAAGAGGAAATAATCTAGTGTGCTAATAATATTGCCTCTCTTAGGACTTTGGATAAACTAATCTCTGTTCTTCTTGAAAGAGGAAGGAGGAGGAGGAGGATAGAAGAGAAGGAGTTGTAGAGAGAGGAAGGAATGATAAAAGAAATATAGGAAGAGGAGCAGTAGGGGAAAGGAGAAGAAGAAATAGAAGAAGAATAAGAAAAAGAAAGAGGAAGAAGGAGGAGAAAAAAGAAGAAGAAGAAACGGAGGGAAAGAGGTAAAGATAATAACTGACATTCATGGACACTGTCTTTATACTACATATACCAGGTATGGTCTTTGGTATGTTCTCTTATTTTTTTTTTTCAATAAATCTATGAGATGATTAGTGGACTGATCTCCACACCTTAGTTCAGGTCTCTGCAAGGAGAGAAATGATAAGACAATGCCTGGGCAACTGAAGTTTAGCCCAAGTGCCCCAGGAGGTCACTGGATGTTCCTGTAAGAGCCACTAGATGTCCCAGTATCAGCTTATGGTGAACAAAGTCATTCCCATTTCTCTTGTTTAATGTGCAGATCTGTCTATTCTAACTACTGAGAATGCAGTGCAGTGCAATGCATCCTAGAGGGTGCTACACGTCCTCTCAGGGTGTCATTTCCAAGCTGGTGCCTCCAGTGTGCATTCAAAAAGTGTTTCCATTGCTCTGAGTGCTGTGGTGTAGATAGGATGGGTGGAGCTCAGCTCCAGTGCTCTCTGCTTCATATCTTTCTCTGTGAAGTAGATTCCTTGGTCGGAAGTGAGAACATTTCCCTAACAAAGCCCACCCCATTATGATCCAAAGAGGAGCTCAAAACATGCTATGGGTCTTTGCTACCTATTGTCAGACTCCAAAGAATTTGGCTTCATAAGACTTAAGCAGTGGTGGGATATTAGGAAACAAGTGTGCAGGTGGTTCTGGAGGGAAGAGATATGAATGCAGATAACAATGCTAAGTACTGCAGAAGGGACACACACAAGAGGCTGGCTGCTTGGTGCTGTGGGCAGAGGCTCCCACAATAAGGAGCACAGAAGAAGGGTATTAACTGCAAAAGAATGAGTCCTGGCACCCAGGAATCCATGAAAAAAATTCTTACATCTGGCAGTCTTCTTGAACCCAAAGCAAAGAAAAAAAAATGCAAATCCAAGAAGCCATTGTAGAACTTTGTTGCAGACATAGACCACTTGGTCCAAATTTCCATTTTATGTAATAAGAAAGTTCGATTTAGGGACGGGATTCATAGTCAAGGGAGAGACACTTCATGCACTTAGAAGAAAGCGAAGGTGGGGGAAGTTGCATAGACATGGAGTTGTGAAGTTTTCTGAGTCAGGATGCAAGGTTTCTAGCATAGAGGACAGGGATTGAGCAAATTCCAGCACAGAAAAAGTCCAGCAAGGCAGAATAAAGAACGTTGGGACATCAAGAATGGCAAAATGCAGGTCATGTGGAAGCTCTGTGCTGTGTCCGAGGATTTGTCACACTGTTCCTTCTGCTCAGTGCATGTAAGACTTTTAATAATAAGTAGAAAAGCACACAGCACAGGCTTTGTGGGCGAAGCTAGGGTCAGCTGTAGCAGGTATAACAAATGCTGGTGACGTAACCTTTGCAGATGTGAGTTGCTCTGTGACTGCACATCTGAGCTTGTGTTTCAAAGTGTCCCTGCCAGTTGGTTTTCCTCTGAACTATATAATTCAAAAATTAGCATGGGAATGGAACCAATAAAAGACTTGGGTTTATGTGGCTATGATGGCATGTGATTGAAGTAACTCAGGGAAGACCATCAAAAAATATATGCTTGACTTTAGCTTTTACAATGAAGGATAGATTTTTCATTTAAAAAGGCCAACATGATTGGGAGAAGCAAGCAATATTTATCATCATTCATTAATTCCTTGATGTCCATCCATCCATCCATCGTGCATCCAAAAGTTGCTATTGTGGGCTAAATACTAGGTACTAAAAAAGCTACCAAAGCAACACTTTTTATATAGCATGGGTTGCACGACAGAATCTCTACATGCTCATTTAATTATCATTAAAATGTACTTGGGAATACAAAGATATGTAAAGAGCTCAAAGATGTCACGTCCAACTAGAAGGAGCACATATCTAATTGAAATAGATAATAAATTGTAAAAGAGGCTAACAGAGATTCCTGCCTAGGATACTGAGTATCTCTCAGTCTCCTGCTGGGGGTAGGGAAGCCTCTCCAGGGGAGATCAGGACAGAGGCTCCTATGGAGCCTGGAAGAACAGCAGGACGGAACAGAATGTGTCTGGCTGTGGAGTCAGCAGAAACTAGCTTCAAATCTCTGCCCAGTACTTTGTTTGTTGGGGCCTCCATAACAAAATAGCATGGACTTGGTAATTTATAAACACTCAAAATTTATTGCTCGCAGTTTTGGAAGCGAAGTCCAAAAACAATGCACTAGCACATTGGGATTTCGTGGAGGCTTGGTTTTTGTTTCGTAGATGATGTTTGCTTGCTGCGACCTTGCATGGCAGAAGAGATGCATAGGTTCCCTCTAGCTTGCGCTCTTTGTCTCTCTCTCTTTCTCTCTGTCTCTGTCTCCGTCTCTGTCTCTGTCTCTGTCTCTCTGTCTCTCTCTGTCTCTGTCTCTCTGTCTCTCTCTCTCTGTCTTTCTGTCTCTCTGTCTCTCTGTCTCTGTCTCTGTCTCTGTCTCTCTCTCTCTCTCTCTCTCTCTCTCTCTCTTGTCCTTCTGCCTCAGCCTCCCAGCACAAACTACAGGTGTGCACCACCATGCCTGGCTCAGGTTTCTTTCACGAGAGCACTAATCCTATTCACAAGGACTCTGCCCTCACAACCTAATCCCCTCCTCCTGGAACACTCCTCTCTCCTTGTTCTCGGATAACTTCCACTCAACCTTCAGATCCTGTATGCTTCAGAAAGTAAATTTTGGCTGCTCGAATTCAAGTAATGGACCTTTGTGCTCCTAAAGTATCCCCAAGCGTATTGTATTTGCTACAGTTCATCTGCGTGCCCTACCAGATGAACAGGACTGGAGGACTGGAGGACTGAGGACTGAGGACTGGAGTCTTGTCTGTTACTTGATAATTATACCTCCAAAACCTGGCACATGGTCTGAAACATTGTGAGCCCTAAATAAACAGTAGCCAAGTGCAGAATGGTGTCATGGGAGACAGAGAAGTTTACAGTTCACAGACTGATCCTCCACAGTTGACCTTACAGGGGCAGTTTTAGTGGGGAAGTGGCAGCAGGCGCCAGCCTTGAGTGGGTGATGAGGAAGTCGAGGTGGGAAGTCCACTGGCTTATCACATCCTTTCTGACTGTGTGGCTGGCCAGGAGGTTTTGACCAAGTCAGCAGTCAAATCGGGCCATGAGAGCAAGAAAGACTTAGACACATGAGTCATCTGTGCATAAGAACAGTGTCTCACAGAGGGCCAGGTGGCTAAGTCACCAACTTTAGGACCCACTTCTCTGTTAAGCTCTGGAGGTGCAATGTCTTAGGGCCACCAAATGTTTTTAGTTTTTGTATCTTCTCAAATAAGAACAACAAAGTGACTACAGACAGATGGAATGTATCACCATGAACACAATGAAGGTTATTTTCATCTTTGTATCAACACAGTAATAAAAGACAATTTAATATCATTTACGAAAGGGAGGACTCCAAAGGCCAAAGTTCCCAAGACAGTGACATGCAGCCCTGAGCAACTTTGCTGACTTTATAATCTAGTCCTATCTGTGAGATTCACTTGTCACAAACTAGGTTACCCCATTTTTTCTTGTAGCCTCTGAAACTTCCTGAGTAGACCTAGGGTGGGTGACCACGCCCTTTGACATTGGACAGGGGTGCTGGGGTCTGAAAAGGTCTTCTTGCTGGCATCTCCTGACAAAGCTAAAGGTGAAATCATTGTTTTCACAAAGAGATTGAGTTCAGTCTTGAGGTTGTTATGTTTCTACTTCTGCTCAGGGTAAAGAAGGTCTACAAGTGATGTACCATCTTTCTGGGACTGTGGCTTAGTGGCATTCTGCCTAGGCAACACAGTAATGGAAACAAGAAATAATAATTGGGTTCCATGAGGCAATTAGAAACTACCATAAATGACTAGACAGACAAATTAAACAGAGAAAATAAAAGAGGACTCTGGACAAGGATTATTTCCCCTCCAAGGAAACCCAAGAAAAACAAAGAGCGTATCAAAAACAAAAACAAAACAACCCTCTACCCCAAGAAAAGCGATTTTAGCTTGCAAGCTTATCTTTCAATAACATAGCCTTTGCTCCACACAGTGGTTCAACTGGCTTTAAATAATGTAGACCATCAAATTGGGGGGATGGATTTCTCAGTTTTCCTCAGACCCAGCATTTTAGAGGACATAAAGAAGTGCTTTTTGGTATGTGATAAAGGCCGAAGTCAAAACAAGGACCTGCAGTCCTTGAAGTCAAAACAATGTCCCAAAAGTTTCCGTCTGAAAATAATCTACAGCCAGCAATAACAAGGCATAGTTTATAGGACATGGAGGGAAAGTAGGCAGGTCTCCACAACACCCTGCTTCGTGGCTATATCTGGAGTACTGATTCTCCCCGATCAGGGATTCTGCAGTCTATCATATTAATCATTAATCCATTCATCTCCTTCCCCTCAAGATGCTAGTGATACAAATATGAGCAAAACCCCGACCCTACATGCATTGCCAGCACTTTTCTTTGTAGTCTGTACCTATTATACATTTATTGTTTATTGTCTCTCCCTGTTTTGCTGACTGCTGTGAATTTAGGGCCCGTAGAATGGCTGGCATTGCTGAAGAAATAGTTTTTCCATGATTTTTCTGAGTAACTAAATTAATGCATCAAATATTTCATAATAATTGTTAATTCCTGGCAAACTACTAAACTGAAAAGTCTGTGAGCTCTAGGCAAAGCGGTTTTTATTGCCATTTACCCCAACATTTTGATTTTGAAAGCATTCATAAAGATTAGGTAAGGTTAATATAAAACACTTTTCTTTAATAAAATCTCAACATAAATATGTAACAGGGCATTACTAATCTCTGTATAAACCTCTTATGAGCTATTTGCTTAGGTGTATTTGAACTTACTTGAACTGACAATTGCTCAAATTTATGTCTTTAATAGCTTCTAAATGTACCATTTAAAAAATATTCTGTATTGTGTCTATCCTTTTTTCTGTTTTGCTTTTAAAGTAGAAAAAAAGAATATATCATTTATAGCTAAATAATATAATTCATCTTCTATTATTTAAAATAGTCATTTCTTGGCACAAGGTGTGATTTTTCTCCCTTGGATATATTAATCTGTTTGTGATAATCTTTGCACATGTTCAAAGTTTGGTTCACCTGTATTGATATTTTAAAAGAAGACAGATGTGGATTCTAAATCAAATCAAACCATTCTCTAGGAATAAGCCATATAATCCAAATGATCTGGTGGATAGAGTTCAGCCTTAAGAACAGTAACTATTAGCTAGGTGTGGTACTGCATGCCTGTAATTCCGGGAAGCTGAGGCAGGAGGATCTCTATTAGTTCAAAATTGCCTGCACTACATAGTGAGATCCTGTCTCAATAAATAAATAAATAAATAAACTACAACAAATACTTTCAAACAAAAAGAAAAAAAGAACAGTAATTATTAAAAGCTACTATGCACATTGACTGTCTCAATGCTTGAAAGAGTGCACTAAAAAGATTCCTTTGGGAATCCTTTATTATTTTGAATTTTCCTGTATAAATTTGGGATGACTAACATATACTGTCATTGTTTGCTAATCATATGCCTTCTGGAGCCAAATAAATATTATGAATTTATAAAGAAAGTGAGTATTTGACAACAGGTAGTTGGGTTGGGGATGACTAGGACTTTTGCCATTCAGTTTATAGCCAGTAGCAACTTTGTACTTTTTGTTTATAAACTGGACCATTTACCTGGCAGTGGAGAAGAGGGTTGGGGAGTGTGTTGGTTACTTTTCTCTTGTTGCTGAAACAAAATACCTGACACCCAAACTGAAGGAAAGAAAGGTTTATTTAGCTCACAGTTTGTGGAAGTTTCAGTCCATAATCAACTGGCTCCAAGGCAAAGCAGCACATGGCAGAGGAGCAACAGTTCATTTTGGTAGAAAACAGCACAAGCAACAAGAGGAAAAGAAGAGGAGCTGGAGAGAAGATTCTTATATTATAGGTAGGCCACACACACTTGAGTTTAGTGCTCACACCCACAACCCCAGCTTCGGGCCATGAATCATTTACAAACTCTAGAAGCCCACCTACCTGATTGCATGGGGCTTTGGGAGACATCCAGACTCAGACCATAGTAGGAAGTGTGCGATTGGGAGTGGTGGTATTTAAAGCTAAATTTGCATAGCAATGTACATTAAACAAACACAATATCCATTGTTTACATCAAGGAATAGAGATGAGTTCTGATGGAAGCTTTATGAGAAAAGCAACTAAAATCGTCTAAGCCCCACTGTGGTGCTTCTGCTGGCTCAGTTCTAATAGTGCCTTGTGAGGATCTGGACCCAATATCGACAGGGAAGTCGCCTTGTCAAAAGAACCAGAGTATCCCTAGTTTTACAGGACACATCCTGGTAGTGATGATAATGGTAGATAGAGTGATCAGAAATGGCCTGCTTGTTAAGGTGACATTTGGGTACTGTCTGGAGGAAAGTGAGCGAGTCACAAGATGACAGAGTGAAGAACCTTTTAGGAAAAGGCAACATGCCCTGCAGCAGGAATGTGCTGGGAGCATAGTACATGGCCCAACTCACTGCTCTCAGGACTCTCCCAGATCATGGTTGCAGGCACAGAAAAGTTAACCTGAGGGTGCGTCCCTGTGGTCTAAGGAGCCACCTCTGTACCAACACAGAGTGAAGTGGAAGAGCTATCTTTTAAGGAAGATTCCCAAAAATTTCATAGACATTTCTGCTGACAGACCATTGGCTACTCCAAACTGCAAAAAGTGTTGAAAAGTGCACTGTACATTCTTGAACACTAGGTACCCAGGTAAAAATTATACTGTGAAATTATGGGATAAGGAGACTGGGGAGTGAGCAGTTTGGGTCACAGTAAGCAAGGTAAGAGAAGATGATGATCAATGGGGACAGTGAGAAGTAATTAGATTTTGGAAGTTAACAAAAAGGAAATGCTGATGTACTGGTTATGGGGTGTTAAAAGGACAGTTGAAGATGGTGAAGATTTGGCTTAAATACCTGAGAAATGGAGTTTCTTTTATAGAGCAGGTTTGAAGATAAAGATAATCATGAGACTGATTTCACGCATACTAATTTTGAAATAACAACCAGACGTACAACTAGACGTGTGAAGAAGCCACTTTTAGAGGAAAGACGAGTTAAATGAAGATGGTTGGTTTAGAAATAGAAACTCTGATTCCATCTGTATGGATATTGCATTCAAGCTCCACAATTTGACAAAATATTTTAGAGAATAAATGCAGGTAGGAGAGAATCAACATAAAGGATTATATTTTGAAGGTCACTTTAAAGATGAAGAGGAGTGACTAATACCAAAGGAAAAAAGACAAGAAATCAAGATAGATGCCAAGAGGAAAAGTCTTTTTACAAAAAATGAGTAATATACTGCTTCAAATGCTACTGATAAGCGGAGTAAGATATAGATTAGTAATTGACCATTTGATTTAGTAGCGTGAAGATCCTGGATGATCTGACATGGTCATTTAGGTGAACTGGTGAGGAAAAAAGCCAGAGTGGGCTCAAGAAGAATGGGATTAGAGAAAGAAGAGTGACCCTGAGCAGTGATTTTCAGGATAGATCTATGAAAGCTAGCAAATGGTGGTTGGAGGATAATGTGGAGTCAAGGTGTTTGTTGCTTCTGTTTTGTAAAGATTGGATCTATTTCAAAATGTTCTGTGTGTTCTTGGGAAAGATCCAGAGTGGAGAGAAATTTTGACAATCTAGGAAGGAGAGGAGAGCCTTGTGAAAACAAGATTCTTAAGTCGATGAGAAGAAATGGTGCCCAGTGCACATATGGCAGTTTTGGCTTTCGAATGGAATGCAGACAATTCACTAGAATGGAAAGCAAATTATGTGGGAACAGATGCAGGTTGGAAGTAGAGGAGGTGGTAGGAGCTAATGGAAACTCATTCCTGATTGTTTTTGTTTTTCTTGCTGAAATAGAATTGAAACCTATCAGCTGAGTGTGAGGAGGAGGCAGAAGAACTAGAGATTAGCAGAGAGAAGAGAAAGTATGAAGTAACTGGGTAAGAGATGAGATGAATGAGTGAACCATGGATGTGTGGATCGACTTCACAACAGTCATGAGTGAAACCGTTCACTGGAAGCTTGTGAGTGTAGAAAAAGCAGAGTTGGTTGCAACCAGAGCTGGAGGTTTGTTCAGAGAATAAACAAAAGGGAGAAGAAAGGAGAGAAAAAAGGAGAAAGATAAAAAGATGAAGATTGCATTTATGCCAGGTAGTCATAAGAAGGGACCAGGCCATCCAATCTAGCTAACAGAGGAATGGTGAAGGACAGTGTAAAGGTCTTGGGGACAGTTGATGACTACAGCCTTTCTTGAAACTGTTGGCATATTCTGCAAAAATAGAAAAGGCTAATTTTTTACATGTTGTATTAGAGTGCGCTAGGCAGCAGCTAAAATAAAATCCTAATTTCTGTGAGTAAAAAAAAATCAAGGGTTAATTATAATAGGATTTGGGCTGATGGCAGCTTTGCTCTCCTCCATGGTCATTTCAAGAACGAGGAGAGGATGGTTCTGGTACCACCCTCAGTGTGTGACATCTGGAGGTCATCCAGTGCTTTGCCAGCAGAGTCAGCCAATGGGAAGAAAAAACACACGGAGGCAAGTGTAAGAGGCTCTTCTGGGCCAAGTGCAGAAATGTCATGCATCACAGCAATTGCATTCCACTGAAGAAAGCTTAATAACATGCCTGAAGGGGAGGCTGAGAAATCTAGCTGTGTGCCCGGTCCATAGCAATGAGATATCCTCTTGGCAATACTGTAAGGATCTATAAGTTCTAGAAAAAAATGCCTTGATAGATTCTGGGTCTGTCATTCTGTAAGGAACTTTCTTGCCTATATTTATCTGTGGTCCTTGGCTTTGCCCTGCTGGAGAATATTCTTTTCCATTACCCTCCTAGGTTTCATATGAACTGTATATTGAGGGATATGTTATTAGGAATTGACATCTTTGAGTTCACTGTCTGCTGTTGCATGAGGGTAATTTTATAAATTCAAGCTTGTAGTTTCTTGAGCATTTCAGTTTTCTCAAAAATTTGATAGGCTTCTGACCTACTTGTCTCTAGTTGTTTTATGTGCTGGTAAATAAACCCAAATTATTTTCTAGACTTTTTGCAAAGTTTGCCTTTCTTCACCATCCACCTACCTAACCATTATGGAACCCTCACTGAAGTTGAAATGATCCTGGGTAGATTGGCAATGCCTTGATGTTATTTTTGTCTCTTGGCTGGATCTCTCTCTCTCTCTCTCTCTCTCTCTTCTCTCAAAATCTTATCCTTTAATATTTGAGTTACAACTTTGTCTTCTTTCATGAGCCCATCTATTTTACCATCCTGGAATCATTAATGAATTCTGAAAAAAAGGGTTAGATGGCAAGGTACCGCCTTTGATATTACCTCTTATCATTGGGCTGGATCTCCTTTTTTGCCCTAAAAAATCTTTTAATATTTAAGGTATAGAAACCTTCAGTTTTTCCAGCCCCTTGAAATTTGTTGTTGAAGACTTGAAATTTGTTGTTGTTCCACTTCAGCTAGCAATTTAGCTAATCCTTGCCTGAGTTCATTTTTTCCTTGTCATACTTGGCCAAAAATAACAACTAGCAGCCAACACATACTAATATTCTGACTCTTCCCAGTAGCTTTTCCTAGAGCTACTAAGGTTTTGGTCTGCTTTCTAGGTTACTATGGATAATATTTTTAAAAGTGTTTTTCCCGTGGTTACATGGGCTCTTGCTTTCTGGTCTTTGATATCCATATTCCTGCTTCCATCTGAACTCTAAACTAATACCATCTATTTTAGGCGTATACTATAGCAGTCACTCTTAGGGTACATATTCCTGTATTGATTAGGGAAGGTGGTAAAGCAGGAGACCTCTAAAATTCAGTGGCTTAAATAACAAATATATTCCTCTCGCAAGGAGAGCTCATGTCAGCAGCAGCTGTGGGGTAATTTTCCAGGGATTCTGGAGTGGTGGTGAGATTGCAATTGTCTCCTCTTGGCCGCTGAAATTTCCTCAAGGTCGCCATCTTTCCAGCTAAAAAGAGGAAAAGCTGGAGGAGCATGCGTGGGAGGTTTTAATGGGCAAGGTCTGGAGGTGGAACGTGTTATTTCTGTTCACATTGCACCCGGGAGAACTTAGTCAACTGGAAAACTACAAGGAAAACACTGAAATCTGCTCCAGTCATGGGTACAGGAAGGAGGAATGGGTGGATGTTGTGACCAATTATGGTTCCTATCTCACACAGTGATAAAGTGTGAGCCTAAATAAATCGGACTAATTCTTCCTCTAGGATGATTTTATTCTTTGAAGTGTCATTATTACATTGGGAAAAATTAGAGGCAGTTATAAGATTTATAAGGATCAACTGAAGGAATTTTTAAAAATCATCGACATGGATTAATTATAGCAAATACCTGATAAGGATAAAATTTAATATTTTATCTGGTTGCCACAAAAGGAATAGATGGGGAGAACTCTTCCTTGAGACTTGGAGTTTCCCGTTTCTGAACATTGAGATTTCCTTTGTTCTGATATTTTCTTTTGACAAAATCTCAAGATAGGATTCAAAGGGGGGAAAATTTCAACAGGGAAGTTATTTTAAAGAAGAAATCATATATTTTTCATATACATTTCAGCATAAAAAAACAAATCCTTGCTTATGACATAAAGTAAAGTCAGTTTTCACTGGACATTCATTTGTATAGCTAAAAATATGACTTTTCCCTAAGTAGTATATAACTGTATACAACATAGATAATAGTACAGCATGCATCAAATAATGGTATCCCTCATAGGCTGTTGCTTATACTGAATTACTCAGACTTGGGAAATACACCAATTGCACCATTATAATTCCTTTTTTTCTGAGTTGCCTCATGGTGAGATTGTACCTTGTGAATGAAAATGAGATTTCCTTAACTGGAATAGAAGAATGCAAGGCCTTCTTCCTAGGAGAGGAGCAGATTCCTCCTCTTCCTGTCAGGAAAGGGTTGCAGGATGGAGGTATAAACGGCTTAACCATTTGGCTGTGTGAGCTGTGAAATAGTTTTTCCCTTCTAAAACCCAACAGGAGCTGGACAAGACTGCTATAATTGGGTTTTAGCTTGGGATCCTTTAGCTTTAGTAGTACTTAATTATGTTTTGAATGAGAAATCATCATCTTGTTTTAGAATGTAATCATTTCTCCTTTTGAATGTGTAATTTTACCACCGATGTAAGCATCTATAAACACTATATAATTTTCTCTGGTTTAAGTTTGTCTTTTAATCTGCAGTTTTGTCATATGTCTTTCTTATTCCTTGCAAAGTATTTGTTCATGAGTTTTTGAACCTGTAGAGATTCTTCTGATATGGGTTTTGCTGGTTGTATCATCATGGTATAGTTTAATGCTTTCCTCTGTCCTCTGCATTTCCTGCAATTGGGCAGTTGGAGGAGATTCAGGATTGCTGGCTTTGACAAGATTACCAGGTAATATTGTGTTCTTTCATCAGAAGGCACAGACTTGTTGCTCTTTTTGGGTAATACTATCAGTTTCTGCCATTCAATGCTTCAGCAGAGTCTAAAAAGAGAAATTTCATTTCTTCTTAATTAATTATATGAGATATTTTAATGAGGAGTCACTTCCCTTATCCACTCTTTGGTTATGAAAATAAAATTCATATAGTAAAGACAGAATGAGTAACTCATTCTTTTCCCTTTATTATATTTCAACATAATGAGAAATAAATGTAATACATCACATCATCAGAGTCAAAGGCAAAAATTGCCATGGTCATCTCAATAGACACAGAAAAAGTTTTTGATAAAGTCCACTAGTTCATGATAAAAACCTTACAGAAAATTGGAATAGATGGCATTTACCTCAATCTGATAAAAACCATCTATTGCATATTAAATGGACAAAAACTGAAAACTTTTACTCTCAAATTAGGAGCAAGACAAGAATGTCCACTGCTTCCACTGCTATTCAACATAGTCCTGGAAAGTTTAGCTGGAGCAATTAGAGAAGAGGAAGAAATAAAAAAAATGAAGATAGGAAAAGAAGAAATTAAACTATCATTATTTGCAGATGACATGATACTCTACATAGAAGATTGCAAAAATTCTACCAAAGGCCTACTAGATTTAATAAGCAAATTCAGTAATGTAGCTGGATACAAAGGCAACAACAGGAAACCAATAGCCTTTCTGTACCTGAATAACAACCTCATTTAGAGAAAAATCTGGGAAAGACCACCTTTCACAGTAGCATCTTAAAAAATGAAATACCTAGGAATCAATTTAATGAAAGGTATAAAAGACCTCTACACTGAAAACTACTCTGAAAAAGGAGATTGAAGAGGATGTTAGACGATGGAGAGAAATCCCATGCTCTTGGGTATGAAGAACCAGTATAGTGAAAATGGCTACACTTTCAAAACTGTTATACAGATTCAGTGCAATCTCAATTAAAATTTCAACAATATATCTCATAGAATTAGAGAAAAAATCCTAAAATTCATTTGAAAACAGAAGATATCTAGAATAGCAAAGGCAATTCTGTGCAATAAAGGCAAGGCAGGAGGCATCACAATCCCTGACTTGAAATTATGCTATGAAGCTACTGTTATAAAATCAGCATGGCACTGGCAAACAACAAAACAAAAACAGACCTGAGAATCAATGGAACAGATTAGAAGATGCAGACAGCTACAAAGACACTCAGCCATCTTACCTTTGACAAAAGGACTAAACATGTTCACTGGAAGAAAGATAGCCTCTTTAATAAATAGTGCTGAAAAAATTGGTTTTCCATATGACAAAGACTAAAACTAGATTTATGTCTATCACTGTGCACTAAACTAAAGTCAAAGTGGATCAAAGATATAAATATTAAAATAGAAGCACTAACTCTACTGGAAGACAAAATATATAGAAATCTTGATGACATAGGGGTAGGCAAAGAGTTCAGGAACAAACTGCAAACTGCATGGAAAGTACTTCAAAAAATCAACAACGTGGGTCTCATATTATTAAAAAGTTTGTGCACTTCCAAAGAAATCACCAACAGAGTGAAAAGAAAACCCACAGAATGGGAAAGAATTTTAGCCAGCAATCCCTCAGACAAAGGACTTATATGCAGAACATATAAAGAATTGAAAAACATCAGACTCCCCACCAAATTCAAAGACCATCTCCAAAAGTGGGCATGTGAGATGAACACACAGTTGTCAGATGAAGAAATACAAATGGCAAATAAATACATGAAGAAATGTTCAACAGCACTGGTCATTTGAGAAATGCAAATTAAATCAATAGTGAGATTCCATCTCACTCCAGGAAGAATGGCTACCATCAAGAAATCAACTGATAACAAATGTTAGGGCGGTTGTGGGGAAAAAAAGAACACTTCTTCACTGTTGGTGGTAGTGTAGACTGGTACAACAACATGGAAATCAGTGTGGAGAGTCATCAAAAAATTAGAATTGGAAGTCCCATTGCCTTTCTGGGTGTTTTCCCAGAAAAATTGAAAACATCATGCTACAGTGATATATGTACACTCATGTTTATAGCAGTGAAGTTTGTAATAACCAAATTGGAAACAACCCAAATGCCCATCAACCGCAGAATGGATAAAAAAGATGTACAATTTTTATACAATGGAATACTACTCGGCTACAAAGAAGGATGATTTTGAGGCTTTTATAGGTAAATGGAGGCAACTTGAGACCATACTCATAAGTGAAATAATATGTATTGACTCCACAGAAGGAGTGTAAAGATTATGTAAATATGCATTGATAAAAAAATCTAATTATTATGTAAAAGAATCACAGACAGAATAGATATGTTTGCCTGGGAGAGGGGAGAGATGAAAAGAATAGCAGAATTAATAGGAGAATTTGTTCAAGTTGTATACATTCTGGATATGTCAGCCATTCAATTCAGACATTAGAAATTTTATTCAGGAGACAAAATCAGGTAAAGTATTGCTAATTAACATGTCAGAGCAGATGAGAATCCAAGCATAGTGTTGGCTTACTGTTTCTAGGGGAAAGACACACTGATCATCATGCTGATCATTTTGGGTGGTTGTGGAAAAATTGCATTTAAAAAGATTTCTTCACAAACTCCAGAGAAATATTTGCTACACTGTGTGATCATCAGTGGCACGTGAGAAAGAAAATGGCAAAAGGACAGAAATGGTCAAAATTCAAGTTAGGAAACTAGGATTCTAGGGAGGAATGAGCAGGTACAGACGACCACAGCCTGGGCCACCATGGTGGAATGCATGAACATCATGTCATTTGCTCAAGGACCAGAGCTCAGGAGAAAACGTGAGATGGAGACTCAGGGCTTCCCCATTTTTTCCAGCAATCTGGGTATTTGTGTGACCGAGGGGAACAAGGGGAGTCACACAAGAAATGACCGATGCATCAGAAACTCACAGGGAAGCAAAATGTTTCCAGATCCCCACTGATTTTGAGTTGGCATAACTGTACAAATTAATGAGTTTGACTATGATGTTTCCATACATGCATACCTTGTGCTTTCCAAAGTTTTTTCATATTGAGTTTGAAATAGCCTACATTTAAAATTGTGCAGTTGTCTAGATACACATACATTCAATCTAAAAGAGGAATTTCAAGACCTTCTTCACCCTCATTTCATAGACAAGACAACGGAGAATGTGGCCAATGTCACATATAAAGATTGAGTAGACTACAATTTTGGGACTAGAATCAAGTCTCTCGTCTCCTCTTCATATTCCAGACTTCCTTGCAAGAAAAGGCACCTTAACCAGGGTCACACTGGGTTTCTACCCTCTGGCTAGGAGATGCCAGCTGCTGCTCAGTCTGCATTCAACTTACAGAGTCATAGCGCCAATGTACCACCGAGAAATTCAGCAGGAATTTTTAACTATCCTACTTCCTACCGTCCTCAGATAGATTATTCCAACTCTCAACAGGGAATTTTAGTTTCAAGGAGTGAAATCAACCCTGCTATGTCATTATACTACATTAATATGATTTGGGAATAAACACCCATACACTGCACAACACCTTGGGCACAAGCCACAGCTTTAAGTGCCTATGTACAAATTCCCAGAGACAAATGTCATTATTATGTTTTACAAATGTACACTAATTTTAAAAAAAGAAATTTTAAAAAGAGAAAAATGCTCATTTCTATATGACAGAGTGTTAAAAGAGAAAAACGTACTTTGCCTTTTATTTAAAAAGTAGGTAAATTTAGAAGTTATCAGCATGTGTGCTACATGTTTGTGTCTCCTGGTCATTTCTTTTTTTAAATTAAGATTATTGGTACATTTCAGATATGCATAATGGTCACATTCATCACCAGGAATTTGTACTCGTATATGGAATATTTTGATTCCTCCTTTCCCCCCAATCCTCTCTCTTCCCTTCAATCCCTCTTCCCCGCCCTATTTATAAAACTTTGTTTCCATTTCATCCTTTCCTTTGTTTTTTTTCTCTTCCCTTCCCCCACCCTACTTCCTCTTTCCTTTGAACAATTTCTTCTCATTTCACGATGCCTGTTGTACATTTTGGTCCTTATTTACTCTTTCAGCTTCTCACATCATGGAGATACATATGCATTTTATTTATTTCACTTAAGAGTACGGTCTCACGTTGCATTTATTTACCTAGACATGTCTCGTTTATTCTTCTTAACAGTAGAGTAGTACTCCATTGTTTGAAAACCCACATCTTCATCAGTTCCTCGGGTGATGGGCATTTTTTATTTAAAAAGATTCCATGTATCAGTAGTTATTGCAACATAGACCTGCAGGAGCATTTCCCAAAGTGACTCTCAAGATTATTTGAGAGACTTAATGAGAACAGGCAGAGAGAGATACGTTCTATACCTCATCTTTTGGAACGTTACCATGCACATTAAGTGCTTTGGAAATCCTTTCATTTAGCCCATTTCCAGAATCTTTTTGATAATGAGACCCTTGTTGATTTCTTTTTCATTTATTTCTTTAGAATTCAAGTTTCACAGGATGTTCTTTGAGCATTCTCCTTTGTAATTACTCTTCAGAAACTTAACATCTTCAGGAACTTAACACGGATGGGTGTTTTTGGTCACACCAGTTCTGTGGAGTGTCACACACTTGGCTTTCCTTGTGAGCCTCTCCCCAGTGTGACCTCTTGACATCAGGACATTCTCTTCTGTCACAAAGTGACAATATCTTCCTCCTTTCCCCAATTCCTGGATGTCTACTCTCTGTGCACAGACCACGGATGAGACCCAGACCTCTGTAGTGTCCTTCCTCATCTTTCATCTCCTGCTCCCATAACTTCCCAGGTCACTCAGAGAGACCTTCCCCTCACACTCTGTGCCAGTGAGAAATCCTTACCCTAAGTATGCAGTCCAGGCTGTGGGAGGGAAACCTTGAGGCTTACAGCAGGTTGCTTTCCCTTGTTTCTGTTTCTATGCATTTATTTTTGTATTTTATTTATTTTGCATTTTCTAATCCACCCTCTCAAAGACTTATCTATTTCCTCTGCTTGTCATATACGTTGGTTATTGGGCATTTTCCCAGGAGAACTCACCTCTTACCGAAGGAGTTTATTAAAGTATTTCTATCAAATTAATGGAGTGCTCCTTCAAGAAAAATTCCAATTACATGTTCATATATGGTTATTGAAGATTTTATATATATATATATATATATATATATATATATATATATATAACTACAATATATCCTATATTAAGAAAGATGACAATAATTGTACATTCAGTCCTTTCCCATATACTTTCTTTCTTTTGGATGTCTACAAGGATGGTATTTAACAAACCTGGCTGCATATTACAATCATATGAAGAGTTTTTAAAATGCAAATATCTGAGTTTTACTGGTAGAGATTCTGGTTTATTTACTTGATACCAGGAATCAAACTCACAACCTCATGCTTGCCAGGCAGATGCTGTGCCACTAAGCTAAGCCTCTGGCCCAGAGATTCTGATTCAAATGACAGAATTTGTGCATCAGTTTCCCAAGTATCCAGGTAATTTAATTGTACACATCAGAGGACAGTATCATTATTTATACCACAGTCAATGAAGGTGAGGATGCTGTAGGTAACTTGATCATCAGAAACAGAAAATACTTAAATACTCCACCAGTAATTAATAAACCTGATCACCTGTAATAGCTACTTAGCTATTTGCCTGGCCACACATAGCTCTTCATGTATAGATTTTCTTTTAGATGCTCAGAGAAGTGTAAAAATAATTTATCCTAGTTGCTGTCCACAGCACTCTAGGCTTGTGAGGGTGGGAAAGTAAATCTAGAAGATTTAGATATTTTATAGATACATCATTAGTATGATGTTACACTTAGAAATTTACAGTCAGAGATGGATGGTCCACTCTAATGTATGCCGCAGTTATAACTCACCTATCTCTGAGGTTTCAGGAGGCAGACTCTGGCTGTGATTCTTTTTTTTTTTTTTTTGCTGTGATTATTAATGAAGGTGGCTGCAGTAGTACTCTATTGGCAGTGGTGATCAGGGACCACATTGATCAAGGCAGCCCTGTTAGATAAGAGGGCAAGCAGCTCCAGGTCTTGTCGTTGACTGTTTGCTCTGAACTGCCATCTCCCCATATCAACCTGAGGAGTAACTTATCCTCTAAGACCCAGAACAGATGCCACTTCCTCCCTCCTTGGAGCCTACACAAAACTCTACCCTGACCTCATATGATACCATGCATTTTCCTTCTAGATTTCCTGGTCCCCAAAGGCAACATCTTATGTCTTAATTTTCTTTGCATCAATGGGACTCAATAAAATATCTGTACAGAGCAAGGCTCAAATATGCTTATGATACTGCATATAAATTTCCTGAAGGCTGTAATGTCGACCATCCAACTTGAAATGAACTTAAAAAATCCCATATCCCTTACAAATCCAGATGGTAAGAGGAGTTATTAGCAATATGCACAAATAATAGACCTCAAGCTCTGCTTTGGTGACACAGCAACTATGAGGTAAAATGATTTGAAAGCCATTGCTGAGCAAGAAAAATGGTAAGAGGGCGCCAGATACGGCATCATTGTATTTAATTAGACTCATGATGAAAGCTCTTTACTAAAAAGTTTGCTTAAAAATACTCTAATGTCTTTTCTAAATCTCCTGAAAGTGTTTCTTTACAAGTGAGTGGTACTCTTTCCAACACAGGACCAATGTTGTGGGAGTCAACTAATCTTATTGCTTCTTTGCTTACCTGTGCTGGGGATCTCACAAGAACTCAGGGAATCCAGCTTTTGTCACTTTTTCCAGAAGACATGAGCTGTTCTGATCCACTAGCTTCTGAGAATAATTCAGCAGAAAACTTGGGGCTGCTAAATCCACCTATCTTATTACCAGGATGTAACCCCAATTCTCAGGGGGTTTAAGCCCAAATGACTTTGGAAGTGAGGCAGACAGGAGAACGGGCTGAGTGTAGCCTGGTGGGTACTGGCAGAGGCTGGCAAGTGGAAAAAACATACACTCTACTGAAAGGCATCCAAATTTAAAAAATTTCAGGCAGCTGGGCCTGCCACACAAAATATTTTCATAGGTCAATTTATCCATTTGGTTTCTCCTGCATTCTCACCCTACACGTCTCTGCACTCTCCCTCCTTGTCAAACATAATTTTAGATCTGTTAACCTTCTCTTGTTTTATACCTAAAACAACTAAGTTTGCATTCAGCCTAACTTGAATGGCCTTCATCTCACACCTAGGCCACATGCCTCTCACCTCCTAACTTGGACTTCCCCATGGCTATTGCTGCAGACCTCTGCTCAGCACAGAGAGCTGCAAGAGCCTAGAAGTACAAGGAAATTAACAACCACCCCAGGGTGAGCCTTTAACCAATGGGAGATGGGAGACTGATTAGTAGGTAAAGTATTCCCACTTTCTGTTTCTCTACCGGCAGAGAGTCCTGAGATGTAGTTTTTATAGTTTCTTGGACAATGAGCTATCAGTGAGCACTCCATCCTCAGTGACAGTATGCTTGCCAAGCAACCTTCATTAGCTTTCCTTATGTCCCGTCTTTCTTCTGTTCTTCACCCCTGATCTCTGGAATTACACTCAAGTTTCTTGTCTTAAAATATGCTTTTTTGAGTAAGCCCAGTCAAAAACAATTGGTGTCAATGTTGGCCCTATAAGTCAAATTACCTGGATGAGATTTTCAAACTACATTACTTAGTGATCTAATGGCAATAATGAAATAGTTCATTACTAATGCTAAGTGAAGTGATAAGATGTGGCCTGCAGTAACACTATATATTGGTTAAGGTTCTTCAGAGGAACTGAATTAACAGAAATATATGTGTAATATTGTAAGGGGAATCTATTAGGATGAGAAAGGGGTGTATCTACAATGGCTACCTGTGGGATCAGTGTGTGTGCCGGAGAGTCTGATGATCCAACAGCTGCTTGACCTGAGAAGATGGAAGCCACAGACAAAAGAGAATCAAGGTTGTAGCATCAGCCCAAGGTCAAAGGCCTGGAAGCTCACTATAGAATCATTGGTGTGATCTGTATGGGAAGGGTTAAGAGAGTGGAGAGGAATGTTCAAAGGCAATGGTGAAGACTGAAGCTCTTCTAAAACAGGGATACTCTTTTTTAATTACCCCTTTTATTCTGTACAAGCTATAAACCCATTGCTTGATGCCACCCACACGCAGGAAATATCTTCTCTCAGTTTACTGACCCACGTTTCAGTTACACACAGACACACCCAGAACTGTGTTCCACTGATCTGCTAGGTGTTTCTTAATCTATTCACATTGAAATACCATGATTGATGGTTACATGTTAGAATTATAACGGCATTCACCCCAGGTTAAAGGGGTGAGGTGCAGGCAAAACATAGGCACTGCAGTATGTTGTTCTTCAGTGTTACGAGGCCAACGATGATTACGAGAATTTTTCACTAAGAAAACTCTCTTAACTGCATTGAAACACTTGGCGCAAGAAATGGAGAAGTCATGGCAGCTAAAAGCTAAGTAAAAATATTCTTAAAAAGATAGAGTGTTCTATGGTAACTTTGAAGGAGAATCATGTTTTGCAAGACTGCACTGAAATTAGGTCCAGGATCTTAAATATGTAATTTAAGCAAGTCTTATCAGTCATGTTATGGCCTGTGGGAGAGCAAGTGGGACAGCAAGGCTTTGTTCCGGATATTCAGACGGACCATGCCCACCCTTGTGAACTCTACAGGATGGCTGAAGCAAACCCCTTCAAGTTATCAAGGGAAGCAACCTCCTGTCTTCTAGATACAGTGAAAGGACATTGTCCAGGGTAGCTGCTTTTCTGCATGACACAGTTAATTCACTCCTAATACCTCTAGGCCTTCTTACAGTTAGGTCTCAGCACAGCCTGATCAGAGAAAATATAATTTTCTGGAGCAATCTCCTGAAAGCTCCAAGAGGAATAACCTACACCCTAAAGAATTTGCAGGATCCAGGAAAAGAGATGCACAGAGTATTGGCCTCGAGTGGAGAAGGTAGCTATAATACCAGGTAGACAGCATTGGTTGGTAAGAAAAAATTCACTGATAAACTGTTAAGTGCTCAAGTTATGAATTTCAATGTCAGCAAACATTTCAAAATTATCTTAAAAATCTGTTGGGATGAGTTCTTAAATCTTGTACAGGAAGATGACCTTTCATAAATGAGGTAGATGTGCTAAGATTTTGAGATATAGCATTGAAAAAAGACCAGAAGGCTCATGGAGATGGAACTGTCAGACTTAATTTATAAGGCAAGACCTAGAAATTTATCATTTCCTAGTGAAATCTCCTGAGGGAAGGCAGAAAACAGTCTCTTAACCAAGACGTAAGAAACCCAATCGATGCTCAGAAAGGTCCTGACAATTATATAAAAGTTTGATGAAAATTGTCATTGTAAAGAAAGAACTGATGATTAGAGAAGCTGCCATATAACTGGCTCCACATTATCCTTGAGCATGACAGGATTTCAGAATAGTAGAGCAGAACATCCAACTATCACAGCCATGGTGGATGTATTGATGATGGTGAGACCAAGTCAGATAGTCAATAAAAGTGTCTTAACAGGCATCTTTGGTTTTGAACAATGGACCATGGTGTCTCCAGACATGAGACAGCTAGACTGCTGGGTAGTATTGCTGAGTCATCTTATTGTATTTCTTTTTTTTTTTAACTGCTAGCTGTACTTACTGTATTTCTAAATATTAAGAACCACCAAGCAGAAGTGTGACATCAGTTACTGCAATGGAAATTTGAGGTTCTTCTTCTAGTTTCATATTTATGTTAAGACTTAGAAACCACGTATTGAAGAAAGGCTGAGTTCCCTTGAGAATAATCTTTTAATGCCCCTGTAAATGCATACATATACTATTCACCCAGTCCTTTACTATAAGGACCTGTGGAAACTTGGTACATTGTACATTGAGAGTAAATAAAGTACATACTTTTTTGAGCACTGTTAAATCTGGAATCTGATCTTTTTGATGCTAGTGAACTCAAAACTTCATCACAAACTTTAATTTAGAGTAGTGATAGTGGGTGCCAGGTGATTAATGAAAATTTAAACCTATTTATCTTGGTTATTTTCCTAATCACCAAGTACACTTTATCTTGAACACCTGGGTGGATCTTCACATTTTGTCCTTGAATAAAGGTTATTATGGTAGGAAGTATCACGCGAAACCTCTGCAGTTATGCACACACACACACACACACACACACACACACACACACACAAATATTCCTATATGTATATGTGTATTACTTCCTTATGTGGAGAGCAAGAAGCAATTTGTATCCCAGAAAGAATTGCAGAGATTTTTCCTACCATCAGAGATTTAAGGAATGGAGAAGTGGTGGTCCCATCATATCCCAATACAGTAGAATTTTCTGGGTCAAGGAGAGAGAGAGAAAGAGAATGAGAGAGAGAGAGAGAGAGACAGAGAGAGAGAGAGAGACAGAGAGAGAGACAGAGAGAGAGAAAGAGAGAGAGAGAGAAGAGAGATCATAGCAAATAATGGTATGCGATTATAAATTTTATCAGGTTATAACTCCTATTCCTAATTCAAACTAAAGTACCTTTAATGGAGCAGATGAACAATTTTTGGCACTTTGTATGCATCTCTTAATTTGAAGAATATATTCTTGAAGATCAGGGATGGTCAGACTACAGATTCTGGGCCAGCTATGTAGATAGGACTGCCTATCAGAGAACACACACTACTGAAGGGTCTGGGCATTTATGTTAGCCAACCTCTCTCACTGATAGCTTCTATACTGCACAATGGGCCTGAATGCAAAGTAATCATTTGGCAAGGATAGAGGCTGAGATGGGCTCCCTCTGATTCAGCTAATGTTGTTTTTTATGTTTTAGTTTTTATTGTTATTAGCATGTGTTTGAATTATGTAATGACTATATTCCTTGAAGGAAGTTTGTACATGCACATACCACATCTTAATGTTTTTATCCCCCTCTCCTCCATTCTGCTTCTGAAGGCCTAACCTACTAGCAGTAGAGAAAGAAGAGATTAATCTCGTGGGATAGGTTGATTACAATTGGACATCATTCATCTTCCCATGGAATGGGAGATACAGAAATTTGTGCTTATAGGAGTTGATCCTTAATGTGCATATGTGTTTGCATTCTTGTCTGCAATACCTCAGCTGACCTACCATCCAAGAGCTTACAGAATATTTGACTTGTGTACATGATGTCTCATACATCACACTAAGTGACATATTTTATAGTCAGATAAAGTAATGGGTGCATGCATATTGGACGCACTAATCGTTCCTTGTATCCTATCACCTGTCACTCAGAAGCAGCAGTGGTAGAAATCCTGTTAAAGTTTCACTTAAGAGGTTAGCTCAAGAACAACACTTAATAGCAATGGAATGCAATCTTCTATGATATGGTATGGGTGTGTGGGTAACTGGGTTTTTACATAATTTATGTTTCCTATTCTACAATCTTAGCCTCTGTAGGATTAGAAGTCTGATAGATACAGTGGATTGAGAATGATTCAACCATAAGAAATGTTGGAGTCCATTGAACACAAAGCATATTCCCACAGATATAAAGGAAGAAAAGAAAATCTATTTTTAAGGGTAATAACTACCAATTATCCTGAACAAATAGGATTGGTGTATCTACTAAGGATATGAAGAAGAGCGTGTGGAATCTAAGGGTTTCAGAATATACAACATTACACAGTATATATTATAATGTTTTATGTTATATATTGTATCTTGGTGCTTCTCTATCCAGTTGTACATTATCAAGTTGATATATATATATATATATATATATTTACAATATATATATCTCAACTTTTACTTATCTTTACCTTACTTTATCTGAAGTACATATATATATATATATATATACACACATACACGTACTATATACATATATATTCATATGCCACTATGTATAGTGATACTTCGGTTCATGTAGGTAAGTACTCAAAACATTTCCCAAGAACAAGCCATCTCCTACTAGCTTAAATGAAACAGAAGAGACAAAGAATATAAAATATGATGTAAAACGTGGTTAATGCAGTCCATCCCTTTTACAGTTAAAATAGTTCTGGGGAAAATGGCCCTGATTGTGTTCATTCTGGAAAGATGGCTTGTGGCTATGTCGGTCACCTAATGAAGAGTTTGCAAACAGAAACAAAATTTTGCCAAATGCTTCTGTTTGTGAACCAAATTGTTTGCAAAGAAAAACATTCATGATCTAAGGTACCACTGATTTGCAACAACTCTGATCCAATAAAAGCAAATAAAGTAAGTTCTCAGGTCCCTATCGTGAAGATCTTTGTCAATGCCCACCAGGGCATGAACCCATACAGTGAATGTGCTGATTGATGGTGAGGGAAATATAGACTGTTGGCAGAGCTTGGAGAGGAAAGAAATATTAGTTATGATTTCAGATCCAGCGAGAACCATGGAAATTGAGGCTGTTTTACTGACCCTCAAGCAGATTATGGCTGATCATTGCCTTGAAGGAGATCTTGTGACTGAATGGACTCCTTAGCTCTTTTCCTTGTGGGGAACTGGACATACTGATGGGGCAAAATGAAGTTTAACTGTAAAAGGGATGGACTGTATAAACCACATTTTATATCATATTTTATATTCTTTGTCTCTTCTGTTTCATTTAAGCTAGTAGGAGATGGCTTGTTCTTGGGAAATGTTTTGTTGCCTACAGATACAATCTGATAGCATTGCAACTTCTCATCTCCTGACCCAGAGCCACCCTGATGATATATCTATGAGATCTTTATCACAAGTTGGTACGTGCTCTATGGACAGGGAAGTTAATTCCCTGTGAGATAAACCTCTGACCAGTGGAAGACTACAGGGGTTAAATTACTCCTTTTATTTTTTCTGTGGTGAAATTAGAAGATGACTAATTGTTAATGGGGTTGAGCAATCCTTCACTCAGCTGCAGAGAATTCTATAATGTAGCTTCATGTTCTTCCATTCCTTAGCTTCTCACTCCTTCCTGGCATTGCATGATCTAGTTTAGGTTAGGATAATCTTCTGCCTCCCAACCTGATGCACTGGTGCCCTCTGGTTATCCCACGGTCATAATAAACACTCAGTCTAATTGCATCTTAGGTGAAACCTAAGATGGCCATCTTCTAAAGAAACATCTCCCTGCTGCATGCTCCCATGAAGGCAGGTGGTTCACCAGATACTATTTCTAGATCTTTACTCTTCTTTCTTACACTTTTAAAATATATGGCCAGATGTGGTAGTGCACGCCTACTAATCCCAGCAGTTGAGATTCTGAGGCAAGAAGATGGTCATAAATTTGAGGCCAGCCTGGACTACACAGCAAGCTCAAGGCCAACCTCAACTACATAATGAGATGCTGTCTCAAAAATGTATGCCATCCAATTAAATTACTCACTGGGCCTTTGAAATATCTTTTGTGTCAGTCCATGTGTCCCACTCCAAAAGCTATCTACCTAATTCCAGCCTGCAAACATCTTGCCTGGTTGTTTCAATATCTGTCCTTTACCAGCCTCAAACAACTCTCTGCTTTTAAGCTTGCCTCCCTCCGTCTGGACACTGAGACAAGAGTAATCTCAGTAAAGTACAATTTGGTCTTGTCATTCACTGCTTAAAAACTTTTTCATGGCTCCTTACAGAACATAATTGAAAAATTCAAATTATTAATCTTAGCTTAAAAAAAACTCTTTAAAATTTCACTTCTGTTACTTTTCAGCCTTTATCTTTTGCTGCTTCCTTCCCCACAACCAGCCCCCAATAACATTAAACTATTTTCATTTCCATAAAATGAAGCCCTGTGTATGCTGGCTTTCAAACACCCTCCTCCACCTGATAATGCATAGTCAGCCTTTTGGGTCTCAGGAAATTCTCCTTGATCTTCTGATTTTGAACTTGTGAGTTTATCCCTACCTATAGTTTGTAACTAATGTCATAGCACTCACTATACTTTATTGTTTAACTTTGGATAATTTATCAGACTAATATTTCAAGGGTCTGGTCTTTTCTCTTTTGTTAAATTGTTCATCTTTCATAATTCTATCTTAGAAAGATGGATATATCCCCCCTCAATATTTCTCCAGTGTACTTAAGCAAAATGAAATGGCATATGAACAGCACGAAGTTGACCGGGAACTTTATCTAGGATAGTTTAAATCATTAGGACAGCCTAATCTTTTTCAGCTAAGGTCTTGGTCTGTTTTATGTTGCTGCAACAAAAGAAGTCTGAGAAGCTTTGAGAGCAAAGGGGTTTATTTGGCTCATGGTTCTTGTGACTGGAAGGCCCAAAAACCTTGGTGCTGGTATGCTGGTAGAGGACCCTGGGCTGTGTAATAGGTGGCAGGGAGGATGAAGGAGGGGAGCCAACCTTGTGCAAAAGAGTCGCATGTGTGAGCAAAGAAACAAGTGAGTAGGGAGGAGCCGGGCTCATTAATTTTACAACAACCCATTTTAAAGGGAACGAATCCATTTCTGTGAGACTGGAGCCACTCCCAGGACACATGGGACAGTGGAGGGCCGAGGCCCCATGACCTAACTGCCTTCCCTTCACCATATGAATCATAGGCACAGTTGCATTGGGGAGCAAGCTTCAGGCACATATCTTCTAGGGGAGCGAAAGGTCCATTTCCAAACTGTAATGGCCAATGGTTTAGAAAAAAATAGCTTAAATTCTAAACATAGATTCAAAACCATTTATTATCCTTCTACATTGTAGTGTTTTTAAAATCCTGCGTTATTTTGTATTGCAACAGTGCATCACAAGGCTGAATACATCTACTTTTTATCATTCATCTCACTGCAGGCTTTGCATCTTATGTGATAAAAAGATTACAAGTTAGGCTTCCTAGTGACTAATATAGAATAACAGAAAAAAAGGCTGGCGCGCTATTAAAGTGGAGTCCTCACAGAATACTGATATCTCCTCTCCCAGTAAGATGTAATCTATTTGCAGTAACATATGTGTGCAAGTCTCCTGAAATTACAGGAGCAAAGCTCAACACAGTTTAGATGCTTTCTTCAAATGTTGCCGGTGGGCTCTGCTGTAAGAAGGGGCAGCCTTCAGGAGCCATGTGGCATGGTGGTTAAAGTCACAGGCTTTTGACACCAACATTTGGGTTCAAATTATTACTCTGCATTTAGTCCCTCTATTTTCACCCTCTTCAGGTACAATGCAGAAAATAGTATTTGCTTCTTAGGACTGCAGGGGAATTTAAGTAAAATATCAGATATGGCACTCCTGGTAAAATCTATACAGTGATGGTGAAACATTTAGAGACTGAATGCCTAAACCGCAACCCAAAACCCACTTACTTATTACAAAGTGCCAACTCTGCAATTAAACCTGAATGCTCAACTGATGGGGTGATGCTGGGGTGACTAGACTTGCGTGCCAACAGAGCCCTCTCTGTATGCCCACTGCAGCATGAATGCCATAGGTTCACCACAACTGATCTAAACTATTCCTTATGGCTTGTATCTAAATGTTCCCCAAAGCCTTATGCAGACATAGGTGGGGCTTTCCAGAGGTGGCTGGATCTAGGGTGTATGGTGCTGGGATTAAAGGTGCCCCATGGTGGCTATGATGGCTACCTTCTCTATGGGTGGGTAGCCTGGATGGAAAATAAGGGACAGCAAGAGGGCTCCTGCTGTACCAGCTGCCTCTGCTGCTTTGCCACTTTTCTGCCTAATGCCTTGCCAAGAACTATTTCTCCTCTGTGATGCCCCTCTGCTGTGCCACGCTGCCTTGGAGCCAGCCAGCTACAGACTGAAACATCTGCAAACCGCGAGCTAAATAAACCCTCCCTTCTTTAACTTTGGGTGCCAGGTGTCTTATTTTAGCAGTAAGAAAAGTAACTAAGACACTATCAAAAAAGACATGGCAGGCATTCCTGATGAATTCCTAAAATCCTGGATGGGAAGGACATCTGATTAACAGAGCCTTTGGAACCAGAATACTCAGGCAGGGCTGAAGGTCAGGGCACCAGAGGGAAGTAGGAGGGGAGGAAGTGGGCATGGCTATTTTCTCCAGTGTATTTCTTATTAAATTACAGCTTCCAATCTGGCATTCAGAACTCTAGGCACTCATCCTAGGAGCTAGCAAGTCAGAAATAAATTACGACAAACCTAGTTCTCTTATGAAAAACATTCTCAGCAAACTGCGGGAGAGAGATAGGAGGAAGATCCATGGCTAATGCCCTGCTTTTAGAGGACTTTCATAACTCACTGGGACACTCGGGGATGTTTTGTGCTTTGCCTAGTCATAAACAGATAATGAGCACAGTGACTCACTTGTCAGGCAAAAAACTTGATTAATTTTTTTTTAGCAATAAGCAGAATCATAGTACATAACTTCTTTAATGCTAGCCTGCAATAAGCTGAAGGTTAATGTATCATGAATTCACATCACTTGCACATGGTAAAAATCCTACCATGTGTAGAATGGGTCAAATGGTTTTAACGACTTTTCTTAACATAAGAACTGCAAGAGTATCATACCCATAAAAATCATATTACTATATTTCTTATCCTGACATGTTTAATACAAAATTAATAGTTTATCACTCTCAAGCACTTTTATATTTGCACTGAATTACAAGTATTATTAGTTGGACAGAAGAAATATTATTGTTCTCTGGTTAAAGATGAGGAAACATTCTTTGAGAAGTTATTTTATTCGCTCAAGATCACATAGTTTGTAAACAAAAGAGCAACAACCCAAAGAAGTCTCCTGACTCCAAATTAAGAATCCCAATGGGTCACTCCTTTGATGTTCACATTCCCACGTATTGTCATGTTTACCTAAGCTATTTTTAGCATAGGTGCTTAGCAATTGATGACATAGTGTAAGACTTTAGATGAGAGTGTATCTTCAGAGGCTCACAGATATCCCCTGCCTGGACCCCATGAAGATACTGGAAATATAACTGAGCAACTCACACTTGTTTGTTCATCCATTCCCGCCTGTCACCCTTTGCTGGGCAGTGTTATGCTCTTGAAAGCTGACCTTACGATTTACAACAGGATTTCTAGACCCTGGCTTCCCGGTGGTTCAAACAGTTAGGAATAGGAATTCCTATTCCTATGCAGAGAACTGGCAGGAGGGAGCTAAGGAAAGTTGGGGTATATGTTCCTTTTTCCAGCTCTCACTTTAATGTGTAGTCTCAGGCTAGCTGTGATTACAGCTTCAGTCTAACAGCCCTCTGCAGACAGCTTTCTGTGCCTCCAGGTTTGTTAACCACTCCCACCTCTGTCCCCTTTAGTGCCTTGGGTGTCTACTTCCTAACCGTTAGTACCTCTAGCTCCTGCATCATTTCCATTACTTCCTTGTACCAGGCCCTTGCCCTTGAAAATATCTATTACTCCCCTGGAATTGTCTGAATTTAATTAAGCCCTCTGTGGACTGCTCAGATCCTTCCTGCTGTTATTATCGAGAAAGAACATTGCTGAAAGTACCTATTTTCTCTACAAAGATGACCAGTTGCTACCCTCTTATAAAAGGAAATAAATCGACATCTCTTTCACATGAGAGGAATATAGGATATGTGCGTGGTGACACAGGTATATCTGTACCTCAGAAATATCTGGAAAGCCATAGTCTCTTTTCTCTCCTCCTTTTGGTAACATCATCCTAATTTTCTTTTTGGAACCATGCTTTCTTTTCCATTCATTCTCTGCAGTCAGGAGGGGACTGACCCTACTCTCCAGAACAGGTTTGGTTTAAAGATAAGAACAGAGCAGAGTCATTATTTTTTGGCAATTGGCAGGAAAGAGAAACCCTTCTCCCTGGATTTTCTAAGCAGTGGAATCTAAGCCAGGAGATGCTGGTAACCATCTTCAGCATTATATAAAAGCCAAATAGCAAAAGGTCCATCTTAGTGATGATGAAACTGCTTTCCTGCCAACATGAGTAGAGTATTTGAGTTCATCCATATCTGAAATTTCCACTAGAAGCCAGTAATCTTCTTTTTTTCATAGACAGTATGATCTGTCTCCTTCATCCAGGAGAGTCTGTGATAAAGGAAAAATCTCCTGGTCAGTGACACCTGAAACTAATTGTAGTCTCTGTTATTTAGAAGTTGCAAGACTTTTGGTAAATTATGTTGCCTTCCTGGGCACAGATTCTTTATCTATAAAATGAGAGTTTTGTACTGGATGTTCTTCAAATGGCTTCTGGAGTTGAATATAGAGGATAAACAATGGGCAGCCTTCCAGTTCAGCTAGAACTAGGGAAGATTCTTCCTGAAAGTGAGCTCAGTCTTTATTTCCCACATATCCACCAGAGGACATAGACAGCTACTGGCACCCATCCACTAAAGGCTATTATGAATCACAGCCATACTCAGCCCTTGGTAGCCCAATTGGTATTCCTAGGAGATCTCCTTTACCCCATTTGAATTCAATCAGCCAAGTACACTATGTAATTTTCATGATATCTTTCTTCAAATCTAATCAATGCATCCAATGACCAAGTAAATATGCAGTGTCTGTCAGAAGTAAAATGTCATAGTAGGTATTGTGAGTATTAACATTCTGTCTTTTGTATACCCTCTGTAGAAGGGATTGATTTCATTTTTCTCAAAACAATGGAAGAGAAGCAAAAGAGTCTCAAAGTAAAGATGAAGGAAGAATTTGAAGAGTCCTCAATTCTCCTTATTCATCAGTTCATTCTTGCACTACCCAATGACCAGGACATCATCTCTAGGTTCTTTGCAGGAGCTTTATTTTCTGCTGTAGTTTACAAGAGAATGAAATTTTAGTTTAAATAAACTGGGCTTATGTAAAACAAACAAAACCAAATTATGTTACTTAAATTGTATAGCATTTATTGAGAGGTCACCTGTTTACATACCACATTTAGATGTGGGAAAGAAACTGTTATCATCTTACCCTGAAAACCCCGTGAAAAATGAAATCCTAAATTACTTCACAGAAGGTATTTTATTTTCTGCTGGAAGAAACTCTTTTAAAGGTTAAGTAGCTTTTGAAAACAATTTTAAGATTGTACCTTTTTTGACAGTATTTCTTGCTTTGTCTAGACACAAAATGGTGCTTTCCACAAAATGGAGTCTTCTATAAGATGGCGCCTGGGCACAGAGGAAAACGATTTTCCTTCTTTTGTGGTGAAGAATGGGATAATGTGTTCATGGTGACAATGGCACTGTTCTCTCTGGTCTTTGAGAAGCTAACCTGGCTGTCCATTAGGCAGTTGCCAAAGCCCACGGCCAGTGTACTTTGTGATCTTGTAGTCTGTGAGGGGTCTTGCGTGTCCTATTTTTTATGCTCCCTCACCCTGGTGCTTCTTGAGTTGTGGATCCTGTTTGTGTCAGCTGCCTCCTCCACCCCATCCTGGTTCTAAGTTGTTTACTTGGAAGCCTCTGGCACAAGCTTCCCTCTCACAGTGGCCCGTGGTAGCACTTTGGTCCTCATCTCTCATTCTTTCCCTTCTACCTCTGAGAGCCTGTGAGAATAGTTGGATTCCTGCTCTGCTTTGTTGGAGCTGATCTATTCTCAGTTGTCTTCTTTTGCTTATTCATGGCGTATCACCATCCCTATTTTTGGATTTTATTGCAGTTTTCCCACTTTGGTTCAGGAATTCCCTAAAAGGCGATTTCCCTAAATCACAAGCAGGAAATGGAGCACAAATCCTATGTTCTCTGCTTTCTCTCTCTTTTCTCTTTCTTTCTTTCTTTCTTTCTTTCTTTCTTTCTTTCTTTCTTTCTTTCTTTCTTTCTTTCTTTCCTTCCTTTCTTTCTTTCTTTTTCTTTCTTTCTCTTTCTCTCTTGAGTTGACCCCAGATACATGTCTTGTTTTTTGCTTCATGTTTCTCTACCTCATAATTTCTTCCAGAATCAGAAGGCAAATGTACTTTATCTTTCTGACATATAGGGTATCAACAAGAAATATTTTCTTTGTTTCATGCACTGATACTTCCCTGTTATTTCCTGGGCAACAAACCAGATGTTCTGATGCATTTGGAAGAAGATCATTTAAATGAGAAGGGTAAGTGTGGTAATCTAGTATGTCCTAAATGTGATCCCTGTGTCTAGAATATGCACAACTCTATGCTAACCTCTAGAAAGGGAGCTGAGGACAGGCTCAGAGAAGATACAGAGGTGAATAAAACATGATTTTTTCACTTCAGTGACTTTTGACCCAGTGAAAGAGATGGATTTAAGCATCACTAGGGGCAGAGGAAAGCACCTGAGTCCCTGGGATGTGAGATAAGACAGAGGTGAAAATTTGCGCAAGTTCCTTAAAAAACTGGCAACTTTCAGTCTAATTTCTTCTTCTTCATTTGTAGGTTAGAAACTATAGTCCCAAACATTATTGCTTGCTGTTTTTGAGTCTTGTCTATGGCTTGGGAATTTTCTCTTAGCAAACAGCAGGCCCTAAAGTCTTGAGAGTGTGATCCACTAATATTCTTTCTCTGCAGGCTATTTGCTAGTTGTGCCTTCACTGAGAGGAAATGTACCTCTTCTGATAGATGGTGATTAGCAAGAGGTACCCAGGAGAGGGCTGCATTATGTTAAAGCGGTGGTTATCTAAGTGTGCCTCTTTGTCATCAGGAGACTTGTCAAAAGCAAAAATTCCTAGGTCCATGCTCAGGTCTACTAAATCAGAATCTCTGGGGATGGAACCAAGAATGCTATTTTAATAAGCCCTCCCATAACTTCTCATCCACACAAAACCCTGGGAAACCTCCTTAGACTCTAAAGCAGCCAACTCAATGGTTGAGCCGTTTTACTTTATTGAGGAGGAATTTTCAATGAAGCCTCCCAATGGATTCTTATAAACATTAAGTTTGGGACCCATTTCCTTAGATGATTGAATTTATACTCCACCTGCACTGCAGATCATAGGTGGACAGAATCAAAGAAAGGCAGGTCTCTTCTCTGTTCCAGGCAGGCTACCTTAGTCAAAGGTTGCACGTCTGGGAACAATGATCATGCACAACATAAATATGTGCACACACAAAAGGTAGCCTTAGTTTCTGTTCCTCACTTATTCTTCCTCCAGACTTCTCTACCAGTTGATTTGCAGTGTGCAAAAAATTATTGCATTTGTAAATTAAATAAGGTTGCTTCTTGCTTGAACTGTCTCTGTAGGTTCACTTGCTTATGGGTTAAGTCACTCAGTAGTACTCTACTGTTCTGCCACTGGTCCAGGCTACGAAGGTTTACTTGAAATTTGGGCAGCCCAAAGAAAAGACACAGAGCTGTGGCAATGTCTGATGTGCCTTTACTATCTCAATGGCATTGGGAGCAATGCTGAAGAGTCATACTCCCCTTATATATGAAACACAAAGCCAGCAAACTGTCAAAAACTTAAATAACAGCCTACATGTGTACAAGTTCCCTGTACATGTGCAGGCTACATAACACATGCTGACTCACCAGCAAGCAGGAGACCTAGCTGAAAAGCTTGAGCTTGACCAACTTGAGTGCCCTGATCACACACTCTACAGCCTCCCGATCCACCAGTGAATCTTCCACATGGCTCCCCTTGCAAGAAGTATGGGGTGCTATTATACATAATCCACAGTGGTGGAGGTTACAGCAGCAGTAAGTAGCCCTACTCCTCTTTATAGGGACTTGGGTCTAACTCTGTTGCTTCCAAAGGTGGAGAATCTTGACCTCTAATGAAATGTGTGTCACTGGTTCCAGGACCCCTTGTAGTTCTTCCCACAGGTTACTGCTGTACAGAGCATTGTGCTTTTACAGGTATTCTCCCCACCCTTCTAATGTGAGAGTCTGGACAGTACTGCTCCTAGACTTAGCAGTTCAATTTCTGACCCATCCCAGGACAGGGTGGGAGATCTTGATGATCATAGGAGCCATCTTCATAATGCTTTTAGTGGCTTTTGCAGCAGCATAACCATTGTCTATGAGCCAGTGGAGCATGGAATGAGTTTCCTGTTCATATGGGCAGCCATTGTTCTGCAACTGCTGTCTAAGGGATGGGTGTCTAACTTCTCCATCTCCTGCCCAGAAAACATAACACCATCTGTTATTGTTTATATCTAGATGTCTTCCCAAAGCCTCAAGCACTCATAGGTGGGGCTTCAGGGAAGGTGACTGGATCATGGGGTTATGATAGTGCAGTGGATTAGTCCTCTTATGAATTTATAGTTAAATTTGATGTAGGGAAGTGAGGTCTGGTTGAAAGAGATAGGCCTCTGGGGTATAGCTTTCTCCCTCCTCCTTTGATCTTGCTCTGTTTCTTGTTGATGCTGCTGCCATGCTGTGACGCGTTTCTCCTTTGCGATGCCTCTCTACCACGCTGTCCTCCCTTAGCGTCAGGTGAAACTATGAAATCATCTCTCTAGACTGTGAACCGAAACAAACCTTAGACTTGTGAGTGTTGGACATTGTGTCTCAGCAATGAAAAAGTAACTATGACAACATCCAGCCCTGAATCTCATACCCACATCAAAGCAGAGGTTCCATCTGGCTTTATCTAAATCGCTTTCCTAAGTCTGCCTGCTCAGCCTGGGTGTAGGGGTGGTATGTGGTGACATCAGTCATTGGGGACGGAGGTGTAGCTACTCTTCCAGGTGCCACAGGCTGCTGCTGCTTCATCTTATATATTAACCACTGGATGGGACTTCTTGCATGGAAATGGCTTGGTATTTTCAGTATCTAGAATGTCTGTGAACTCTATTGTTTGATCAGTATGGATTTCTTCTGAAGATGATTTAGGAGCAGCTGCAAGCTTGTCTTTCAAACCCTGCTGCAGAAGACTCATCTTAAGGACACATCTACCTTAGCTAAGAGCAGGAAGAAACACCTACATCATTGTTCAAACAGCAGGAAGGGTAGTCTTCTCTAAGATCTCTCCCAGGGCATACATATCTTTCTCTATCAAAGTGGGGCATTTCATCCACCCCTGCCCGGACCCAGAGAATAATCCAAGCCAAAAGGAGGCTGGCCACTGAGACTGCATCCTCATGGTTCACATGCGGGCAACAACATATGCTGCCTCACTAGCAAGCGAAAGGCTTAAATAAAAAGCCTGAGCTCAGCCATCTTGCGTACCATGACCACACCTATGCTTAGATACTCTCCATGATCCTAGCTCTCCCCAAGCCGGTTCAGGGATGCAAGGGGCTTATCTGACCGTGCAAGGTCAGGGGAGAGGTAGAGTTATGTTACTCAATTAACCATTCTGCAAATCAGAATAGGATATGCCTATCCGAAAAATCTTTCATTTCAATTGAAAATCATTTGAATTTCAAATTTTCATGCTAATTTCACTAGAAAAGACACTTTGCTGCCACATTCTTTAAAACTGCCACAAAAATTTGCAAGGCTGTGGGATGACTGGACATGTATTTCTTGTGCAGTGTTCACAACAGTCTATACCAATCTCCATTTCTGCGGCACGAAGATGTGCGTCAAACTGAATATGAGGTATTTCCCAAAGGCTTGCTGCTACTTATAGTGAAAGCAGACTGCCAGCACTGACTGGCCTACCCACTGGGGAAGTTTGTCTGCTCTCAGGCCATGAAGTTCATCGATTGTGTCTGAAGTCCTCCAGTTACATCTTCCTTGTTTTCTGTCATGGAGTTCACTGGGTTAGGCGGGCTGCATAATAGGAACTCTGATTACATCATATCTGGTCCTTGTTTCTCTGTCTCCCACAAAAACCCTAAGGTTAAGTGGCTTAGTCCTTCTTGATATGAAATGAGAACTTGAGGGATGTCACAAATTCTTTAGTTTCTCTATAATGCTTGGTTTTTGAGATTCTCCTCCCTAGTGACTCACAAACAATTCTGAATTCCTTTTTGGTAACAACACATTTGCGCCAGTGGGAAGGTTTAGGGGGCAGCAGTATTTTGTGGCTTTGAAAGCATACCCGGAAAGGTCTCACAAAAGTTATGTTGTTATTATTTATTAAAGGCAGTAAGAAGAAACCAAAAACCTCTTGATTTCTTCCTCATAACTCCCTGAGGGAAGAGTCTTAGCAGACATTGTCTGCATCCGTGAATACAGCAGGCCAGAGCTTAATTGGGGATTTTTGCCACTGCTTAAAGAGGGGTGCTAACTTCATAAGCTGGAGATGTCCTCACTGCTCTCCTTATCAACAAAGAGAGTTTATAACATCACTGCTACTTCCACGTCTCAGACTCTGCTAGGACCCTTCAGAGTTCAAGAACAAAAGAGTATGTCTTAGATTACATTAAAATATCAAGAGATTTATTTTGTGCAACAACCACAATTTGTGGAGATTCCCCATGTAATTAATTATTCTGTGATTCTGTAAGGTCTTCTTTCTTCCATGTGTTGACTATTTCATAATAACAAAGGTTTTGGGCATTGCACTTGCATGGCACATCATCAGAAGCCATAGAAAAAGCCTTTGTTCCAATATATAAGCAAGTTAACTTGGGTACCCACCACTGAACCAATATCTGTGGCCAGAAGGTTAGATTGCTTTGGTTGGTTCATTAATGTGCACATTCCATTGCTGAAGTCAAGAACCTCATGATCGATAAGTTAGGCATCCTCAAAAAGAGCAGCTCTGGGGGACAGAATGTTTTGAAGAATGTCTGCCTAATGCACAGGTTGCTGGGCTCCTATCCTGTCTTAATAATAATAAATGCTGTACCCCATGATATTCACCGAGAGAGCAAAGAACCATGGGGATTCAAGGACCAATAAAACTTGGCAATATCAGTGTTGGCAGTAACTGTAACAGTCAGTAAAACAAACAGTAAACCTCTGTGACTCTGTGTGAACCCCAAAGAGGAAGAGAGCTCAGTAAGGGCTGGGATGGAATCTCCTATACCCTGGTGGCATATGGCTTAGGAGTTGCAGTTAGGTTGATGAAGAAAATGCAGCTGGGGTATTTTTTGTAGCATAGGCTGTCAATAGAGATTGATGCTGCTGTGTAGCCTGCGACTAAATTAAGTTCATTTATCAACATAATATGAAAAGTTTAGGGGAAAAGCAGCTTAAGAACATTTTTCATGAATAAGAAATAATGGCTGGAAATCAACATGACAATTCCTATTATTCCCAGTTTAAGATGTGCAAAAGGGTCATTGATAATGTCTACCTCTTCTGTTTTACTTTAGTAAAGGTAAGAAAGATTAATAAAGGCTCTCCTGAAGGGAGATTCGTTCCCTTTAATTTTATTTGCTCACATAATGTTGAAAATGTTTCAACTGAAAATACAAATAGCTCCAGGGTTTCTGAAATAAGACCCCAGGCTGTTGAAACAGCACCATTCTTAGTACAGTCTACTAAATTAACATATTATTTATTCATTCAGGAAACAGTTATGATAACTGGTGAGAATATTCTTAAATCTTTTCGAGAGTGAGGCTAAAACAACAGTTCTTTCCAAATTTCCCATCAAAGTTTCCAGGCTAAATAATGCTTTGGTGCCAATAAATTTTGGAGATAGGGCTAAAAAGTTTAGAGCATTTTGAGAGGAATTGTGTCAGATGAATGTTTGTAAGTTCAGTCTAATATCTAGGTAGGTCACTATGGAGTAAGTTTTCTTGATTGCATTGGATTTGAAACTGAATGCACATTTCCTAGTTAAGGAGATTTTTATTCAAGATCTAGCACTGAACAATATGGAGATTTCTCTAGTTCGTTCTTCTAATGGATGTGTAGATGATCTGCTTTGTGAACAGCTAATTGCAATGTGATGTGAGGAATCTTAGCTTCTTTTTCTAATGTGTAAAAATCTATTGGTGCTTCACAAAAGGCTTTAGAAAATTATAAACAGAAGAAAAATAGATTAGAGGCCATTATACACTTAATGATATGCAAAGGCTGTTAAATTTGAACATGATTTTATTAGTGTTATTTAGAGACAAATGGATCTGAACAATTTGGAATGACAGATGTAATGTCTTTATGATGAGATCACACAATAACAAAGTAGAATTAAAAATTATTCATATGCCGAATTGCATCTTGACTTTCATAGATCTCAGTTCATAATAGTAGGCAAAATTGCAACTGTCTTATAACTCCAATGGTTTCTGTGTTGTATCTGCGTGAAAGATAACTAGTATTTTATTTCAACAAAATAAATACACGCCTTCAAAGCTAGATTCGCTATTTTACAGGTACTATACAATTTAGCCTATGTTCTCTTATGTGTGCACTGATTGATTTTAAGCAGCTTGGAAAGAAAAAAGATCACTAAAATGCTATTCACAGTTTAAACCAAGTGAAAATATCTGATGAGAGCGGAGCTTTCAGGGGGCAGAAGAATAAATGGCGTAAAGAGAATCTCAGCATTTTCCCTCTTTCATTTCCAGGTCCTAGAAGTCTGTCTTGTTTCTTAGGTAAGAAAATGTCATGGAACACCACTGACACCTAGTGGCCACATATAATGTGCACGTATGTGTTTTGTTTGCTAGGAACAAAGGATGTAGCAAGAATACAAACTATCTTTAGCCCACACCATTTTTCCTTTACCCTAATTTGGACCTGCTTTTATTATTGTCAGTTTATTCCTCCAAACCAGGTGCATAATGCAATGAATAGCAGAGAGTTAATGATAAGGGGCTCCATCTTTAAGCTGCTAGAGAAACCAAAGAATAACAGATAATAAGAGTGTACAAGTATCTTTTTCACTTAAATGGAATCTGGTGATTCTACTATAAATAAAGAATAGCTTGAAAACAGATCCTGCTTCATGACACATTTTCATTATTTCTCCCAGGAGGCGTCCACTCAGAGGATGTAAGTAAACATCTCAGAGCTAGACTTTTTCAGAATGATACACCGTTGAGAATGTACAGATAGATGTTTTCTGACCACAGCTCCCTTGGCAGACACTTCCAGGGCAAAAGGAGGAACGAGGGACAGGAAAAGATAATCTTAAAAATGTCTTGCCCAGCTGCTGATTTAGTAAAGAAAAATACATTAAAATAATCCAGAGGATGCATTATTTCAAAAGTTAAGAACTCCATGTAACCATGAAGCTTCCCAGGCTAGGTAAGGAAAATGGAAATTCTAAAAATCTTTATTCAGTCTCTTCTCTGGCCTCTCCAAGATGTCGATCTTGAGTTCACTGTATTAAAGAATAACATTCTAGATAATAAAATAAAAAGTAAGAAGTGTAAACAAATTAAAGACAGATGTGTACCTCTGTATGTGTCTCCTCAGAATTGTGCATGCCTAGGAACAGGCAGCATTAAAAATGTCCCAAAGACCCAGGCACTGTGAAGGTCCTTGAGTGACCTTAACGGATGTATTTAACCGTCGGGAGGAATCCACTATAAAAATGGTGTCCTGGAGCCAGCTCTTCTCCGTTCACATGCTTTCCTCCTGCTCCAAGGGATCTTTGCGTCTCTTGCATGGCCATTCACAATCCCTAAGTTGAAGGAAACAACTAATAATAACAGACATTCAGGCAGCTTACCATAGCGCACAAAGTGTTTTCACTTCTACTTGTTAAAAGTAAATGTTACCACTGTTCCTCCAATTTATAAAAACTGAGCCATGAGGAAATTGTGGAAGTTTTTCTAACAGGAAGTGGAAGACCTGCTGCTCCAGCGGAGCCTTCTGACCACAGAGTTTCATGTGATAACCGCTGACAGGTCTTATCCCTTCCAGAAATATCTTGAGCTATAGGGAGCTTTAACAAGGAACCTAAAAAGCCTTCAGAAACTAAAGGGTTAACTACGTGGTGTGGATTGTTTCAGATCATGTCTAGAGTACTCGTTTCTAAGTCATAAGTAGTATCTCGACCTGGCTTCTCCATACTTAGCCCTGCAGTGAGAGAAAACGTCAGCTTCCAGCCTGGCTCATTTGGGAAGTAATTCTATGATATCCTAGATCAATGTTTTGCTGTTGATCATCAATTATATCATTCTTACTAAGTGTGGCACAAATTTGTATTTGCCATGTCTCTGATTCACGTAACCAGTTGAAGAAAACTTTAATCAGTTCTCTGTAACACAATAGCTAAATTACTACCTTTAATGTACTTTAATTACTATCTGATTTATTATATTTCTGGAAGTATCAGTAATGAAACAACTCTCTATTTCCCTATTCTAACCTAAATTCAACAATTACACTAATCAACTCTTCATGCACATATTTTCATTGTACCTAAAAAAAGAAACAGTGGAAGTATTTTTAAATAGTCATAAAGGGGAAGAATGCATTCTGGAGGGAATTCAGCATTCTTGCACTTGACGTCTGGCACTGCTTTCAACAAAATGTGTGATCCGGGAAAACGCACTTAATCTACACCAGAATTTCCATATGTGGGCAAAATTGTTTCTGGGCCGCTTAGTTTTACTTGTGTTCAATTCACAGGTTGCCAATCATTTATTGGTAATTAAACAAACAGCTCAAACTATTTGACTCCTTGTTTCATTGTAACTTTAGTCTTGAAGCATACATGAGTATGTCTCAAAGTACCCAGACAGAATCTATTTATTCTCTAAAGTCGTCATGACAAGAAATACACAAAGAATCAAGAATATTTATATGTCCCCCGAGAAAGGTGGGCATATATATCAACATAGGAGATTGGAAGAAAATTATCATTTTTGCACTCACTGATTTTTCAGTGTTTGTTGGGAAATTTGCTATTGAAAAAATACTGGTCTACGAGGACTTTGTTTTGAGAAGCGAGGGACCACATGGTATCAAGACATTTGTAATCCGGACACCTTTGGAGTAGGAAGGACAGATATGGAAGAGAAGAAACTGAAGGATTAAAGCAAAGAGGATTTTAAAAGTCTTAAAAGATACTTGTTAGGAGAGACGTTTACCTACTGATTACCTGCAGCTAGGAAGAGTAATTGTCACAATAAAATTCAAAAGAATACATTATATCAAGACTTCCTGAATTATATATATATATATGTATATATATATATATGTATATATATATATATATATATATATATATTTATAATTTTTTTGACATAGGTTCTTGCTAAATTGCTCAGGCTGACGTGGAATTAACAATTCTCCTGCCTCAGCCTCCTCAGTAGTTGATACTGGGCTCTGGGCTCTCTATGTACTTTAAGTCCAAAAAGGAATTACTGAGTGTATCAAGCATCAGATAAACAATTTCAAGTACTATGTACACAGTTAAAGACTAAAAAGGAAGCCAAACAAAAACTGAAAGCTTATTTACTTTTACTTTATGTAGCAATCTTAAAATCACAGTGGCTAGGTTTTAGAATTGATACTAACTTCATGAGACAATTTCTCTTGTAATCCAAGTACTCAATGCAAAAGCCTAGTATGCATAATGGGATCAGCAAATATTCGTTAATGAATGAGATCAGAAGCAATAGTTGGTAACTGGGGTGGTTGGAGACAGGTACTTGGACTTGGGAGAACTGACAGCTTACACAAAGACTGCTATCTAAAGAAAGAGCAAGGAAAAAAAACCAAACAAACAGAAGCCCACTGATTTATGATGATCCCATACCTGTTATTATCCTCTGATTATATAGCACAGATTAACAAAAAACAATTGTCATTAACAATAATGAATGAAAGTCATTAGGAAAATACCAAATTCTGTTTAATATGCCACATTGAGTCAAAGTCAAGGAGAGAGTTGTACAATGAACTTTAAAAATATTTCCACTGGACAGGATGAAAACATCCAGTTAGAATACCTAGTCCCTTGCCATGGTAGATTTCCTTTTCAAAATTTAGTCACGATGATGTAATGCCATGTACCTTAGACCCTTCCCCTCCAATTCTTTGTTCTATTCAAGGGCATCTAACTCAATAGTATCTCTTGTAGACATTGAAAGGGTGCGTTTTCTTTGTGATTTATGGTGTCTCCCAGTACAGAATTTTAATATATTCCACATATCAGATCTTCCTGTTTCAGTTACAAAACAGTACAGAATTGGATCAGCAACACAATTCAGACTCGTCAGTGCCACAGTGATTCTATATATTGCGTACGTCTGCTTTCCAGACTTGTTTTGGTCACTGAGGTTGACGTTATGCTCCAAAATGCAGCGGATCAACAACATCACATGAAAGGGTGTAAAGCACAGGACGAACGTCAGTGTGATGCTGATAAGGAGCTTTATGATTCTTATCTTTTCAGGGTATTCTGTGGCCTGATTGTGCCGCACAGCTTTGTAGACTTTCTGGTTGCAAATCAGGATGATGACCAAGGGTAATGCGTAGCCTGTACACATCCTGAAGAGATTGAGCTTGATTTGCCATTTCTCCAATGGGTATCTGTCATAACACAAAGTGAATGGTGTTTGACCATTACAGTATTCAGTAGGGGTTTCATCTTCCCACAGAATGACAGAATTAAAGATGGATTCCATTATCCAGATGAATAGGCTGACCATGAATGCAAATTTTCTTGTTCTTAGCAGAAGAAACTTCAAAGGGTAAACCACAGCTAAGTACCGATCAATGGCAATGCAGGTGAGAAACCCGGTACTGCTGTAAAAGTTTAAGTACATGAAGAAAGCACTCCCTTTGCACAAGGCAGCAGAGAAAGTCCAGTTGTCCTTATTCAAAGTATAATCAACCCACAGAGGGAGAGTTAATGAGTATAGCAAATCTGACAGTGATAAGCTGAAGAGGTAAATTCCTAGTTCATTTTCCTTCTTTGCTTGCAGAAAAGACACACATAGAGATCCAATATTGGCTGGCACACTGATTATGATCACAAAGATGTAGATGATTGGGAACAAATAATGATCCACGTCATGCTGTTCTTCAGTGCACGTGCTGTTCATTGTTTCTTTCTTAAGGTAGCAATGACATTAGATCCTAGAAGGTAAACAGGAAAATAAGTCTTGCCTCATGGCAGTTTATTTTCAACATCACATTTTCTTTTACTCAAAATTCTTCTCCATTTTCCTGTGGTTTCAAAAGGTCTAATCAATTCATCAGCGCTTCGAATGGGTGGGAGTGTATCATACGGATTATCAGTAGTTGGAAGTCAGAATCCAGGCTCCTGGACGTTGGCTAAAATGATCAGTTGCTTTTAGCGAACTACAGTCTGTGGGTTAATTGTCACGGATCACTGATCTAGAAATTCCCAGGATCAACTGGAGAGTGTCTTAGCTTCCATGCAGTGTTGTCTCAATTTAATTTTCTTCATGAATCTCACAGGGGATTGGTGCAAACATGAATAGATCTAAGGCTTTGTATTTTCACAGAGATTCGTATCTTTAAAAAGTACTTTCATTTCTGGAGTGAAAGATGAACTAGAACAGAGTAGATGTTTATAAGATTTGTCACCTCATTATGATTATGATTTTGAAGTAATCTTATTGCATTTATTGAAGATATTTAAATGGAAAGAAATTTAACTGACTTTAATAAACAAAATCAAGAAGAGATATTTTACCTATTTCAAATAAGAATTGCCCAAGGGATGTTAGATTAGAGAGAATTATATTTCCTCCCAGACACGAACAATCAAAGCTAAAGTTAAGTCATTTTAACAGCTAAATAGAAATTTAGATATTTAGTAAGTGCTTTTGGTGTGTGATAAATGCTATGGTGGCATAATTTTAGATGTTTACTTTCTGATGCAAGCTAGGCAAAAGTCACTTTCAAAGTTACCTTATTGTCCAGGAAAATATTTTCATGAAAAAATGATAAATTTGACTTTCAAAATATAGCAGCTTGAGAGCCTCAGTGCAGAATTAGATAGCCTTATCTCTTCTGTTTATCTTTTACTTCCTTTGTGAGTTAACTCACTTTGCTTCTCATATATTTTCATATGTAGAAGGGTAGGATGGCTTTGATTCTAAATAAAACCTTGTGAACATCAAGTACCACTTTTATTAGGTTTGTTTATTTTTAAAGCTACAATGCCATAAATTCACATGAGAGTGCAATATTCATATTTCTCTTCAACCTGGAATAGAGAAACGTTTCTGCACTCTTTTGTAGGTGGGGCTCTTGCTGGTTTGGATAATTTACTTGATGGGGACCTTCGTAGGAAACTTTTCATGGACATCATGAAGTGCATTAAAACCACTCCCTTCCACGTGCTGATAAATCTGGAGCATGAAGGAAATTTTCCATGACAAGGCTCAGGATTCTGCTACTAGAGCGAGCCATATCCAGAGTACATATTATATCTCACTCTTAAAATAAAGAACATAAACTACCAAGATTTTATTTTGTTGCATAAAAACACAAGTAACATTTGAAAAATAGCCTTTTAGATAGAGAACCTTCTAGAAAGGGAAAATTAGGATGGATAAAAGGAAGTGGGAACTGTGATGAGAAACACGAGGGAGCACAAAATCTCTGGGTACTCTGGAGGCGAATGTGCATCTGGAGGAAATAACAGAGTCCGTGGATCAGAAAAAACTCAAACTTTAGTACTGTAGGTAGGAAAGGGTCCCTACTGTAGGTAGGAAAGGGTCCCTACCGTTCCACACACATTAGAGTCCAGGAGCCTCTCCTTTTAGGGAAAAAGTGAGCAGAAAACAAGATAAGATAAGATAGGATGAGATAAAATACCAAATGTCATAGATGCTTGCACACCACAGAGAAAAGTTGGCAAGTTCCCTACCTCAGTTTGGTTTCTGTAAGGAGCCATTCAAAAAAAAGTTCACTGACTATGCATGGCCTCTGGCAGGTCTTCACTTGGAAATAAACTTTAGGGTTACCTATGTGCGTAATTGTATTAGTTACCAAAAAATATGAACTAAAACCACAATAAGATACTACTCCACAGCCACCAGAATGAATGCAATGGAAAAAAGGTTGAGTCTTGGTGAGGATTCAGAGCATCTGCACAGTCATATACTGTTGGCTGGGAAAACTGGTGCTTAGGTGTACTACACACTTCAGCAATTCCACTTCTAGGTACATGCTCAAGATAAACTCATCCATGTTTAGTAACATGTACCAAGATTAGAGGGTTCACAGTAAAACTGTTTGTAATATCCTACAACTACATGCCCATTAGCAGTAGAATTGGTATAGTAACAGAATTGAATTCTACATACCAATAAAAATGAATGAACTATTTCTACATGCAGTAACATGGCTGAAGCTCAAAAATGTAATGTTGAGTGATAGAAAAGACAAAAACAAAAGAATGTGCACTGATTAAAAAAAAAACCACAGGAGTTAATCTACACTGTGAGGAGTCAGGCCAGGGTTAGATTCCAGGGACGGGGCAGGAAATGCTGGAAGAGGGAAGGAGGGGAAGTTCTGAGATTTTGGTAATGTTCTGGTTCTCGATATGGGTGCTGGTTCCATGAGCCATATCCAGTTTGTACAAATGTGCCAACCAGTACACGCTCTCTGAATATACTGTTTGTAAAACTTGATCAAGCTGTGTACTTAGGATATATGCATTTCTTTCTGCATAAATAATTATTACAACTAAAAAGTTGAAAAGTGTAACCAAAAGGTTGTACAAATTGTCAACCATTGCGACAAACAGTATCTGTTTGATATACAGATGGACCACACGTGTCTTCCTAAGAAATAGTAATTATTTCTTATGTACAAAGTAGTTCAGGAAAACAATAAGTAAATAATCCAAATAGTTACGGAAGTTTTTCTAAAATTAATATGTACTGTATGAAAAATAAATAAATTCTAGACTCATAGAAGAAATAAACACAAATCTTTCCTTGAGGATAACTTTCTTATCCTAGGCTTCAAAGAATCCCACAGACAGAGTTCTAACAAATATGACTTTGTTAGAGTACATACCTATCGCATGCACACACACACACACACACACACACACACAGAGAGAGAGAGAGAGAGAGAGAGAGAGTGAGAGAGAGAAAGAGAGAGAGAGAGAGAGAGAGAGAGAAAGAAATAAGCTACTATGTGTCAGACTGAGCAGAAACAAGAGAGGAAAATTAGATCTATAAAAGTATTAGAGATACATTGATGCATGTTTAACAAACTATTTAATATGGTTAAATAAATAAAAGTGGTTTGGTACACATGAGTAAGAAACAAGAGGATATAAAAATGACTAGGCATATATTAAGATTGAAATGGACTTTCTAAAAATAAAAAAGATACTAATTAAACTTAAAAAATGAAGCCACTAATTAGGCCCAGTTGAAGAAAGAGTTAGTGAATTGTAAGATAGAACTAAAGAACTTGGTGTTAAAAAAAAAATGGTAAAATACCAGAGAGACACAGAGAGAAGATGACAGGCTGCCGTGTGTATTTTTGAAATTGCATAAAGGTAGAAAAGAGGGACTAGGGAAAAGGCAATATTTACAAAGGTAATTGCTGAGTGTTTTCTAGAACGATGAAGGACATAGAATCCTGAGATACACGAGGCTTAGAAAACTCCAAATAAGATAAAAAATACACAAAAATAGAAACCTATACTCAGATATGTGGCAATCAAATTGAATACCAGCAAAGCCAGAGAGAAAAAGGGGGAGTACTCGTAAAAAATAAAGTTTGGCTGATAAAGGATTCATCACCAACAATCATAGAAACCAGAGACAGAAGATTAATATTTCCAGACATCTAAAAGAATGTCATCTTGTAGCTGCTTTCTCAACAGAACCAAAGCAGAGCAAAAATTAGAATATTTTTCATGCAGCCTGCCACTGAGAAAACTTACCCCCAAATTCCTTGCATTAGGACCTTTTAAGGGATATAGGCCAACAAGAAACATGACAGTAGGATAGAGTCCGAGATGCAAGAGCGAGCAAGCAGCCCCGGGGGCCCTGAGGACTGCCCAGCCCTCGTTTGTTCACTTACCCTGAACAGGAGGAAGAAAATGAAAGCATGGGCACAGGCACTCTCTTCTTCTTAATCAATGTTTCCAAATAAGTATGCATTGCCTCCTACACACACACACACACACACACACACACACGCACGCACGCACGCACGCACGCACATGCACACACACAGATTAGATATGTAAAAGGAAGAAACAATTTTAGGAAGGTTTATCAAGTTCTCAGTGCAATGAATTTCTGTCACTGTAAAAAAAAAAAAATCTCTCGCCTTGCAGAGAACAACCACAAGACTGGGCAGTTTGACGAAACAGACACCAGATCTCTTCTCTGTTAGGCAACCAGGGCAGTAGAAGCTTGTGGTTAGGAGCATGGGTTCCAGAGAACTTGGGAGCTTCACGGCCCTCGGGAGATCTGGAACTCTGTGTCTGTTTGCACTAAGTTCTAGTTTCCACATGAGCTAGTACCCACCTCATGGCGGTGTATGAGACAGCACAGGGGAAAAGCACCTAGCACAGATTCACCGAATTTTAGCTGATGCTGTTGTTTCAATGATAACATCAGGAATCTGCTGTCTTTTGTGCTGTCCCCTACATTTCCTATAGGGAGATTATTTGTGGCCTCTGGTCGCAGGGCATAATGGAAGGGCCAGAGGCATTGTGTGACTTGTGCAGTAATGCTTCCCATATGATGCCTAGCATTGCAGATAATACTTGTTAACTGAATGGATGGGGATCCAGAAATTTAATGGGCTATATACTTCCATTATTCAAACATCTTTTCAAATGTTATTTTGACTACTTTAATCAGATTTTGAGAAAGTTGCTTTTAGAAAAGGCACTGACAAGTTTTAATTTTAATTTTTACCAAATGTCACAAAAATATAACCTGTACTATAATTAATTTATATATATTCTTAACCAGCTCTTGGTTCACTTTAATGGGCTTTTACCCAAACAGGAGTTTATCACCTAGTAGTGGAGAATGATCTGTTCAGAAATATCTAAATATAATACACATCAATGCAAAAGGAAACTTTTTCTATCACATAATAAGAGATGCTTGCTTTCATTTTTCAGTTTAATAACCACTTATTAAGACTATATTTCAGGCACTGTGATAGTCACTCATTAACAAATAACTACTAATATGTCTTGATACTGGAAGCATTACATTCTAACTCTGCATTATTTCTAATGGATACAAAAAGTGTGAGTTTAGATCGTTGTATGATGAAGAAATGATGCCAGATTGCTCTATAGATAGGAGATGGTAGGATTTTTTCTGAAAATTCAGTTTGCCATTTCCTGAAAAGAAAACAGACCACAAACATTCCTCTTCTGAAATAATCAGTTTTCTCTAACAGTAGTTCTAAATTTAAAATTTGGGTTTCTCTGACTACTGTCCAAGTCAGAGGAAACTGTGTATCTTCCTCATTTCTCTTTCTCAGTAATGATTGCATTACCACATTTATATAGCCTAAACAAGATAAAGCACCCCAATTGTTGCTAGCAATCACATCAAAGCACGTTATCCAATTTTAAAATCTTATACTTACCACCGTTTCTTAGGGTAATGATTTCTGTCCACAGAGGTGCGTGATGAGCCTGCTTGCATCAAAAAGAAAAACCAGCACTGTTGAGGGGACAGGAAATTGCACTCATATTTCATCATAACCAATGAGGAAGTAGCATCTTAATGGGAAGGCTAACATTAGCCAAGTTTCAATAAAAAAGTCTCTTAAGTACTTTTAAAAGATGTTTTGCTGTTTACTGTACTATAATCTCAGCTTAGTTTTCCCATTACATCTTAATTACAAGTGCATACTGTCTATAGGTTTTACTTAATAGAATATGTGCTCAGTAAATTCACCCATTTGTTCATCCCATCAATAAATATACCTATTATATTCTTAGAGCACCATGATGCAGGGCCTGGCTCTTGCAGAAACAGGATCTAATACAGGAGAAAACACAGTTCAATAATAACCAGCTGCACTGGCAGCATTAGAGATGTTCAGGTAAGGCAGGGTGAATAATTCAGATGATTAGAGATGTTCAGGTAAGGCAGGGTGAATAATTTGGATGCTGCAGCACCATTCAGGTGACCAAGTTCTTGGGAACAGTGAAAAAGAAGGGGAAAGGGAGAGGGATATTTAATGGTGAACATTGTGTGGCTTAACAGCAGTAAGAGGGCTAGGTAGGATGGTGGAGGTAAAAATAGCTAATATATAATATTTGACTATAGAGCCATTTTTTTCTTTTAATTCTCCTCTGAGAACAGATTGCTAAAATCAATTGAATGAGCTGGCTTAGACAAATACATAATTTTATGAAACTGGAAAACTCATTAGAAGCCAAGCATGGTGGTACACACCAATAATCCCAGCACTTGGCTAGCTGGGCCAGGAGAATCCCTCTGAATGGGAGGCAGGTCTGTGCTATGAAGTCAGTTCAAGGTCAGCCCAAACTGCATGGTGAAACTCAAAAACAAACAAACAAATAAAACAAACAAAACAAAAACACACTAGAGAATAATACGTTATAAAAACTCACACTGTATTTTAAGAAGTTGAAAGTTATTGCTAAATCTGTAAGTGGCTTAATATGAAGTGAAATTAGCTTCTAGAACTTCCTACTTTTGAGATTTAAAGCACATAGATATCATTTTTTAAAACTTACCCTCCCAAATTTTTATTTGAAGTCAAAGGAAAAATATTGCTTTAAAGAGATGAAGTTAATTTGGAATGGGACATTTTAATTTTAATGGCTACAATCAGAGTACGCTGAGGTGGGGGCTGTAAGGACATTAAATGTTGTTGGCAGTGGATTTTCTTTCGACCTAGAGATGGGGTGATCTCGTGACTCATCAGGGATCTTCATCTTGGAATTAATCTGGATACATCAGAAATGTAGGTTTTTATTACTTTTTTGTAGGTCTGTCCATTAAAATAACAAAAGTAACACATTCATTAAGTATACGAGAGGCTGCAAAGTAAGTTAATGAACAGAAGCTGAAAAATTTGGGATAATTTATATCGCTACTGAAATAATGAAAACTTAGGAAACTGTGAAAATTAATAAAAAAAACCTCAAAGCCTTATAAAAATGAAAGTAGTTAGTTTATTCAGTGTGACTGTGAGCCAAAGTTCTCATTTTTGCTTGGTTTTGCACATGTGCATACCCATGTTTTCTATATATTTCAAGATTTGCACAATCTCTGATCTATATAGACTATACTTCTGCTTTTAGGGAAAGAGAATTTTGACATATGTAATAAATATATATTTTACTCTCTCAGAAACAAAAAAAAAGGAATTTAGCTCAAGAACAAGAGAAACATAAACTTTCACCTCTTCTGGTTAGATAGGAAAAAAAAAATCATGAGTAACCTGTGCTAGAATGCTGCCAAGTCTAATTAGAATAAGACATTTACCAACAGTTATGAGTTTGCTTCTTATTTAGTTAAAAAAAGCAGTAGTACATTTTCATCCCCAGGGCTGTCTAATGAATAGTTGGAATTATCAGAGCACTGAATCACTACGAGATTTTAACATGAAAATGAGACAAAGCCAGATAACAGTAACTCAGAACAGTGACTTTGATCAGTCAGCTCTGGTTTTCTGCAGTTGTAAATTTGACATCCTACACTGGCCAGTGTTAGAACACTTGGTCTACACAACTGAAAAGGAAATCTGCCTGGTTCCAACTTCTCGTGGAGCAGATAGTTTATTTTGCTGATGAAAGGTCCACTGTGAGGACTTATCATCTATCTGGTACAATTTTCCTAATAAACCTGCAACTAAACATGGCTGGGCAATAGTTGGAAATACTCCTATGTTTTTCCAACCTCTTTTTTAAAAAAATCCCAGCTCTACCCTTAAACATTGAGTTAGATGTTCTGTGCTTATTGCACAAGGGAAGAGACTATTGGGCAAAGGGGGTGGGGTGGAATCAGAGAGAGACACAATGACACACAGAGAGACACAGAAAACAAGAGGAAGGAAAGGACTGAATTCAGATTTGAAAAGATAAGAGGCAACTCAGAGTAATGAAAGATGCGAGGCAGAGACAGTATGCTTGGGAGGAATTCTGTTCAGATGATGCAAAGCTTCTGGACCTCAAAAATACAAAGAAATTTTCCTGATCAGTAAGGGTGGCACTTGGGGTTGTGAGACAGGAAGCAATGAGAGCTTAAATGTGGTTAGTTTCTGGTGAAGGCCCCATCATCCTAACTGGGACACCTGTTTCCAGTCTACAGGAAACCTAGACGGGATGGGTATGGAATACCCTGATGAGCTGCGTGATCTGGGGAAGACAATGGGCCTGTGCCCCACTGCAGGGTGAAATCCAGTCTACCACTATATCCTTTCAAAATCTTCCAAAAGAATTGAAGCAGAAGGAATGCTTCTAGACTGATTTTTATGGAGTTAGCATTACCACAATACTAACGCCAGAGAAGAGGATAAACTTAAAGACCAGTGTTCCTGAAGGATATTAATTCAAAAGTGTTAAAAAATAAAAAACTACTGGCAAATCAAATTCAACAACATAAGGGGCTGGGGATTTAGCTCAGTGGCATAAGCACCTGCCTTGCAAGCAGGCGTTCGAGAGTTCGATCCCTGGTACCAATAAAAAAAAATTCAACAACATATGAAAGGCAAAATTAATCTTCTTTTTTAAAAAATTTTATTTAAGGAGAAAAGAAAAAACACAGTGAAAGCGTACAAATTATACAGATTTACAGAAAAAAATGAACAGTAGGAAATCACTAGTTAATGGATTACATATTGCCATCTTAGAAATAATTGTTCAAGTCACAAAATTAAAGCTTGTAGAGTGGACATTCCAAGAATGATACTGCAAATATTTCTGTTTAATGATCCAATAAAACTCTGTGGTATCATTTTCTATCTTATACACTTAAATATACATGCAGTTATATAGTTTAGAGCACTTTCTTTTCCTCTCTTTCGTACAATGACTATTACACATTTTGGGTTTCATTGCTCCCACGGTTCTTATTGCTTTTTTGGAAGAGAGTAAAACCAAATGTGACATAACAGAACAGAATCGGTCAAGTCAAAAGGGTGGACGTAATAGATAATGTAAAAACATAATACAAGGTGGTCAACGATGGTTACCATAATGCCTCCCACTATCTCTAATAGAATTGCCTATATCATTAGTTATAATACAATTGAACAAAACAGTAAAGAACAAAACCGACAAAACCAAAACATTGGAGACATTGTAGGTCTTCAAAAGTAGATAAAAGTCAACGAGAATGGGCGTTATAATGAATCTCATTATCTTCACAGCTGATGCCTAAACTTTTGAACCTGATACTATCCAGCAAAACAGAATAGGGGAACATCAGTCAAAAACAAGATGGTGAGAGTAATACAGGGCTTCAAATCAAGATAATAGAAAGTCAAAGTGGGTTACTATAATATATCCTGCTATTTTTTCCCTTTAATTAAATGGATAAAAATAAAAAAGTAAATAATGGAGTGGAGATTGAGATAAAAGAGGGCATAACAGCGAAACAGCTCAGATCAAAACATAACCATTTAAGCAGAATAGTGTTTCACCACCAGATAATCCCGACCCAAAAGTAGTTACCATATTGACTCTTTCCTTGAAATCCTTGAGTACAACTTCGTATACTGTAGCATTAAGTATATCAAAACAATGTAAAACCATTTAAGAGAATGATAGCATTACAGAGTATTTAGAATCCACTAACAGAAAATGAACAATGGTTTATGTATAATCTCCTTGTCTTTAAAAGGTTTTTGCTTATACTATCATACATAATAAAATCCAATAAGATACAACCTATTTAGACCATTGGAGACAGAAGAACAAAATCTAGATGAGACTTCAAAGCAAGATGATACTAAATCATTATTACCTATTAAGATGTCATTTTCTCCAAAATAGCTGTTCCTATCATCCAATCTTCTCTGTCTCATTTCTGTTGAGCTCTTTTTCTGTCAGTAGCTGTCAGTTTGTCTTCCTCATTTTGTTCTCTGCTCCATTTGTTGTGGCCTCCCCGCCACTATTTCTGGGTTCTTTGTATTTTTCTTTTTTTAAGAATATCCTGCAATACTTTCTGTAGAGTTGAATTGGTGGTTGCAAATTCCCCCAGTTCCTCTTTATCCTGGAAGCACCTTGTTTTTCCATCAATTTCCAGGGACAGTTGTGCAGGATATCTCAATCTTGGCTGGAGATTATTATCTTTCAAAGCTTGAATTATTTCCCTCCACGCTCTTCGTGATTTGATGGTTTGTGCAGAGAAATCTGCTGTAATTCTGATGGGTGTTCCCTTGTAAGTGATCTGTTTCTTGTCTCTGACAGCTTTTAATATTCTGTTCTTGTATTGAATTTCTGGAATTTTTATTATTATATGCCTGGGTGTTGCTCTGTTTGGGTTGTAGGTAGCTGGGGTTTGTATGCCTCATACATCTGAGTATCTTTACCTTTTGCTAAATTAGGAAAATTCTCCTGGATTATTTCTGTGAGTAGCTTTTGTAGTTCACTTGTTTGTGTCCCTACTTCTTCTTTTATGTTCTTAATCCTTAAGTTATTGATCCTCTTATCATCTTCTTGTCTTTGTATTATTGCTGTTTGTTTCTTTGTTATTTTTAAGAAGTTTTTCATTTCATTCTCCCATATTACAAGTCTGCCCTCCAGTTCAGATAGTCTGTCCTTAGTTTCTTTCAAGCTGTTATGCCAGTCTTGGATAGACTTCTTAGTTTCTTGGTGGTCCCTTTGAACCTGCTTCACGTACTCTATGCTTTCTCTGTTTCCTCCATCAAACAATTCTCCCCTCTTTTTCTGTTCTTCCATTCCACCATCTGTTTTTTCCTGGGTGGTGCTTAGCATTTCTCTAACTATTCTGCATACTTCTAGCTTCAGGTCGTTGATAACTTCATTCCTGAATTGGTCTATGAGGCTCTTTATATGGCGCTTTATGTCTATTGGTGCGGTGTCCGCTATTGCCTGTTTCTCAGAATTGGGGGCTGAGGAGCCCTTCTTGTTGCTGCCTCTTCCCATATTCTCCGTTCCTTATATATGCAAGCTTACATAGGAGACCCAGCTTCTCTCCCTGTCAGCCACAGCCTGATCGAATTGCTCTGGTTAGGTGTTCCCACCCACCATAGCACACCAGGAAGTTGCAGATCAGGCAGCCTACGCGGGGCCCGCCCCTCCCGGCCACCATCAGGCTCTGGGATCTGGGTTGGGCCAGCCTACTGGGTCCGCCAGCAGCGTCACGCAGGCCAGGCACTTTTCACCAATCCCGTCCGAGAGGGGGATGTGTGGCTGGAGTTGCCACCGTGCCCTGCTCCCGCAGGACTGCCCCGGCCCAGAAAGTCCTCCGCTGGAGTCAAACTGTGGTAGAGTGTCAGTTCACCTCACCACAAGTCAGTGTATGCCCCCCTGCCCGTCCTGTTTTCGACTCCGTTCGCAGACTCCCGTTCTCAGAGCTTTAGCGCGTCTCTCTCCTTGCCGAGCCGATGTAGAGGCAGCCAGCCACCGCGCAGCGGGAAGCCCAAATCGCGGCTTCCAATGGCGCGGGGTCCAGCCTCCACACCGAGGCTTTTCTGTTCCTGTTTTAGCGCCAGGACTGCATTCCAAGTTGGTTTCTCTCAGCCCAGTGCGTTCCTGAGTCAGCAGAGCATATGTCCACTGGCTTATGTCTTCTTAGTCTGCACCATTCCTGACTTCTGAACCAAGCCTTTCAGAGAGCCTCCATAGTATCTGCTATCTGTCCGCCATGTTCTCCCAGAAGCGCAAAATTAATCTTGATCGTTAACTTGGTTGGATGGAGAGATGCCTCCTAGGAAAGTAGTAAAGTCCACTTGTGTGAGCCTGGATGCGTTTTGAAGGTGGTTCATAGACACTTGTCTGTGGTCAGTAAATTGAGGAGGAGGCGTGGAAGAAGACACTCATTCTGACTGTGGACAGGACCATCAAGAAGTTTTAGGCACAGGAGAAAAAAAAATGGAGGGAGGAACTCCATTAATGTTTGTGAGCTCAATTTTGTTACAGCACGTGTATCTTTTGCTGCTGTTATTGTCTGTGGATATTAGACTCCAACTTCTCCCCTTCCAGCTTTTGAGATAAACTCACATCAACAACTCTGCAGGGAACTTCAGTCCTTCAGGATTATTCTGGGGCTGCATCTTTGATTCCTCTTGTTTGAGGCTTCCAACCTCTTACACGGAACAGCTACTGGATTTTCTGGCTCTCCAGAGTGCAAATAGCCATTGTGGCACTATGCAGCCTCTGATCCTGTAAGACAATCTAATAAATTCCCTTTTATAAATGTACATATTTATATTCATAAAAGGGGACTATAGTGGTACCTTGGCTCATGAACTTAATTTGTTTCTCAATTCTAGGGAAGATGGCCATATTCATGTTCATCATCTGATGCAGAGTTAGGGAATGGAAGCAAAACCTTTCTGGATGGTTCTGTTTATAAACAAAATTGTGAACAGAGGCTTTCGTAAACTGTTTCTCTATAGTGCCTGCCCCAACCAATACAATCATTTATCATAAACAGATAGGATTTATTTCAGGAATGCAAAGATAGTTTTGACAGACAAAAATTTATGAATGTGGTAATACATTAACATAATGAAGTATGAAAATCATATGATAACTAAGTAGGTATAGAAAAAATATTTGACACAATTTAGAATACTTTTGTGACAAAAGCTTTCAACAAATTAGGTGTAGAAGGAATAAGCTACAATAAAGGTCATATATGAGAATCTCACATGTGATATCATACTAAAAGGATGAAAATTTGCAAGATTTTCCTTTAAAATCAGGAACAAGACAAATATGCTCCTTGCTATTTCTATTTAACAGAACACTGAAGTGTTGGCCAGAGGAATTAGGCAAGAGAAAGAAAAAGCATGCGAATTAGAAAGGAATAAGTTAAATTGTTCTTTTGTGCAGATAACATGATCTTCCACACCTTTAGAAAACTCTAAAGATTCCATAAAAAATTGTTAGAACTCATAGTTTTGTAGTGATAGAATACATAATCAATGGCATTTCTGTCTGCTAAAAAGTGCTATTTAAAGAAAAGAAAAAAGAAACTAAGAAAACCGTTCTATTTATAGTAGTATAAAGAAAGAAAGCAATTTAACCAGAGAGGAAGGATCTGTAGGGGCTTCTGGGAAGATGGTGGAGTGGTGAGTAGCAACAAATCAACCTAAGATTCAGAATCCAGAGACTGGAAGATAAATTGGGGTAGAAAAGGAGGAAGACGGATTCCTGGGACCCAGGAAGGATCTGAAGGGAAAACTGGAGCTCAAAGAGAAATTGAAAAGACAGAACACAATGCAGAAAAATGAAGGAAAAAATGGGAGAAAACAATGAATGCTGTGCACAGTAACAGCTGGTGAGTGACTCCAGTCAAAATGACCACAGTGCCACCTGGAGACCGTGCTTGGTTGGCTGCCATTGTAGGGAAGTGTCAACGAAACCCAAGACTCAGAGCAGCCATGGACTGGCTTAATGTCAGGGCTCCCAGTATTAAACTCCCACAGTGACTGGGTGAGGGACAACTACAGGAAATGTCCAGGGTAGGAAGCCATGGTCAGGGCAGTAAGAGACACCCAAAGTGCTATAAGCTAAATGGCTCAGGCTCTCACCCCACAACCGGAGGTCAGGTTCAGTCTGAAGTTTTGTGGATCTAAAAGTACCAGGAGTGGCACCACACCCTAAGCCTACAGTTAGTTTGCTGGGATTATCCAGTACAGATCTGGGCTCTGATTGTCTCCTTGGTCTACCAGTAAGAGCAGAGTCTGGCCTCATTTGGACACTGACAGAAGATAACCACACATTTGGAACTTCAGGGAAATGTTTTTTCTTTTTTTTCTATTCATCTGGTTTGTTTTTGTTTTTTCATGAATGTAAACATTGCTTTTATTCTTTCTTGCTTTTATTTTTTCCTTCTTTCTTTTTCTTCTATCTTCTTCAGCAGTTTCCTGAGGCTTAGGGCAATCTTTCTTAGTCCTTTAGCCTTGCTTCTAATCTCTTTATTTTTCTATTTTTTCTTATTATCACTTTTAAAATTTCTCTCCTCATGGCAAAATTGCTCTATAGAGTGGATATTTACTGCATATAATTCTCTGATTTGTCCTAGATTTTTGTTATATAACTATAAATCTTGTAAAGGCAGCAAAGTAATAGTTATCACAATTTGTCATTTTCCAGTCTGTGTTTCATGTTATTATTATTGATTCTACTACTTTAGCCAAACTGACATAGTTGTAATGATCAATTGATTTTCCTTGTATGCCAATACTTAGATTTTTCTGGGGGCCATAAAAAATACCATGGTCCAGTATCAAAGAACTAGATGATGGGCCAAACAGGTTGCAACCTTTCATCCCTAATAAATTGAAAAGGCAGTATCTTGTGAAAGACTCAAAATCTGAAACCACTATTCCTAGCTACTATGATTAATAATAGAAGTAGCCAACTATACCCACTCTGAAAAATACTTGTCATAAAGAGATCTCAAAACTAGTAATAAAACTACTTCCCAGAAGCAATTTACAAGCCCCTATTCAGAAAACCAACCAACCACTCAACCAACAATCAAAAAGTAGAAAATGAGAAAACACAGATGTAAAATGCAATCCACAACACCCAACTCACCCAGGGCAAATTAAGGGGCACTGACGTGGCAGAAATCAAAAGCTACTGAACTGAATTTTCTGAAATGATAGCAGTAGAAGTAACAAAACAGAGCAATAAATTTCTTGACAAAAATAAAACAGATAATTAAAGAGATGATGACCATAATGAAGGAAATGATTAGTGAATCTAGACTAATAATAGATTTAAAAAATAGAAAAGTTTAGGCATGATATGCAAATCATGAAGTCCCAACATAGAAAAGAAGTGGATTCTATAAAACAAATTCAAATAGAAATCCAGGAGATTAAAAATTCTACTGAAAGTATACACAACAGAATTAATCAAGTGAAAATAGAATATTGGATCTAGACTACAGAGTTGTGGGTAACAATCATCAAATGAAAGACCTCTTGACAAACTGACAACTAATGACAGAAAAAGAGCTCAACAGAAATGAGGCAGAGAAGGTTGGATGGTAGGAAGAGCCATTTTGGAGAAAACAAAACATCATAATAGGTAGTGCTGATTTAGTATCCTCTTGTTTTGAAGTCCCATCAAGCTTTTGTTCTTCTGCCTCCATCGGTTTTAACGTGTTGTATCTTATTGGATTTTATTATATGTGATAATATAAATAAAAACTTTTATAGACAAGGAGATTATACAGAAATCATTATTCATTTTCTGTTAGTTGATTCTAAATACCCTGTATTACTGTCATTCTCCTGAACGGTTTTACATTGTCTTGATATGTTTGATGCTACAGTATACGAAGTTATACCCAAAGATTTTAAGGGAAGAGACACTATGGTAACTACTATTATGTTGAGTTTATCTTGTGGTGAAACACTATTTTGCTTAAATGGCTATGTTTTGACCTGTGCTGTTTTGTTGTTATGCCCTCTTCTTTTTTTTATCTCAATCTCCTTTTTATTATCTACTTTTTCATTTTTGTTCTTTTAATTAAGGGAAAAATAAATAAAAAATAGCAGGATATATTATAGTAACCCACTTTGATTTCCTATTAACTTGATTTGAAACTCTGTATTGCTCTCACCATCTTGTTTTAACTGATTTTCCTCTATTCTGTTATGCTTGATAGTACCAAGTTTGAAAGTATAGGCAACAACTATGAAGACAATAAGATTCATTGTGATGCCCATTCTGGTTGACTATTATCTTCTTTTGAAGTCCTCTAATGTCTCCAATGTTTTGGTTTTATTGGTCTTATTCCTTACTGTTTTGTTCACTTTTATTATAACTGATGATATAGGCAATTCTTTTTAAGATAACAAGAGGCATTATGGTAACCATTGTTGATCACCTTGTATTTTGTTTTCACATTATGTATTATGTCCATCCTTTTGATTTGACTGACTCTGTCCTGGTATGTCACATTTGGTTTTACTTTCTTCAAAAAAAAAAAAAGTAGTAAGAACTGTGGGAGTAATAAAACCCAAAATATGTAATTGTTATTGTACAAAAGAAAGGAAAAGAAAGTTCTCTAAAAGATATAACTGCATATATATTTAAGTGTATAAGATAGACAACCATATTACTGAGTTTTGTTGGATCATTGAACAAAACTGTTTGCAGTCTCACTGTTTGAAAGTCCCCTCTATATGCTTTAATTTTATAACTTCAACAACTATTTCTAAGATGACAATATGTAATTAACTAGTGATTTCCTACTGTTTATTTTTTTCTGAAATTCTGTATAACTTGCACACTTTTTCTGTTTTTTTTTTCTTTTTTCTACTTAAATAAAATTTAAAAAAAATGAAAGACCTCTTAAAAATATCAAGGAACTATGACAATCAATCTAACACCTGATAGACTGTGCAAATAAGACTAATATAAGATTAATTGCAATCAATGAAGAATCAGAAGATAGCACAAAGAGCACTAAAAAATTCTGTTCATGAAAGTAATAGCAGAAAACTTTCCAAGCATGGAAATAGAATTTGAGATACAGATAAGCATATAGAACTCCAACAGGATTAGAGAAAAAATTATATATATATATATATATATATATATATATGAGTATAATAATAAAGATTCCAGAAATTCAGCACATGAACAGAATATTAAAAGATGTTAGAGAAAACAAACAAATCATCTATAAAGCAAAGCCCATCAGAATCATAGCAAACTTCTCAGCACAAATCTTTTATTTACAAAGAGGGATTGGAGTAAAGAATTTCAATCTAAAAGAAAGCAATCTTCAACTTGGACTAATGTTCCTGACAAAATTATCTTTCAGAACTGAAGGAGAAAGAAGATGCTTCCAAATAAAGAACACCTGAAGAAATTCATAACCACCAAACCAACATTCCACAATGTTCTCAAAGACATTCTTGAAACAGATAATGAAGACAATTCCAAGAATCTTGATATCCATCAGGCAACACAGGCACTGAAATAGATGAAAAAGAAAGGGAATCAAAACAAGAAGATAGTAGGACAAAGATAAGCTAATCCAGATCAGTTATAACCATGAATGTAAAATAGTCTCAATTCACCAGTCAAAAGAAACAGACTAGCAGACTAGATAAAGAAACAAGATCCAAAACTGTGCTTCTAAAACAAACACATTTAACAACAACAACAAAAAAATTCATTGACTGAAAGTCAAAGGATGGAAAACAACACTCTGTGCAACAGGAATCCAGAAAAAAGCAGGGAGGTAATTATTCTTTTGCAGACAATGTTGATTTCAAGCCAAGACTGATGAGAAGAGACAAAGAAGGCCACATACCTGTTAATGTAACAATCTTAAGAGGAAGAGATAACAATCATAAATATATATGCACCAAATACTGATACAGCCAACTATATAAAACAAACACTAATGGATATGAAAAATGATATTAAAGCACTAACACAATCATAATGGGAGACATCCATACTCCACTGTCACAAATAAGCAAAAAAAAATCAATGATGAAATATCAAAGTTGAATCAAACCTGTGAATAGATATCTACAAAATGTTCCAACCATCAATGACAAAATGCACATTATTCTCAGAAGCACACAAGACTTTCTCAAAAATAGACCACGTGCTAGTTCATAGAACTTGCCTAAGTAAATGCAAAGGAATTGAGATTATCCCATGTATATTATCAGATCATAGTGAAATGAAATTGGAAATTAATCGCAAAAGAAATCACAAAAATTACATAAGTACATGGAAATTAAATAAAATTAAATAACACTCTCTTGAACACCCAATAGGTCACAGATGAAATTAAAGAGTGAGTTATACATTTTCACAGTTAAACAATAATGTCAGTAAGCCATAACAGAATTTATGAGACACAAAGAAAGCATTCCTATGAGGGAGATTTATAGTGGTGAATTCCCCTACTGGATAAATAGAGTGAATTCAAATAAAAACCTAATACTGACTCTCAAGTTTCTAGAAAAACAATAGCAAATTAAATCCAAAGTTTGCACAAAGGATGGAATTACAAAGATCAAAGCAGAAATTAATGCAATTGAGACTAACAAAACAATACAAAGAATCAATGAATCAAAGAGTTGATTCTTTGACAGATTAAATAAAATATACTAACTCTTAACTAAATTTATAAAAAAGGAAAGAAAATCCATACAATTAGGAATTAAAAGGATAAAACCACAACAGATCCTACAGAAATCCAGATCATTATTATTGTCTACTTTGAGAACCTGTACTCTAACAAGATGGAAAACACAGAGGAAATAAATACATGCCTATATACATATGAATTACCAAATCTGAATCAGGAAGATATAAGTCCTAACTAATTTAATAGCAATCAGTGAAATTGAAGAAATATTAAAAACTACCAACAAAGAAAAGCCCAGGTCCTGATAGATTAACCGCTGAATTCTCTAAGAACTTTGGAAAAGAGCTAATGCCAATAGTTCCCAAACTCATTAATGAAATGAAAAGGTAATCAATATTTTCAAATTCATCCCTGGAAGCAAGGATTATCAGGGTACCAAAATCAGAAGAAGACCAAAAACAGAAGTACAGATCAAGCTCCTTAATGAATATAGATGCAAAAATTTGCAATAACATACTGGCAAACAGAATGCGACAAATCATCGTGAAGATTATACGCCATGACCAAATAGGATGCTTGTATCCTGGGATGCAAGGATAGTTCAACACATGCAAATCAATAAATGTAATACAGCACATTAGGAGGACCAAGGACAAAAACCACATGATCATTTCAATAGATGCAGAAAAAAATTTGACAGGCCCAATAAAATAAAAATCCTCCAGAAAATTGGACCACATGGTCTTTACCTCAATCTGCTAAAAGTCATCTCTGACAAACCAACAACTTGCATCCCACTAAATAGGGACAAACTGAAAACTTTCATTCTAAAATCAGGAACAAGACAAGAGTACTCAGTATCACCACTCCTGTTCAACATAGTTCTGGAAACATTGACAAGAGCAATTAGAGAGGAGAAATAAATAAAGGGAATATAAATAAAAGAGGAAGAATTAAAGGATGATCATAATTTTCTGAAGATATGATACTCTACATAGAAGATCCTCCAAATTCCACCAGAAGACTTCTAGAATTAATATTCAAATTTGGTAGCATAGCAAGATTCAAATCAGCACTCAAATATCAACAGCATTTCTGTACATGGATAGCAAAATCACTGAAAGAGAAATCAGGGAAATAATACCTTTCGCAATGACATCAAAAATAAAATACTTAGGAATCAGTCTATCAAAGGAACTGAAAGACCTATGCATTGAAAACCACAGTACTCTGAGAAAGAGTGAAGAGGATATCAGGAAATGGAAAGATATCTTCTATTCTTGGATAGGCAGAACCAACATAGTGAAATGGATATATGTCTTATACAACTCTTATATAAATTTAATGCAGTCTCAACCAAAATACAAACAGCATATTTCACAGAACCAGAGAAAACAATTCTAAAATTCAATATGTAACCAGAAGAGATCTAGAATAGTAAAAGTAATTCTGAGTCAGGGGTTGTGAGGAGGACAATTACAGACAGGGCATAGAATTATTATTTTATGATGGCACCTGGAGTTAAACACAAGAAAGTGCAGGAAATCTATCCACAACACTAAAGACCCATAATAAAGACCCAGAATATTCAGCCAAGGGTCTGAATCCCACAGCAATGTCCTGCATGAGTCCAGTTGAATACCGAGAGCTCATGTCAATGTCTGTCACGAGTTCAACTAGAGATATAGAGCCCATGACAAGGACTCATGCCAGTCTGTTTTATGGAACGGCTGGGAAGACCCAAATGTCAGTGGTAGAACCACGAAGTCTCTGCCAATGGGATAAAGGAGCTGTGCCAGTAGGCTGAGGGTTCTACACTGGAGCAGAGAAGTCACAGTCAAAATAAGGATCAGGGCTACTCTGAAAAGTACCACAGCTATCCTCAAAGACAAGGAGGTCCCAAGCTCTTCCAACGAGAACAGTTGAGTACATGTCAGAAAGCCAGGGTGAAAAACTTCTCTTGGAGATTAAGTAGCACACATCTTCCCCTCTGGAGCCAGGATGCGACGCTCACTGTAAGGACCAAAGCTCCCCTAAAGTGAATCACAGCCACTCTCACCGCCAATGTCCAGAGCTCCTCCAATGACAATGGCCGAATTCTTATTGGGGAAGCCAGCAGGACAAGCTCCTCCAGGAGAACAAACAGCTTAAAATAACACCACTTAGGAAAACACACAATGCCTAGTTTATCTTCTCCATGTCTCTATGTTTGCTGGCAACTTTCCTCAGGTGGCCATCTACACTCAGAACCATGCTGATTTAATTCAGGTGGTATTAAGTTGACCACCAGTTTTTAATCCATAACACAAGGACAAGACAGGGGCCAGTACAACCCCTGATTTCAAATTACAGTACAAAGCTATGGTGATAAAAATAGCATGGTATTGGCAAAAAATAAAAGCAAGCAAGCAAACAAACAAAAAACAAAATAAAAAACAAAAAATAGAAGAAAAAGTCTTCAGTATCAATGACACAGATAGACAATGTAGAAACAACTCCAAATGAACTCAGTTACCTTATCTTTAACAAAAGGGCCAAATACCTTTTCTGAAAGAAAGACAGCCTATTTAATAAATGGTGCTGGAAAAACTAGCTTTCCACGTGCCAAAAATTGAACCTAGACCATTTTGTTTCTCCATGCACTAAACTAAAATTGAAATGGATCAAAGATTTAAATATGAAAGCAGAAACAATATTCTGGAAGATAGAACAAATAAAACTGTTGAAGAAATAGGTGTAGCAAAAACTTTATGAACAATACCTGGATTTCAAAGAAAATATTGCAAAGAATCAACAACTGGGATCACATCAAATTAAAAAGCTTTATCACAGCACAAGAAACCACTGTCAGAGTAAAGAGATGACCCACAAAATGGAAAAATCAGTTCTGCCATCTACTCATTAGATAAAGGATTAACATCTATAATATATGAAGAATTTTAAAAAATTGGACCCCCTAACTTTAAAAACTTGATATAAAACTGGGCATCTAAAATGAATAGACATTTCTAAGATGAAGAAATGTGAATGGCAAATAAATATATGAAACAATGTTCAACATCATTAGTCAATCAAGAAATGCAAATTAAAACAATATTGAGACTCCATCTCACTTGAGAAAGAATAATTATCATCAAGAAATCAACTAACAACAAATACTGACAAGAATATCAGGGAGGAAAAAACCTTTCTCCATTGCTGGTGGGAACACAAATTGGTACAACCACTATGGAAACCAGTGTGGAGATTCCTTAATAAATTATAATTAGAGGTTCCATTTGACCCAGGTTGTCTACTTCGAGATATCTTCCCCAAAGGATTAAAGCATTATACCATGGTGATACATGTATACCCATGTTTATATCTGCAGAATTTATAATAGCAAATCTTGGAAACAGTCCATACACCCATCAATAGATGAATGATAAAGAAAATGTGGTATTTATATACAATGGTGCTCTACTCTGCTACAAAGAAGGATAAATGAATCATTTTTAGGTTAATGGATGCACCTTGAGACCGTACTCTTAAGTGAAATGAATCAGACACACACATTAAAATATCATATTGTTTCTCTGGTGTGAGAAGCCCAAAGGGTAAATGAGCAAAATGAAGGAAAGATATTGGGGAAGAACATGTTGAAATGGAAAAGAAAACAAGGGAAGGGGAGAGAAGTAAAAAAAGAGAATGGATGGAAAAAAATGAAAACAAAGCTTTTGCAAATGACATAGAGAAGAAAGTTTGATGGGAGGAGAGAGAGGAGAGAATAAAAGAAGAATTAAGATATATCTCTTACAGGTAAGAATTTCCTATAATGAATGTGATCATATGACAAATATGTAATAATTCAACAAAATATCTTAAAAATCATGGATAAGAAGATCTACATACTAAAAGGTATAAAACACTAAGAAAAGAAACTGAAGAAGATACAAATGAATGGAAAAATATTCTGCACCCATAGATTGAAAGAATTAGTATTGTTAAAATGTCCATACAACCTCAAAAAATCAGCATATTCAGTGCAATCTCTATCAAAATTCCAATAACATTTTTTACAGAAATAAGAAAAAATAATCCTAAAATGTTATGGAATTATAAGACCCTGAATATTCAAAGCTATTTTGAATAAAAACAATGGCACTGAAAGCATTGCAATACCTGACTGTGAAATCTACTATATAAGTAATTAAAAACAACACTGTATTAGCATAAAAACAGAAACACGGATGGATGGAACAGATCATGGTGCCCAGAAATAAATCCAGCATTTACAGTCAATTGATTTTTGACAAAGGTACCAAGAACACACATAGGATAAATATGTATAGTTTTGGAAGATCTGGATGTTTACATGTAAAAATTAAAATAGATTTTTTTTCTCGTACCATATACAAAAATATACTCAAAATAGAGGGCTGGAGGTTTGGCTCAGCAGCACAAGTTCCTGCCTGGGTTATGAGTTTGATCCCCAGTAGAAAAAGAAAGAGTAAGGTTTAAATGAAACACATGGAATTGTACATCTACTAGAAGAAAACATAGAAGAAGAGCTAAATGACACTGTAGTGAGTAATGATTTTTGGAGATTGGCTACAAATATATGGGCAACAAAAATAAAAACAGGCAAATAGAATGTCTCAAAAATGTATGGGTTGTCTTCTGGTGAAATACTGTTTTGCTTACATTGTTCTGTTCTGATCTGCTCTGTTATGTCCTGTTTTGTCTTAATCTCTTTAAAATAAAAAAATACAGACAAAAAAAGAATGTCTCAAAATGTAAAGCATCTGAAGAGATAACCTACAGAATGAGAGAAAACTGTACAGTGTTTGCAAACCATACATCTAAGGGGTAATATCTAAATATACAGAAGAAACTAGCAAGAACATTTAAGAAAGACTGTTTTTAAAGTGACCTAAATCAGCATTTCTCAAAAGGAGACAGACAGATGAAAATGGGCAACAGCAAAGCAAAACAAACCAGCTTAACATCAGTAATCATCAGGAAAAGACAAATTAAAACCACAATGAGCTGTCATTTCATACTTTTAAGAATGGCTATGACCTAAAAGAAGGAAGATAAACATTGGCAAAGATGTGGCAGAAAAAGAACCATGTGTACCACTGGTGGGAATATAAATTAATATAACCATTACAGGAAGTTATATGGAAGTTTCTCAAAAAATTATAAATATTCCATCAAAATACTAACAACATTGTCCAAAAAACTTACAAAAACAATTCAAAAGTTCATATGGAAGCAGACAGGTCCTAGAATATCTAAAACACTCAAGAACATAAAGAGGAGTGTTGGGAGCGTGACAATAATGGATTTTAAAATACACCTACAAAGCCATAATAACAAAAACAGCATGGTACTGGCATGGAAGTAGACACATAGACCAATGAAGTGGAATAGATAATGGAGAAACAAACCCACAAGTGTATAGCCATCTAAATAATCCAATGAATAAGTGAGTAAATGAACTGAACATATATTTCTTGAAAAAGAAGCAAAAATGGCCAAATGTTCAACATCTTTAGCCATCAGAAAAATTAAAATTGAAATGGCACCATGATTCTGTCTCCACCAGTTGCCCATTACCAAGAATACAAAAAACAGAATACTGATGAAGATGAGAGTGAAAACAAATGTTTCTGTGTTTTTGGTGGGAATGTAAATAAGTACAGCCACTAGAGAAACAATTATGGAGATTCCTCAGAAAATTAAAGTACCATATGACCCAGCTATACCACATGTTGGTATATCCCTAGAATAATTAAAATCAGCATACTGTAGTTATATCTGCACACTCATGTGTATTGTAGCAAAATTTATAAATTGTCAAAAATATGGAAACAGCCTGGGTCCCAATCAAGAGATAAAAAAATGTGTTATATATACAGGATGGAGAATTACTCACCCATAAAAAAACCAAAATCATGCTATTTTCAGGAAAATGGATAGAACTGGAGATTATCACATTGAGCATCAGAAAGACAAACATTGCTTATTTAATCTATAAGTGGAATCTAGGGGAAAAAGTGAGTTGATATGAAAGTTAAAGGGAGACTATTAGGGAAGAGAAAGGGAATTGGGAAGGGGAAGGATGAGTAAAGGGGATAATATGGGGTGAAAATGATCAAAGTGTGGTAAGTACATCATAAATATTCCAAAATAAAACCCATTATTCTGTGAACTAATATGCCCTAATAAAAAATTACAAATGAAACTGCCATGTGCTTCGGTTATCCCACTATATATCCAAGGAAATGGAATTTATGTGCTATCGATAAATCAAAGAGATATCTGTTAGGGCTGCGTAACAGTTCCCTGGTACGGTAGATATAATAGCTAAGTGTGGGATTAATCAAAGTGAGCATCAGTGGATGAATGGACTGAGAGAGAATACTGTTAGGTATTGGAATACTATTAAGTCTTTGAAAAGGTGAACTTGGTGGACATTAAGTGAACTAAATCAGACATAGAAAGACTAATGCTGCATGATCGTATCTACCTGTAAATCTAGAAGGAGTTGAACTCACACCAGTGGAAAGTACCATAGTGGTTAACAGAAGCTATGGGAAAGGGTGATTGGCTGAGGTGCTGATTAAATGATATGTAGGTCAAGTGATGAAAATGAAACCCAGGGCCTTGCGCATGCTAGGCAAGTGGTCTACTTTTGAGATGTACTCTCAGCCCAGGCTGTAGTATTTTGTTACGCAGCCCTAGCAAAGTAATACAGCTCCTGAGTGAATATTCTTTAACCTTATCTTTGACAGCTAAGAATGGGTATTTATTAGCATGTCCAATCTAGGACCTGCCATATTGTATCTCTGCTCAATTCGATATAGTCAGACCATGTTGGCATGACTACTGTGTACTAAATATGTTGTTAATCCCAATTCAGATATAAAATATAATTAAATCTTTGAAAATTCAGTATGAAAAGAACACAAGATAAGCATTGAAGTCAATTATATATTGTGGTGAGAATATTCTGGTTATGTAGGGTTAAATAAATTTTGTCCTCAAAACTTATCCTACCTATTTTTTAATGTGCCTACTAGAAATTTTCAAATTTCATGTGTGCTTTGGATTATATTTCTGTTGGATAGGATTGTACTGGATGTTTTAAAAAATCTTTTCAGTGGCAAAACTGTCTTACCTGTCTTTTCTTCATGCCTAGGCCTAGAGCTAGGTAGATTCTAAAATTCTCTCCTGAAATGAGTGAAAGGAAAAGGAAAGGAAAGGAAAGGAAATGAAAAGAAAGGAAAGGAAAAACTACTGATAACCCAAGGGAGACTAAACATATATATCAAAGGCATGGAACATGAGGAGAGTAAAGCCTCTTGGAATCCCATTATTTGAAAAAAATGTCTGCAGTGACTATCACCAACAAAACTATGGGTGATGAAGGCAGTTTTTAAAGTAGGGAAATGCAGTCATAGAGACTGAGAATTCTTTGCAGTGATCATATTAGCCCTGGATTTCAATGTGGTGGATCAGTCAGGTTCTTTTCCTCCACCTTAACAGAAAACATAATGGCTACCCTTAAAAGTCAATGAATGACTTAAAAAGAAACCAGGGAGGGGTACAGAATTGATACAGAGGCCTTGGCACTTGGTTTATAAAAGTAGATTGAGCCAAAGGACCACGAGACAGCCAGGTCACCCTGCCTCGGCATTCATGCTAGGATGGTCCTGCTGGCTCCACTTTGCCCGACTCTTGAAGACACCTCTGATGCAGCCTCTGTGCCTCTTGCGTGGTGGACCCTATCATGGCTCCAGTATGATTTCTCAACTGCTGGTACATCCAAGGCTGAAGCTGTAGGTTCAAAGAACTGTCAGAGCCTGTGCTGCTGAGGGCAGGAAGAGACCTGGCTCCTTCATTCATCTCATGGCAGGGATCTGTTACATTGAATATGTGTTTGGATGATTACAGACCAAACAAAACAAGATGTACTCAATTCCATGCTTTACAATAAATTAAAACATTCAGACCAATGCCAAGACAATAATAATTATTTTTCCTGGATTATCTTAGATATGAGAAATACAAGTTATGTTAATGTTGAACTTCTATATCATTTTTATAACACACAGTATCATTCTTTTGTATTCTATATGAATATTAATCTGACTGAACTACATGCTAATACATTGCCATCATCACTTCTATGTTATGGGTGGGTAAACTGAAACACAGATAAGTTAAATAGCTAAGCCATAATCACTCACTAGCAGGCAGGAGGACAGAGATTATAGTCAAGCACTCTGGAGCTTCAGGATCAATATTATAACCACTACACTTACCTGTAGTGGTTTTTATTTGTAGGTAGTCTTAAGAAAATGTTCACTAATTGATGTATAACTTATTATATGAGGCAGCTTCTCTTCCCTGAACAATTTTCACTGTTTTCATTAACAAAAACCTTTCTTGTATTTTAGAGAGAAGTCATTGAACAGAATGACGTTAACAGTTACAATCAAGCAACTTATGTCCAAAATTGAAAAACAAGATCAAAAGCGGATGTTACAGGATAGTTCATGCAAGGAAAACAGTTGACATCACACTTTGGTGACTCCTTCAAGGAATGCCTCCAGTTCTTGTTTTAAAAATTTCTTTCATGTTATCATTTTATGTGACCATTTGTAATATTTTTAAGTTCAACTCAAGTAATACACACAGGTATATACTCAGGTTTGGACCCTGTTGTTAAGAATTACTAATAGATAAAAGACTTGGCTTTCCTCTCTCTGAGTTTCTGAAATTCTACTTCTGATTTCTAGAAGTAAAGAGGTTTCTTCAAGTGAAACTCAGACAACCAGACTTTTTCTATATTTTTCTTAACAGTCAAGATCACCTTTCTCAAAAGATCATCTAATTTTGAACACGTTATTTGCTCTAGAAAATGGAGAGATTTGTAAGGAAAATATAGTTGTGAGCTTAGAAAAAAAAACTGTGGTCTAAAAGAAAGATTGTCAGTATTTTTTCAATTTACGCGAAATGTGAAACCTAGGACCCTTCTCTTAGTACTTGATTGCAACAACTCTTAGTACTTGATTGTAAACCACAGGATGCAAGGGAAACCAAACGCATGATCACTTCTCTGATAACTATTTCCCTTTGTGTCACACGTTGAGCAAATTTTTCAGCATTTATTTATTGTCTTTTTAAATTAGAAACTTCCTTGCTTAGTGGTCTCCTGAGTGTAGATTAGAAACCAGAAACAAGAAATAACTTCTCAGTTAAGCAATTACTTAGGTATTAAATCAAGGAAGAGAAAGGGGTGGTACTTGCTGATAGGGAGGCTACTCTGCCAATGATTATATTTCCTTTTCCATCACATTGCACAACTATTTGTGGCCTGTGCAGGGTATGACGATGCACTGCTATGGAACAACATAGGCTGGGTACTGGTCTTGACATGCTAATTTTTTATCTGAGTGATGTTTTCCCATTAATCACTTTGGTACTTCCCATCTACCCACATTGTCATGTTGTCATCGTGTGCTAATACGTGTCACAGATACTAAATTTCAGGGTTGGTGGGAAGTATAATATTCACTGGATTTATTGTCTATGGCAACCACCATTGCTCAACCTCACACTTAATACTGTTTTAGAACAAATAAATGAAGAGGGTTCTGCAAAATTAAATTTATAGAAGTAGAGAATTAATGACTTTCTATTACTGAATGGTGGCAGTGGGTGGCAAACAGAAACCTCAGACACACGCTGTATTGAGAAAATAAGAAACGGAAAAAATAAGTGACCATATGTAGGGGACTTTATGACATTCAAATCAGAACACAGGGTGAACAGAGTATGGTTAGTAATCATGTTGAAACAAATATAAACCAGGACAGCCTCTGGTAAGTTATATAGAACTAGAGTAATTTAAAAAGTGAAAAAGAACAAACACAGTATATTGCCCAGTAATAACTTAGGGAATGTAGGTGGCCTGATGAGGCTGTTTATAGGACTTTCCAGACAGAGATTTGATCTCCTCATACAACTGTGCTCCTAAAACTTAAATTTATGTTTATGGTAAAGGGACAGAACTGTCAGGTTCCAAATGGGGCTGCGCAGAAGCACCTTTATGTGCTTTAAAGTCAGTGAGTTTTCTCCTTGCCATGTCAGGGCCTTGTTTGGGTACTAGTAACTGATTTCATGCTTCTGTCAAGGCAGAGAAGGATTGAGTGAGAAAATTTTCTTTGCAGCTTTTCAAAATCTCTTCATTTCCCTCCAATAACAAGGGAATCAGAAGTCTCAAGTCCATGCCTGATGTGACAGAAATTCCAGGGTAATTCACAATTTTGCTATTTAGGGTTATCAGCTTGGATTCGTGTTAACTGTCAGGGAATACAGCTTACAAGGCTGTAAGGGATTCTATCTTCTTAGTGTCTTGGCCCAAAACTTGCATAGACATGAAGCAGATTAATAGGACAGAAGAATACAAGTATATTCAAGTTTATATGGCACGGAAGCCCTCATAAGGAAATGAAGATCCAAAAATTGGGTTAGAATCAATCACTTGAACACTGATTTGGACCAAAAACCAGTCAAATTGTGAAATGTAAACCAAAAGGCTTGGGCTAATATAATTGACTAGAGAAAGGTCAAGGGTTAATTTACCAGGACTTATTTGCAAAGATTTTCCCTGGTCTTTGACTTTCCCTTCTTGCTAAGAATGTTATTTGATGCTGAGGATATCTTTCATATGGGAATTTTATCTTGCTTTTAAGAAACAAAATAAAAGTCAGAATGATCTTGCACATGCTGTTTTTAAAAGATGCTTTCACTTCAAAATAGTATCCTACAGCTGTATATTTTTGAGTGGCATATTCTTAACTCCTTCAAACCTATCAAATGCTTTGGCTATACGTGGTAGTTAACAAACCTTTTCAAAAAGCTGGCATTTGCCAAGTATGTAATGCATCTGTCTAAGGTTTATTGATTGCCTGTTATTTAATATTCTCCCATGCCTGGGAGCAAAGTGACTCAATTAAGATGTCAGTTGAACTTGGGCTTCGTTAGGAGCTAACAGCCTGCTTCTCCTTCTTGTTCCGTTACAGACTGCTGCGAAATAGACGCATCCTCATATGCTGGGACAGGTCCAAAAGAGGTAGAACCTCTTTTGCCAGACTTTCGACAGCCACTTTCCCTTGGTTGACATATTTCATCACGTGAGGCTGGAAGAGAAACCGAGGCGAACATCCGTGAAGGCGACCGCATCCCTGCCACAAGCCTCAAAAGAAAGTTTGCTCAATCTTCCCTAAACGCTAATGCAGCTGCCCGCCGCCCTTACTCAAGATGGCGGTGCCGGCGTCAGCAGCCCCCTGCCCTTCTCTATCATGGCAGCGGCGGACACGCCTCCCTGGGTGCTGGAGTCATATGACCTACACAATGGTCGGGAGTTCACCGGAGGCGTCCCGGCAACGCCGAGTGGAAGCTATGACGGCTGCCGCGGGTTCGGCAGGCCGCACCGTAGTGTCCCTGCTGCTGTGTGCGCTGCTGGCGTCCGGCGGTGCCTACGTGCTCGACGACTCCGACGGGCTGGGCCGGGAGTTCGACGGCATCGGCGCGGTCAGCGGCGGCGGGGTGAGCGGCGGGGATGCGCGGGGAACTTCGGGGCCGCCGCATCCCGCCCCGTCCTGCGCCATCCGGTCCAGTCCAGCGCAGACCCGCAGCCTCCGCGCGTTGCCCGCGTTTGGACGCCCTCGGGTTCAGGGCGGCTTCCATTGGCCCCCGGCCGGGACCGAAGATGCCCTGTAGGGGGAGTCGGGGTGTGCGAGAGTCCCAGGACTGTGACAGGTGCAGGTCCAGGACTGGGCAGAGCTCAGGGGGGTCGAATCGCCCCAATGGAGGCCCTGGGAACCATTGTGGTGATCATGTAGCATTCTTGGGGTCCGGTGGTCCTGGGGTGTAGAGAAAGACAACCCCAGAAGGACGCTTGGTGAGTCCCTGGTGGCAATTTCTTTGTGGGAGACCGTGGGAAATAGTTGGCCTTTCACTTTTAGGGTGCATTTCTGTCTTCCCACTTCTAACTTTGTATTTCTGGAGCTGGCTGAGAATTTGCGTTTAAAAAAGAAAACACTACTCAGTTCTCATCCTGGGTATGGAGAGAGATTTTTCCTGTTTAAAGATCTAGAGAGCATAATTTTTTTTTTTTTAAAATTTTAGAGTAGTTTTGGATACACAGAAAGGCTACGAAGACAGTGCTGTGTTGTTGTATAACTTATAGCCAGTTTCTTTATTAACATTCCATCTTAGAATGGTAGTGTTTGTTACAACACAATATTGGTATGTTATTTTAAAGTTCGTACTTTCAGATTTCCTTAGTTTTTACTTGATGTTCGGGATTCCTACCAGGATATTTAGTTGGCATTCATTGTTTGAAAGGAAACAGAAAGCCAGTTTAGCTTTGTGTGTCCTTGGGAATGGGTACAGCTGGGCATTTTTAGTTTTCCCAACTTGCCAACTGGTGGCCTCCACCGCCAGACCAGGAGCTTTCCTCGGTGCCAGGGTCATTCTTGGGTCCTAACAGCATTTGCCCTTTAACACTCTGTAACCCATGTCTTTATTTTGCTTTTTTGTTGTTGTTTCTAACCTTTGGGCCACTGGGGTTTATGTTGCCAGGTCTTTCAATGAGAATGAGAGGGTTTTTAAAAAAAAAATCTTGTATCCCAGATAACGTCGAGAGATAATTTGATTAGAAAATAGGATCGACTCTTAAACTTCTGGTTTTGTTAGGTTAAGTCACAGGAAACATGCGTCTTTCAACTCAGAACAAGCTTGAATGTTTGCTTGCGCGGTTGATTCTGCAGATAGTCTGTTCATGACTGTGACCTTTCTACTGGGAGAAAAAAAAACTTTCCCTTTACCCTGGCTTCTTGAAATCTACATTTTTGTTTTCTAATTTCAAATGTTACCTAAAGATCTTGGTAAATATTTCAGGGGTAACCTGTGGGCCAGTGACCCACATTGGTGGGCATTTATTTATGTTTTTTACTTATTATTATTATTACTACTAATATTATTATCTTGGTTTAAACCCGAAATAACCGGTATTTCATAAGGTAAGAGCCCAGTCTCTCCTGATACCTTTAGGTGATATTAAATCTGGTATGTAAGCTTTCTGAAAATGGAAATCTTTATTTAGCCTAATTTACAATTACAATGAGAAGAACAATTTCATAAACCTAGAATTGGAAAGACCTAGCTAATCTGATAAGACACCCAGCAATTACTAGTGAGCCAAAGGGATAGTGCATTATTCATCTTACAGGTTCTTACAGGTTCATTAAATGCTTACAGCATTGTAATTAATTTTTCTGTTGTTTTTAATGAAACTCTTTATACCTAGCACAGTTTGTGGCAGTAAGTACTTAGAATGGTCTCATTTCATTTTCGTGTCTTAGGGCAGGCATTTTGGTCTAGTAGTTAAGAATATGGGCTTAGGAAGGTTGTCTAGTGCCTTCTGAGTTCTGTCACTCATTATAGGTTTTGTGATTTTCTTTTTTTTTTTTTAAGCAGTCGTCAGGCATGGTCTAGGTATGACTGTAGACCCTGCACTTTTGACAGTAGCTTTCTATTCTTTCTGAGGCCAAGGCTGTGTGAGGTTTCTTAAGTAAAGCCTGGTGTGGTTTGTTGTTTGCTCTTTCTTAGTAATAGCACAACTTATAAAAACTATTGCTCTTTTTTTAGTATTGCTGCTTAAAATGTTTTCTTGTAAGATGCTGAGTGGGAAAATTATCTTGAGCTTCAGACACTCATCCTAGCACTGGAATATTGTTGACAAATTTAAATGTCAAGATAAGTGCATAGTATTCAATAAAAGTCTTCAGTGATCCAAACTTACACCCAACTATTATCTCAGCAGAAGAGAATGTTTTATATGTTGTAGAAAAAAAATAAAAACAGTGCCAGCTGTGTAGTGATTGGCAAAGCAAAGTCTGGCAAGCGTAGGAAGTGATTTTGCACAACTTGGTCTTGCCCAAAAACTGGCTAGGTAGGAATATCCCAGATGTTATGCATATTCATTTTGGGAATTATAGATACATATTCATCCTTTTGAAAATTTTTTTGCAGGCCACTTCCCGCCTTCTGGTAAATTACCCAGAGCCCTATCGTTCTGAAATATTGGATTATCTCTTTAAGGTAAGGAGAAAATAATTATTTAATAGTACAGTGATGTTTTAGGAACTGTGTAGTGAACTTCAGCCATAGAATTTATGAGCTTCACAATTTTAGCTTTTGGAGAAAATGGCAAATTACTTTTGGAATAAGATGGTCTTTAAAGTTTTGCTTCAAACGAATTTTGATTCTGTTTTCTGATCTGTAAAATTAAAGGTAGTTATTAGTGATTATTTGAAGTTTTATATCGTGAGACAGTTTTGATACTGTTACTTTGTTCTACAGCCAAGATGAAACACAGTGTTAATAGTGTTAATTTTTTCCCAACAGCCAAACTTTGGTGCCTCTTTGCATATTCTAAAAGTTGAAATAGGTGGTGACGGGCAAACAACAGGTAGGAGTATTTGGAGAAGTAGAATTTTTTTCCTCCAACATTTTAACTTATATTTGGAGTTCTGGAGTATGATTTTAGAACACAAATAATATTAGCTCTTTGAGTTTGGTTGTTGCTAATACATTGTTCCTTTTTATTCCTACCTGTAATTATTTAGAAAATTTATAGTATATTGAAATACAAATTTTTCAAAATAGTTTTCAGACTTTTGATTATTGAATTGAAGTAATAAGGGGTAAAGAAAATCCAGTTTTCTAAAAAGTGTACTAGAGAGAGCGCGGAGACAGTTTGAAATTTTGTGGCGATGTTAAAAGAAAATAATTGTTTTAGAACTTTTAAGACGTTAATTAACTTTAAAATATTTCGGAAATATAACTAGTGAATTTATATGCTTTTTGTTATATTAAAAATAAAATTATTTGTATTGTATGATATTTTCACTGTCTTACTAAATCTCTGAATTGCCCAAACTGGGCTCAGACTTGCATACCCTTCCCTCAGCCTTACAGAGTGCTGATATACAGACATGCCCCACTATGCCTGGCTTCCCAATTGCTTTAACCACTAAATCTTCAATCTTTGTGGTTACCATTTTGATCAGCTTTGGGTAGTATATGTCATTAACTGGCAGTTTATAACTCTCTGGTTTCCAGGAAGAAGAAAAAATAATAACTAGTCATTTCTGAATTAGATCCCATTATAATTAACTATAGACTAGAATGTTTTATGAATACTTGTCTTTCTGCTAGTGATTTGAAAATAACTTTTTATTTATTTATTTTTTTGTAATTTGTATTTTCACTGGTACCAGGGATCGAACTCACAACCACAGGCTTGCAAGGCAGGCGCTTATGCCACTGAGCTAAATCCTCAGCCCCTGAAAATAACTTTTTAACAGACATATATGTGGGTGGTGGTATTAGCATTTATTTAATCTATTTAATGGGGATCTTAAAACCTCAGAAAGACCAAAAAGTCCAGCAGGATATAGTGCTTGGAATTTTCAGTTATATAAGGTGTTAAGATTTCCCTTAATATAGCAAGTTGTGGTTTTACTCCTGGAAACCTTATAGTGCTTACAATAAAGAAAAAAGATGAAATGATATGTGTTGATTATCCACTTTCAAGTTCATAAGCTTATTCTTATTTGAACAACTTCAAATATAGAATTGGAATACTGCTTTGTGAAGTGTGTGTGTAAAAGGTCATAGAAACACCATTCATGGCTTACTTCCTCCTTTTTCTCTCGTCCTATTCAGATGGCACTGAACCTTCCCACATGCACTATGCACTAGATGAGAATTATTTTCGAGGATATGAGTGGTGGTTAATGAAGGAAGCTAAAAAGAGGAACCCTGATATTATTCTTATAGGTAATGTATTATACTTATAGCTCCTGCAGTCTCTTATCTTTAACTCTCAAATTCTGAATCTTGCTGGTAGGATTTTTATTAACACTAAGATGCTAAGAATGTTGTTAATATTACCAGTATGCTAGCAGTGGCAAAACAATAATGATCATTGTTTACATTTGTATATTGTGTTGGCTCTTTATAATACATCTGGAGTAAGTTGTTAATTCTTGTTTTTATAGAAGGGTGAGGTTTAGAGAAGTTACGGTCACAGATAGGAAGTTGCAAACTCAGGTTTAAAACAAAGTCCGTTCTGCCCCTCCCTATGGCAATTAAACTATGTAATTAGACAAAAATCTGTCATCAAAATTTGCACAAGAGCAATACTATTTCTTTACAGACTTGTATATTATATGTAAGTAGCAGATCTCAATTTTAGAATATGTATATACATGAGCACTGTTTGTTCTTAAGCCTCAGTGACATACAGGTCATTCTTCCAAAAACTGGGACATTGTATAGTCCATTCCTCAGTCCTTCCCTGTATCAGGTTAGGTTCCAGTGGCAGGATCATTGGCTAATTGCTCAAGTGGTACTAACTTATTTCACTGTTCCGTAGCAATGCCTACAGAGCCTATAAAGTATTTCGGACATCTAGAGCGGTGAGATACGCTCACTATTTGAAATCAGTTTGGTATTTTGAAAAAGACTTAAGTAAAATGAATTTTGAGAACTTGATTTCAATTTATTTAAAAACTAAAGGAAAAGAGTAATAATTTCTTTCTTTCTTTCTTTCTTTCTTTTTTTTTTTTTTTTGTGGTACCAGAGGTTGAACTCATGACCTCACACGTGCCAGGCAGGTGCTTGTGCTGCTGAGCTAAATCCTGACCCAATAATTTCTGAATTAAAAAAGAAAAGAAACTGAAGAGTGACTTGTTCTTTTAAATGAACTTTTGTGAGAGATTGCAGAAATGTTGAACACAGTAAAAGCATCATTGAATTGGGCACTTACTCCCCCACAGATTGTTCCAAAGGTCAAGCCTCATTTACATTGACAAAATCTGGCTTGCTAAACCACTGTCCAAACAAAGACTTACAGTGGCAGGCCTTTACATTTGCCTTTTTATGCAATAAATTAGATTAGAAAAATAAGCAGGTTATCATTTTGATTTAGAGTTTTTTCAGTGGTGAAATAGATTGTCAATATATTTAATGGATATGGAACTATATGTTAGTGACAGAGAATTTAGAATTTTAATTAGTGGTTTTCTACTATTCACATTTTAAAATTTTACTAACCAGGGTTATTGGAAGACTAGGACTTTCTTGATATATAGCATTTAACAAAGTTACATTTCTCTGTTGAGCCTTTGGCATTTATATTCATATAAAGACAAGCTCAATTTTGCCAAATTTGATTGCCTGACCTATGTATATTTTTAGTAGCCTTAAATTATAAGAAGACACTCATGAAATGAGAATTGTGTGTTATGATTGACTCATAGGGGTAGGTAGCATAAGGCTGTCACAATTCTTTAGATTTGACCTCAGAGAATAGAAACTTAATATTAAACATCCTGAAAGTAAAAGATGTTAAAATATACATTTCTTCCAGTTAGTAAATGTCTGAGTAAAGTGCTTATTGTGCTTTTTATTTCATTTTCTTGAAAGAACATTTAGAATTATGGGATCTGACTCAGTGAATCATTAAGAAATTATGGTATCCATACAGTAGAAGAGATTTCAAGGATTTGTGTGTGGTATATATCTTAGTTATTTTTCTCTCATTGCTGGGACAAATTACCCAACACTCAAAATTAAGGAAGGATAGCTTTAATTAGCTTACGGTTTGTGGAGGTTTCAGTCTGTAATAAACTGGCTCCAAGGCAGAACGGCATGGTAGAGGGGTAGCCGTTCATGGCAGCTGAAGACAGAAAAAGCAAGAGCAAAAGAGGGAGAAACAAGCCTCTTTTTCTCTCTTATGTATAAGGTGTGAGTGCTTATGGGCTCACCCAAGGAGTGCTCTTCTCTTGCACAGACTCAGGATGTTTATAAAGTGAGAACCCTTGCCCCCTGCTGAGTCACTTAAACTTCTAAACCCTTAAATTGGGACAGTGAACAACTCCTAGGGTGATAAGGGCATGTCCTCTACACCCTAGGGTGTAGATCTGCTGAGTTATTTAGTTAAGCTTCCTGAATTTCTAAGTTGATAAAGCGTACCAGTGATTAGAGTATATAATTCTTTATTTGGTCAGGTATATATGGCCCTTTTATTTGCCTGTTTTTTGGGTTGGTTTTCTTTTCAGTAGCACGGCATAGTTTTACCTATTCCACCTTTGGCTCTTTCTTTTCTCTACAGGGTTGCCATGGTCATTCCCTGGATGGCTGGGAAAAGGTTACAGTTGGCCTTACGTAAATATTCAGCTGACTGCCTACTATGTTGTGAGCTGGATTTTGGGCGCCAAGCATTATCATGATTTGGACATAGATTACATTGGAGTTAGTAATGTATTTATTATATGTATAATTTTTGAGATTGCATAATTTTTAAAAGTAATTTGATTTTGCAGCAATTTGTTGACTGATTATTTTGTGTTGTGAAACTGTTTTTTGATGGTGTCTGATAAAAACACAAATTAACTACATGTGACTTTATTACTGAACTTTGCTCATCCATATCTTCCCACTTTTGAAGCTGTGCTGAATATATACCATTTCCTAACTACATTTTAAATGTTTTCTAAAGCACCCTAACCTAAATTTTCTTGCTTCAAAGCTTTCTGTGTTTCTCTGCTCCTCATAGAGAACTGTGTTTCCTGTCTATTTTAATGATTGTTTTCACTTTATTCTCTGCACCTCAATTATTGTCTTCAGTTAGGCATTTGCAAACTTCCCTTTAAAGGGTCAGAGTACAAATATCTTGGGGTTTGTGAGTCTAAAGGTGGTATATATATTTTGGTACTGGGGATGGAACTCACAACCTTGCGCTTGCAGGGCAGGCACTTATGCCACTAAGTTAAATCTCCGGCTCCTATAAAAGATACTTTATGATAATTTTTATAACCATTTAAAACGTAAAGTAAAAGCTATTTTTAGATTTCAGTTAGTGGAAATACCAGGCGGTGGCTTAGATTTTACAGGCTGGATAGAATCTGCCTTCCCATGTCCTAAATGATTGCATGGCATCTTTTAATAATTTAAAAAGTATAAAACATGTATTTTCGGAGCTAGTATGTTGACCAGCTGGAGCATGCCTCAGACTGCATTGTACCTGCCACAACCTTGTGCTTACACATGGTGGGTCTCCATAACCATTGGCCTATTAATGTTCCATCTGCCCAAACTGATATTTTCAATGAAATCATTAAGGAGCTAGCATTCACTGAGCTCCTACTGTGCTGCAGAACTCTGAGTGTCTTGTTTTAGGGATCTGAAGGTTCGTAAACTCTTGAGTTCAGTTTGGTAGACAGACCTGGGACAGATGAACTGTAGAATCACAGGATAATCAGAGCATGAGGGTGAACCCAGGGCTCTAGGAAACATGAATGTACTTGTTTTCCTTTTCTACATTATAACTGAAAATTAATTTGTATTTGAGAGCTTTCCTAAATGCTAGAGCATTTTAAACCCATAGTGAGCCTCAGTGTAGGACTGGATCTAATAACTTTTATTATAGTGTATGTGCTGCCACGGTGAGCACAGCTTTTTGTTGTAGTACAGTAATATTTAGACGATGTTTCTGGTAAATAAGGAGAAATTTGTATCTCATCTAGACTTAATCACATGATAAGGAGCATCTTTGATTAAAAATTGCTCCTGGATTCTAAACTTATCTCCTTTATTAATAATTTTTTTTTCAAACTGTAAAACCAGAGGTGTAGAAACTCCAGACTTTATGATTATGAACCTGAGACTTACATGTCTCCTTTCATCTTTCCTCATTAAGAGTGTGCTTTTGTGTTCTAGCACACTGTGAATCCCTGTGTGCTTCAGAATGTTCCTTCTATAAGGGTCCTTATTTTTACTTGGCTTTCAGATATAATGGGTATCTCATCAGAATGACAGAGAAATCCTCATATCTCTTTAAGTTTCCAGTGCCTGTTACAGTTCTGGCACACACTAACCTCTCAGTATTTGTTGAATGAATATGTATGTAATTTTTGTAAATCTCTAGAATAAATGGCTTTAAAAATATGTCTACCAAATATTTGGAGGTTTTAAAGATAACATTTTAATTTTAAAAAGTTGTGTTGTTTTATAAGTATCTATAAATTCTATGGGAACATATTCCTAAAAGTAAGAAAAATGAAAAGTTATTATCAGATAAAAAATGCCATGAGAAGTGGCATCTTACTGATGACATCTACTTTCTGATATTTGAAAACTTTCAATTCAGACTTTCTGACTTTTTGTTTTGCAGATTTGGAATGAAAGAACATTTGATACTAGTTACATAAAGGTCTGTACAATTAAGTATTTTTCAGTTTTAAAGATATTCATAAATAACTTTTTAGTCCACATTACAGAAATCAGTAGGAATCTTATAGTAGAAGCACCATACTTTTAGCAACAGTTTTTTTTTTTTATAATTTTTTTTTGTCTTTTTCGTTTTTATTGGTACCAGGGATCAAACTCACACTGCCTGCTTGCAAGGCAGGCACTTATGCCACTGAGCTAAATCCCCAGCCCTTAGCAACAGTTTTGTATTACACTAATTGCTATTATATTATAAATTAATTTATATTATATTAATTATATCTATTATACTAATTAATTATATCTATTATACTAATTATACTGTGCATAAAATTAAAATCTCAATAATGTTTGCATTTCTGATATTAAAGCATAATCAGCAAAGAGGTAGCATTTACATGTGCAGATAATAGTTTTGAGCCACTTTTGATGTATACTTGCATCATTTTAATTTTTATAAACTCATTTTAAGTACTATTATTACTATTTTTCATGAAGTAAAAAGCTGAAAATAGTAATTCTTATCACTGGAAACCAAATAGCTATTTGGTTTTTAGCATTTGTATTTAGCATTTGCTTTTCAGATTGAGCTATTCACTGGTTTACATTTCATGTAGTTTTCCCTGAGTACTATGGTTTGAACCCAATCTGCAAGTTAACATGTTCACTAAACTAGTGTCACATTTTCACTAATCTGTAGTTGCAGAGAAGAGAGGGCATAGATTTGAGAGGGTCCACTGTGCCTTGCACCATATAACTTAGTGGTTCCATTAGAGAGTAAGAATGTGTTGGTGAGTGGCATGGACTGGATATAGAGGGAAAGCATTGAAATCGTTATCAAGGATTGTTGGTGCAGTGTTGTAAATGCTCCAAGTGCAGGGCTGATGGGAACATCAAGAACAAAACTCAAGTTAGTGCATGTTTAGTGTAATAGTCCATGACGAGGATGATAGTATTTTGAAAATACTGAAATCATCATCTAGCATACCGAGCTTGAAGACACTGTCTTAGTTTCTTTTCTCTCACTGCTGAGACAAAATACTTGGCACCCAAAGATAATAGAGAAAAGTCTTATTTAGCTCACAGTTTTTAGAGGTTTTAGTCTATAATTGGCGATGGCAGAGGGGCAACAGTTCCTGGTGGCAGAAGACAGCAGGGTTGACAGCTGAGACTTAGCAACATCTTTCTGCCTCTGCCATGCTCCCTCCAAGCTGCTGAGATTAGGGCTGTGCTAATCCAAGCAGTGCATTGATCCAGTGGTCAGCCACCCTTCAATCCAGCACTCTTAGTCCCAGCATTGCTCCACCAATCAGTCACACACTCTAGATTCTGCCACCTCTGAAAAAAGTCTTTGATCGCATGAGGTGGTTGGGGGGATGTATAGGCAAACCATAACAGTTACTTCAGCTTTTTTCATCATCATTCAATAGCTAAACACTCCTTCGTAACTTTCCCATGTTCTTTTTGCTTGTCAAAAGGTATTAAGGAGGATGCTGGACTCTCAAGGTCTCCAGCAAGTGAATATCATAGCAAGTGATAATCTGTGGGAGCCTATTTCATCATTTATTCTGCGAGACCCTGAACTCTTCAGAGTGATTGATGTGATTGGGTAAGGCCTGCTTTAATTTTGTGCTTGCTCTGGTATTGGCTGTGTTTTTATTTTTGCCTTTTGCCCTGTTGGTAAGGTGTTTACTGAACTAAAGCATTTATAGCTCATAGTTCATTGCTTTCTTTTTGAAATGTATTATTTGAACATCTTTCTATATGATAAAATTTACTAGCAACTTTTAAAAAAGTGAGTCAGTTTGATGTATCCTCTGACTATAACTTTATTATATATCCTTAATTTGTTTTTTGTACCTGGGATCAAACTTATGACATTGAGCTTGCCAGGCAGGTGCTTATGTTACTGAGCTAAATCCCTGGCCCTATCCTATATCCTCAGAGTAGAGTAGATTTGAACCCTGTTCCTTATTCCATTTGTTCTGTTCAGCTCTTTGGGCTCTGAGCTCACTGGACTCAGCATTATTTTTTTTTAAAGTGAATTTGTATTTTATCCATTATGTCAAAGTTTATGAACCTTTGAAAAACAGAATACCTATATGTATAGTATTTGGTCTTTTCTCTTGGGACTACTGTGTTCTCTGAAAATGCTTTTTTTTTAAATGAAAATTTTGAAACTACCAGAAAAATACATAGAATAATGTAGTGAATGTCAGTGTTCCAATCTCTCAGCCTTAGAAATCTTAAGAACTTCTGGCCAGTTTTCTATCTGCCATTCTGGTCCATTCTTATATTGTTTGCTTCCTCTCTTCATTAATTTGAAACAAATTTTGAATATTATTTTTTTCATAAAATCTACCACATTTTAGTGAAAGATAAAATTAGTGAATGATACTTCAGTTTGGCTAAAGATAAAAGTTTCTTTTGCCATAAACAGTGCCTTTAGTACACCTAAAAATGTAATAGGTTCTTGATATTATCAGATAGCTATAATTATTATTTTATAATTTTGTTTAGTTGAATCTGTATTCATTTAGGATTTGTACATTATGATTGGTTGATATTTAAGTATCTTCTAATCTTTAAATTGGTCATTTTTTCTTTTATTTTGTTGAAGAAACTAGGTTGTTTTTCTTGTAAAGTTTGTCACACTTTAAATTTTACTGATTTCAACCTTGTGGTTTACTTTAACATGTTCATATATCCTATTCCTCCATGGAAATTGGTAGAGAAATCTAGATTAGGTTTGGGCTTATTGATTTTTTTTTATGCAAGGGAGGTAACATGTTTGCACATTTATTTTCCAACATTTTATACATTAAAATTAAAATGAATTGCTTTTATCATTACAACTTTCACAAATAGCTCATGTCTTGCGGGAAAACAAGGTTGTATTATCTTCATTATGATTTGTTAACTGTTATTAGAAAATGTCGTTTAATGCTTTGTTTCATTTAGTGCTTCTTGGATTGGCTTCTGTTTTGTACCTAATTAAGAAACTCCTGCTTTCTTTTTTTTTTTTTTTTTTTTTTTTTTTAATACCGGTACCAGGCACGACTGCCTGCTTGCAAGGCAGGCGCTTATGCCACTGAGCTAAATCCCCAGCCCCAACTCCTGCTTTCTTTTCATTTGTGTTGCCTTTCACTCTACCTTTCAAGGACATTTTGCTTTAGGTTCATTTTTTGCATAAAATTAGATTTTGCTCACTCTGAAAAATCTTCATGTTTTAATGAATAAATTAAGGTTAATTATAGTTTTTGATACGATGTTTGTGTTTCCTGTTACCCTGACGTCTTTTGCTATTGGATGATTTATGTATTTACTAATGCAAAATGTTTTGCTATGTGACTTCTTTTCTTTATTCTAGTTTAAAAACATTTGGTAATGTCAAGATATTTTTAACTTTCACAGTTAGATGGGGGGTACTGTTTGCCTTTTATAGGTAGGGCTAGGAATATCTCTAACACATTCCTCTCTGATGCATAGGACAGTTTCCCTGTCTCAACTTTTCAGAAAATAATCCAGCCCAGAAGGTCAATAGTGCTGAAGTTGAGAAACTGCTTTATACTAGTAATCTATTTCTTCTTTTTTAAGGTATTGTCTGCTGGCTTAGGAAAGCAATTTATTTGCTAACTACAGTTTTGGTTTATTTGAATATTGCTTCCCTGGCTTTTCCTCCTATTATGGAATCTTAATTTGCATAATTATGTTAGTGTGTTAACTTTCATACTCCTCTGTGAGAGCAAGCTTCTACTGTCTTGATCTGTCACTTACAAATTATAATCGTTTACTACTTTATTTTTTGGGGGGGTATTGGGATCACACTCAGGACTGCACACTCGCCATGCAGGCACTTATGCTGCTGAGCTAAATCCGGCTAATTGTTTACTTCTAGAGAGTCCTGGTTAACAAACTTACTTGCCCTATCACCCACTTCCTGTCTGTTGTTTTAGCTACATTAGTTGTGTATTAGCCAGTCACGTAATGCATATATGCTATTTAATGACTTTGATTGTAGCTCTACTATTAAATATACTTAGTTTTGATTTTAAGAATCTTTTGCTGAAGTTTTGCTCTTAGTTTCTTGGGTTGGAAGCTTAATATCTAATTGAGTTTTCTTAGCGATTATAAAAGCAGTGTTTCTTTGTTTCTTAATGTTTATTAGTACTGATTATCTATAACCTTAATTCTTAAAGAAAGTTTGGCTAGTTGCTACCCTTTATTGTGGGCTGCGGTCTCTGAAGCTCCTGGGCAAGTGAATAGTGAAGGATAAAATAAAAGAGACAATGAAGTGGCCTGTCTGGGTCCAGGAAGACAAGAGCTTTTTAGAGCCAAGGCAGAACACTTCTCCGGATTGCCTACAATTTTTTAGCATATAGGAAAGTGCATGGAGTATCGGAGGCAAAAGGTGTGATCGTGAACAAGGCCTTTAGAAGAGGGAACAAAGACAGGTCAGGCAGTGAATCTTTGCTTACTTAGGGAACTGCTTGGATCTGTAAGGATGGCAGTGTTGCCCTGAGTTCTGGGTGAGATTTATTTATTGCCCTCAACTGCAGTGTTATCTTGCCTTTAGAGGCATCACAGTGTCACAGACAGGTCTCTTCTCTGACCCCGGGCATGGAGAGTTCTGTTTTCTGCACACCAGTTATGGGATCTCTGGGCAAGTCGCCGAGGCCTGGCAGACTCAGAAGTTAATTTGGAAAGTCAGTTGATGATTCTGAAGCCTGCTCAGCACTGCTTCAAAGTGCTTTCCGTCAATCCTTGATGAGTATCGTAACATTACTCTACTGGTTACTTACGTTAAATGTTGCCTCTCAGATACCTAAGTGCAGGCTTAGTTTCTTTTCCTGATAAGTGATGTGGTACAGTTCTCATTGTCTAAAGAGCATTTTGATTTATCTATGAAGTTTAATAGTTTATACCATTTATCAATACTAAATAAATAGTATATGCCCTTTCAATTTTTCTGCTCCATCCTTTTGGTTTTCTTTTTAGATGTTCTAGTAGGTCATCTTTCCTTGTACTTTTATTCTGTTATTTCTCACAGTTTTTAAATCTCTATATTTCTCTTTGGTTTTCTGTACTTTTATCCTTAGTATTTTCTCCCTTACTATTTTTTAAACTATGTTTTTCTTTCCTGTGTTCCTTCTAGTGTGCTTTCTTTTTTTAAAATTTCAATCTTTTAAAATGTTTTCTCTTTTTAAAAAGTAAGTCTTTCAGATGGGTGCAGTGGCACACACCTGTAATCTCGGGAGGCTGAGGCAGGAGAATCTCTGAGTTCAAGGCCAGCCAGAACTGTATAGTGAAACTCTGCCTCAAAAAAAGACCGAAAAAAAAATCTTTAATTTCTCATGTCCATGTTTAAAAAATTTCACTTCCTTAAAAAGTTTTAAATTAAATACAACATACATAAATACATACATTGCCACATGTCCAAATCGTAAGCGTATAACTGAGTATCACCTTAAACACACCAATAGAACCTCCACCTAGAAAATTTTCAGTACATAAGAAGTTTTCCTTGGAAACCTGTCTGTTCACCAACCTCTCCTTTATTATAGTGGTAACTACTACTATGACTTCTGACAGACTAATTTTGCATGTTTAAAAAGTTTATTAAAATCTCATCTCATAGTGTCTATTACTTTGGCCAAAATTATATTTGTAAGATTAACTCATGATCAATATAGGTCTTGTTATTGTTATTATTGTTGTAAAGCACTTAGATACAAGAATATACCACAGTTTGTCAGTCTGTTCCTTATTAATGAATCAACCTCAATTCAAGTTTAGCCCTGGATTTTAGAGATTCAAAAAAACAACAGGCAGTTACAGCAAACTGGTTGTTACAATGTGTTGGCTGATAAGAGCCACACGGAGCTTTAATTCGTGGTGATAAGAGGTGAGTCATGTTTATACGTTGTGTGACAGTTGTGATAAGAAGAAAAGGTTTTTATTGAGATTTTTTATTATGTTTTTGGGTGGTGGACAATCTGCAGAACCTGCCCTGCTGGGTCAGAATGACCTAGGTGACTGTAGACAAGCCTCTTAGTTTCCCTGATAAGGAATTGTGTGACTTCATTCAGTGGTGTGTGTGTGTGTGTGTGTGTGTGTGTGTGTGTGTGTACAGTCCTTTGGGTTGTTTCCACGTCTTGTCACTGTGGTGGACTGGACTTTTGTTCAGGAGATAGAGGCTCCCGCCTCCTTGGAGAGAGCGCACCTCCCTGCCGGCCCCCTTCACCGTGTGCCTGGCTTGTGCTGTGCCTGTAGGTTTTTGTTGCTCCGTGCTTTCTGGGGTCCGTGTCTGCTGCTGTTACACCGGTTGTTGAGTGTTCTCCCCTTCACTCTGAGTGTTGCTGTCTTACTCAGTTTGGATTCTGCTTCACACAGCTCATCTCCATGGTCAGCCTGTACCACTCCTGAGGGGTCGTTTGCCCCAGTGTGTGAAATTGTCAGATGCTAGACTTGCAGTGTCCAGAACAGTAGACATTAGGCACATATGTCTCACTACAGGAGCACTGGAAATGTGGCAAGCCTAAGTTTAGGTGTCTTGTCAGATACACACTGAATCTTGGAGATTTGTTACTTAAAAAATAAAATGGTAAAATCGCTTTATATGAATCATAATTTTGGTTATATTAAAATATACTACTATTAATCTTCCCACTTCCTTTTGCTTTTTAAATTATTTAGTTACTTTATTGTTATGGAAATACTTGCTTTTTCCTTACCTTACTTTTACCCTCTTTTCTAGGGCTCATTATCCTGGCACGCATGTATCCCAGCATGCAAAGCTGACTAAGAAGAAACTTTGGTCTTCTGAAGATTTTAGCACTTTAAATAATGACGTGGGTGCAGGCTGTTGGGGCCGCATATTAAATCAGAATTATGTCAATGGCAATATGACTTCGTAAGTTATTAAAAAGCTTTTAGAGTTTTTATTGTAACAAATTTAAAAAATCACAATTAGTAAATTTTTAAGAAAGAAGTACAGTGCACTTCTCCATACTCACAACCTTGACTCAATGATTCTAAACATTTTTGCCTTATTTCCTTCAATCACACCTACATGTAAACCTACTTTGCATCAAATCTATACCTATTTTTCTATATTTGAATTTAGTCTACATTAAGTAATGTTGCGCTTTATTGAAGTATAATTTGTATAGTAAAATGCATGTAGTTACTTGAGTTTTGAAAAGCTGCATGCATATATTTTGTTTAGTACTTATAAATGACCTCATATTCACGACACTGCAATCTAACCATTTTATTGTGGGTCTTCAAAGCATAAAGATATTCTCTTACATGATTAAATGTTATTTTCATACGTATGAACATTTAAAAATATTTCTCATATTCAGTCTATGTTCAGATTTTCCTAATTGTCCTTTAAAATCTCATTTATAGTCCCTGCCTTTTTTTAAATAGAAAGATGCAGTCAAACTCATGCATTGCATTTAAAAATTGTTGTATAGCCTTTGGGCTGGGGATGTATCTCAATAGCAGAGTACTTGCCTAGGACATAGGAGGCGTTCTGGGTTTAACCCCCAGTACCAGGGGAAAAATTTATGGGCTTCAAGTCCTTTTTCAATGTACACTAGTTTCCATCCTCACCATTTTATGTGTGTGTGTGTGTGTGTGTGTGTGTGTATGTGTGTATGATAGTGACCTTTCAGAAAGACTAGACCAGTTGTTTGTGGACTAACTGCTTCCCAGTTTGCTGACTGACTTCCATGGGATCTCTTAATTTGTTTAAATGCTTGCAGAACCAATGCTCTTAAGGCAGCATATGACTTGTTATTGCTAAAAGAAGCCTTTCTTAAATGCTTTGGCAACACATTAATTGCAATTAGATTCACATTAACCTTCTAAAGCAATGATAGAGCGAAAGCCAACCAGTATATTTACTTTTGCAGTGTTAATGCATGTTGACCTATGCGTTGCAAATTCTCCTTCTCTTTTTGAAAGAAAAGGTACTTATCATGTCATTTTGCTTATTACGATGATACAATTCCTGGAGGAGAATTTAGAAACTGAAAATAAATACAAAAATTGAAACAAAATCACCTATAATCTTACCATCCTGAAATACTTGTCCCTAAAATTTTGTTATCTGTGGGCTGGGGATTTAGCTCAACGGCATAAGCACCTGCCTTGTAAGCAGGCAGTCGTGAGTTTGATCCCCGGTACCAATAAAAACGAAACAGACAAAAAAAATTTGTTATCTGTTGTATTTTTCATTTACATGTATATATTTTTAATAGAAAATTGAGAACATACTATATAATCCAAGCTGTTTAGCATGGCATTATGAACTTTTCCTCACATTGAAGTATATTTCTGTTTCATCCTTTTCATGCATATGTATATTCTGTTCTGTAAAGCAGTGTTTCTCAAATTTGCCTTACCTTCAGAAGCACTTGAGTCACTTGTGATGCTGATTCCTAGGCAGCCGCCTGTACTTAACCATGGGGAAGGAAAGGCTTCTGGGGTTTTGTCTGTTTAGCCAGTGCTCCAGGTGATTCTGATGCCACCAAAGTTTGGGAAACAGCAATGTAGAAAATGTTTCTTTGAATTTTCCTTTTCCTACAAGTTAAAGTTGTTTCTAATTAGTAGCTTAATACAAGCTGAAAGGATCAGTTGGTGCAGTTGTTTTTATATACATCTATAATTATTTCTTAGGATGTGTGCTTAGAAATGGGATGTTGGGGGAACAGGTATACGGGGTGTGAAGGCTTTTATACATGTTTGAGAATGTGAGAGCTTGTTTCCATTTTTACTTCTGTCATTAGCTAGAGAGGATTCCACACATCTTGCAAATCTAAAAAAATCATGAGAAGTCTTACCACGTTTATGGGTAGTTTTTTAAAATTAGGACTATTGTTTTAATTAGGACTATTGTTTCAATTAGGACTATTTTATCTACTTTGTGTTGAGAGAATCAGAAGCCTTTGATTTGCTGAGAATGCCTGATATTTTTTATGATAGATGAGGACTGATCAGAAGAATGAAATTCTGTGAGTCAGCTTTGTTTTTTTAGCTGTGAGGCATCTCGATATGAGAACTTCCTGTTTATGGTTGGATTTTCTGAGAACCATAGAGAACAATCTTAGGGTTCAGAAACTGCTGTGGACTAGTAGGGTCAAAGGGCACACCACCAAGCTGATCCAGTTAGTAATTGCAACTGAAGCAAAATGGTAGAAGATCCTGTTTCATACTCTGTACACAGTAGTACATTTAATCCTCACAAAGACTTGGTGAGCTAGGTACAGTTATCATCCTCATTTTACAGATGAGGAAACTGAGGTCCAGAGAGGTTTAAGTGGTGGAACCATGATTTGAACCCACACAGTCTACTCTTAAGAGTTTTCAGTTGTAAAACTTTGCAACAGTTCAAAGTCAAGTTCATAAAATTATGTCCTGAAACTGGGACATTAAGAAGCCTGACTTGTCAAAAGGAAAGCAGGTATGGATTAAGTTTTTATTTGATCAAATTTGTGACATGTCCAGTACTGATAGGGTGTGATTCATCTTCTGGCTGTAGCATCGTACATGAAAAAAGTACATCTGTATTTTTTCATTATGTGAATGACCATCAAAAATGTTTACACAGTTTTTTTTTTTTAACATTGTGAGTGATTTTAAAGCAACTTCTGTTTTCTCATTTTTAATGGTCATTTTGTGGTCATTTATATACCCCAATATGATACAGACTTTTCCCTCTAGGCTTTTAGACATTTACATTTTTATCACAAATTGTTTTGGTGTTTCTTTTTTTTTTGTCAAACCAATCTTCAGTACCATCGCTTGGAACTTGGTGGCTAGTTATTACCAAGAGTTGCCTTACGGACGATGTGGATTGATGACTGCCCAAGAGCCGTGGAGTGGGCACTATGTCATAGAATCTCCTATCTGGGTATCAGGTATGGTGCAGATTCCTTCTCTCCCTTAATTTCTAATAGGCAAAATAGGAAACATGTGAAGGAGACTGTGAAATCTCTGTGTGTGTCTATATTTTAAGTATATTTCTATTGTGAGATTTGGCCTAAGTTTTAGAAGAATATTTTGTGTAACTAGACAACTCTCTGTATTTCATACTTGATTGTTCTAAGACCAGGCCCTTAGAAAATAATAAGGAAGGAAGAGGAAAAGAGGAGGGACAGGGAGTGTCTACTGATGGAGACAGAGCTAATAACCTAAGTATGTATCACAAATCAGGATAATTGCTAATAAAATGGTGTGTTTATAAAGATTCATTCCAACTCCCAACTCAGGTTATCTAAAAGTCCTAAACTTTGTTTTGGAGGCACTTTATTTTTTAATACTGACACATTTTTATAGATTAGAATGGTAATCTAACAAAATCAAGATGCATGAATAACAAATATTAAACGATCCACAAATATTACAGCTATTGAATCATTAAATAGTGAAGTAATTATAAGCATTATGGGAAATATTATGGTTAGATTGTTCCTTAAATCTACTGGTATGTGTTATTAAAGGCCAATTTTCCGAAAATGATAAAATCATGACTCATTTAGTTAAAAATGAGCACATGCTGAAGATTTTTTTGTATTACTAATGAGTTATGAAAGAACAAGGCAGATGTTAGAATTAGTTTAAAAAAAAGTCAATACAGCATCAATTTGAGAGAGTGAAGAAATTTGAGATGAACTGTAAACAAAGACAAGCTGAGTTTCTTAAACCAGGAGAAAATCAATTGAATATCTCTGTCAGACAAGATGTAATTTGCATAGGTCAAAGACATGGATATAAATACATTCATTTTCATTGAAAATAAAAGTTTTTCAGTGTTATGCATCAGTGTTATGCATTAGTTGCAAGGGAAGTTGAAATCATACAATGGATGACATGGTTTCACTTTTTCATGAAGTGATATAACCATGTTAATCAATGTAATGTAAATAAAATTTTAAAATCTATCATTAATACTGAAAATTTTCTGCTTTTTTGTAAAAATATTAACCAATGACCATTTTGTTTTAAAATAATAATAATCATAATCATATGTTTAAAAAATTTCTTTACAAGTAAAAGACTTTCAGAAAAAAATTATGAATTCAGAGTGAACTTGTTTTAATTTTAAACCCAGATTTTGGTAAGTTTTAAAAATTCTCACAGAGATTTGCAATCAGATTAGTTATGCCTTCATGACAGTATCTTAAATTCCTTAAATTCCAAATGTATGGAAAAGTTAAGTTGGGCTTGTGTTGGTTAACCTCTTTAAGTGTTGAAATTGTTGGTCCCGATTACCTGGGTGAACTACTATGTAATATACTCTTTCCAATTTATTTTACCTGTGTTTCTAAGAGCCTTCCTGTAGTTAGATCCAGCTTTTAACTAGATTGATTATTTGAAAACTGAAACATGAGTTTGCCAAGTACTTTCCCCCAGTATAGAAAATAACTTGTTAGAGTCTATCCCACTCAAAATTGGTAGGTATTTTTTTCAAACCTATCATTACCATTTTTATCACATCTTATTTATCTTACCGCCCTCTTTTTCTCCCCCTACCTTTTTTTTGTAGCTCATACCACTCAGTTTACTCAGCCAGGTTGGTATTACCTGAAGACAGTCGGCCATTTAAAGCAAGGTGGAAGCTACGTAGCTCTGACTGATGGCTTAGGTAACCTCACTATCATCGTTGAAACTATGGTAATTTTTGGTTGTTGATATTGGATTAACTCACTTCTTTTGTGTTGGAAACAGCACAATACAAAACAGAACACATTTGTTGTTTGGTTTTATACACACACACACACACACACACACACACACACACACACGTGCACGAATGCATACACCAAGGTCTTAAAGCTTTTGTTTTAAAATTTTAGCCCTGAGTCAGTAAAATAAGCAACAGAACTCTCTGGTTTATGTAAAATTGCTCTCATCTTTACTGCACTTGAGTTTCTGGCAAGTGGGGCAAAGTCAAGTTACCCGTTTAAAATGTGTGGAGGAGACCTGCAGGACCTTCCCTCACCCTGATACACAATCGCATGGAGAATGGTTTTCTCCATTTTCATCACAAGGGCAGGAGTTGCTTTGGGAGGGTCTTTAGCCTGTTGAGAAAAGGGGCTCTAAAGTTCTAGCAGCTCAGAAGCTGCAGCAGGGAGGGAAAAGGTCTGATGGGTCAAAAGAGGGATGGAGAAGGGCAGGGTTTGGAGTGGAGCATGTCAGGGACCTAGTAAAGATTGATGGTGAATAAGTAAAGGGGAATAAGTAAAGATTGATGGTGACGCAGTCAGGAAGGAGGAGCAGAACCGGGTGGAAAGGTCTTAGGGGTGCCCATCTGCGGAGAACTTGAGCTTCTTAAAGAGCCCAGTGAAGTTCAGAAGAGAGGAGGGGAGACAGCTGGTAGCATCTGTCATCATCACGGGTTTCAGTTGATCAAGAAGTTCCCATGGGAGAAGCAGGATCTAATCCAGATTACCCAGAAGCTCTAAAAATAAGATGAATGTCAGCCTACAATTTGGCTGACTCCTCACCACAGAGCTCTTAAAAATATTTTAAAACTACTTTAAAAATTTGAGACTATTTTATCAGGTTTCAGCAAGGGCAAACAATAAATATTGTAGGTTTTTAAAAACCAAATATATCGAACAGGTGAGTTAGAATCAAAACAAGCCTTTTTATGACTTACCGTACACAAAGGCAGGCAGAAAGAAGCAGCCCTCCCAAGACCCAAGAGCCCTCCCAAAGAAAGAGTGACAGCTAGTCCTCCTCCATGGAGCTGGGAACAGTCATTATGGGAGCTGCAAGAGGGGTACAACCCACATTTGGGTGTGGGTCTCCCACAATCTGTATTTGGGTGTGTGTATAAACAAAACCACAGCTTAACTGCTCCTGACCTGCAAAATGTCAGGCTAAATTACTACCCAAATGGAAACAAAAGAGCAGTAATTCCTGAGGTGGAAATTAATTGGCACACGAAGGTTAAATCAAGCCTATTTTTCCTGCTAATCTGATCGTGGACAGGTGAGGACTAGGAGTGTTGTGTTTTGTTCTGGTTTGATTGTTTCGTTAGCATTACATTGCCAGCCGTGTATGAGGGTGTGAGGTAGGATTTTATTGTACTATAGTTTGGTTTGTATTTTTCTGTTGATTGATAATGTCAAACTTCTTTTCATGGGCTTACTGGCTAAGTGTGTATCTCCTTTGGGAGAACTGTTGATTTATTTGCATTGCCTGCTTTTAAAATTGAGAGATTTGTGGTGTTATTATTAAGTTGCAAGGATTTTTTTATGTATATAATCTGTATAAAAATCTCTTACTGGATATATTGGACATATAATTTGCAGAGAATTTTCTCTCATTCTGTGGTTGCTTTTTCAGATTCTTACAGTGCCGTTTGAAATAAAAAAGTTTAAAATTCTGGATGAGGTCCACTTTATTTTTCTGTTTTGTGCTTTTATTATTCAATCTCAGAATCCATAACTTAATTCAAAGTTATAAAAGTTTATACTTGTTTTCTTCTAATAGTCTTTATAGTTTAAAATCTTACATTTAGGTCTTTGATCCATGTTATTTCTTAATGGATGTTAGCTACTTTTCCAATTTAACTCTTGTAGGTAGTTACCCAATTTTGCTGCACTATTTATTGAAAAGACTATCCTTTGCTTTTGAATTGTGTAGCATGCAGGTTGAGATTAAATTTTAAGGGTATCTATGGAATTTCCATGCCGTTCACTGGCCTGTATATCTGATCTTAGATGGATGCAGTGTTATCTGTAGTTCTGTGTTCAGTTTTGGAATCAGAAATGTGAGTCCTCCAACTTTGTTCTTATTTAAAATTGTTTGGCTATTGCATGTCCCTCACAGTTCCAAATTAATTTTAGAATCAGCTTATTAGTTTCTGTGAAGGGACCAAGAAGCATTTTTGGTAGACATTTTGCTTAATCTGTAGGTTAATTGGGAGAGTATTGCTATTTACACAGATCATATATTTATTCCAGTGCATGAATATAAGATGTCTTTCTATTCATTTTGTCTTAATTTCCTTCTTATATTTGTAGTTTTAAGTAAATACATCTTACACTTCTTGTTAAAATTGTTATTCCTATGTTTTATTCTTTTTGATGATGTTACAGTACTTAGTTTTATATCTTCTTTTCCAATCTAGATGCTTTTTCTTTTCCTTTTCTAATTGTCCTTGATAATACATTTAGTACAGTGTGAAGTGAGACTGTATATCCTTTTCCTGTTTTAGATTTTAAGACAATCTCTATTACATGTAAGGTTTTTTCTTTTCTTTCTGGTAAGTGAATGAAAAGTTAAGATGGGAAATTCCCTTCTATTCTTAGTTTGGGGAGCCTTTTAAATGCTGTTAGTGTCTATTGACATGCTCATCTGGTCTTGTCCTTATAATATGGTGTATTATGTTGCAAGATTTTTGTAAGTGGAAGCACTCATGAATTCCTGATGATCATACAGTCCTTTTCATTTTTTGCCAGAGTTAGAGTATTTATAATGATTTTGTGCCTGTTCATAAGAAATATTAATCTGCAATTGTCTTTGACTGATTTTGTTAACTGGGAGTATCATCCATTAGAGTGAATTGGGAAATGTTTGACATTGGTAGAATTCATCCATAAATATACTGGTCTTGGAATTTTCCTTCACAAACAGTTTGGCTTACTGATCTTTTAATTAATTGTAAATCTACTCAGATTTTATATTATTTCAATAGATGTATTTTTTTCTGTAACTGTCATTTCAGTCTGTTATTCACTTTATTTACATGTAATTGTACATAGTACTTCATTTTTGTTGTGTGAGGTGGGTACAGATGTTTTTGTTTCATGCTTAATGTTAGTAATCTGAGTCTTCTGTCTCTTTAGTCTGCCTAAAAATTTGTTCAATTTTGTTCATGTTTTCAAAGGAACAACTTTAACTTTTGTTGATATGTGCTACTGTTCATTATTTATTGCAGTAATTCCCACTTTAGTGTTTATTATTTTTTCTTCTGTTTCCTTTAGAATTGATTTGCTCTTTATTATTTTTTCATTTCTTAAGGTGGTAGATTATTGCTTGGAAATACTACTGCTTTTATAGTATGTCTGTCATTTGTCTGTAAATAGTACCTTAGTGTGTCCTACAAGTTTTGTTTTATTTCCATTTTTATCCACCTCAAAGTATTTTTTATTTCTCTTGTGATTTTTTTCTTTGACCTATTGAGTCTTTGGAAATATGTTGTTTAATAGCCACATTCCTTTGAGTTTGCCTGTTACTTTTATTGATTTTTCATTTTATTGCATTACAAACATACTTTATGTTAATTCAGTCCTCTTAAATTTATTATTTTTTATTTCATTGCCGGATAGAGGGGGTCTGTCCTGGGGATGCGTAGTTTAGGATGGTCTGCTGTATGCAGTGCTGTGTAAATGCTTCTTAGGTTTGTTTGGTTTACCGTGGTGTTCATCTTCTTTTCCCTAATTCTGTTGGTTTTATCTCATATTATTTTGAGATTTTCTTGCTGGCTGTAACTATGTTTATAACCTCTATATTTTTCTGATAGGTTTCCCTGTTTACTAGAGACACTTTCGTCTCTACTGTGGTTTTCCTTTGTTTTGAAATATATCTTGTCTGCTGTTCCTAGGCATTACCACTCTGTTGTTTCCATTATATCTTTCCTCGTTTTTACTTTTAGTCTGCTTGGTCTTTAGATCTAAAGTATATCTTTTGAATAGTATATATGGGATTTTGCTTTTGTAAAAAAATCTGAACTTTTGACTAGATTGTTTAACCTCCTAGCAGTGTTAATATTGATAAAATTAGATTTATAACTGTCTTCTTAGTTTTTATTTTTTGTGTGGTACATTTTTTCCATCTCCCTCCCCTACTGTCTTCTTTTGTAGTAAATGAGTATTTTTAGATATAACATTTTAGTTCCTTTAATGATTTTTTCACTGTACTTTTGTGACTTTTTTGTTTTAGAGGTGGTTGTAGAGTTTATTACATGCATCTTATCAGAATTACTTCAGATTTACATTCACTGAACTCAGTGAGATATGGAAAAGTTATTTTTATGTTGCTCTATTCCCTTTTTTAATTACTTTAGTAGTGTACATCATACTTATATGCATTATAAACATATATTATTTATGTTTATGTTTACATATTGTATATGTATCAAATATTGTTAAATTATTTTATGTACAAATTTACATATTTTAACTATATGAAGAGAAGCCAGGATGTATTTATACTATATTTTATTTATCATTCTTTTAATTTAAATCTGTAGATTTGAGTTACATTCTAGTGTCATTTTCTTCTTCCAAATATGTTTTTCTTTCTTTCTAACTCCTTTTTCCTGCTGTTAGGAATTATATTCCCTCTGTATCTGTGCCCAGCACTACAGTTACATGCATAATGTCTTATAAACTTTGAAAATCTGTTATGAGTAGAAGGGAGAAAAAATAGGCACTTTTTACTGTTTTTATAATTTCACAATTGCCTTTACCAATATGTGTGTTTGCGGATTTGAGTTCCTATCTGGGGTCACTTGCTTTCAGTTTGAAGTACTACTTCTATGAGACCTTTGTCTGGTTTCAACACATTGGCTTAGCTTTTTGTTTATCTGTGAATATCTTTATCTTTCCCTCATTTTTTTGAAAGGTAGTTTTAATAGATACAGGATTCTTTTCCAATGGTGTTTTTCTTTGAGTACTTTAAATATGTTGTCCACCAGTGTTTAAGATTATGAATCAACCGTTAAATTTACTAAGGTTCCCTTGTGATAAGTTGTTTTTTTATTGCTGCTTTCAAGATTTCTTTGACTTCAGATTTGCAGTGTCTTCTGTGTAAATCTCTTTGCATTCATTCTTGAACTTTGTTGAACTTCTTGGATACATTGATTTTTTTAAATCTTATTTAAGAAGTTTCAAGTTATAATTTGTTTAAATGTTTTCTATTTTTCCTTGGTTCAAAGATTATTTAACAAGTTAGTATCTAAATATTTTAGAATTTTCCAGAGAGTTTTTATTTTTCTGTTATTCATTTCTGCTTTAACTTAATGTGATAAGAAATACACTTTGTGTGACTTGAATGTTTTGTAATCTATTAAAACTTCTTTGGCGGATAAGGATTTGGTGTTCCGAGTTCCATGTGCATTTGAAAAGAATGTACCTTCTGTTGTTGTTGGATGGAGTGATCTCAACAGTGTTGTTCAAATCTCCTCCATCTCTACTGATTTTCTGTCTAGTTGCATTGTCAACTATTGAGAATGTGGTATTAAAATAATCAATTATGATGACCGTTTTTAAATTTGTCAGCAATGCCTGGGGTAGGGCCTCATACTGTAGGTGCTCTGTGATTGTTGCACCCCCTGGAGTAGGATTTCTATCTCAAAGCTGTCTTGATTGCAGCCTATAGCAGTGACTATTTAGCAAAAGATGACAGCAAGATGAAAACTATTTAAGATCCTTGTCAGTGGAAATGGCCAAGCTTTTGTTTTTTGATTGATATGTTTTTCTTGGAAAACATAACAAACAATAATTCTGAGAGTGAACATCTCTGGAGTTTATCTATGAACTCAAAGTCTGATTCACTTGAACATCTCTGGAGTTTATCTATGAACTCAAAGTCTGATTCACTTGAAGAATCACTGAGATTTGCTTTTTAGTGGACACATACAATATATAATCATTAAAATTGTTAGAAAAATCTTAAAATTGGAAGCATATTTATATTTTTTACCTAATGTGTAGCATTGCTGTTAATCTTGGGGCATATATTATTTAAATTTTTCCTTCCTAAAATAGCTTGCATATCATCTGGCGAATGACCTGGCCTTTTTTTTTATTCCCTCAGAGTCGCAGACATTCTAAGTGTATTCGGCCGTATCTCCCTTTTTACAATGTGTCAGCACAATCAGCTACCTTTGTTCTTAAGGGATCTTTTGTAAGTACATATATGTGCCTTTTATTTTGATTTGGGAATTTATGTATTCTATCCCAGCCCCAGGTTTCAATTGAAACTACTCAGGATTTGCAGATGAGTGGATACTTCCCTGGTGTCCTTTGTCTTCTAACTGTTTCATCAGAAAGAAGGCAGTAGGAAATAGAGCTCTCTGTGTTTTTGAGGAACACATACAAAACTCATCTCCAAGAAAATAATTCTTGGTGGTCTAAACATTAAGGAACTTTCAAATATTGCTCGATGAACTATTTTATAAGTCCACAGATAAAACCCCAAACCACCAGATTCTTGCTATTTTCTACTTCTTGTTAAATTTTAATTAAGAAAGAAAACACAGTTATCTTTTCTGCTTACTAATGTCATAGAAGTTGTTTTTTTTTTTCATACCAGAGAATTCTTAAATAGATTTTACAGGTTCAATAATGAGTATTTGTGAAGCAAAGACATTACAATCTCCTCTTTAACATTTTCCAGAATATTTTAGTGTTCATAGGAGATGAAATATTTGCTTGAACAATATCTTTCTAGTTTCAAAAATGTTGCCATTTAAGATTTGAAATGATTCTTTCAGTAAATAGAAACAGAGTATGCATTATCATTGCTCTGTCCTTTCTGGAATTGCTTTTGGAAATTCATAGAGAATGTGATACCTTAGTCCATCATGCTTTCTTGTATTTTTTTTTTCCCCAGAGTGAAATACCAGAGCTACGGATGTGGTATACCAAATTCGGAAAACCATCTGAGAGAGTTCTTTTTAAACAACGGGATTCTCTATGGGTAGTTTTAAAATCAATTCCTATATTTTAGTCACTACAGCTGCAAAGTAGTAAAAAGGAATAGAAATTTGACTAATGAACTCAAGGTATTTGGCTGGGTAGGCTTTTATAACTGATCATAAGGCAGATACATTTGTCCCTGCCCATTTTTCTTACATAGAACTTCTTTTTAGGGCATTATAGAAGGACATCTATTTGTCGGTGGTTTTAGATACTAGTTTGTCTTGGTGCATGGTTGCCATCACCTGGTTCCCAAGTGAGAAATTTGTCTTAGTTAATTCCCTCACCTTCTGTATTCAACTGGCAACCAATACAGACAGTTCTGTCGTCAAATACTCCTTTTACTCAGTCCTAATTTTTCATTCCACTGCACCTGCCCGTTCCTTATTAGTACGGTCCTGGATTTCATAAACTATTTCCCACGTTTCCAGCCTCCAGTCTGACTCCCTCAAGACCTGCCAGCACTCTGCCACAGTGTGATTTGTCTAAAATATGGATCTGACTGCTGTCAGTGCCTCACCCAGAAGGCATGGGTGCCTGTCCGTGTCAGTTGGCATTCCTTAGCAATGACCCCCACTGTGCTGTTGTGCGGTGGAAGACGGCGGTCCTTCCTACATCCATGGCCTGTGAAACGGGCCGTTCATCAAATGCTTTTTTTCAAATGCTTTTTCCTTCTCTCAGAATGGCTTTTCTTCATCTTCGTTATCTTTAAGGCTCATTTTCTGTGTCACTTCCTCTGCAGCTCCTGCCCTCTGTCTCTCCCGTGTTAGCAACGGCCACGTAGAACTGTGTGCCCAACACCTTCCTCCTGCACTGCACACCTTGCCTACGTATAGCTTGGTGGCCCACTGGCCTACTCAGGAAAGGCTGTTTTGCAAAGAATGAGTTGTCCGAAGCAAGAGTACTAACTTCACCTCTTTGGCACAAATCTGCTACCATTCTGATAATTATTAGTGTTCAAATAATCAGTCACCATCAATAATTAAGCACCCATTATGTATTCAGTTATAAAAAAGAGCATCACATTGTTTAATCTTCCCAGCAACCTTGTAATCTATGTATTTTTCCCCTTGATTTTATTGATGAGGGAGAAAGGCTAGAGATTAGGTTGCCAAGATCATAAATGTAATGTATCACCTAACTTGGCTCATTGACATAGTTAAACATGTAATGAGCAAGGTTTTTCTGGAATTGTAGGAGATTTTCTGTGATTAGAAGTGGAGTCAACAGAGAGATTACATGGACTCCCTTTGGGAAGTCCTGCAAGATACATAAGCAAGTCTTTTAGCAAGAAGTGAATATATACAAGTTTTAAAGAGCTTGCGGTGTAATTGAGAGGTGTAGGCTAATAGGAATCGATGATGGGATCCTCGAGGCCTTCCTCTGTGAAATGGAACTCTTCAAAACTCCTTTCTACAGTGGAATTTTATAGTCTTCTAAAACACTTAAGAAAAAAGATCTAAGGGTCTTGTTAGTGTGTCTTTCACAAGTACTTAGAAGTCCTAAAAGAGACAAGTTGGGCTTTTCTTTAGCTTTTGAAAGCTACTTTTCCATAGCCGAGGTGAGCCGTGCACGCAGCCTTGACTACCTGGTGTCTTCCCTTTCAGCTCCTGGGCGGCAACGGCACCTTCACCCTGGAACTGAAGGAGGACGAGCTGTTCACGCTCACCACGCTCACCACGGGTCGCAAAGGAAGCCACCCACCGCCTCCCAAATCCCAGCGGTTCCCGAGCGTCTACAAGGACAATTTCAACGTTGGTAAGTGTGCTTCCCTGCCGTGTAATTAGGTCTGGATCTGCCGTGGGAGTTGCAGATCAGTTTCTATCAGGCCGAGAGGAAGCATCATGGCGTGACTGTCACAGTGGACTCAGCTCTGAAATCTCTAGGTGCTCTAAGAAGGCCTAAGTGTTACATTACCGTAAGGTACACCTCCGTGTGTGGGCCCTGTTTTTCTTTTTGTCTTGCTCCTTTTGAGATATGGTCTCAGTATATAATTTAGATCAGTCTTGAACTTGCTGTGTAGCGCAAGCTGGCTTCCAATCCAAGTTCCTGCTGCCCTGGCTTTCCAAGTTGCCAGGATTGCAGCCGTGCCCCACCACGCCATTAGGACATGCCTGTGCTTTCCAGTGCTAGAAAAGATGGAGTTCGTTGGAGAATGGAAGTTAATTTGAGCTTCTTTTTGGTGAAAGTTAAGATTCATAGCCCTTGCTGGCATTTTCTTTTTGTGTGGAGATTAAACCACGTTAATGTCTTGTCTTTCCGTGGTGCCAGTGAATTGGGTAGTTACGTGGTACGTGGATAACCAACTCATTGTGTGCCCTTTAGCTTCTGCTACCGCTACCCTGGATGTTAGCAAGGACTGTGCAAAAGCTGTCAGAAAAGCTTTGTTACAGATAGTTTAGAAAACCCATTTGAAAAAAAAAAGATTTTATGATTTTCTCTTTCTTTTCCTTTCTTTCTTTCTTCCTTCCTTCCTTCCTTCCTTGTCTTTTTGAGACCGGGTCTCACTATGCAGTTCAGGCTGGCCTAGAACTCACTTTGTAGCTCAGGCTGGCCTAGAACTACAGCGATCCTCCTGCCTCAGCCTTCTGAGTGCTGAGATGACAGGCTTGCACCACCATGCCTGGCTCATGTGTTCCTAAATTGCTTACCAAATAACAAAATTTGTGATTCATAAATGGTCTATAGAATTAGTTGCCTCAGAGTTTTATAGGTAAATGGAGGCAACTTGAGATTATTCTCATAAGTGAAATAAATCAGAGTCACATTTGTAAATATTGGGTTGTTTCTCTAGTGTAAAAAATAAATAATAATTAAAAAATTGAAAGACTAATAAGATCCAAAATGTATACTAGATATTGTAATAATGAAAGGGGAAAGAAAGTACTTGAAAAGAAAGAAACAACTTGTAGCTATACACATATAACTGTATGTATGTTTAAGTGTGCAAGATAGCTAACCAGACTACTAATTTGATAGGCCAACAAACAGAATATTTGTGCTATCATTGTTTGATTGTCTGTTCACTTTTTATACTTTTGATTTTGTAACTTGAACAACTACTTCTAAGATAACAACATGTAATATCAACTAATGATGATTTCTTAATGTTATTTTTTTGAAATTCTGTATCATGTCTACCCCTTTTTTTGTTTTGTTTTGTTTTGTTTTGCTGCAGAGACAGATCAGGTAGTTTTATAATCTGTTCCTAAAGTTTGTAGTCTTAGGAGAGAAAATGGAGGTGACTGGTATTGTTAGAGAGCAGTTTAAATCTCATTTGGGCTGTAGGGTGAGAAGGATTTTTCCATCAAAATTACACTCCAGCCAGCCCCGGCCAGCCACACTGCTCCAGGCTGTTGTGTAACGCCCCTTTGGAAGGTTGTGCTGGAGTCTCTTCAACTGTTTGAAGATAGAATGATAAAACAATTGGCAAATATTAAATGATACAGAAATCAGTCTGTTAGTCCTAAACTCTAATCCTTAGTTATAAGTATTATTTGTTTACTTAAAACAATATAAATAAAGTATTTTAAAATACACCTTGTGGTATCAGAGAGAGAGAGAGAAAGAGAGAGAGATTTTGTAGGAATCTGATACTAAACAGATAATTTATTGTTCTCTGAACAGATTTCCCGTTTTTTAGTGAAGCGCCAAATTTTGCTGACCAGACGGGTGTGTTCGAGTATTACATAAACCCTGAGGACCCCGGAGAGCACCGCTTCACCCTGCGCCAGGTTCTCAACCAGCGCCCTATTACATGGGCTGCAGATGCTTCCAGCACGATCAGCATCATCGGAGACTACCATTGGTGTGTAAGCCCCGTGCGCGCAGTGTAGACCTGGCTCACATAGCCTGGTAATGTCATCGGGTCTGTTCTGAAGTGGAGTTTCCCGGACTCCTCCTTGTGCGAGAACCCATCCGCACATAGTAACTGTAGAGCATCCTCATGACCGCAAACCGGCCACTCATTGTTTTGCTGCCTTGATGTCCTGCTTTCACATTTGCCCAGTTTAATTGTGTTCTTATAGAAGAGATTTGATTTTTATGTCAAAATTGAGAACTTGGAGCCCAATTACCAATTTGATATTTTTTGTGTGATTTTTTTTTTCTTTTTGCTAGTTGACTTATTGGTCTAGATTGCCACCTGCTGGATCATTAGTAGAATTACACTCTCAGCTTTCATAGAAATTCTATTTACCAAGAGATTTAATAGGAGATGGCAATGGGGAAAAGCAAATCTGCTTCTGTTGGCTAGAAATTTCTACTCTTTTCTGTAGATATTATTTATTAAAGAGGCAAGTTGTATTTATTATTCACCTAAAATGTAATTACCAGGTGTTTCACTTTAATTTTGATATAAAATTTCAATTATATTGAATTATATTATTTTCCATTTTTCTCTGTAGTATAATTTCACTATTGTAATACACACATACAGACATATATACATGTACTCGCATACACATGCATTAAAAGTGTGAAGATAAATAATGCCAAACTGTGAAATAGCCATATCTGAAGCTTGGAAACTGTACAAGAATGAGACAATCTGGAAAGATTCTTGAATTAATTATTCACCAAATGCTACAGAAAGTCTTTTTCCTTTTTGTTTTATTTGTTTTCTGAGATTAGTTTTCTTATGTGATCCAGACTGCCTGTCATTATCCTCTTCCTCAACCTCGCCTCTTTTTCCTGTAGGTATTGCCTCACTCCCAATTGTGAGTCCTTGTTTTAGTCCCAAGCTTTTATGTAAACCTCAATTATCCAGAGTCTTTGGAGCCCTTGGACTGTTACTGAGGCAGAGTGGAGAATTCTTTGGTGGTTCAGATGGAGTGTGGTTACTCGTCTCCTTACAAAACAGAAATACTGCTTGCCATGCTCTCTATATGGGAGACACTTCGCCAGGCTCTCTGGTCATGCAGTGGAGTGTGGGACTTCTGCATTTGTGACAAGCAGTCTTGTAAGACTGGTTTAAGTGTCCAAACTATGAGCCTCCCTGTTTTGATCATCAGAGTAAAAACCAGGCACCATAGAACACCGTTGACTTTTCTGGGGCAAGCCCTACCTGTGGTCCTCTGATTTTTGTAGAGAACTCTCTCCAAATCAGACTTTCTTCTATCCATCCATTTCAGATGCCAGAATAGTTGAGAGGTGACTTAATTATAGTAAAGAGATGAGATACGGCACTGTCCAGAGATTTACAACAACAACAACAAAAATCCCTTCTGTATTTAAAGATTTTACATTTCTCAAATAGTAATGTTCAGTTTTAGCTATGATCTATTGCAGAGCGCACAAAGGGTAAGGAAGTGAAGAAGAGAGTGATGGGGGTGTTGTTAGAGAAGAGTGATATGTTCTAAAAAGAAGCAGGAAGCAGGGAGCGATGGTGATTCATACACAAAGGACTACTTTGTCTTTCTTAACCCCATTTCACCGTGGGCGTACCTCTTTCCTGCTACCAAATCAGTTCTGTATGCTATGCTTCCTCTAAGATCTTTCCTAATTTGGTCTCTTCTGTTTATTCTTGGTTGTTTCCCAATATTTCATCTTCTGTTTGAGGCAGCCATATCTGCTCAGAGATCCATAGACCCTCATATGTTCAATTTAAATTAAATTGAAATAGTTTATCTATAGCGCTATATTAGAAATTCAGTTCTTAAAGGTACACAGTACGTGGTTCAAGGAATTGTATTGTGTAGTGAACCGTCTCTACGCAGCCTTTGTTGAGTACCAAAACGGTAATTTGACCATACTGTGAAGCTACCTGAGATTTTATCTTTTGTTAATAAGCTTTGTTTGCCATGTGAAGAGAGCCACAAAATTACATTTCCTTGCGTGCAATTGAATTCTCCATCCTTTTGATCAAATTTTCTTAATATGTTGCTGGTTCTTGTTCCCTCAGCATAACAGAAATAGCAGGAAAACAAACCACATTATTATTCTATTTCATTCATTACTTACGCAATTGCCCAGCAAGTTATGATGCCAAGATTCATTTATTCTGGAAACAGGGAAAAGTCCCTTTTTTTGTTGTCCAGCTGTAAATAGAATCAGTTTGTGGTACCCATAGTATCTTGCACTTCCATACTGATGAGGCAGAAAAGATGTAGGGGGTTTACATAATAATGCTAATCCTTAGTGGCTTCTCTCTGGGATAATCTATAGGGAGAAAAGCTCCCCCTGATGTCAGAGTGTATGGAGGGCTGGCCTTGAATTCCTTCCTGTTTGATCTTCCTGAAAAGCAGCCTAGCTCTGATTAGGAATTAAATGTGAATCTTCCTGATCATGTGCCTATTGTACGTGCTCCATATATATCTCCATCTATCTCTGTCTCTGTCTCTATCTCTGTCCATATCTCTCTGACTGTATCTCTGTCTCTATCTCTGGCTGCCTGCCTAGGTATCTGTCTTCCTTTATGTAGTAAAATTTGACTGTGCTAAATTTTCTAAGAAGAAACTCCGAGGAATGCAAAGACCATGCAATTGTGGATCCAATACTATCCTACCCGATTTCTAAAATATATTTCTTTCCAATCTTTCTTTAGCTGAATTACTGGCTTTATTACTTGGCTATAGGCAAGCCTTTTTTTCTTTTCATGTGCAGTTAGCTGTTGAATAGGAAGTGGATTTTTTTCAGAGATCATGTTGGTTTGGAGTGGTTTTATTATCTCAGAAAGAAAGTGCTACAGCCAATAGAATGTGTAAAAGGAAATTCAGAGATGAACTCATTGTAAAAGCTCTGATAGTTTCTAGTTTGCTGACTCTTTCCCCTCCTTTGACATATTTCTGTGAGTTGGGGAGCCTAGAACCAAGGGTTTATTGCCTCAGTCTAGGCAGAGAAGCTCTGTGAGGGGAAATGGTTCTCTAGATAGAATTCCTTGAACAGTAGCATCCGTGCCACTTGGCAAGCTGTTAAACTCACACATTCAGGGGCCACCCCAGACTGCCTGCCTGAGTCAGACATGGGCGCTTGGAGGGAGGGAGGCATAGAGGGTGAGCTTATGAGGTCTTAATTTCTGAATCTGTAAAGCCTTGCTTCAGAAGCAGCATGGAGTTGGCACTCTCTTTGCAGAACTTAGATCTTGTTTTGAGGGAATTTTAAGTTTTGTTCGGTATCATTGTAAACATTGGCTCCAGAGTAGCTAATGTTCTCCCAGAAGCGTTTGTTGTTGCCTCTGTACTGTACCTCAGTACATTTGGGTTGCACGTTTTTCAAAATCAGGTCTTTTACTTTGGGAGCAGCCTAAATTTTTTTGAGTTCTTTATATATGCTATTTATTAGCTCCCTGTTTGAGGTGAGCATGCAACAATTTTCTCCCGTTCTGTAGGTTGTCTTTTCATTCTGTTGATTGTTTCCTTTGCTGTGTTATTTCTTACACAGTTTGTTTCTGAAGGTCTTTGACTGTACCTATGTCTTCAAGAGTTCACCTTGTTGGATTGAACACTGTGTAGTACCTGTTAACTCCATTTGTTTAAAGGTATGTGTAGTTGGACTCTATTTCTTTGTTTATTTTTGACCTAATTGATGTATTTGTGATAGTGTTACTGAGGTTCCCACCATGACCGTGTTGATGTTTATCTGATCTTTTATGTCTAGTAGTGTTTGTTTTATGAAGCTAGGTGTGCTGGTGTTTGGTGCATATATGTTTTATAGTTGTTATCTCTTCCTGTTGAATTGTTCCTTTAATAGATATGTAGTAACCTTTTCCTCTATTGTTTAGTTGAAGTCCATTTTGTTTGAAAATAGGATAGTGACTCCTGCTTGGTTTTGGGCTCCTGTTGCTTGGAATATTGGTTTCCATCCTTTGGTTTTTAGATTATGAATTTCTTTTTTGAATTGATTTTTGGTCTTTAATTCAATCTAATAATTTTTGTGTTTTGATTAAGGATTGAGATTATTTACATGGACAGTTATTACTAATATGTATGGACTTACTGCAGTGTTTTTTTACATTGCTGACTCCTTTATTTTTCCCATTTGCTTAACTGCTAACCCTGTTTTATGTATTCATTCCATTCTGTGTTTTGGTGTTGACTTTATTATCTAGGCTATTCTTGAAAATTTTTTGCTGTGCTGGTTTGATAGTCATTAATTTTTTAAGGTGGTCTTTGGCATGGAAAGTCTTCAATGCTTCATGAATTTTGAAAGATAGTTTTGCAAAATATATTATTCTGGGTTGAAAGTTTTTTTTTTTAGTGTGTCTGAAGCATTTCACACTTTCATGATCTTGAGGTTTGTGTTGAGAAGTCTGCTCAGATGAGTTTACATTTATAAGTGATTTATTGCTTTTGTCTAACAGATTTTAAAATTTTGTACTTATATTGAACTTCTGAGATTTTGATTATGATGTTTCATGGAGAAATTCTTTTCTGATGTTATCTGTGTAGGACTCTCCTTTATACCATGCTTACCTGAATATTGAATTCTGTCCCCATACTTTGGAAAGTTTTTATTAGTTTTGTGGACAAATTTTGTTTTAATGCCATTCATGCCACCCTCTGACTTTCATTCTGTTTAATCTTATGTTAGTCTCCTTTGAGTCATCTAGCAGCCATTGGATCTACTCTCCATGATCTCTTGATGTTTTTGAGGTTGCTCTGGTATATGGGTACCTGTATCAACCCTGTCTTGTCCTTTTGATTCTATGCAGAAGTGATCCCACTCGTTACTTCTGCTATGCACACTTTCAAGAGAGTTATCTCTTGGCTTTCTGTTTGGTGCTTTTTCATGGACTCTTAATTCTTTGCTAAATTGGATATTTTCAGTGTAAGTCATTTTGCTTAGCTCAGCTACCTTTTTATTTGTGTCTTCTTTAAGGTCATTGATCATTTTGTTTACTAAATCCATTATCTGTTTAGTTATATTATCTATGAGCTCCTGGAACACTTTATTGATCCATGTTGCTTCTTTTTTTAAAAAATCAGTTTGTATAATTCAGCCATTTAATTTTTTATTTACTTGCCATCAATTTCTCTTGAATCTGCTCTGGGAGAGTTAGGAGTTTTCAAAGGCCTTTGGTCATCTAGTTGTCTTGTGTTTCTATTATCTTTCACTTATTTATTTATGTTTTATGCTGAGGGTTGAGGATCGTAGAGTTGACAAACTTTGTTGCTGGCATGGAGTTGTCTTTACTTAGTGTCCACTTTTCAGTGATGACATGTCAGCGCTTTGGTATTTATCAACATCTTCAGTTTAATTGGATCTGACCTGCTGACTGTGTTGCAAGAAGAGAATCCCTTCCAGTTTTATCAACGTCAACAAATCCACCTATACATCAGTCATGTGCATCATGTGTATTAAAAGTTTTTTAATATCAATGTCACTATTTTATTATGTCCTACTGTACCGTACTTCAATTAGATAGACTGGGGTACAGAGGAAGCTAGGAAGAGAAGAAGGAAGGGGTAAGTCAGGAGAAAGAGCAAAGAGAAGTAACTGCAGTTGAACGAAACAGACAGGAGACTGAACTTGGTTGAAATTACTTTTATAGCTGGACGAAAGGACCAGTGTTGAGGGAGTTTGAAGGATTTTTTTGTGGGAGTGGAAAAAACATCTACATTGTGAGAGGGACGTATAATTGGGGGTTGGGGAAACTGAGAATGTGGCAAGTTGTTTTATTGTAAAGAGACAGGAAATATGCCCTTAAGGAGCTTATAGTTAGTAAATGTTGTTGTCTTGTAATTTATTAAAAGAAGCCATAAAGTGAATCAAGTCACATAAAACTCAAGACTCTCATCAGTGAAAATTTTTCAATCCTGTTTATGCTGTAGGCTCAAGCTTCACAACTTTCCCACCTCAGATAGAAGTTTGGAAGCATTTTCTGTGATGTGGCATATTTGTAGAGTATAATTAAAGAAAAGTAATCAGCTGTTTTATTCCACAGGACCAATCTGACTATAAGCTGTGATGTTTACATAGAGACGCCTAAGAAGGGAGGCGTATTCATTGCAGGAAGAGTAAATAAAGGTGGCCTTTTGGTTAGAATTTCTCAAGGAGTTTTCTTCTGGATTTTTGCAAATGGAATGTACAGAGTTACAGGTGATCTAGGTAAGCAACTTTTTTTTTTTTTACTAACACATGACTTCCCGTGTGGTGTTACTTTGAGCATCTGCTTGTTATTGATGGAAGCAACAAGGAGCTCTGTGCTAAGGTGCTTGTACATCTAGGGGAAGAGATTTAACGCATGTAAGCAAATACCAAACAACTCCAAATCGTAGAGCCATTTGATGTTTACAGAGATGTGCGTTCAGTGAATGAACACACGATTATGCAGTCTTTTAGGCATTGTTGGGAAAGTGTGGGATTTGAGTGAGGCGATGCAAGATTGCTCAGGGAACACCAAGAATAAAAGCAAGACCGTTAGAGTGTTGCTGTTCTTATGGAAATACAAGTAAAGGAACTGATAGGCTTAAAATGGAGAAAGGCTTTTCGTTAATTTACTTAATACTTGGAAAGTACTGAATTATCCTCATTTATCTTGATAACATTTGTCCTTTTAGAACCACACTGACTGTAGAACAGATGCTTAGAGAATGGTGAAGTTAAACTGAGTTTAGTGGCCAGCAGTTTGCTGAAACTAGATCCTATTGGTGGTGACTTACCTTGTGTTAATTTGGAAAACTTTCCCCTTTTAATGATTCTCCTTTTTGCTCTGGCTCTAAAGTAAAATATAGTGGCACTGTGATTGACAAATGCTTTTGATTGCAAACTATTTGGTTCACAAACAGAAGCATTTAGCCAAATTTTGCTTTTGTTTGCAAATTCTGCATCTGGTGACAAACAAGACTGTGCTACCTTCCTGACATAAACACAAATGTGGCCATCTTTTCCAAAATTGCAGAACAAATTAAGTTCGTGAACCCAAGAAGTACCACTGTACATAATAAGTATGGATATCCTGGTAGGAATTATATAATTATAACGTGACCCATCCACAATGTACCTCATTGATTTTCCAAAACGAAACAGAGAGCCAGACAGGTTAATTGATTTACCCAGTCTTGGGGACTAGTTAGTGGCAGAATTAGAGCTGGATTTAAATCTGCATTTTTAGTCCCCACTGTTTTGTGTTTCAAACTGCCAGCATGACATTTCTTCCTGGCTTTTGTTCCAGTATTTAAATACAGTAAGTCTAAAAATCAAGTCATCCTCCTCTAAGTTAACCCTATTACCATGTAAGCACGTTATACAACCAACTGTACATCTTATAAAAGTCTTGAGCTGCTTGCTCGTACTGTGTGTGTTTAGTCCATGCAAGTATTAAATGTACTTCAAAGTACAGACACTAACTCATTACATTATGGCTAGTTTTGAACTTTCTCACTAGTTCTGTTGTAAACTCAAGTAATTCATGGTTCAGGATGGGAGCTCAGTGCGTGTTATGTACATGCTTATGGAATGTGTGAAGGAATGAGGGGTGTTTTGTTTTAAATCAGTGTAGAGCTAGAAATGAAGGGATAGTTCTTTATTAAGGCTCACTTTGCTGTATACAGATGCCATTGGGTATGGAGTCTGCGCCTAGATCCCCAATCTCCCAAACGAATGCGTGGCGAAGGCCCAGATGAATGAGACAAGTGGTGTGATCTTTAGGGCTCCAGCAGGACCAAAACCCTCTATGGAGTTCGTAACTCTAATACCTGACACAGACAATGCCTCTGGGTGGCCCATATTTATCCAAAACAAGGAAGGGGTTGAGTGGAAAACACAAGAAATCTGAGCAGGATCTTGGGAATAGTTCAAGGACCCCTCCGAATAACAGAAAGTAATAGACAATGCTAATTAAGGAAAACTATCCCAGGAGAAAGTCTCCAGGTGTGCTCAGCTGTGGCCTATCTTGCCTCCATCTCCCACATCTCGTTTTCAGTTCAGTGATGCCAGGGCCATGTCACAGCCCTACAAGTGTGTTCAGCTTCAATGGCTCCATCAGTTGAGAATTCCTATTGATGTGATTCTGTGACTTAGAGTTTGAAAAGTGTCCATTGGGATTTTTTTTTGTGTTACAGCTGGATGGCTCATATATTCTTCAGGATATGTTGAAGTGACTGCAAAAAAATGGTACACACTTACATTAACCATAAAGGTAAGTGTTGCTGATGAGAATATCTGGGGAAAAATGTTCTTGTACCTTTCTGGAATTTTGTATTATAAAACAAGTTGGGGAAACTATGTTTAATAATGACAAGAGTCAAAGAGTCTCTATCATGGAACCAGCAGTCCACTTTCCATTGGAAAAAGATGTCCCAGTAACCCATATTCTAACTTGAGTTGACTTTGCCAGACCATTTAAAAAAAAAATCGTCTTTTAAACTGAGGAAAAATTGGTAACATCAATAATTGAACTACAGTATTTTTCCATGCAATGCAAAGAAAAATTTACTTGGGATGGTTCAGAACAGTGGTGGTGAACCTACGGCAAATGTGTGCAGAGGCTGTTTGTATCATTGAAAGCTCTAAAACATTGGCCATCACTGGTCTGGAATAATATGGCTATCAGCTGGAAGCACAGTGTTTTACAAGTTGGTTTCCATGAGTGTTTTGTTAGAGAAGATACCAGCATAATCCCTCACAATCTCATGATTGTCATCATAGTCATTGGCTGATTATGAGTTACTGATAGGGCGTTTCTAAAGGATGTTGTATGGAGAACTTCCACACTGTGTGCTACTCTTTCCCAATAGGTCCTCGCATAATCTTGTTTACACTGTGATAGAAATTAAAATGAAATTCAAATAACTTTTGAACTTACTTTCTCTTCTTATCAAGTGACCCAAAATGACAGCATTCATTTTCAAGCATTAATAGAGTGTTTTGAAGCTCTGATTGGGATGTATTGAATTTAACAACCCCCCCCCACCCGATGGGTATGACTTTGCTTCCAATTGTTCCCTTTTATGGTAGTTCTAAATGTGTTTGGGGTACACCTGTAATACTATTCTTTAGGCTGATACAGAAGTACAAGTGCATTTTAAATTTTAACATACACTACCATATTGAACTAATTTTTGTAGCATTTTGTAGCATTGTGATAACATTTGATATTATTGATTTAAAAGTTTTTTCTGTACTATCAGTATAATTTACATTTCCTTGATAACTAGGGAGGCCACATATTGTATTATTTTTATAGACTTTGTATTATCTCTTTTCTGAAGTGATTGTTCTCGTTTTCTCCTTTGTGTTGTCATTTTCTGATGAACATGAATTTATGTTTTTATGTATAAATGATTTATTTATACATACAGTAAACTACATATGAATTTACATATGTATAAATTTACTATGAATATTTATACATACAGTACATTATTTTCATGTGCCACAGATATTTTCTTTTGTTACATGTATTTTAATTTTGCTAATGATATTTTTGATGAATAAGTTTTAAATTTTGATGATGTCATATATTTTACTTTTAAAATTGCCTTTCATGTTTTATGTTTCCCATTTTATTTAGCAGGTATTCCTGTTTTTAAAGGCTAAGAACTTGTTCCCCCAAGTCTTGAAATAAATGTAGGATTTACTTATTTTTTAATACTTCAAATTATTTTTCAATTTTTATTTTTCCTGAGTGTGTGTTGGCAGTAATGATGGCATCCCTTGAGGAGAGCTGGCGTGTGTACTTAATACATCGTAATTCTTAGGATTTATCTTTACGTTTACATCTTCTGTCCTCTGGAATTGTGAGTTATACAGTGAAGTGCCCAGTGTGGCATTTTCTAAAACAATAGAGGGTGTCCTTATTTGCTGTGTGGCTGGTCCTCTGTATAATAAAGTGCACCTTTTTCAGAAAATAAATCAGTCCATGTGCACGAGCTTGTTTTTGAACTGCATTATTCATATTGCTGTGTTCTTAGCCAATACCACACTTCAGTTTTCTAAAGCTTTTAGTTATTTAATTTATTCCCTCACTTCCTTCAAAGTTCTTTCCTGACCACTTGATAGGAAATAGCACCCGTCTCACTCACTGTGCCTTTGCTGTTGGTTTATTTTACCCCAAATCTTTTTATCACCGCCTGGTAACACACACACTGTGTTTCATACCTTTGACGCAGCCATGCCTACCTTGGCTTGCTTCTCTTGGTGCATCTCATATGATTTATTAACTTCAGAAATTGGCCCTTTTTGCTCAGATAAAGGAATTTTGCTGACTTGTACCTACCTCACCCCCAGCCCCTACTCATTAGTTCTCCATCAGCTACAGCTGTTCTGCTCTTCCTTGGCATCCCAACTTTATGTACTTAGTCTGAGGATCTTTCTCTAGGTGTCTAAAATAGTCTCAAACACCCACCCTCATACCAGCCAATCTGCTTTACTTGTTCACATGCTACTTAGTGTGTTTTTTTTATTTATTCTGTATATGTTTGTATGTCTCCTGTGAGAATATAAGCTCAGTGTAAAAGCAAGACCCTGTCTCTCTTGTTCCTCTCAAATTCCCAGGACATTAAACAGCATTAGGAGTATAATCTTCCCTACATAAATGAAATGAAACATTTTCCCATCAGGAACATCACAAAGAAATATCCTTATGAAGATTAAATAAGATAATATACATAAAAGTTTGCACAGTATCTGATCGGATAAGCACTTAATGCATCAAGTTAATCTTCCCAGGAGGAGAGCATTTGGCACCAGCCAGACCAACACTCACATTTCCTCCATGATGCTGAGACTTCCGGGAAAGGCTTTTATGCCTCTTAGGTTCTGTTTCTTTATTTATAAAATGGAGATAACTTCTGTGAAGTTGTTTTAGATTTCAGAGCATTTCATTCTTCCACTCAACACATTTGTAGTGAATACCTCCAGTATGCACTTTCCTGAGCGCTGGGAAACTGCACTGAAGATGACAAACATTCCTGCTTCCCCAGGGCACAAATTCTTCTAGGACCTGGGTTGGCAACTTTTTCTGTAAAGAACCAGATGGTGAGTCTGTTGCAGCTGCTCAGCTGTGCTGTTTTAGTGAGGACAGATGAGAGGTAAATGAGCCGATGTGCTGTGTTCCAGTGAAATTTGTCCTAAGTTCATCCTACAGCAAATAAATAAAAACTTATTTGTAAATAAATAAATATGAAGGAAAGTGGTGTATGACTAAGTGATGCTCTGAGTCTTTTAACTGGAGAGTGAAGGGAGGGTGTTTGCATTTAGACCTGAGAGGGGAAGAGCAACCTGAGTGGACCTCACAGCTCCTGCCATAGGTGACAGCCCTGGCCTTGTGTGGGGAGCAGGGAGGATGGCTGGGCCTGGGGAGCAGAGGGGCAGCGCAGAGCAGGGGTGAAGCACCGCCAGGCAGGTTGTGGGCTCTGTGCGGTTTGTGTGTGGGGCCCTTGGCTCTGTGAGCAGGTACTGCCCTGTAAGTGTGGAAGACGTGCACGAGGCCTATCCAGAGCCGAAGACAGCGTGCAGGTGTGTAGCGGTGGTAACATGACTCCGTATTTGAAATTGGGTAACTTGGATTCAAGTCTCAGCTCTGCTGATGTGTGTATCTGTGTCTTTGAGCTTTAATATTGCTAAAACTCAGCATCTCTACTCATAGAAGAACCAAAACCAAATTAAGGCCCTTTGCATCATCGTCATTTTAAGACAATGTATGTGTGTGTTTATTTTTATTTTTGCCTAGTACTTTGGATCTCCAGTGTTTAAGTATAATGAATAGATAGGTTTTTAGGTTTTTGTTTTTGTTTTTGGGTACTGGTGATACAGCCTCACACTTGTCAGGCAGGGGCTTACATGGCTGAGCTAAATCCCCGGCCCATAAATAGGTAGTTTTCAGGGCTCAGGTGGACTTGGTGTGCTGTGAGTGTACACTCATTGTGTACTACAGTAACGGTGCACTGCTCACTCGAATGCAGCCTTTCGAGGAAGACATTTTTTTCGTCCTTAGTAACTAGTTAGTCACACCTTATGGACACCTTCCGTCTTCCATGCCTCCTACTCCTGCTCCATCATTTTAACTGATGGTTACTATTTTTCTAACTTAAGGATGGTAGTTCCATATGACTTTGTAATGATAGGGTATAAATGGTGACAGAAGAGTAAGGCTAGTCACTTCTCTTTTGACTAGTAAAGGGTTGTTAATAAAAATCTTGAATCATGAGGAAGAGTCCAGGGTTTGGCTTTAACATAGTCAATATGGAGGGAGTGGACACTTATTAACCACAGTGCCTGTCTATACAACTCCTAAAAATAACAAATGTTTTTCTGTTTAAAATTTCAGTGAGCTTTTGCCTGACATTGGGCACTAATGTTAGAAATGTATTGCATTTTTGTCAGTTTTACCTTTTGGTGGAGCATAAGGAAACATTGAAGAGTTCCTTATACCTTGGCACCTATTTAAATAAGTCATTCTTAATAGATCTCCCAGAAAAATTTTCCTGTATTTCACACTTTTGCTTAAACTCACAGAATTTTGTTTCCCAGTGGTAAGTCTTAAGTGAGAAAGACATTCACTCCACAACCATTATGTAGACCATACATTGTGAAGAAATCGATTTCAGAATATGGTATCTGTGTGTTTTCAAGAGATGTATTTCTCTCTACTCTAGGGTAATTTATCCTCTGGCAAGTTGAATGGCAAGGTTCTGTGGGAAAATATCCATGTGAAATACCCGAAGAATGGCTGGGCTGCGATTGGAACTCATTCATTCGAATTTGCACAGTTTGACAACTTTCATGTGGAAGTTACAAACTGACACGGAGTCTGACAGAACACTCTTGATTTTCTTCCTTTTGGATTTGGTTTGGAACCAATTCTTCTGTTGACAGATTGCTGGATGGGCCTTCGCAGGCTAAAAACAAGGAAGAGTATGTGGGAAGAAAGATATATTTTTACTTGATCCTGAGAAAGGTTTTATTAGAAATGATTCCAAAGGAATGTGAATTGTTAACATTATCTAGTGTGTCTCTTAAAATTCAGCCTCTTCACTGGTCCTTGTTCAGCAGTGATTGAGATCTTGAAGCCACCTTGTGAATACTGAGGTAGATCTCTTCATCTTATTTGCAAAATGATTATGCAGGTGGCCATGACTGACCTCACTAAGATGTATTTTTGAGAGTTCTCCATGTGTGCAAGTGGATTCATGTCCTTGCTATCGGATGATGCTGCCACAGAAGAAGCTGAAGAGCATGAAGTGCTGCTTTTTGAAAACCACTTCAACATGCTATTCTTACACTCTAACAAGTGTCTTTTTTAAAAAATTCTAAAATGATGGTTTTGAACAATAAACAGGATGATTGGATAAATGCCTCTTTATTAAACTACCTCTAACATTATTTCTGCAATAATAAATTGTAGCAAATTAATTGGATTGTGTGCATCCTTTACTTTTTTGATTCCAGTTTAGTTTTTGATTCCACTTTAGTTTTGTAACACTTGTAACTCTGAATATTTTCCCAGGTTGCTAAAGAGTGAAAAAATGTCAGTGTAGCCAGTGCTGTGAGTCTGGAGATGAAGCTGTAGCAGGTTTTCGGGGTGTGATTTCAGATGTTTGTGGTCTGTCCTCCCACTACAACAGATTAAACTGCTAATGAATGCTTTCATCTCTTTAGGTCTGGGAGGAGCAGTTAGCTTTTACCAGCTCGCAGAATTAGATCATCTCCTAATGTTTTGTATGGTTAAGATGCATTTTTTTTTTACAGCTCCAATGTATTTACATATGAGCATGTTTCTCATTAGTATTATTAATATCAGAGCATTATAGCTTTTAGGAGCAAATCAGTTATTCATATGATTATAGAATTCTTTAAAAATAAATAATTACTAAGGGAATTAGTTTTTGTACTTAGAAATTTGTAATGGTATGACGTAGGTGAAGCTGTACTGAACTTGTTCATTACATTTAAAGATAAGAAATTAATTACTAGAATAAATCAGATTTACAGAAATTTTTTACAAAGTCCAAATGAGTTTTGAGTCACATCTCCATTTTTTTTAAATAACGTGTATTAATTATTTATAATAGAATGTTCTCACTCTAAGTGTGCAATTCAGTGAGTTTTGTTAAGTGGATGTGCCCACATAGCCTACGTTCTAGTCAAGTATTGAATATTTCTATCCCTCCAGAAAGTTTATTTGTATAATTGTGTAACCAATTTTTCTTATTCCCAATCTCAGACAACTATTGATACGATTCCTGTCACTGTTAATTTTCTTTTTTCCAAGCATAAAAATGGGATGACTTGCAGCATATGTGAACTTTTACTCAATGTGATACTCTTGAGATTCGTCATGTTGTGGCCAGAACTGTACTAACTTTTGATTAATGCCATATAAATTGGCCTAGCTAGCAGTGGCTTGCTTGGTTATTTTGGAAGCATATTCCATTGTATAGATTTATGGCAGTTTGATTTCTCTCAGGTGGTCTGCAGAGAAAATTTCAGATGCCTTAGCTTCTGGGAACTTAGGTTGTATCTCCCTTATTTATATTGTTTCCCCTTCTTATATGAGAATCTAATAAATGTGTTCAGAATCTGGGAATAACAGGACTCACTTTATTTCTTTCTTTCTGGAGTCATAGACTTAGGCCATCTACGGTCTACTCCCTGAAATTGTTGTTAACTATAGAAGGACTGGATTACTTGAAGTTGTTACAGAAGGCATAGAAAATTTCAGTGGTCATAGATTTTTTATTTTTCAATGAAAAGCTTACAGTTGGTCTACTTATGGTGCTGTGCCCCAGAATGTAAGAACCTTTAGATGTAGGTAAGTGAATGTAAGAACCTTTAATGTAGGTAAGTGAAAAGTTTGGGAAACAAGTGTGGCTTTCAGAACCACATCTTTTGCATGTTTCAGGAGCAAAAATCTTTCAACACATTCCTTTTTAAATTCCTCTTAATTAGGTTGAAAAAAGGGTGACTTGCTCCTTTCCATTTAAGGAGACTTGCTAGCAAGGCCAATTTATATGGCATTAACCAAAAGTTAGTACAGTTCTGGCCAGGGAGTCCTGTAGAGACTGGGAAATACAGTCTGTCCGCTGACATTTAAAAAAATAGAGTGTAGTTACTAAGGAGAAGGGGGAAATGGCCATTGGGGCAAACAATTACTGCCTCTCCATAGGAGTACCTATTTTTATTGATGCCATTTAAAATTTCAATTCGTGGAAAGACCTGGTAGACCTATAGCAACAACATTTTTATGGAGAAAACAAAAAACACAGTCTTAAGAGCTGAAAGTGTAGCTCAGTAAGTAGATCGCTTACTTCGTATGCCTGAGGTCATGAGTTCAATCTATAGTGTTACAAAAAACAATTCCTAAAACATTCCCCCAAAGTCACACATATTAAAAATTGCTAGAAAGTGTGAGAGTGCCATGGATCTTAGAAATAATCTGTTCCAACTACTTCACTTTATAGAAGAGCAAACCAAAGCCCAGAGAGGTGAAGTGATTTCAGTTGAACTGGAAGGATTCTTGCAAGCAGGAAGATAGTTATCTACTCACCCATGATCTCTAGTATTTCAAGATTAAAGTCAGAAAGTTATCCAATTTGCCAGTGCTTAGATCCTATCCACTGTACAATGAAATGCAACTGTACAAATACCTGCCTTTTGGGAATCGGCCCACTCAAGTTTGCAAATTCTTGCTGTGAGTGCACACTGTTTTTCCAAGTGAATAGATTGTTCCAAGTCATAGCATCTTGAAATTGTAAGAGAACATTTATTGAGAATTAGTTTGCAAGCTCCATGGAAGCAGAGCTTGAATCTGACTCCATGTACCACTGTATCTCTAGTGCCTAATAAAGACTAGATGCTTAATATACACTGCAACAAATAAATAGCTGTTGGCTGAGTAGATGTGGTGTGTATGAGGTGGTAGACAGTGTGGTAAGCTCTTCTCCTGTGTTATCTCATTCCATCCTCGTAGCAGCTCCATGAGGTAAGTGGTGTTTGACGCTGAAATTTGAAAACATTCCCTAATTCACAAACAGAGTGAGTGTTGAGACCCGGAGTAGTCTGCCTGACTGCTGTCTGAGTTATTAAGAAAGTTGAAAAGTTTTATCAGATGAATAAAATGCTCTTAGGTGAAAAATGAAGGAATTTTAAAAGTGTGACTATTTGGCATGTTAATTTAAAACAGGAAGAAAAAATAAAGCCTGCCCTGTTAGCCAAAAATTGGCAAAATACTTGGATATTTTTTGGGAATGCGATGGCGCTGACATAGTGAATAGTTAATTATTTGGTAGTTTTCACTGTATCTTGAGATGCTGAGAGACTTTCTTCTGAGCTGTGCATTCAGTCTGAAATGCTCTCCTGTGGTGTTACCACGCTTAGATCGTGGGCGGGAGATATTGAATCTCATTGCCAGAGTTCCAGGATTCCAGGGTTTATTTCCGTGGTTCTAAGTCTTTCAAAGATGGTGAATTTGTCAGGGGCAGAAGAGAACAGTGACCTGCAGGAACTGCCTGGCTGTGACTCCTGTGCTTCTGGCACTGGTCTTCCACCTCCATTGGAAGAGAATTTGTGTGTGTGTGTGTGTGTGTGTGTGTGTGTGTGTGTGTGTGTGTTTCTTTTTCCAAGATACTTTTAATGCCAGAAACCTGTCCGAGATGGTGATGGTGATGTGATCCTGTGTCTGAGACCTCTCCAGAGAATCTAAGCCATTGTGTATAGAACAAAACTTCCAAGCTCAAGTCTTTGGCAGATGTGGGCTAGATATCATGTTGCGCGGGCACTGTTCCTTTAAAGACAACTTGTGCCGTATTTCCATAGACTTAACTGTTTGCAGCTCTGGGTTCACATTAGGATCATTTGAGGAGACTTGAAATACTAATGTTTGGGGTCTAGCCCAGATAATCTGATTTTATTAGCCTGCTATAGGCATTGTTATTTAATTTATGAACCTCCCGTGGGATTCTGATGTGCAGTCAGGATACAATACCATTCTTATAGCCTAGAAATTCTTATCCAGGACCCATTAACTTTCTTTCTGGCCTTCATATGTCCTGCCTGTCATGTGAGGTGTCCTGCTTCCAAGGCGTGACACTTCTGTGGGCCATCACTGACTGTTCCTTAGACTGGGGTTGGAGGGCGTGAAAGAGACAGGGTGTAAAACTTTTATTGTTACTTTTATTCTTTTTTAAAAAAATTATGTAATAATGAACTTTTAAAAGCAATTAAAAATGAATCAAGGAGAGAAATACAAAATGAATATGAACTGTAAAAGTTTTATAGTTTTTCTGTAAAAAAAAAAAACCCAATGTAGACTGTCAACAAATGGAAAAATGAAGCTAACTAAATGCTTTCCTAAGAAAAAGCTTTAATGAAGTTGAAACTGAAAAAATGAAAATAACCAATTATCAGAAGAGAAATGAAGCTATTTACCATAAAACATCAGCCGCAAACAGTTTCCAGCTGGATATTTTTAAATTATTCAAGATCAATTTGTTCTCAGGCTATTTAAAAATGTACTTGAACAGAAAAAAGTGAACCTTCTGAATTGCTTTTATGAAGCAAGCATAACATTGTTATCAATAAATGGGTGAGGGTAGTACTTAAAACCAATTAGCTGTGCAATGTAATTCTTCCTTTATTAATATTAATATGAAAGCCCCAAATAAAGTACAAGCAAATAGAACCTAGCAGTGAATGAAAGAAAAATAGCATGGACAAGTTCATTTTAACAATTTAAAGATGGATCAATAATGGAAATCTGCTAATGTAATTATATGAATAAGGAGGAAAAATGTTGATTCCAACAGGTGTGGCAAAGGCATTAGATAAAAGTCAATATGTGTACTTAATAGTAATAGATCATATTAGAGAAATTTCCCTGAGTTATTTCTACTATGCTTAATGGTGAAATACTGCAACTGTTTGGTAAAGCTAGAAATAGACAATAACCACTGGAGTCTAACAGGTGTAGCCGGAAGTTTAAAGAACCAGGTAAACAGTTCTTCCTGTGCACCAAGCAAATCATCAATTCTCCTTGAATCATGCTAGAGAAGCATTTCCATTTTCCCTTTACAAATGAGAAATCAAAGCAGAGTAAAGTGCCTTGCCGAGAGTCACATTGCCAGAAGTGGCAGAGCTGGGATTTGAGTCTTTTCCTGTATTACCTCTGCAGGAAGAAATAGGAAACTTGAATTAAGGGAGTTTGGAAGACAATTTTGTACAGATGCCATTTTCTCTGTCTATGAATGAAGTCATATTTCAATTAAAACTCCAATAAATTTTCTAATGTTTCTCTGTGAATTCAAGAACAGCCAGAAAAGTTCTGTTAGGAAGTGTAAAGAAAAAGGAATTCAAGTTGCAGTATTTCAGTGACCGCAATGGCCCGGTATAAGCAGCAAATGGAGAGCATAGAGTAGGCATCAGCAGATTAAGGCTCACTGGTCAGATATGGACATGTGAGAGATTTGCAAATCTATGGTCACCTCCATGCTGTCGTGGCAGAGCTGAGTAGTTGCAGCAGAGACTACATGGCTGGCAAAACCAAAAGCATTTATACTCACGTCTTTTACAAAAGAGAGTTTCTCAGCCCCTACTCTGAACAGAGCCCACATTCAAGTGGCTAGCGAGGTGTTTAAAAATCAGCAGGACTATTGAGGGCAGTTCTCTTCTACAACACACAAACTGCAAATGTGTAATAGTAATAGAAAATAGAGCTTGTGGAAACTTGGTGAAGGACAAGTTTTTCCAGAGGCCATAAACTGGGAACTAGCAAGAAAATTTTAAAATGTGAGTACGAATAAAAGTTTAAGTGGCGAGGAAACTGAAAACTATTAAAAGACATATGAAAAGGGGGAAACATATTTCCCGGGTGTGTTTAGCAGAGTTTAAACTACAGGACTGTAGGACCCACTAGAGCTTTTTAATCAAGAAGAGACTCAATGGACAAAATCAGGTGAATATTAAATTATTGGAAGGACCAAAGGAGGAGATTCTAGAGCTAGTCTGCCAAGGTCACTGCTGCTCTGGTTTCCCCAGCAGCTGCTGTCACCGCTGGCCACTGGGTCACGTGGCCACGGCCCTAAGCCACGGATCAGGAAGCTGCGCCCTGGACTGAGTGGCTCCACAGCAGCAAAAGTGAGGGTCTGTTCCGCTTCTCTCTCAGCGCTGTCACTGGTGTGTCCAAGTGGTGGGTGAGTGTCATATTGGAAACCTTAGCTGCAAGGGCATCTTGGAATTTTGTTTTATTATTTTCAGATCTTTGGACTAGAAGGAGGTTAAGGGTAGGTGCTAAAAGAATTGCAGTCTATTGCCTCTAATTTTGCATATTGTACATACACAGGGAGAGTTGTGCAAAATGAACCAGGAACACATGAGCAACTAATTTTAAAAAATGGTTTAGGAAAAGACAGCTCAAAACAAAATCCAGAGGTCAATAAAAGGGAAATGCCAAAACCACTGATGATAAGTAAAAGGATGTCAAGGATGTGGGTGATGAGGCGCTTTCACAGCAGTGTATCGGGCAACCTTTGTGAAGGGCAGAGTAAAGCCTCTGACTGAGCAATCCCACTGTGGCGTGTAACTGTTGAGAAGTGAGACAGCTTTGTGAGATTAACGAGAGGCCATATGCAAGCATGTCTTTCAAACTGTTCCTTATAATTGCAAAGTATTGCCAACTATTTCTCATCAAAAGGGGACCACATTATAAATGTTGGTGTCTCTATATCATGAAGTATCACACTGCTATTGAAATGCCCATTGATCAGAGAGGGTATCCATGTGTCCGTGTGTCCGTTGAGTGTAATTGGCTTTGGAATAAGACACCCACCAGGGTTTGAGTCTTGATTTTTTTTTAACCATTTATTAGCCGTGTGATCCTAGAATTTAATCTTTTAACCTCTTTTTCCATTTGTAAAACGGAGATACTAGCAGTAAATTAGGCATAATAAAAGATCATTTACCTGGCTGTGGTTCTATGAGAGTTATATGAATTAACAACGATGCCTCCTTTTTTAGCTGTCACGTACATACGTGATAAAAGCAACAACAGAAGTTTCCAGAGTGTTTTTAGTATTGATAGAGATTCTTAATAATGCAAGGGCTATTACTTTATTTCTGAGGTACTGTATTTTTTGAATGTATAAATATGTGTATTATAATGTGCCATGTAGTAGTTTCAAAGAGGTATGACATTTATTTAAAGAACAGAAGACCAGGGTTTCTAGTCCCTCCTCCTATCATTTTGACTAAGAGGAGCCCACTCCTGGCAGGAGGTTCTCAAGTCTCTGAAGAGAAGCTGAGTGTCAGCCAAGCCTGGCACCTCACTTTATCCCAGCAGGGAGCTGGGTGCTCCTAGCAGAAGTCAGGCATCAGCTCAGATAACCATGGCAACCACAATCAAAAAGTAAATAAGCAGTTCTGAAGGATGAAATTGCTTCTTTCTGTAACTGGGACAACAAAAGAAGCTTTTAATTTAATTTTATTTTTTGACAGCTATTCTTTTGCCTCCATCACTAAAGTTCAAGAGCAAGAATTCCAGTCCTTGAGTCATAGACACAATCAGATGACCCGGCAAATAATCTCTTTCTATAAACGCTCTTCTTTGACAGAACGTCCCTCTCTGGATGACCTGTAGCCTCTGTTGTTGAGTATGTCTGTTGAAAGTGAGGCATTCAATGAGTGGGATCCTCTTCAAAATAGCATTAGTGAATCTTTGAGTTGAGAGTTGTTTTGGAGCTTAGATGTGGGGGAGCCCCACTTCTGCAGTTGTCACTGGCAATGTTTTAGTTTCTATCAGTGACAGATGTCCTTATTCATGTGGAAGCATCTTCATTTTGGAAGCATCACTGTCGTTAGAAATGATTTATGTTGAACCCACAAATCTATCTTTCTATAATTTCCACCAGCTGATTCTAATGCTAGATCAGAATCAACTCTTTGAGAGTCTAATTCTTTTCCTATTTCAAATCCCTTTAAAGAGATAAGGACCATTTTCATGGCCTTTTTTGGGAAGTGATCTTTATTTATTGTCTCTGGGAGGGTCTTTGGAAGTCCTTAGGGACTAGGGGTATAAAGACAAATTGTATCCCCTCTCTTTCATAGGATTGTTTAAAAAAAACGATGATGTGGTTTCTCCTCACCTCCTCCTAACACTGTCATTTTGATCTAGCTACTCTTCCCAAACTAAGGCAGTGTGCCTCTGAATGTCCTGGTTCTCTCAAGGAATCACTTGCTCTGCTGCTTCTCCTCACCTGTGGTGTGGAGGTTTGTTTTCAGGTCCCTCTCCTACCTCGTTTAGGGGAGATAGGACTGTGCCAGCCATCCCTGATTTGCAAGTGCATGTCTTTGGGACTTGATTAGTGTTGAATGTCTGCTGTGGCTCATAGGGGGGTCAAGGAGATAGGGTCCCCATATATCTGGTACAGCCTGCTAGTGCAGCCTAAGATACTGTTAGTTTTTTAATCTGTTAGTTGCTAAGTATCTTAGTCAGTTTGGGCGACTACCACAAAACTCTATATACTGGGGGGAGTTTACATAGTAGTTACTTATTTCTTGTATTCGTGGATGGTGAAAGTCCAAGATTAAGGGGCTGCAGATCCTGTATTTGGGGTGAGGCTTGCAGACTTTGACTTTTGCCCTGTGTCCTCACCTGATGGAGAGAAAGCCAGCTATCAGGTATCTGTCTTATGGAAGCAGTAATCCCACCACAGAGCCACACCCTTGTGACCCATCTGTACCAAACCACTCCAAAGGCTGCACCTCTGTTAGCATTGCATCAGGTGGAGTGTGTTCGACACTGAGATGTGGGGTGGGACCAGAGTCCATAACAGTGAGCATGGGGTTCAGCTGTTGTCTGACTCAAGTTCTTTTACTGAGATGTCACAGGCTCTTGAAAATGCCACCCGGAAACTCAGAGTGGCTTCTACAGCTGTTTCCATCTTTCTAGTACAAATGACTCAATTTTGATCACCTCATCCTGCTTACAGTTGAGCTGTTAAACATTGTTAACAGTCACGTGTGGAGAGGGATCATCTGGTCTTACAGATGTGGGCTCAGCCCCACAAATGATACCCAGAAGTAATGAGCAAATGAGAGCCAGAAGTAGGAATGTCTTGAGTTCAGAGAACTGTGAGTGTGTAGGGCCGGGACCCTCTCTGCATGGCTTTATAAGACATACCCGTTAAAAAGCTGTCCGTATCCCTGTTGAGTAAGCTTTCGAAGGATGGAAGAGGGGTGATCTCCCCTGATGGAGGGAAGCAGCCTCTCAGCAGGTAGGGAGGCTCCCAAATCCACAGAGGGTGCCTAAGCCATTCCTATCTCCATTAGCTTGGGAACCAGTTGGCAGCCATCTGTTCTCTTCTCTGCCTGGGCGCTGCTGTTACTGGAGTATGAAGACAGGACCTAGACAGAGGAAGTGGAGACAGAGATAGCCCTGTAGTAGCTGTCTGCATGACCACAAATGTGCCAGGAACATATGAGCATCCAGTGGTGCGAGTGGATGTCCCAGAAGGCTTGGCTGTCTAGTAGGTCTCCTCTAAAGACTGCAGCCTCTTGGGTGAGGGATCCTAAAGCCTCCTCCTGGAGTGGAGTGGAAGTGGGTGGGGAAAGAATAAACCTAGGAAGATTTCCTTAATGGGAGCTGTCACAGCAGCAAGGTGGCTGTAAAGGCTACTCCTCCTCACAAGAATTCACAAATGTGTTCCTAAGAGTCTGTGCAGAATTCCCATCACAGAGAGAACTAATGTCTGCGCAGAGGTGGACAGAGAATTAAAAGAAACCAACAGAAAGGGGCAGGCAGTTTGGCTTCAGGCAGTGTGCCAGTGGCAGAGACACCAGGGGCCACCTTCTATTTTCCTGCCCCAACCCCACAGCAGCAGGAACTGGGGACAGAGAGGGTATGACAGAGTAGAGGAGGCCCTTGGGCCCAAGCTTATCCATACTGTAGGAGGATCTTTTTCTGAAGAGTTAAAATGAAGACATCTTTAGGAACTGTAATTATTTTAATAACTGAGAGGGACCAAGCCTTGATGAAACTGGGATATAGTATCACTAAAATTTCCTTCTTTCCAGCAAGAGAGGTGTTTATAGTGTAGAGTCTTTTGGGTCAGAGAAGTAACTGAAGGAAATAGAAATTCTGGATTTACAACATCAGTGAGGGAGACTACCAGTTTATTAGCTTTTTTGGTACATTTGTAAACAGTTGAGGCCACACCACTGTACTCTCATGGTAAGCTGCTGGGAGGGTGGGTTGCCTTCCTTTTTAAAATATTTTTTTTTAATTCCTGGAAGTAGTCTGGTCTGCTGAATAAGGCTGTGAAAAAAAACCCTTGTCTTCTGACTACAGGTATGTGATATGGTAAGAATATGGAAGGAAAGGACCTACTTAAGGGAAGCAGATTGATCAGAAGTATAAGACTGAGAGATCAAGTCAGCCATTATGAATGAGGAATGTCCTTAATAGAGCTGGGTTAACTTACAAATAGGGCAGAGTTAGAAAACCCATCCACCCATTCACCTACCTATTGGTCATCCATCCACCCATCCATCCATCTCCCTGTATTTCTCCTTTGTAGAATTTTTAACAAATGTACAACTGTTTAACTCTGGCTTATTTTCTGCCTCCAACACTGGACCTTAAGCTCCTGAGAACACACATCTATTGGGCTCACTGCTCAATCTCCATTACCAACTCATTGATTCATCAATACTTTTTCGTCAATGCTTATTCATCAATATGTATTAAACAAACGAATAAATTAACACTGGATGGTGGTCATTCAAATAATGTCCATTAAAGCTTGTGGTAAGCTGAATGTCCTGGTATCTTCCTAGGCTTTAATCAAAAATAGGATTGTTTCTGTTTTGAATATCCACATTGTAACTTCCCACTTTGTCTTGAATGCAGGAGTCCTGTCCTCAGAATAATGCTAGGAGCTATCTGAGGTGATGTCTCTCAACCTGTGTGTGTTTTGTTTCATCCTAATATAAAGTGCTACTGAAACCCTCAACTCCCTTTGGAGTTTGCATTGGAGCAGATTGGATCCTGCATGTGGCTCTCTCCCAAAGATGCCAGGTGAGAATCTGCTTCTACGAGTGGAATGGTTTTCTTAAACTAAAATTTGGACTTCCCTGAAAATCAGTTCAAAATGTTCCATTTGTGGCATCAAAACTTTTAAATCCAGGAAGAGACATCTATTGCCTTATTATCAATTTGGATGTTACGTTCTGACGTTTTGTTAAAAACCTACTCATTACTTCTAGATATTATGTAATTAACAAATATTTATTGAACATTTATGAGGCCTCTGCCTGGAAGAATGGCTTTTCCATTCCCTGAGTTGATCAAGAATGAGAAGATCAGGTTTCAGATAGAAGGCCAAGAGTTCTGTTCTCAACTTAAGTCTGAGATCAGACACTTAAAGAGGGTGAATAGGAAGTTAGATGTATTAATCTAAGATTAAATGAAAGATCTTATGCTACAAATTTGAGTGTCATTGGCATATGAACAGTTCTTGAGTTAGGGAGTCAGCACAGAAGTAGACGAGAGCTCCAAGGATTGAGCCCTGGGATGCTTCTGTATTTGCAGAGTGGGAAGACAAGGTACCAGCCAATCAGACAGAGAAGAAACCAGAGTGCTGGAGCAGAGCTGAGAGGTCTACACCATATGTGATGTACTCTGGGCTTTCTGTGATGAGTCACAAGAGCTTAGCAGTAGAGCCCTCCATGTTCCTCTTGGGAGCTTGCCTTTATTCCCCGTTCCCTGCTATTTTCAGATATCTCCCGGGACATCATTCTTTCCAGTGCTGTCTAGTGTCATCACTAGACAAGTTACATTTTTTGGTAACTTGGCAGGGAAATTGTATTTTCCCAATTTCTCATAATTCTTGCACAAGCTGCTCAGCTTTGTTCTGGAAAAAAAAAAAGGCAGCAGTCTGAGATGTCTGCTGGAATCAATAGGAAAATGCTCTGCAGAATAAAATGCAGACACTGGAGATACTTGCACGCAGACCTTAACGTCCTTTTAATATTCTCTGGGGCAAGATGAATGGAATGGCAGCATTTCTCCTCTCACAGGGCAGAGGTCTAGCTACGCTGATAGGTGAAAAAAGCATTCTAGTTTTCATACAAGACAGAAGTAACAGGGCTGGTTTTTCATGAGTATGTGAGTGTGTATGCAAATTCAGAGTGAGTACAAGGTAGGCAGAGGTAAGACACAATGGCCAACAAGAACAGGACAGTGATTTATTTCACTTAAGCTTATGGTCTCAAAGTGTAAATAGTAGCAAACAGTGGGTCAGATAGGGGAGGAAAAGAGATTCAGATGTGTTATATACATGTACAACTTGCCACAATAAATGTAATCAGTATGTACTGCAAAGATACTAATAACAGTAAAAAGAAAAAACTGTATGCAGTCAAGCCATTCATGTGTCCTGCCTCCGTATTGAAGCCCCTATAGAAACTGTTGGGTGATTTACCAGCCAGGCATATTTCACTGAACTGTCAAATGTTGGAGAGCACTCTATGTCCTATCTCTGTGAGGAGAGGACCCTAGGAACTGCACATACGCAGCTTTCTTGAACTTCACTCTGTATTCTTTTTCCCTTGGCTGATTTTATTTTGTATCCTTGTCACCTGTATCCTTGTATCCATAATCCTTTTGTATGTGTAATAGCTTGGTGAACTCTAGCAAACTGTCAATCATGAGAGGGGTTTTGTGGGATCTCTGAGTTCGCAGGTGGTTTTCAAAGTGACACGCAGGATGGTGTCACCTTCATCTGCAGTTTCACTAAGTCTGGACCTTCCAGGGCTTCCAATAAAAACAGTTTTAAATTTACAAGTTCCCATGAGATTTAGAATTACTCTTCTCAAGCGTATTTTAATGGTAATATTTAACCCTCTTGTTGCTATCCCTTAAGTAACATAAAACTTTGTCTACTTAAATGCATTGGTACTTACCAAGCAAAGGCAAATTATAACACAACTAACTGTAGCAACCTCGGCCAGTCTGTTAGTTGCCCAGGTAAGTTCCTGTTACAAGTTCCTTTTACTTCTGCCTCTTAGAAATGATTGATCACTGTGCTGCTTATTGTAAGAGTCAAAGACAGCCAAGTGCTCTGCCTCTCTACTTCCCCTATCAACTCCATAAAAACCTCCCTCCCTGGGCCTTCAGGGCCTGACATTTTGAGGGACAATTGATTCCCTGTCAGTGCCTATCACACTTAAATAAATCTGCCTCTGAATCCTGGATGTTGTTTCGGTGTGTCTGTCGGCATAGCACTGTGACTGTGACTTAGATATCCTGGTACTGGGTAAGGCAGTTACTTAGGTTACCTAATTCTCTTAGCAAGTTACGAGGCCCTCGTGACTAATGACCCTTTTTCATCTCATTATGAAAACACTAAGGCACAAAGAGAAAAATGAAGTTATTTTTTCAGGGTCATCGAGGTAGCAAATAAAGATTTTCCTAGATTTAAACAAGCAGATTTTGAGTTTTTAAACACTGTACTTCCTTTCATAAGAATTTTATTGAAGTGTTCTCTGCATTCTTACTGTGGAGATACTGAAAATTATCTCCCTTCTTTCTCTTCCTTAGTTCTAAAAGTCCCAGTTTTTAGCTAGGCGCATAGTCCCACATAAAATGTTCATCAGTCTCTAAAATTAAAGCTGTCCTGCAGAATTCATTTGTGTGATCAGAAAGTATTTCCGTTTTTCTCAAAACACTGTGTTGTGTGGTTATCGTGGCAGGTGAGGGACCTGATCTTAACGGAGCCGTTATCCATCCCAGATGAGCTCCTGCTGGAAGGCTTTTCTAGTGTCTGAATGTTGCTGTGACAGAAATAAACAATCAAGTGATAAATTTTCTTCTCCAACTAGAATATTTAAATAAACCACGTGTGAAAGCACTCTGTAAGACAAGTATCTTAAGTTACATAAGGACCATTAGCGTTACATTGTGATCTTGTTGGGAGATTATTTAGGTGACTAAAAGTCTTTCTTTTTATAGTCCCGCAGTTTAGTCTTTACCTACAAACATAAACTCTCATTCAGTCTTTAAAAACTTGATAAAGTAAAATTTCTCTCTGAACAGGGATGATGGAACACATCTACAATCTCAGCACTCAGGAGGCTGAGGCAGGAGGATTGCTTTGAGTTCAAGGGAAGGCTGGACTAGTTAGCCAGGTTAAGGCTAGCCTGGACTATATAGCAAGGCCCTGTCAAACAAAACAAAACAAAACAAAACAAAACAAAACAAAACAAAACAAAACAAAACAAAACAGAATACCAAACCAGAGAAAACAAAACAAAAAATGCTCATAACTGTTTCCTAGTCTTACCTTCATTGTTCCTCTTCCTTCTTTGCATCATTATACTTTTTAAAAGAGTACTGTCACCATTTCCTGCCCCTCTGCTGTGTTTCTGTCTACCATGAATAAAAACTGATGGCTAAATGTAACCTTCCTTTGAAACTCCTCTTCGTCAAGCCTACCTTTCTAACAAGCCCATCATCACTGACTTGATCACCCTCAATGAACCCCCACAAAGTTGTGTTTTATCCTTTGAGTCACTTCTGCTCTTATTCAAAATGTTCTTCTGTTCAACACCATCCCATCTCTGTGGTCATAAATGGTCATCCTTCACCAGGTAACTAAGTACTCCAGGTTCGCGTACTAACACTGTGTAAGACACTACCATTGAATGTATGCTGGATATTTCCAAATTAACATGGAGTGATAGTATGAAAAAAGAAAATCATGTGTTAAGCTGATTCCAAAACACACATAACAAAAATAACATTTTAACAAAGTGAATCAGCAATACCGGTATCTGCTAAGATTTCTAGATGCTTTTTTTTTTTTTTTGTCTTTTTGCTTTTTATCGGTACCGGGGATCAAACTCACGACTGCCTGCTTGCAAGGCAGGCGCTTATGCCATTGAGCTATAATCCCCAGGCCCCTAGAAGCTTTTTTAAATATAGGTTTAAGAAACTTAAGAGCCTTTACAAACTTTTCCAGATAACTGTTCAAAACCATTTTAAGTGAATTTTACTAAATTTATCTTTGTTAGTCCCCAGTTCTAAGACTACTGCTCCTATGTACTAACTAAAACAATGAGGAAAGAGTGAACTAGACTATCTTTTTATATCAAAACTTTTTAAAAATCAAGACTCTTTCTTATCAACTAAGTAGGACATGGCTTTTTCCAGTTATATAACTGTAAGCAGCACAAAGATAGTGACATAGCAAATCAGTTTAATACCTTTTATAGCATATTAAGACAACAGTCATGATTGACTGCCTTATACAACCATAATTACATTTTTAAAATAAGACAAAGCAGATATCATAGTAATTAATATCTAGAATTGTAAAATAAAATTTTAAACAGATATCCAAGTAAATATGAACTTCCTAACATTTTTATTTTAAAAACAAAACTAAAGATAAAAATAGTACAGAATTTAAAAAATAATAGATGCAACTTGAGACCATACTTATAAGTGAAATAAATCAAACTCAAATGTATATCGTGTTGTCTCCCTAGTGTAAAAAAAGGACTAAATAATAAGATCCAAAACGTATAGTAGATATTGTGAAAATTAAGGGAAAGAAAATGCTCAAAAGGAAGGAACAACTATATATATATATATACATACATATATATATATATATACAACATAGCTAACTATACTACTAATCTCTGTAAGTTCATCAAAATAGTTTGTGCTCTCATTGTTTAATTATTTGATCATTGTTTTCATTCCTAAGTCTGTAATCTGAATAACTACTTCTAAGGTAACAGTATGCAGTATATGAACTAGTGTTAGCCATACTATCTTTAAAATAAATAGCAACATAAAATAGCATTAAAATGTTTCTAGACATTTATGCTTTCATATTCAAGAGAAATTTCAGAGAATCCATAAAGGAAAATATAGTTACTAAGTTATTAAGTAAATAGCTATTGTTGACACTATTAGAGTAGTTTTAGGAAACTGCTACAGTATAGTCAGCAATTGATACAAAAAATACTGGAACAATGACATTCTGTAGTCTTAGAGACTATGCCTGAAGAAGTTTAAACCCTGCTAAGAAGAGCTACATTTTCAAAGTCAGGAAGGAATAGCTCCTTAAACTTAGAGGCAACCAAAGAGTAAAATGATGCCAGTTACTATAAAGAAGCCATTCTGAACTTTGGTTTCAGGTGATTCTCAGCAGCAAATGAATGTGTTCTATCTACACAGAATAACAGTTACATAAATGACAAAGAACATTCTGTATATTATCATTTTAAGTCAAATTATGTACTTTCCAGTGTACTAATTTAGTTAGAAAGGTATGGCATTTGGGATTTTCATTCCTAACATTGAATTTTATTCTGAAGACATTTACACAGAGAAGCACATGTATGTATCAATACAATTAATCAGTCAGCCACATGGAAAAGGCTGCAAAGAGATTCACAGTCAAGCATATGGAGAAATCCACTTACCTTCATTTTTAAATACCAAATATGCGTGGCTTATATGGCTTCCACAACGCTAAAGCATTTCCATTTTAATAATGTGGACCATGGACCATCATCATCAACTCCTTGTCTTTCTCCTAAAGTTTATTTAGGTGTAGGTCATTATTTGTATGTTGAAAGATTTGTTTACATAGAGAACTAATATAGATTATTCTAATGCATTTCAATAGGATTTCAGTTTGACTTAATAGTAATTTCATGTTAAATCAATGGTTATTTGTCACTGAATTAATTTCAGCATAACTCGGTGACAACCAACATTTCTCAAATGTAACGACCAGCAAATAAGTACAGGGAGTACACAAAAAGTAACACACACTATTTGCCCATTGGGGTTCCCATTGTAATAAACATAAACAATGTTAATACAAAATGGGCAAATCACAAGGGAAGTACCAGCAAAAGATTGCTATAAAAAAAGGTCAGAGCCATGAAAAATGATAGGTATTTGTAACCATGCAAATATCAGTCAAAAGCATAAAGAAATGACTTTCAAGTAGAAACTAAAAGATTCAGTCAGATCAAGAAAATTAAGGCCTTCTCGGTATAGAACGTAGGGGTACAAGGCCATGGAAGAAGTGCCATACTAGATACTGAATGATTTAGTTTGAGCATTAAGTATAGACATAGCGTGAGGGAGGGAGCAGTACATAGCATGCACTGAATTTAATGAAACCAAGAAGGCAAAGCTCAATTATAAGTAGTTTACAGTGCAAACTGAGGGAAAAAAGCAATCCTCTAAAAGACTGCAACTTGAAAATATAACTATGCACATCTCAGAAGACCTCCTCAAGACTGACTGGGGGCGAGGCTAAAAGTAACAGTAGCAATGAAGGCAAAAGAGTGATAACAGCCTAATAAAATACATCTAGAATAGTTATAAATCAGGGACTAAGTATCAACGATGTGAGAAAAATACTGCAACAAGTTTAGGTAAATTATTGCATATGAAAGGAAAAAAGAATTAAAGATGATAGGGTTTTTTTTTTTTTGCTTTATTAGCTGAAAAGTGTATCATTAACTGGATAGAGATTAAAGAAGGAAATGAACTACTATGGTTTGAGATGTGTTAAGCTGAAAAAGTCAACAAAGTGCAAGCATAAAGGGCTCATCTGCCTGCAGGACACATTTTGAAGGGCTCTACTGTACATTTGCATGATTGCATTTTATGTTGTATAAAGTGTACATCAATGAAATTTTCTCTGTAAAAGTGGGAGTAGCTGTATCTGTATCAGATGATAGCTCTTCATATAATAGGGATAAAGTAGGTCATTTTATATAATACATGCAACCCATTGACAAAGTCTAAAATTCCAAGCTTTTTAGTACATTGCGACCATCACATTTATCAAATTGTATTTCTGTTTCTTCTTTGACCCATGATGACTGAGAAGTGTGTTAGCTTACAAGTATTGGGGGATTATTCAGTATCTTCATCTTTTTGGTTTCTATTAGAATTCCATTGTAGGAAAGAACATATTTTGTCTAGATTGAACCCTTTTAAATTCAGTAAGACTTTTTATTATCCGGAAACTGGTCCATATTGGTCCATGTTCCATTCGTACTTGGGCAGCAAGTGTATTTTGCTTTTGTCAGGTGGAGTGTTCCATAAATGTCACTTTGGTTAAGTTGCATGAAAGGGAAGTTTAAAGCCTTTTATGTCTGTATAGGTTAGTGATGGTAAACCTTTTAGAGCTTTCAAAGACACAACCAGCTCACTATGGCTTGTATGCCACAGGCTCATCACCACTGCTATCGGCTTCCTTTCTACTTCTGTTATCAAGTGTTGAGGTAAAGGGCAATGAAATTATCACAAACTGTGAATATTAGGAATGAGGGTAGTGACATAACTGCAATCCTACCAATATTAAGATGATAGTAAGAATTTTTTAAAAAAAATTTATTTGAAATAAATTTCAAAAAGAGAAAAGACAAAACAAAACAAAGTGGTGTAAAGGTACAAGTAATACAGAACTACAAAAAAAATGTAAGAAATCACCAGTTAATAGATTACACATTATCATCTTAGAGATAGTTGCTCAAGTCACAGTATCAAAGCATACAAAGTGGACATTCAAACAGTGAGACTGTAAACAGTTGTGTTCAATGATCCAACCAAAAACATTAATATGGTCAGCTATTTAACACCCCTAAACACACTTGCAGTTGTTTCCTTTAGAGCACTTTTTTTCCTTCTCTTTTTTACAACACAATTTACACATTTTGGGTTTTATTACTCCTTAGTTCTTATTACTTTTTTTTTGGAAGAGAATAAAGTCAAATATGGCAAAACAAAGCTGTCAGTCAAAACCAAGGATAGACATAGCACATGATACAAAAACAGAGTACAAGGTTATCAACAATGTTACCATAATGCCTCTTGCTTCCTTAAAAAGAATTGTCTATCTCATTAGGTATTATAAAGTTTAACAAAACAGTAGAGAACAAGACCAATAAAACCTAAACCTTGTAAACATTACAGGACTTCCAAAGAAGATAATAGTCAAATCAGAATGGGCATCTTAGTGAATCTTACTGCCTTCAAAGTAGTTGCCTATACCCTCAAACTTGATACTATCATCATACAGAACAAAACAGAGTCTTAATCAGTCAAAACAAGATAGTGGGAGTATTACAGGACTTCAAATCAAGTTAATAGGAAATCAAAAAAGTTACTATAACATATCCTGCTTTTTTTTTATTTTTCCCCTTAATTAAAAATCATAAAAAATAACTAAATAATTTTTTTAATGAATAAGGGAGACACTGAGATAAAAGAGGACATAACAACATAACAATATAGATCAAAGCATGACAGTTTCAGCAACCTAGTGCTTTACCACCAAATTAATAGTAGTTACCATAGTGTCTTTTTCCTTGAAATATTTGAATATAGCTTCATATACTATAGGCTCAAATATTTCCATATCAAGCAGCCCAGAATAAAGCCATTCCAATTAATAAGTGAAAACTTTATAAGGCTTCAAGGCCACAAAATGGGGAATCATGATTACCACATACTTTTATATATTTGAATCATTACTTACATTAGGGAAACTATTCGGTATCCACACATGCAAGATTGATTTATTTTGCTTATGAGTATGGTCTCAAGCTGTGCCCATTTATTGATAAATATCTCAATGTGATCCTTCTTTATAGCTGAGTAATACTCCATTGTATAAAAATACCACAACTTTTTTATCCATTCCTCGGTTGATGGACACTTGGGTTGTTTCCAAGATCTGGCGATTCAAATTGTGCTGCTATAAACATAGGTGCACATATATCACTGTGGTATGATTTCAGTTCTTCTGGGAATATGCCTAGAAGTGGAATAGCTGGAACAAATGGAACTTCCAATCCCAGCTTTTTGAGAAATCTCCAGACTGACCTCCACAAAGGTTGTACCAGTCTACACTCCCACCAACAGTGTAGGAGAGTTCCTTTTTCCCCACAGCCTCTCCAGCATTTGTTATTTGTTTTCTTGATCCTGGCCATTCTTTCAGGAGTGAGATGGAATCTCAGGGTGGTTTTAATTTGCATTTCTCTAATGACCAATGATGATGAATATTTTTTCATGTATTTATTTGCCATTTGTATTTCTTCATCTGAGAAGTGCGTATTCATCTCAGATACCCATTTTTGGATTGGATCTTCTAATTTTGGGGGTCTGAGTTTTTAAAATTCTTTATATGTTTTAGACAAGAGTCCCTTGTCTGAGGGGGAGTTCACTAAGATCTTTTCCCAGTTTGTGGGTTTTCTTTTCACTATGCTGGATATTTCTTTTGACATGAAGAAACTTTTTAATAAGAGGTGGTCCCAGTTATTGATTCTGGGAAGTATTTCCCATGCGGTTTGAGTCCTGTTCATGAATTCTCTACCTACCCCTATGTCTTCAAGGTTTCTACCCAATTTGTCTTCCAATAGATTTAGTGTTTCTGTTTTAATATTCAGATCTTTGATCCATTTAGATTTTAATTTAGTACATGGTGATAGATATGGGTCTAGCTTTAGTTTTTGGCAAATGGAGAGCCAGTTTTTCCAACACCGTTTATTAAAGAGACTGTCGTTCTTCCACTGAACCTGCTTGGCTCCTTTATCAAAGATAAGGTGGTTGAGTGTGTTTGTAGTTGTGGTCGTATCTTCTAATCTATTCCATTGATCTTCGACTGTGTTTTGATTCCAATACCATGTTGATTTTACTACTGTTGCTTTGTAGTATAACTTCAAGTCAGGGATTGTGATGCCTCCTGCTTTGTCTTTGCTGCTTAGAATTGCCTTTGCTATTCTAGGTCTCTTCTGGTTCCAGATGAATTTTAGGCATGATTTCTCTAGATTTGTAAGGTATGATGATGGTATTTTTATTGGGATTGCATTGAATCTGTATAACAGTTTTGGGAGAATGGCTATTTTCACAATGTTTGTTCTTCCTATCCTTGAGCAAAGGATGTCTTTCCATTTTCTGAGATCATCTTCAATTTCTTTTTTCAGTGTATTATAATTTTTCCTATATAGGTCTTTCACTTCTTTCGTAAGAGTAATTCCTAAATATTTCATTTTTTTGCTTACTAGTGTGAAGAGTGTGATTTCTCTTATTTCCCTCTCTGTGATTTTTTTGTTAGTGTATAGGAATGTTATTGATTTCTGAGTACTGATTTTGTATCCAGCTACATTACTGAATTTATTTACTATATCTAAGAGTCTTTCAATGGAGTTTAGGGGGTTTTCTATGTAGAGTATCATGTCATCTGTAAACAATGATAATTTAACTTCTTCTTTTTCTATCTTTAACCCTTTTATTTCTCTCTCTTGTGTAATTTCTCTGGCTAGTACTTCCAGTACTATATTAAATAGGAGTGGTGATAAAGGACATCCTTGTCTTGTGCCTGACTTTAAAGTAAAGGCTTTCAATTTTTAGCCATTTACTATTATGCTGGCTGTTGGTTTGTCATAAATGGCCTTTATTATATTGAGGTAAAGACCATCTATTCCAATTTTCTGTAAAGTTATTATCATGAATGAATGTTGTAACTTATCGAAGGCTTTTTCTGCATCTATAGAAATGATCACGTGATTTTTACTTTTGGCTTTATTGTTATGGTGGATTACATTTACTGATTTATGTATGTTGAATCCCTGCAAACCTGGGATGAATCCCAGTTGATCATAGTGTATAATCTTTTTGATGATTTGCTGCATCCTATTTGTCAATATTTTATTGAGGATTTTTGCATCTGTGTTCATTAGGGAGATTGGTCTATAGTTCTATTTTTTAGTTGGGTCTTTCTCAGGTTTTGGTACTAGAGTAATATTTGCTTCTAGCAATCACTTAGGAAGGATGGCTTCCCTTTCAATTTCATTGAATAGTTTGAGGAATGTCGTCATTAGGTCATCTTTGTATTTCTTTGGAATTCTGCAGTGAATCCATCTGGGCCTGGACTCTTCTTTGTAGGTAAGGACTTAATTACATTTTCAATTTCACTAATAGAGATTGGGTTATTCAGCAGTTTTACATCCTGTTGATCTATCTTTGGTACTTCATATGTTTCTAGGAATCTGTCTATTTCTTCTATGTTATCAAACCCTTGAGAGTAGAGGTTTTTGCAATAGGTGTTGATGATCTTCTGTATTTCTGTAGAGTCTGTAGTGATTTCACCTTTTTCATTTCTTATTGCATGAGTTTGCGCTTTTTCTTCCCTTTTTAAAATAAGGTTGGCTAGGGGCTTATCAATTTTATTCTTTTAAAGAACCAATTCTTTGATTCGTTGATTCTTTGGATTGTTTTCTTAGTCTCTATTGCATTGATTTCTGCTCTGATTTTTATAATTTCCTCCCTTCTTTTGGCTTTGGGCTTGACTTGCTCTTCTTTTTCTAGCTGTTTGAGGTGTAGCATCAGGTTATTTATTTGTATTCATTCTGTTTTCCTGGTGTGGGAACTCAGTGCCATAAATTTTCCTCTGAGGACGGCTTTCATTGCATCCCACAGATTCCGGTAAGTTGTATCTGTATTTTCATTTGCTTGTGGATATTATTTAATTTCTTCTTTAATTTCCTCTGTGACCCACTGATTAATCAATAATGTGTTATTCAATTTCCATGTGTTTGTGGGATTTTTGCAGTATCTTTTATCATTAATTTCTAATTTCAAAGTGCTATGATCTGATAACATGCAAGGGATGATTTCAATTCTTTTGCATTTGTTTAAATATGTTCTGTATGCTAACATATGGTCTAGTTTAGAGAATGACCCCTGTACTGCTGAGAAGAATGTGTATTCTGATGTTGTTGGGTGGAACATTCTGTATATGTCTATCAAGTCCATTTGTTCACAGGTGTGATTCATTTCTGTTATTTCTTTGCACATTTTCTGTCTTGTTGATCTGTGCCTTGGTGTCAATGGCATTTTAAGGTCTCCTGTTACAATTGTGTTACTGATAATTTGAGTTTTCATTTCTGTTAATAGTTGTTTTATATAACTGGGTGCTCTGGAGTTTGGTGCATATATATTTAAGATAGTTATCTCTTCCTCTTGGAGTTTTCCCCTAACAAGTATGTAGTGACCTTTGTCCTTTATGATCATTGTTGGTTTAAAGTTCACGTTGTCTGAAAACAGAATGGCTACTCCTGCTTTTCTTTGGATTCCAGTTGCGTGAAGTATTGTTTTCTGTCCTTTGATTTTCAGTCTGTGAGTATCCTTCTGGGTTAGATGGGTTTCCTGTAAACAGCATATGGTTGGATTTTGTTTCTTGATCCATTCTGCCAGTCTGTTTCTTTTGATTGGTGCATTGAGACCATTTACATTAATGGTTATTACTGTTAAATGCTGGTTAATTGTAGGAATGTTATCTCTCTGCTGTTGCATCTTTATCTTTCTGTTCTGTTTAATTATTTGCTTTGCTTAGTGGTTTTTTCCTTTGTGTATCTAAACTGTCTTTCAATATTTTTTACAGGTTTGGTTTGGTGTTCATGAAGTTCTTCAGCTGTTCTTTGTCATGGAAGTATTGTATTTCACCATCTATTTTGAATGATAGTTTTGCAGGATATATCAGTCTAGGTTGGAAATCATTTTGCTTTAGGATCTGGAATACTTCACTCCATGCTCTTCTTGACTTTATTGTTTGTGCTGAGAAGTCTGCTGTGATTCTGATAGGGTTTCCTTTGTAAGTGATCTGTCTTTTCTCTCTGACAGCTTTTAATAATCTATTCTTGTGTTGGATTTCTGGGATGGTGATTATTATATGTCTGGGTGTAGTTTTATTTTGGTTATGACTATTTGGAGTTCTATATGCTTCACTGATCCTCATGTCAGTTTCTGATCTCATGCTTAGGAAATTTTCAGCTATTATTTCTCTAAATAGTCTCTTGACATCCTTTATGTTGTCCCCTTATTTTTCATTAATCCCTATCAATCTTATGTTGTTTTTATTTGCATCATCTTGCAGTTGTTGAATTGTTATTTCTTGATTCCTTCTTATTTTTAAAAGATCTTGCCTTTCCTGTTCACTAGGTGCAATCCTGTCTTCAAGGTCTGAAATTCTATCTTCACTTTCATTGAGGTGGTTTTTACAGCTTTCAGTGGAGTTTTTTATTTCCTGTATATTTCTGTGCATCTGCTTTATGTATTGTTTGTTTCTTATATTGCTCATCTAGGGATTCTATCTTTTTATTTAGTTCCTCCAATTTTTTTTAACTTGCTTTCTTTAGATATATTCAGAATCTCTTTCATTTCTTTTATCATTTCTTCTTTTACCTGGGAGATTATTTCAAGTTTGAATTCCTTTAAAGCTTTCTGGAGTTGCTTCTTCATTTCAGTTGCTATTAGGTCCAATATTTGAGGTGTATGGCATATATTTTCTTCTATATACATCAGTCCTAGGGTTTCTTGAGATAGGATGGAGGTTGGGATTGTAGTTTGGTCTTTCGTTTTGTCATTTTCCTGTATTCCTGTGTTTCAAGTGTTATTCAAAAGCTTCCTCCGGGTCTGTTGGAAATCCACTTCTATGTTCGCAGCTCCTGGGACTCTGGCACCCAGTTCCCCCAGGCCGCTGGGCCTCTGGAACCAGTGGCCATCTTCTGCCTGTTTAGAACTCCGTAGTTCCAGATAAGGTGGGCTCCAAGGACACTGTGTGCCCCCGCCTGCTTGCTCGAAACTCCACAGTTCTCCTAGAGCACCCGCTATAGTAAGGATTCTTACTACAAACTTCATATCAAAAATTTATATCCTGCATTTAAAAATAGATCCAGTTCATATTTTTTCACTGGCGAATTTGACCAAGGTGTAAGGTCAAAATTCATAGCATTTCCACAGAAAAATCTTTCAGGACATTGAAGGAGAACATCCCAACTCATGTAATGAGGTCCGTAGCACCACGATACGGAATTAGACAAATGTGGCAATAAATATATAAGTAATAAACACATAAATATCTCTCATGAGCAGAGAAAATCACTTATAGCATTAAAGTATATTTAGAGACCAAAGGATGAGAGAGGGCCAGGTAGGCCCAAGCCTGTTTTCAGCATTCTCTTTGTCATATCAACAACTTCAAGGGAGCTAAATTACCTCAGGTTCACCTTTAACTCCTTTTTGTCAGGCAAGATAAACTTGTATGGTTAAAACCTAAATGTAATCAGGCAAAATCTCAACTTTGTTCTTCTACAGCCCAAACATAGGTGGCCTCAGACACCCAGGGCTTTCAAATGAGCACTTAGAGAATTATGAGAAGTGTGCAGTACAAGCCGGTCATAAAACTTTAATTCACTTACCCACGAAGTTCCCAGGAGATTGAAGCTGCTGAGCCGAGGCTGGGCTGCAGAGTTCATTTTGAAAAGTATGTAGCTGACAACTTCAAGATTTCTTTTCTTGATGCCAATCTGCTGGGCACAAAGGCAGACCTTGTCCCACAGTCACAGCCTGCACTGTTTCACCCAGATTGGTCCCAAATAGCTCTCCTAAAGTCACCCGCCATTTGTCCTGAGGGAAAGAGAAGAGTAAAGATGTACCTCCTCTTTCCCTGCATGCTGGTGGGTGAGTGAGTTGCAGTTCAAGGTTTATGCACCATATAAAGACGTGGTGGGTTTAGGGGTCCAAGCTTGGCAAGATGTCTTGGGCATGGCTGGATTCTGCCAGTGCTCCTAAATCCACAGAGGGCATGGAAAGACGCCAAATAGAATTCAGGTGATTAAAAATTTCATCAAAATTATGGACAATGGAAGTGGACAGCAGGAGGACAGTGTCAAAACCAGAAAATAGGGCTGTTGTCTGTGATCAGTTAATGAGAGATACTATAAAAACAAGAGAACCAGGCAACCTACTTGGGACCCCTTCTGTCTCTCACTCGGACAGAAGCTTTTTTTCTCTTAATAAATATTTCTACTCTTAAACTCCATTGTTTCTAAACCTTGTTCTTTAATTTTAGAGAACACGAACTCAGACTGGACATAGAATAGGTTGGGAGTTTCATTCCCCTATATCATTTGGAGGTCTTCCACCAAGGTCATTGGATGGAGACATGGGCAACTCAATGCCAGATCCCCTTACTCCTTTTGGAATACATTCTTAAGCACTGGAAGATGTTCAACTCTTGCATGTTGAAAAAGGTATTTTTCAACAATTGGTATTTCTATGTATGTGTGCATGGCCTACCTACCCTAGAGCCAATATGGAATACAGAGGGAAATATTAATTATGATGTTCTTTTACAAATAAAATCATACTGCAAGAAAGAGGAAAAATGGTTACCTTTCTTTTCATTAAGAGATAATTCTTATCTATGCTCCAGGTATATTTATAATCCTTATGAGACCACTCCCATTCATAGGTCTCTTTCTCTCAGTGACTTAAAGCAAATCAAGCTAGAATTAGAAAAATTTGCAGATGACCCTGATAAGCACATCAATGTCTTTAGAAAATTTATTCAGATCTATGAGCTAGGCTACAAAGATGTAATGTTACTCTTAAATCAAACATTGACTTCTAGTGAGAGACAAGTAACATTCCAAGCTGCTATTGCCTTTGGAGATTACATATCATATTGTTAATTTTAGAAGGCCAGAAATAGACAGCCAAGGGAACTACCAGTTCTCACTGAATCATAAGCAGTCTCTGTGCAAGACCCCTACTGGCCTAACAATCCAATGGGTGATTGGATTAGAAAACATTTTCAGACATGTGTTCTTAAAGATCTAAGAAGAATAAGAACTAAACCATTCAATTATTTTAAATTACCTGCCATTCAACAAGAAAGAAAGAAACACTCCTCTGACTTCTTAGGTCACTTATCAGAGGCAGTAATAAAACATGTCCATACATCCTGATTCAATAGTGGGACATATTTTGCTTAAAGACATATTTATTACTCAGTCAACTCCACATATTAGAAAAAAAGCTACAAAAGATAGCCTTTGCTCCAGATAGTTCACTGATTCTTTAGTAAAAACTGACTTGGAGAAACCCAAAGAGAAAACAGAGACCAAAAAAATGGCTGCCTTTATTGTGGCCTTAAAAATGCAGACCTTAAGTCTGATTTTCAGCTTTCCAAGAAGAGGTCGATGATGACACCTATCTGCTATTGCTGCCACAAGCCAGGACACTTCAAGAGGGACTGTGTAAGACATCCCCCAAGCCATGCCCTGACTACAAAGGTGACGACTGTAGGCTGGACTGCCCTCTGAGGCCCAGGCCCAGGGTTCGGACCCATCTTATCAGCTAGTCCAACAGAACTGAAGGGCCTCAGGTCACTCATTTCCTCCCTCTGGCCAGACTCATCTCTGCCTGTCATCCCCGCGGAGAAGCCCTGAGTAATCATGACAAGAGGTAAAAACCAGCCACCTGCTGGACACTGGTTTATGTCTCTTAGTCCTTCTCAATTCTGGTTTTCCTTCCAGGAACCGTACCTCAATCCAGTCACCAAAATATAGGTTGCTTAAACTGAAATTGGGATAACTTTCTCCTCACTTTTTAGTTATACCCAAAAGTTTAGTTAAACCCAATCTTGGAGAGATTTTATCCTGTCTAAATGCTATATTATGTATGTAAATTGCCAACTAATCAAAATGATGCTGAGACTGGTTTTTACAAATCTAGTACATATCATTGTTCATATATAAAAATGTTAAGAGAGTTTCATTTGTCAAAATAAAATATTAATCTGTTTCACATAATCAAATTTAGAGATAATTATAACTAAAGAGATAAAAAAGTTTTTTTTTGTCTTTTTCCTTTTTTACCAGTACTAGGGATCGAACTCATGACTGCCTGCTTGCAAGGCAGGCACTTATGCCACTGAGCTAAATCCCCAGCCCTGAGATAAAAAAATTTTTACAAAAATGTCAGACTCCATCAATAAAAGGACCCAAGAGTCAATAAGATACAATTGTCATAATTTAGAAACAGTTTCTAAACTTAAGTGTCAGGACTAATACTTATGCTTTGATTATATATGCCTTTGTGTACAAACTTTGATTATATATGATTTGATTAAAATTTTTTGTTGCCTAAAGGTGCCAAACCCCAAGGCAGCATATACATGAAAACCAATAATATGCTAGATTCATTTTAGATTCTTTTTACTAGGATCCATTAGATGTTGTCCAGAGAAACTTAATGTGACATATATCAAGGCCTTAACTATGTTTAAAGAGCCTAAAATGACACTTCAACTGGTCTCTGTCCTAAATAAAACAAAATTAATGAGACAGGTCATCCACCAAAATCAGATAACATTAGACATTCTAACAGCAGCACAGGAGAGTACTTATACATTTATAAAAATTGAATGCTATGTGTATTTTCCTGTTCATTCTGCTAATAACTTAATAGCCATTCAAGATATTAGATGACCAATTAAAGACATGTCAGATTCTAAAACTTCCTGGACCTAATCCTTTCCTCCTTATGGAAGCCATTATTAGCTCCTTTGTGAACTATACTCATAATTATCCTGTCAATTATATTATTTGGGACATATATGCTTAATTGTTTCTTTGGCTTTGTCTCCTCCAGACTTAAAGCTGTACACCTATCCAAGATGAAACTGCCTGGTGCCTATTGAAGGCCTTTAGATAGACCCTCTGCATAATATCTTTTTCTGCCAATCAACAACTACACCCCTTTTCAGGCTTCTTCATTTCTTCTTCATTTCTCCCTCATGGCAGTTCGGGATACTTCTTCAGATGGGGGAATGTTATAGGAAACTGAGGTAGTTAGAAATATTACAGGCAGTCAGACAGGGATAGGCCCTCGAAGAAGCCAGCACAGAGGACCAGATATCTGATGACCTTGGAGGAGACACATACAACTCTTGCTGTGGATTAGATCTTGAGACAGAAGGCAAAACAATGTGACCATACCCTTAAGTATAACCCTTAGGGATTAAATCTGAATCATTTTGAGAAGAGGGATGTGAGGCACCATTTCCTGAGTGGCCATACAGAGTCACCGGTTGGTGAGTGGGGGGACTGGCACTATGCCTTGCCACAGACAAGTGGAACAGAAGTGAGTAGGTGGGGCCACTTTTATTTCATTAGGAAGGGCTCAGGGTGAACACCAGCAGCCAAACAGTCCTGGGTCGCTTCACTGCCAATGTCCCAGCATGGAACGAGGGGAAAGCCATCCAGGCATAGTGGATTGCCCACAAGTGGAAGACTAAGGGGAATTCTGCTGAGAGGTTGGAGCTGGAACCACCTAAGTCCTCTATGGTTGCACCAAAAGTCAGTCTTAGCCCTAAATACAAAGGACTGAATCCTAGTCTGCAACCACCTGGGAGGTCGTGGCCCAGCAGCATAGGCAGGCAAGGAGCCTTGGGCCTCCAGTGGGGCATGGGCACTTCTCCCCACAATGACCAGCGTAAGAGGAGCCAGTGGTGTGGAGCAGAGAAGCTGTGCAAAGGCGGAAGGAGCCAGCTGTACTTAGGTCCGGGAGCAACCTTGGGCTTTCCCTACTCTAGGACATCACAGCAACTGGGAGAGTGCCCTAGATACCATCACAGGAAGGAAAAGTGGACATGCAGAATGTCCTCAGATTAAGGCCAGTCCAAGCCCCCACATCCAAAGGCTAAAACCATTCCCCTGTCTCGCACAATTCCTACTGAAAACTTGGAAGAGTTGCACAGTACCTTTCTGGGATTCGACTTGGACAAAAAAGAGAAATTTTGCTCTTTTTCTTTGTTTGTATGATTGGTTTTCCCTCTTTCTGTTTGGTAGGGGCTAATTTTTCCCTTATTTCACTATTTAGATTTCTGACCTTTATTTTGTTTTCTTCTATTTATCTTTTTTTCTCTCTTGCCTCACTATCTCTCTTGATTTGATGATAGTTTCATGTGAAAGGCCAGGTCCTTATGGATTCACTGCCGAATTCTACAGGAAATTCAGAGAAGATCTAATGCTACCAGTACTGGAACTCATTAATAAAATTGAAAAGGAAGAAGTATCCCCACATTCATTCCTTGAAGCAAGTACTATCCTGAAACCAAAACCAGAGAAAGATCCAACCAAAAAAGCAAACTACAGGCAATCCTCCCTAATGAACATAGATGCAAAAAGTCCTCAGTAAGAGACTGGCAAACAGAATGGAACAAATCAAGGATATTATTTATGACCAAGTACAATTCACCCCAGGGATACAAGGGTAATTCAACATACAAAAATAAATAAATGTAATATACCATATCAACAGAGCCAAAGGAAAAAAGCAATCACAGAATCATCTCAGAAAAAGCAGACACAGAAAAAGCATTTGACAAAGTCAAACATCCATTCATGATAAAAAATACTACAGAAAATTAGAATCAATGGTCTTCATCTCAATCTGATAAAAGATGTGTATGACAGATCAACAGTCAACATTATAAAAATGGGCAGAAATGGAAAACTTTTACTCTAAAATAGGAGCCTGACAAGGATTTGTACTATCACCTCTCCTATTCCACGTAGTTCTGGAAACAGTCAGAGCAATTAGACAAGAATAATAAATAAAAGGAATAGGGATAGGAAAGGAAGAAGTTAAACTATCATTATTTTTAGATGGCATGATATTCTACATAAAATATCCCCAATACTCCACCAAAAGACCTGTAGATTTAATAGCCAAATTCAGTAGTGTAGCTGGGTACAAAGTTAACACTCAAAAATCAATAGAATTTCTGTACACAAACAAGAAAATCACTGAGACAGAAATTAAGGAAACCATCTTTCAAACTATCATCCAAAAAATGAAATATTTAGTATTTTAGTCAGGGTTCCACGGAGAACTAGCCAATACAGGATACATAATTTATAGTATTTTTATAATAGTCACTCAAGGGGTCAAATACAAAGAAAGTGCCAGAATTCTGTTCACATACCAAGACCTGCAGAATCCAGCCATGGCCTGGATTCAACAGCAATGTCCTGCATAAGTCCAACTTAAAGGCCATGACAATGCTTCCTTGGAGGCCTAGAACCTACAATAATGACTCATGCAAGTCTGTTTCAGGATCAGCGGTGAAAGTTAGGAAGTTTGTGCCAGTGGAATGAAGGATCTCTGCTAGTAGGCTGAGGGTTCTGCACTGGAGCCATGAAGCAATGCTCAAAATAAGTACCAGAGCTCCCCTGACAAGTACCATAGCCATCCTCAGTGATGATGAGGTCCTGAGCTCCTCTAATGATAAGAACAGCTAAGTTCATTTCAGGAAGCCAGCATGGCAAGCTTTTCCTGGAGACTGAGCAGCACACCATCTTTCCCGCCAGAGCCCAGGAAGCTATGATCAATCAATGTAAGGACCAGAATTCCCTCAAAGTGACTCACAGCCATTCTCAGCAACAACAAGGCTGAAGCTCCTCTGATGATGAGAACAACCAAGTTTGTATCAGAAAAGATGCTCAGCATCACCTCCAGGAAAACCCATGGCAACAGGAAGACCATTAGCACCAAACAACACTACACTTAGTCTCCAGGTTTCTTTTTTATGCTGGCAACTATCCTTGAGTGGGCCATCTACACTCAGCACCAGGTTGATTCAGTTCAGATGGTGTTAAACTGGCCACCAGTTTTAATCCACCATATTTAGAAACCAATCTAACAAGGAAGTAAAAGATCTGTACACTGAAAATCACAATACTATGAAAAGGGAGATTGAAGATTATATTAGAAAATGGAAGTATCCCTTGCTCATAGATAGAAAGATCCAGCATAATGAAAATGACCATATTCTCAAAATTATTCTAAAGATTTAATTGAATCACAATAAAATACTATTAGCATATCTCACAGATCTAAAGAAAACATTCCTAAACTTTTTGGTACCAGAGAGATGCAGAATAGCAAAATCAATTCTTGGCAATAAGGATAAAGCAAGGGGCACAACAATTCCTGATTTGAAATTATATTACAAAGCTATTGTTATTAAAACAGCATGGTACTGGCAAAACAAAACTAAACAACAAAATGAAATGAAAAAAAGCAAAACAAAACAAAACCCAGTCCTGAGGATCAATGGAATAGATTAGAGATGTAGACATAACTCCAGACATACTCAACCATCTTATCTTTGACAAACGGGCCAACCATGTTCACTGGAAAAAGCATAGCCTCTTAAATAAGTGGTGCTGGAAAACTGACTTCCCACATGCCAAAAACTAAAACTAGATTCATTCTACCTACTTTTAACTAAACTAAAATGGAAATGGATCAAAGATCTAAATACTAAAACATAAATCTGGGCTGGGGATATAGCTCAGCATCGTAAGTGCCTGCCTGGCAAGCACAAGGTCCTGAGTTTGACTTCTAGTAAAAAAAAAAAAAAAAAAAAGAAAGAAATATTAAAACTGTTGGAAGAGAGAATAGGCAGAACTCTTAAAGACACTAGTGTAGGCAAAGATTTCATGAACAAAATCCTGATTGCATGGGAAATACTACAAGGATTCAACAACATGGAGCTCACCCTATTAAAAAGCTTTTACACAGCAAAAGAAATAATCAATGGAGTGAAAAGACAACCCACAGACTGCGAGAACATTTTAGAGTGGTCCTTCAGATGAAGGACTGATATTTAGAGCATATAAAGAGTTTTTAAAAAATCAGACTCTCCCAAATTTAAAGATTCAATCCAAAAATGGACATTTGAGATAAATATGTACTTCTCAGAGAAAGAAATAAAAATATTAAATAAGTATTTTAAAAATGTTCAGCATCACTGATGACTTGAGGCATGCAAATTAAAGTAACACTGAGATTTCATCTCACTTCAGAAAGAATAGGTATCATCAAGGAATAACCAACAACAAATGCTGGAGAGGATGCAGGGAAAAAGGAATACATCTCCAGTGTTGATGGGAATGTAAGCTGGTGCAACCACTGTGGAAATCAGTGGGTGATTTCTAAAAAAACTACAATTAGAGGTCCCATTTGACCCAGCTAGTCTCCCTCTGGATGTCTTTCTGGAAGAATTAAAAACATTAAACCACAGTGATATATGCACACTCATGTTTACAGCAGCACAGTGTATAATAGCTAAATCTTGGGAACAATCCAAATGCCCATCATCTGAGGAATGGAAAAAACAGATATGGTGTTTTTACACAATGCAGTACTACTAAGCCATAAAGAAAGATAAACGAGACACTTATAGTTAAGTGGATACACCTTGAAACCATACTCTTTAGTGCAATAAATTGCACACACATACATAAATATCGTATTGTCCCCATGATGTGAGAAACTGAAAGAGTAAATCAGGACCACAATCTACAACAGATATTGTGAAATAAGAAGAAATTGTTCAAAAGGAAAGTGGAACTAGGAAGTGGTGGGGAAAGGAAGGAAGAGAAAAGAAAAAAAATGATAAAAGAACAAAATGGAAACAAAGCTTTGTTAATGAGGAGGGGAACAGAGGTTGAAGGGAGCTGAGGGGTTTGGGGAAATAAAGAGGAATCAGGATCTATCATGAACAGATACACATTTCTTATATTGAATATGATCATTATGCATATCCAAATTATACCAATAAACTTGAAAAAGGAGAAAAAATAATTAAAACATATCATGTACATGTACCAACTCCCCACAACAGTTGTAATTATTATGATAGCACACATGTACTAATAAAAATGTAAAGTTATAGGAAGGGAAAAAAGTCAAAGTCTGTATCTCTTTTGAGACTCAAACTGCTAGCCCTGAATTTTGTATAAATAAAAAAACAAGTTGTATAATCCCAAGATACGCTGGCACAGGGTAAATGCTTTCATTCCAAAAGGGAGGAGATGGGGATAGAAAAAAATAGGACACAAGCAGAAGCAAAACTCAGCAGGGCAAGCATTAACTCCTGCAGCTAGTGCCCACCATTCAGGGGAATTAACGGCACACTTGTGAATCCTAAGGCCCCACCCCTGAGGCTTTGCCAGTTGCAACACATGTGGTTTATCCTTAAACTGGAACCACTCACTGCCTGTGGCTTTCCATGGCTGATTTCCCACATTACTGACATCTCTGACATCCTGGGTCTCCACCAAGCCTTCAGCTTCATTCCCCTAACTTTCTTCCCTTCATGTCATTTCTCTGAAATGTGGGTGGGAGCCTCCCTGACCACATCCTGTTTGCATTCTGTATGGTTCTAAAAGCAGAGTCACATAGATGACTCCAAGGTCAGTTGTCAGCAGGACCAGTATGCAGACCCTCTTGAACCACGCCTGGGAATGCTGACGCAGTGACATTGAAGCAAAGGAACCAGTTCCCTAAGAGGCCTTTCTCAAAGAGGCGTCCCAGGGATTCTGCTCTCATAAATGGCTGACATGCTTGAATCTGGATGAGGTTTTGCTGACGATTCTTGAGATACCCTCAAGGCATATTTCTCTGTCCCTGTGCAGAATATTTTGTTCTTTCCAAGTGTGGTAATCTATTTACCAGTCACACCTCCTTTGACACCAGCCTTATAGTTCCTTCTATACCAAAGTTTAAATTTTTGAAATTATTCTATTGTGTCTTTTGCCCCTGATTTTCACTATAAATCTGACTAAAGGCAGCCATCAGTACCTATTTATGGCTTTAATGCTGGACTGCCTTGAAAGTTTCTCATCAAATTAACCACTCTACCTCTCTTGACCTCAGTCTCCTGTAAGGTCTCATGACACGGGCAAAAGATAGACGCATTTTTCACCAGAGTAACACTTACAGTCTTTGGTTCAACTGCTAATAGAGTCCTTGTGTCCACCTGAAATGACCTTTGCTGCCTGCATTCCTATCAGCATTCTGGCCTTCTGAGATCTAACAGAATCACCAATCAAGTTCTGTTTACAGCATTTTAAGTCTTCTCTAGCTTACCTCTTCACACCTTTCCAAACCCCTCTTTTGGAACTCCAGTTCCAAAGACCTCTAAATCACGTGGTCAGTTACAGACGTGGCATCAACTGTATTTCTCTTGTACCAGTTTTCTGTATTAGTCCACTTTTCCATCACTGAGATAAAATACTGAACACCCACAATTTAAAGAAGAAAAATTTAAATTTGGCTTACAGTTTCCAGAGATTCAGGACATTAAATGTTAAGTCAATAAAGTAACTTGTCTAGCTGGAGATATAGCTCAGCGCCCAGATGCCTGCCTGGCAGATGCAAGGCCCTGAGTTTGATTCTCGGTACAAAAACAAAAAAGAAAAGAAAAGAAAAGAAAAGAAAAGAAAAGAAAAGAAAAGTAACTTGGTATACTTACAACTGCTAGAAAAGTCAATGTTTAAGAATATAAAAATGTATATACATATAATGGTATATATGAGTGTACATATATTGTTATGTATAAGAATATATATATTTTATGCCAGAGTCTTAATGGTCAAGTGACAAGCCATGAGTTCACTGTTTTCTTGAAGTCTTAAATGGGTGTGAAGAAGGAGGTCAGCCTTACCCTCTCTGAAGTGCTCTCTGAAGGGGTCAACACTAACCCTTCTCTGGTCTACCCTCGTTCGTGGTGTTATCGGTATGTATCAGCTGCTGAAGCTGAATCCTCAAATACTAATCATAAAAGACGTATTAGAGAGGAGCCTTATAAATTGTATTTCTTGAGTAAAAAATGCAGCACAAATTTAAAATTCACAGCAAAGCCATTACAGCTATTTAGATGCAATAAAAGCCCATTTTAATAAGTATCACTTAGTTTACCTAAACCCATTAAATGCAGTTTTGAGATAGGCAAAGTGAAAAGTGTAATCTGGTTTTAAGCATTTCCCACTAATATAAATTGTCCAAATGAAATATTTGGGCATGCTTGTACTGCTAAGCAAGGCAGAAAACTTTCTGAATGGTTATGTGACTGATGCTCTTTACATGTCTGTGCTGGACTGTTTGGAACAAACTGTACAATTTATATCAAATTCTACCTCAGGTCCTGAGAGCCAAGCAGATACCCCTCAGCTCTAACTCTTTTTAGCTCTCTGATCTTGGATAAATTGTTTACCCTGACTGGACTGTGGGTTCTTAATGTGTAAGAGTAGGAAGGCCAATTAATCCTGTAAGTTTGGTGGTTTGGGTTCAATGAGGTAAAGCAGGCAAAGTACTTAGCTCCAGTCTAGCATGTACATATATGTACTCAATGAGTGGTGGCTATTATTATAGTCTCAAAGTATTTAACCAGCCCTATTATTTTTGGAATAAAAAATTATATTTATTTTAACCACATTAGAGGGAAATTTGAATAGGAAAGTTATGCTCTTCTTGTCCATTAGACTAAATTTTACTTATCATAAGAGCAATTACAATGATAAAGAAATTTTAAAAATAAAAGCAATTATTTGCTAATCCTTATATCCCAGTAAAACTCCTATTTTTCTTTGTGTATTTTGTTTCAGAACTTGCTCAAAATTTAGGGGCATTTGGATATCATTGCAATCCCTGTACCTACATTTTACCCTATTTTCTGCATTTTCATAAAATGTACTGTACATATATGCATTTATTTGTGGCACTTGGGACAGAATCCAGGCCTTCCACTTGCCAATCTAGGCAAGTGCTTTACCACTGAACTACAGCCTCATCCCTTGTAAATATTTTCCTACGATATTCACAATTTAATTTTTGCCAAGCACATAACATTTAGCTAAATTTATGGACCATAATTTAAGCCTTATGTTTTAGTAACGTTGCTTGTAGTTTTTATATACACTGCAGGGGTGGATATCTTTCACAGGAGTGAAGGAATGATAGATTTGGAGAACTGGAAGAAGCTGATCCTTCAGGTTGGATTGGAGGCAGGGGCAGTGCTTGGTAGCTTAGGTGTTTGGACTGTGGGACTGGGGCTTTTGTGTTAAAACAGTAGCATTTAGGGTGAGGATAGAATTTCTAAGGGACCAAGGAACAAAACTTGGGCTTTGTACAGTGAGGTAGAGATGACTGGGGGTTCTTTCTAGATTTCCTTGCTTAGCTCTCTAGGGAAGATAAATATACGGGCAAGAGGGTGGCATTTCCTTCCAACGGGGGAAGAACAGGAATCCAGCAGATTCAAATGTAACTTGTGCTCCTGAACTGTGAGGTCATTTAATTCTACAAAGTGTTACTAACCCTCTCAAGTCAGTAGTACCCTATCTAAACACGTGGAGAGGTGGAGAGAGGTGGAGGCAGTGGTTTAGATCACAGCTGACCTTGTGGTACTTGACTTCAGCTCCTCAGGAGTTTCCCATGTTGGGAGATGGGGAGCCTGCTGGGTGCTCATAGGGTTGTCTCTAGGAATCTCATTAGAGCCTTGGACCAGGAAGGGGCAGTTCAGCATTGTAATTAAAACCAAAAGTTTGCCTTTGCTGCTGGGTAAATTGGGACCCTTTAGCCAGAAGAGCGGATAACATGGGTGCCCTGGCTCAGTGAGCTGATTCTGTTCTCAGGCGTGTTCCAATGAATGTAGCACTCTAAGAACATAGTCTGCGGTGTGCATGCAAAACAGTTCTGCCTTTTAGAACCTCTGACAAGATGTGAAAATTCTGTAGAAAATAGACATTTTTTAAAGCAATTTTCCTGTAAGAGAATCAAGCAATAATGAAGTCCACTCAATTGTTCTAATGAAAGTTATCTGAGACCCACATGGTTCTGATTAATATGAGGTATAAGGACAATGCATGGGTTAATTAAAATAATAAAATGTATTTTTGACCCATCACATTGGCAAAAAGAACATATGAAAGTATTTAATTATATCTCTTAGGTAATACATAAAGCCATATATGTTTTGCTATGTATGTTTATTTTTTATTATCTGCTTACAGCTATCAAAGGTTCATGTATATATATATATTTTTTTTTTATCACAGGGATTTTTATAACAATGGAATATTGGAAATTACTTAAATGTTAATAAGAGTGGACAATTCCTGTGCTATAGAATTAAAGTCATCCCCATTTTTAGAAAACCATAATTGCAAAAAATCTTTCAATGATAAGAGAAAATGTTCGTGATATATCATGTTTCTTGGGAGCAATATATGAAATAACACATTTCTTGGTTTTCAAAGGAAACAAAAAAACTTTAAAATTTATAAAAACACCTAGAAATAAATGCATCAAAATGTCAACATGAAAACAGTGATTAATGGCAGGGCCTACCTTTTTCTTTGTATTTCACTGTAAAGTTTGTACATTTCTTTCAACAAACATGACAAACACATGCGTTAAAAATGTACATGTGTGGCAACTGGAGAAAAAATACATTGTCTAAATTTCCTCAGATCATTCCAATTTCCAAATTCTGCTCTGTTGTCAGATTACATGATTTGATTTCGGCTTGGAAAATGAGCTATTTTAGATGTTTGAGGAAGAGAAATTCAAGGTTTTTCTGACATGGGTGCCACAGTTTGGGTTACATACCCTCCAAAAATTTGTATGTCAGCCTGGCTGCTGGACATGGACATAGCAAGGACCTGCAGGCCTTTAGGAGTTGTGCTAGGTGAAAGGTCCTTAAGGGGCTGTCCATGTCCAGTGTGCCCTTGAGGAGGACTGTGGGACCCTGGCCTCTCTGCCTCTCCCTGTTTGCTGGTTTGTGAGGTGAACACTTGTTTTGATAGGTGCATCTGTCAGGAGGCACTGCCCTTAGGCACCTAAACCACTGTGGCAGCCCAATTTGGACTTGAATAGGCAAAGTCATGGGTGAAATAAACCTGTTTACTTTGCAAGTAGCCTGTGTCAGCTGTTTCATGATGGTGATAGGAAGCTAATGCAGGTGGTTTCTAACAAGAGCAGGCAGATGAATTGCTGTATAAGGCTACAGTTCAGGTTGGTTGAACAGAGTAGGGCATTCAAGACATGGACCAAGGAAACTGACCTGATCTGACTTGGCCATGCACGACCTCTGGGTCTAGGACTATGCATGGTATAGAGGAGCTGGATTGTCCTAGGTACAAACTTAAGTCTGTGCTTTCCCGCGGTGACTTGATCTCATAGACCAGTGATGGCGAACCTTTTAGAGATGAGTGCCCAAACTGCAAACACAAACCCGCCTTTTTATTGCAAACTGCCATCACTACATTTAAACCTGAATACTGAGGTTTTAGTAAACAAAACAACTCAGACCTTAACATCTTTTGTCCTAAAAGAAAAACATGTAATGCACATGCCATGAGTTCATGGTCATACACTCAGTATAGCTGCAACCTCTTTTAAGGTTATGATGAAGAATTAGTGATATGACAGTATTTAATAGTAAGTAGTCCTACCTACCCAGAGCAGGTGATCACCCATTCCCTGCTTTTGATCTTTGCTGGTTTACATTTTTGCCTGTCAAATCGAGGACTTGGAATAGATGACCTGTAAATTCTTCTTTCTTTTAAAACATGCATAGTGCATAAAAAGCCTTGAGCAAGGAGAATTTAATATTCCCTTCAGCTTTTATTTTCCTTCCTCACCAGAGAATGAATTATTGTATGGGTGCTCGCATGTGTGCACGCATGCATGTGCGTGCATACACACGTGTGCCCCCCCCCATATTAAGGAACCAAGAAACAGTGTTTGAGATTTACTAGTGAAAGTAGAAGAGCTTAGGGAAGCCTAAAGTTCTCAAGGTGAGTGAGGAGATGGGAGGAGGTACCGGGTACAGTGTGTTCCTTACTCTCCTGCCCTTTTGTGGAAAGATTCATTTCCTTGTCCAAAGGTTCTGTGTTTTATTTCCTCTAGACCAGTGGTCCTCAAACTTTATGGCAAATTACAATCACCTGGAGAGCTTTCAGATGACCCCCAAAGTTCAGCAACCCCGCAGACTTTAGTATATTTGAAGCTCTCCAGATAATTCCAGTGTGCACCCAGGAGCAATGTCACACAGTCAATGAAAGTTTTGGAAACAGCTGTGTGTCTCACATACCAGCCTCTAGTGGGGGATGGAAGTAGCCGTTCTCTTAAATCTTTCCAGATAGAAGTGAGGATGCTGCTTTTGTTACTGTCATCTTGGCATGGGAGAGATGATCACAGGGTATTTAATGCGCATACGGTGTATGTCAACATAGTTTTGAGGAAGGAGGTACTTTGGTCTAATGCCACTGCTTATGTAGCAGGAAAAGAGAATATGGCTTAGAAATGAGAAATGACACCCTTGGGCCCTTTGGCTAAGAAAGGAGCAAGACTTTTATTTCTCTTTCTCTTACCTTATTCTACTTAGTGGGACTTTGATTCTGCACCAATATTTATTAAGGGGCTAAACTAAAACATCCTTTTTCAAATAGTACGTTTGTTAGTCACACAGTGATTTTTATGATGATCTTAGGACAGCCACATACACACACACACACACACACACACACATACACACACATGAAAAACAGAAAAAAGATGTCTGTTTTTCTCCTAGAGGTCTAGTTTCTCAATGATACATCACAGAACTCAACAGAAGGAGGCAGGCTCTGGCTGGTCTGATGGAATCTCTCTCCCACAGGGCACATCTTTCTTGAGAATCATCTCCTTTTTAGATAAAAGCAGAAAAACAAAAATTTCATCCCAGCTAACTGAGTGTGACTGACACATTTGAAAACATCTTTTTACTACGGAGACAGGACGAGGATGAGAAATACTTTTACCCGTGCTCGGAAAAATCTATAGACGGTATTCCAAAAATTTGTTCCCTAAAGAAAAATAGATTTAAGGATGGAAGAATTTGAGTTCTAAGAGCTTGCCACTAGATGGCAGCATGACCACAGTTTAAAGCATCATCCTGTTTTGGCTGGCATGGAAAGAGGCATTTATTTTACTGAACCAGGGGTTGGAACTCAAAGTTTTATAGATATAAAACTACTATCAAAGTATTCTAAACTATATGATATGTGTGTGTGTGTGCGCGCACATGTGTGTGTGTACATGTATGACAGACAGAAATACAAAGATGATAGAGGATTCTTATTGCTATTGTACATTGTAAAGCATCATATTGATATTCTTCTCGTGTCTCTTACTGTCATTTTTTACACCACATGTGATTTAAGCAGGTTTAGGGTTTGAATTAAAAGTCCTTTTCTGGCTTCTGCCAGGTTCACTTGCCCAGTCTCAGTTGTAGCCTGGCTAACACTTCATCCTTCAGAGTGTAGAGAATGTTTCTTATTAAGTAGCTCTAGTCTGAAGCAAAATATGGAGCTGGGATCCTACTAATTATTGTTTTTCTGCTTTAACTGTGTCGTGCCTACGAGCTACAATCCCCTTTTTAACACTTCATGGATGGAATATTTAAAGCACTGTTTTCACTGCTTGTGAGCTGTTAGCAATGTGAAATAAGATGTCTACGGAATTTTTGCTCTAGTGAGTATACATTATTATTCAGGTATAAAGTAAATTCTTTACTTAGAAATAAACTATTTTTTATAAACAATTTTAAGATCAAAACACTTATTCTATAGATTATGGAAAATTCTTTTGAAAGTAGTTGGATAATTAGAAAAAGACCAGAAAGTTGGACTCAAAAGTATCAGTAAAGCTTTCCAACTTTAAGGATTATTAGAAGATCGATGCCAGACGTTTCATAAGGAACCAAGTCCCACAACTGTCTCCTGTTGTCGCCATCTGTCATTTTTAGGACACAACCACATAGCCAAGACAAGGCAAATTAGAAGTATATGGATAGTCTAGCTAATTGGGTTAGTTAAATAAATGAACACACACACACAGATAGATTAACTAATAGCACAAATCCCTGTGTCAGCTTTGGCAAAACAATGCTTTTCTCTCTAAACTACTCGATGGTTGATAAACCATGTTGAAATGTGTCACATGTGAGTTTCACAACTATTGCTTAGGAAAGGGTGCAATCTGTCCCAGCTCACATAGCGAGTCAGATAATATAATAGAATGATAAGACATATATCCAGTGCACACAGGAGGTACCCAGTAAATTGCTACCTTTTTGTGGCTACTATTTACTAAAGTCCAGTCATTGGCACCCAACTATAGCAGCCTTACATCAACCTGTCTCTGTTCAGTAGTTTATGACTTGAGGTCATCAGATACTTTTTTAAGCTCCCTCTTTGATGGTATGAGCCAGATCTTCACACTCCGCTCCTGGGGTCCTCGTGCATCTGTCTGTATCTCTCTGCTCCTTGTGTGTTTTAGTGAGAGAGGGAAGGAGAGGGAGCGCCTTGTCGATCTGTGCTCGGCAGGATCATGAACTGAAGCAGCACCGTTCCTGAGCAGAGCATCAGTTAAGCAACAGGCATTTGCCAGGGTGCAGTGTGAAAAGGCAACAGCTCATGCTCAACGCCTGCAAAAGGCCTTCCTTGCCTGCTGCAGCGAGTGTGATGGGAGAGTGATGCTCCTTTATAACCTGGGCAGCGGGTGCTCTCGCTGGTGCAGCCACCGATAAAGAATACTGAAATGTCAGAGCGGAAAGCTGTGGGCAGCAGCCTCCTGCAATGGGCCTTCTGTTTGCAACAATAGTAACAAAAAACAGGCACAGAAAAAGAAAAGCACGCAAGAGTAAAAATAGCAGAATGACTGAGCTGCCAGAGTCAACATGAAGGAGAGGTGTCAGGGTTTCCAGGGCCTGAATTGGCCATCAAGAAACAGGGGGAGGTAGAGAACAGCAGCGGCACCTTGTGACATTTGCTAAGTGATTTTGATGACTGACTTTCCAACTGAGTTTCTATAGTAGTGAGCAAAGGAGGGGTGTGAGGGAAAAGCAATTTCCCAGTGGGAGTATAAAATCCGCGGGTCTAATGAAATGTTTTTTCTGGTTTAGAGATAACAACCTACTTTTGGGTTTTATGCCTAGTATTGATTCTTTGTGTGTTTTTTTTATAGAAGTCTTCATGAAATTCAGTTAATTGTATTTTATCGGGCCGGGAGATCGTCTTTATAAATATTCTCCAAACGTCCACACTTAGGGTTGTTTATCCCTTTTCTTTTCTTTGTCTGTTGTTTACCTTTGATAGATTGTTTGTGGCTGTTAAAACATCAACAATAACACTTACTCCACCTTTTTGATTCCTTTCCAGTTTAAAGATTACAAAAATGCTGAAAAGGCCAAATTTCTTTAAGCAGTGAGATGCGGAAATATGGTCATTAAATCCTGAGTTTTTCACGCTGCATCTTACGATTTTAAGGAGAACCACTTTCTGAGGTGATGGGATAAATGTAAGAGGATAGAGGTGAGGTCTGAAGATAGCTTTGCCATATAAGGGGGCTGAATTTATTTAAAACCATGGTAAGAGTTCTCAGGGTCTGCCTAACCAGGCAAAAATGACACAGGAACTAAATATGGCAAGTTTGGGGAGCCAGTGGTAGGGGCTGTTGTGTCTTCTATCTCTTTATGTCCTTGGTATTTTATTTTGTGAAAGCACTATCCTGACAGAGCTGCTTTGCTGTTAGAAATAAAGTGAGTTACTTCCTGAGATAAAGTTTCTCATAAATGAATTTCAACAAGACTTTGCAGTTTATGGAAACTATAACCTTTATTGGATGATTGGAGTGGGCATGCAAAGAGAGATTAAATTTGTAATTGCTTAGGTTGATTTAAATCCAGAACGCTCAACAATCATGAAGATGTAAGGTAATAGAGAAACAGTGTATTATAGCACAAACGGTTTAGGCATAGGATTTAAAAGATTCCTATTAAAGTCCTGGTCTTGCTTAGGATTGATATATCCTTGGGTAAATCACTTAACTAACGTTCAGTTTTTCTATTTAAAAACTAGAATATCCTGGGACTTATATAGGAAAATCCCTTGTCTTATAATTTGACCTTTTCAGGAGCTTTATGAGGCAAATATTATCATTATTATTCCTATTACTCAGATGAAGAAACTGAGGCAGAGAGAAATTTGGTAACTTTCTTGAGTCATTCAAAGGGGTAGAATTTGGAGAGAGTCTAAGGATATTGTGTGAAAACTGTGTCTAAATATATAATACTACCATAGAACCATCGTGGAGAGTTGATCTTCACTGGCTTGCATGAGTGTGCGTTGGTCAGGTAAGTTAATATTTATGTAAAATGTTTTATAAAGTTAAAATCCATGTGCAAGTGTAAGGTGGTAGTGTTTTCAGTTTATTACTAATAGCTTCCTGCTATAGTTTGAATGATAGTGTTTCCTCCAAAATTTGTGATGAAGCTTAATCTCAACTTGATGGTTCTAAGAGGTTGGGGCCTTTTTGTATTTACAAGTTACCTGGTCTCTAGTATTTCACTATAGTAGCACAAACATACTGAAATATTTTCTTAATGGTCAGTGTGGGGAGTGTTCACCCAAAGCTGTAGACTCAAATTTTAATTTTCTAGGGTTTCTGTAAATAAGTATTCCAAACATAGAGGCTTAATTTTACTGTCTTAATTCTGGGAGATCAGACATGGGGCCATACTCCCTCAGAAGGCTGGAGATCAGTTCTTGATCTCTTCCCTAGCTTCCGGCAACCTCAGGCATCCCTTGGCTGATTGATGGCCATCTTTACAGCCCTATTTATCTTTCCAGTGCTTTCTCTGTGTTTATGTCTGCTTCTAAATTTTTCCCTTTCATAAAGACACCAATTACATTATTTCAGGGCCTGTCTTAAGTAATAGCTTCATTTTCATTTGACCGTCTGCTAAGGTCCTAGTTCCAAATAAGATCACACAAATATTAGGGATTAGAACTTCAATGGATATTTTGTGGGGAAAGGGGCAAAGGTCAATCTTTAGCAGGGGGTAAACCAAAGGTGAGAAGTAGAATCACGCATACTAGAGTTACAATTCAACCTTCATTGTTTATTAGAGCGAGGTGACTGTAATAGTTTTCTATGTAGCTGTAAGAAGTTATACATAGTCTACGGTTTAAAAAAAAAACAAAAATTGGAACTGAGGATTTAGCTTGTCAGCATAAATGTCTACCTGGCAAGCGCTAGGTCATGAGTTTGATGCCTGGTCCCAAAGCAAAAAACAAAAAACAAAAAATAAAAAAACCCACAGATTTTATTGTCTTACAGTTGTAGAGGTCCAAACCCTGCAATAGGTCCTAATGTACTAAAATCATAGTGCTAGCGGAGATGGAGATTCTAGCGGGAGAATCTGTTCTTTGCTTTTTCTAGCTTCTGGAAGTCACTTGTACTTCTTGGCTCATGGTGTCCCCTCTATCTTTAGATCAAGTAGTGCTACATCTTCAAAACTCTCTGAATGTGACTCCGACCTTCTGCCTTCCTATTCAACGTCTAAAAACTCTTGTGACTACTCTGCACGCAGCTGGGATGACACAGCGTCTTTTTGCCATGTAAAGTAAAATATTAACAGGTTCTGCAGATTAGAGTGTGGATGCCTTTGGGTGAAGCTGATTGGCCTGTGCCAAGCACATTTGCTGAGGTAAATTAGGAACGTTTGTAGTTTTCCTTCAAAGAAGTGATGTTAAGAGAAAGCAAAGAAGTCTTTCCTGTGGAACACTCAACACAGAGCCTTGTACGGAGCAATTTCTCTTTAAATGTTAGCATTACTGTTACTACCAGCTTCATCCCTGCTCCATTTTAATGAAAAGATTTCTTGTTGAGTCATTTTTATCAGTGGGGTTACCTGTGCAAATAATTGTGATGTTTGCATGAATCCAAAGCAAAACGTATATGTCCTGCTTTCTGAGCAGTTGGTCAATTTGTTATGTACCTAGTGGATGAGTGAGAGACTGGGTGGGTTAAATCTTATTTGCATTTCCCACATTTCTGTCTTCTTGTCTCACCATCCACTCAAGTGTACTTGCAGAGATCATGCTTAGAGATCAGCAAATCTGAAGTTCTTTATAAAGTTAAACATTTTAGTTTTAGGCACTATATTAGTTCTCTGTGTAGCTGTAAGAAGTTATGCATACTCTGTGGCTTAAAACAACCCAGTTTGGGGCTGAGGATTTAAGTACATAGAGCTTAAGGTATTTTAAGAGCTACTGTAACACTTACTCCATTGCCTCAATTTAATGACTTTTAGATTGTTTAGTGTACCTTACGTAAGTACCCTAAAGCTGTATCAATAGAATAATTAAAATTATTATTTTTATAACAGCAATAGCAATATAAATAATCAAAGGATACAATACAGTTTTACAAAAGACTTTCTCAGAGACTAGCAAATAAACACTAACTTGATGGCCACACAAGCATCCTAGTGATTTTAGTGTGCAGAGGCTCTGACACTGGCCAGCAGTCACACTTACATGCTTTCTGACCCTCCCATCACTCCTTTAACTCAGTCACACAAGGCAAATCACAGATCTTCCCTGAGCCTCAATTTCTAAATGTGTTCAGTGAGGCGAGCATCACAATTTCCTCAGAGTTGTAATGAGGATTCGAAAAGAGAACACCGGTGAAGTGCTCACTATAATGTTGGATACATCTCATTGGTTGATGAATACTGGCTACTCTTATTATGGTTGCTACTATTATTGAACAGAGATAGGAAAACAAAGATCTTTTGGTTCAGTTGCAGCTGTGCATTCAAGCTCCTGGAAGCTGCAGTCTGGAGTGAGGTACCAAACTACAGTAAGACTTGGAAAAGGAGAGGACTCAAAGTCTTGGGTACTGATTGACTCCTTGACCTCTAACCTTTGACCTCAAATGGGTGGCAAAAATGGACAAAAGAGTGGGAGATGAGATTAAGGGATGAGGAGGGAGGTGTGAGAGTGTGGTAAACCTCCTCCACAGGCAGAAGGAGGATGGAGTACTTTACCTCAGCTCCACAGAAAGGAGGTGTAAGGAGCCTACCCAGAAACATAGTGTGCATCTCTGGCGGTTTGGATAGCACCACAGACTGGTTTGTGACTCACTTCCAGGAATCCAGAATGAGAGAGGTTGGCTGGCTAGTGGTGAAGAGAATGCAGTGAAGGAGAGATTGCTGCTGCCTTGGGGTGGGCTATGCCCCACTGTTTCTCTAGGCAAAGGACATGGATTCTGTGGAGCAAGTAAACGAGGACATACTCTGGTAGACTGGGTTTCTCGGGCCACTTTCATCCTGACCAAGATGGCTGACAGCGGGTGGAGGAGGCCACCACAGGGAGAAGGGTTGGGATTTCGGATTCCCAGGGGCTGAAAAGGCATCTCCATGTTACCTGGAGGAGAAGAACACTTCCCCAAGTTTACACAGACTCTAGAAGGCAGAATCATCCCTTGCCCACCTACAATGGCAAGGAGGGTGACAGACTAAGGAAAGGAGGCTGGAAAAGTGGGTCATTACAAAATGAGGCCACTTTTCTTTCCTTTTCCCCTCATGCTCTAATACAGAAGGGTTAAAAACTTTAATTATTAAGCCTGAAGAGAAGTGATGACTATGCACGATGGAGGAAGAAGTCCAGTGCCACCATGTCCGAGGCAGGCTCCTGGCCTACTCTGTGAGCTGGGAGCTTGGATGTGGATAGACTGTGAGAATGAAGGAACAGATAATTCCATTTATTCTACTGGAGAGGAGATATGAATTACTGATCCAGGACTTCAATTGCTTGAAAGTGTCTAACAGCCTTGTGAAATCTGCTCTGTGCCTGATCCAGGGGCAAGAAAAAGCCATCCTTTTAGGATGAACTGAAAAGGTCTATTTCCATCTAAGACCTGCAGCTGTTCTTTGGCCATCTCCACAGGTTATGCTTGTCCAGCATGGTGGTCACACCGCGTTTCTCACCCAGGAGGTGGGTGTTTTCAGGAAGACTAATGACCATTCTTCAGGTGAGGTGAATGAAGCTCAGAAGGACCAAAGGTTTCTGCAAAACCCCAGACTTAAGGACTAGAGCCTTGGTTTCCCTGACTCCTCCTCCTCCCCCGGAACACAGAGAGAGCACCCACTCTGGGATCACACAGTGTAATGGAACCAAAATCTGTGAGCTCCTCAGAGCCTAAAGCATGTTCTCAAAATGACCTGGATTTCTCATCAGGAACTTTGTATCTAACTTACAAAGTGTTATTCTTTGTCCTGGGCACAGATGTGTATAAATGAGTTGTTTAATGGTTTGGATCTGAAATGTCCCCAGAAGGCCACTTGAGGAAGGTCTGAACACCAGCCTGTGGTGCTACTGGGAGGTGGTGGAACCTTTATAAGGTGGAGTCTCACGGAAGGAAGCTGGATCGCTGGGGCTGAGCCTCTGAAGCTGGTGTTGGAATCTTCGCCCCTCCTCTCTCCTGTTCTTTGGCCTTTTGGCTGCTGTGATGTGAGTGACTGCTCTGCCACATGGTGTCTGTCATGCTGTTCTCCCTCACCAAGGGTCTAAAGCACCTGGGCCAAGTGGCCACAGCCTCTGAAGTCATGAGCTAAAATAAACCATTTCCTCCTTGAAGTTCATTAGCTCAACTATTTCATTACAATGATGGGAAACTATTTTGTGGCAAGATGCAGACCAAACCTATACTGTTTTCCTTTAGCATAAATATGATTTGGGCAACTTTGGGGGGGAGTGTGTCCTGCTATGCAGACTTCTTAGGAAGGAGCGTGCTAAAAGCTGTCTATTATTTTAGGATAAATAATTTGATTTTATTGCTTTGATCATTCTAAGTGGAATTACCTAGAGGAGAACCAAGAGAGGAAAGGTGAAAATTTCTACAGGAGACTATAAGTCAAGTTTATTTCAAGGGCTTGAAGACCCTGCTGAATCTCACCTACAGTTAAGTAATCTTTCAGTTTTTATGGAAATAACTTAGCCAAGTGTGGCCCGATGCTTAGGGCAGGCAACATGAGCTCAGTGTGTTGTTTCCCACGGGGTGCTCCTGGTGTTCCTGAGTGGGGCAGCTCCTTGCCTGGGAGCTGTGCTTGCTTCCTCTGTGGAGGTGGAGGAGATCTGCCCCTAGTGCTTTCTATGAGGTTGGAATGTCTCTGCCCAAGGGGAGGAGAACTTTCTAGAAGCAGTCCTGGTCATGTTTCAGGAGCTATGGGTTGAGTCGGTCTCCTGTGTCACCCACTGTGTGTCAGGAAAGTGAGCAGCTCAGAGGGCCATGACTGTCCTTCACCCAAGTCCAGCAGTCACTTCTTTGGCCAAGAACTGGAGCCAATGACTGGAAAAGCTAAATATTACCTTGCACAGTCTTGATAGTAGATAAAGGAAAATAAAAACGAACAAAAACTCTGTCCAGCTTCCTCCTAACCACACAAGCTTCCATTTTGCATTAATAATAAAACTAAAATAAAGGCCACAGCTAGTTAGGGAGATGTCTCTGTTTTGGGCAGATTCTAAAACAGAAGTGTTGTCATATCAAGGGTGCCTGAGGACATCATTAGCTTATATTCAAACAAAAACTTAGGGAGCTGTGAAAGACTTGTTGGATAGGAAAAAAAAAAATGCTTGCTCTCTGTGGCTCTGGTGTAAAGACCTTGATGATGGAGTTGAGGTCACCTGCAAACCCTTGGGCTCATTTATATTGAGAATTTTGGAGCTAGAAGCTACCGTGTTTTTTCTTTGCTGACCACCACCAAAAATTAACCAAATGGTTCTCTCACTTGGCTCTTGCCTTTTTCTTGACATCTCTCCATCAAGCTAGTCATATTGGCAAAGTGGTTGAGCACATGGTGGAATGTTTTGGATGACACTTTTTTAAGGGAGGGAGAGAATTCGGGGTCTGATGGTATTTTCCCCACTTGGTAGAGTGCAGAACACTCTGCACTCTAGATTTTAGATCTGACTGCTCTTGGTTCCAGCTGTGGATCTATTTCTCATAATCTGATTGATCTTAGGCAGGTTATTCAAATCCTCTGAGTTGGTTTTTCTATTTGTACAAAACAAAAATAAAAATCACTTGGCTCACAGGGCAATTGTCATGGCACTTGAAAACAAAAGACAATTATGCAAAAAGCAGTCTTAAAAGTCACACCATGTTTGTTTCAAGTTTATTTTACTTAGAAATATTAATACAAGTAAACAGTATGTTCCATAAAACAGCATAACATAACGAGTTAAAAAATATAGTGTTTTTAAAGGGTGGCTTTTATTTAGGCACTGGAAATTTTGAGTTTTGCTGCTAAGATGGATTTTTTAAATTCATTTTGTGGCTCTGTGCTAGCACAAGCTGTAAGATGTGATAGTAGATCCCAAAACTGTAAGCAAAAGCACTATGATAAAACTCACGTTCCATATATTTTTATACATTAAGTTCAGTGTAATTATTTTTGTACTCAAAATGAGTTTGCATCTACGTTTGTCTAGATCATTAGCTTTATGACTGGACAAATTACTAACCGCTTGAACCTGTTGGCTTACTGATAAAGAGAGGATTATTGTGAGGATTAAATTGAGTGAAATTATACATGGAAAAATTTAGTGGTAATACGTTTTCAAAAACTGATAGCTATTAACTTTTTTCCTTATAACTTTACTCATTATATGTGTTTAGCTTTTCACTACCTGGGCTAAGAAGCGTAAACATTTCTTAGGAGCAAAGTCGAGAACTACCATGGCAAAAATATTAACAGTTATGTGCTGGTAGGTATCAAGCTTCCTGCTACTAAAATAACACATCACCACAAACTTGATGAGTTAATAGTTTTATTCTCTTAAAGTACTGGAGACCAGAACCCTAAATTGAAGATTTTGGCAATAGTGTCGCCTTCTGGAAGGTCTAGTAGTGAGCCAGGTCTTTGCTCTTGTTCTGGGACACGCAGCCCTTGGCTTGTGAGCCCGACCTCCAATCAGTGCAACCTTGTTCATCCCACTCGGGTTCTGCAGCCGAGTCTTCCCTCTGCCCCCCTTTTATGAGGGCCTTCCTGGGTGATTTAGGATAATCCCCTTTCACAGTCATTCACTTAATCAGCTCTGCAAAGTCTCTTTTGCTGTATGAAGTCAGGTTTGGGGGATGAGGATGTGAATTTCTTGGAGGGGGAATTACTGCTTGGTCTGTTTAGTCAGAAATCTTTCAGTTGAATTGTTCAAGCAAAAACCAGGATCAGGTGTGGAAGACACTGTTTCCTGTATTGACTCTGAGCTTATTTATGAGGGACCTGTGGGAAACTAGAATCTGAATCTGAATGGAGATTATGGGGAAAATAATTCACCCTGAAATGAACAGTAGTACTCTTTCTCTTAGTTCTGCACTGTAGTGTTTCATCGCAACCAGGCAAATCCTTCACCTATAAATACATTTTCTTAGGGTGATGTTTCATTCAATAGTCTGTAGGCTGAGCCCCTCTAATAGTCTATGGGGATTTTTTAAATTTTGTAAACCCTCTTGATGTTTGTACTCTTTCCTCAATCTGGCAGGTCCCATATCTATCTATCTATCTATCTATCTATCTATCTATCTATCTATCTAATTTATGCCAGCACTATTCTGAACACTTTACATGTGTTAATTCATTTAGTATTGATACTATACTATTATGGATACATCCCCATTTTGCAGAGGTGTGAACTGAGGTACTGAAAGAAGTAATTCAGGCAAGGTATCAAATGAGTATTCAAAGTGCATCCAGTTCCACAGCCCATGTTTAAACTGCTATAATATCCTCATCTTTGCAAGAAGTCCTCAGTATGCGATCATTATTATCTTATAGAGCTTAGGAGTAAGTGTTCAGGAGTCTGTTCTACCTCCCTCACTTCAGGAGGGAGGAGAGGAGAAAAGTGAAGGAGGAGGAGGCAGGGAGACACAGAAATGGGAGGCAAAATGCAAACATGATTCTGAGTCATACACTGTGGTTGGGATTTTGGATCTGGAATCCGTTACAGGGGACTGTGTGCAAGAGCACCATCTCAGAAGAAGCATTTTCTTTGTGGTATGAACCCTGGTTTAGGGAGGGGAGAAGATTAGATGTCCAATCTAATTTGCTGGGACAGCATCTTCCAATTTCTGAATTTAGAGTGTGTCTGAGCTATGATTGAGGCTGTTTTATTATTTGAGGCTGATATATTGCGAATTATGTTTCCAACCTCTGTCTACCAGGTGCAAAGCCCAAACTTCCCCCTGCTGCATATGTTTTAGGTGGAAATACTGAGTTTTGATCATGAGTCATAAACCACTCCAGTGCTATTGGTTCTATATAATATGCTATGATCCTCTAGGAGGTGGATGATATTCTTAACCCTGTTGTAAGGATGAAGAAGCTATTTCCAGTCATTGGTGTGAAATCACGAAGATGGTCAGGAGTAGGACAGGTTGGAATCCACAGCTCCTCTTAGCTGCTGCGTCCTGCTTCTGAGGAAGTGATACAGCACACACAGTGGACGGGCTGACAGGGAAGTGGTGAAGAGAGCTCCTGAGTGCTGGGTTTTGATTCTTTTAAGAAATAAGATTGTCAGCTAACATACTGGGTCTAATTTCCCCTCCCCCCCCAGTATTGGTCACTTGGGAAGCTGCTAGGCAGGAAAGGAAGCTCTGGCCTTTGGTCATGGCATTGTCTGGTGTATCCGAAAGAGGGCAGAGCCCTTAGGGATACAGGGAACACCTAGGTGCTGTTGTCTCCCTTGCCCATGGCTGTCACCCCCTGCCGGTGCGTGATTCCCACTAGCTTCAGCAGGGCCCTGGAACTGTGTCTCCAGCCTAGTGCTTCGGGCTGTGATTATTCACTCACCCAGGCTTTCAGCATGTGTTCAGACTGCTGAGCTATGCTGGGCTGGCAGTGATTCTAAAAGCCTCAAAGCTATGCCAGAGAGGTGAGAGATGAGATTTATAAAGGGGTGCTCAGGTATCCCTGAAACCCCACCTCTTAACCTCTCCCTGCCTCTGCTCTGTTGCCTTTTTTCAGGGAGCACCCTGCAACTGGCTTTATCTGTGTGGCTGCCACCACTTCCCATCTAAAACCATTGTTAAACACCGGTTCTAGGATTGCGACTATTAGATAAATAAAATACTGCTGTATATTCAAGCATGGCCTTTACAGCATTATATTAAAACAATAAATCAGGTATCACAGACTCAGCGTTCGAGCCAGCCTTTATTGTATTATTCCATTCTCTCCATTATCCAGCTTTAAAATCCCTCCGCTTGCATTTATGATTTTGAAACATTACATCAGTTATGTCCCCACGGCACTTTAATCTAATTCAACACTTTAAGGGGTAGGTAAGCGTTTAGGACACTGGGCCAGGCTCTGATCATTTTATGAAACTGTTGTTTTATAGAAGAACATTACCTTTATTACCAGATTCTATGGTGTGTTTGGCAGGGGGACAATCTGGTTACAATTACAAACAGTGTTTTTTAAGAGCTGCAGTAGAAAGTACAGCCATTTGAAGATGAGATACAGCTTCCTCCATCGGTCATAGCATATTGGTACAAGATGTCTAAAGGAAGCACATCTATGCCTACCCTGGGGCTTCTCCTTCGGGACTTCACATTCACTAGTGGTACAGGTGGTTCCAATGGAAAAATTTTACATGACTCTCTACCCCAAAGCACAGGGAGTCATCCACAGCATGATAATCACCATATCAAAGGAGAGATTTTTATGGACTGGCCAATGCAGTTTGTTAAATTCACCCCAAACAAACTGGATGTCATTAAACCTTTGGAGTGGCAGACATCTTCTTACTAAACTCTGTCAGTAGTTCTGCTTCTATCTTGTAGGCAAGAAATAGGTGTCTGTCCTTATTTATCCTCACGCACCTGCCAACATTTATGTTTTAATACCCATTTCTTTTATTTTCCTTGTGTTGGAAGGTGATGCATTGATCAAACTGTTTTTAAACAACAACTCAAATGGTATCAGCAGGATACTGTTTAAAATTCAAGTGGCCTGTCTTTCATATACCATAAGCCTCCGGGGAGCCAATAAATGTCAAAGAAATGTCAAGTTATTTATGCATTTATTGGGTCCACAGTGCATTTCTGAAGAAGCCTGTGGCATTTGTCCATTGCATGCTTTGAAGTCATCACACAGACCAGGTGCCATAAATACATCAAATGAATTTTAGTATTTACTTCCGCACAATCAAGTACCCAGCATTAGAGTGTGCAAAACACTTCCCTCTCAGGTTTCCTTTGCTAGACAGTTCTTTGATATTTAATGTTTAAAGTAGGTGGGCAGGCATGTCCCAAAGATCAGCAGAGGTCCAAGGCTGAATGGTCATTGATCTTCTTAACACTCTGGGTGAAAACCTTTGCAGGGTACTGAGATTTCTGGGGTTTTAACAATCACCTTTGGAATGAAGGAAGGAACGTTACAGTAGGGAGGTGGGCACTCTGGAAAAAACTGCAGCATTGGCCATTGGTGGCCAACATGGACAAGGACATTCCAAGACCGCTCTGACCCCTGCCTAAGAGGGCCGTGCATGCTTCTCTCTGCTCCCTGAATGGACCATTTCTGAGGTACCCAGACCTTTCAGAGTGAGTGAGCATGGTGCAGTCCTTTGGGGAATTCAGCTGAGCCGAGCTGAATTCCTCGGCAGGGAGTTTGAGTATCTGTCTTTCTTCTCATTATTAAAACTGAAAGTGAATGTGTGAAAACTTCTCATAAAAAACTACATCAGGATGGAAAGTATATTATTTACTTTCTTTTTGATATCTCATTCTACAGCTTTTTTCCCAAACTCTGTGAATTCTATAGCCAGAATTTCTTTTCTCACATTAAGAAAACAAAATTTGCAGAGCACTTACTATGCGATAGGCGCTGTGTAGGGAATCAGTCTCCACATTACTGACCAGGAAGCTGACGCTGAGGTTCAATCAGCGGCCTAGATTGCAAAGAGCTGCAGGAAGTGTTTGCATTCTGGGTTTCCTGGCCCTGGGCTCTGCTTGTCAAGGTTTCTGCTCACCCTCTCAGGGACTAGCCAGAAACCCCTGCTCCTGAATTCCATCCACATGGGGGCTTTCTAAGCAAGCATACCTGTTTGGAATACTTGTTCAAAGGTGTTCAGATCTGAGCCCTACCCATAGGTGGAATCACCAGAGGGTTTTGGATCAAACCCTGCTTATCTAATTATTTATTTATTTCATTTAAAGAGAAAAAAAATAAAAATAATGATACAGAATTTCAAAACAAGATAATGGGAGAGAGGCAATGGTTCATATATTGAGCATTGTTATTTTCAAAGGAGTTACTCAGAGTGCCAGATACAGGCATGAAAAATCAATCAAACAGTATAAGTGCAAACCTTTCTTTTCAATGAATTAATAGAAATTATTATATAATTATCTTAGCTATCCTGCATATATATATATATATATATATATTCTTTTTTTCTTTTCTTTTCCTTTTTTTATCCCTTCCCCCATTCCAATTATTCCTTCCTTTGTAATATTTTCTCCTTTCACAATGTCTATTGTGCATTCTTATTTAATCTTTCAGTTTCTTACACTAGGGAGACAATATGATATTTACACATGCCAGTCAGATTTATTCACTTATGCGTATGGTCTCAAGTTGCATCCATTTACATACAAAGCCTTGAGTTTATCCTTTTTTATATTTGAGTAGCACTCCACAGTATAAAAATACCACTTTAATTTGTTCCTTGCTTGACAGATCATAGAACTGTTTCCAGGATTTAGCTATTGCAAATTGTGCTCTATAAACATGGGTGCACATATATCACTGTGGTATGTTTTTAATTCTTCTGGGAAAATACTCAGAAGAGGAATAACTGGGCCAAATGGGGACCATAATCCTAGTTTTGTGAGGAATCTTCACACTGATTTCCACAGTGGTTGCACTAGTCACACTCCCACCAACAGTGGAGAAGGGTTCCTTATCCCCCACAGTCCCACCAACATGTTGTTGGTTGATTTCTTGATGACAGCCATTCTTCCTGGTGTGAGATGGAATCTCAGTGTTGTTTTAATTTACATCTCTCAAATGACCAATGATGTTGAATATTTTTGCATATATTTACTTGCCATTTGTATGCCTTCATCTGAGAATTGTGTGTTCATCTCAGATGCCCATTTTTGGATTGGGTCTTTGAATTTCAGAGGCTCTGGTTTTTTTCAATTCTTTATATGTTCTAGATAGAAATACTTTGAGAGACAGTTGGCTAAAATTTTTCCACTCTGTGGATTGTCTTTTTACTCTGTTGGTGATTTTGTTTGATGTGCAAAACTTAGTAAGAAGAGATACCAGTTATTGATTCTTTGAAGTATTTCCCATGAAGTTTGGGTTTTGTTCATGAACTCTGCCTATCTGTATGGCTTCAAGATTTCTACCTAACTCATCTTCTCTAGATCTGCTATTATTTTATTGAGGATTTTTGCATCTGTGCTCAATAGAGTAGCCTGTATCTGAGGTTTGCTTGGGATTGCATTAAATCTGTGTAACAGTTTTGGGAGTATGGCCATTTTCAAGTGTTGGCCTTTCTTATCCATAAACAAGGAATATCTTTCCATTTTTTGATGTATCTTCAATCCCCTTGTTTGGAGTACTGTAATTTTCAATATACAGATCTTTTACAACCTTTGTTAGATAGATGCCTAAGTAATTCACTTTTTTGGACACTAGTGTGAAGGATGTTGTTTCCCTTATTTCTCTCTCAGTGAGTTGGTTGTTTTTGTACAGGAATGATATTTATTTGTCAGCATTAACTTTGTATCCAACTATGCTACTGAATTTGCTTATTAAACCTAGAAGTCTTTTGTTGTTTTATTTTAGGGGTCTGTTATAGAGTATCATGTCATCTATGAATAATGATAATTTAACTCCTCCCTGCTTTTTCCTTGTTCCTTTTATTTCTCTGCCTTGTCTAATTACTCTGGCTAACATTTCCAGCGCATTATTGAATAGGAGTGGTGACAGTGGATATTCTTCTCTTGTTCATGATTTTTAGAGTAAAAGCTTTTAGTTTTGTCCATTTTGTAAGATGTTGGCTGTTGGTTTGTTACAGATGCCTTTTATCAGATTGAGATAAAAGGCTGTCTGTTCCAATTTTGTGTAAAGTATTTGTCATGAATGAGTGTTGGATTTTCTCCAAAGCTTTTTTGGTATTTATTGAGATTATAATGGGATTTTTGTCTTTGGCTCTATTGATAAGGTATATTATGTTTATTGATATGTGCATATTGAAACAGTCCTGTATTCCTGAGATGAGTCCCATTTGGTCATGGTGTATAATCTTCTTGATGATTTGCTGCATTTTATGTGCTAGTATTTTATTGAGGATTTTTGCATCTGTGCTCAATAAAGAAGCCTATAGTTCTCCTTTTTGATTGGGCCTTTCTGTGGTTTTGGTATCAGTGTAATCCTTGCCTTAATGAATGTGTGTAGGAGAATTTCTTCCATTTCAATGTCACTAAAGAGTTTGAGGAATATTGGCATTAAATATTCTCTAAATTTCTTACAAAATTCAGTTGTGAATCCATCAGAATCTGAATTTTTCTTCATTGACAATTTTTTTTGTCTTTTTCCTTTTTATTGGTACCAGGGATTGAACTCATGACTGCCTGCTTGCAAGGCAGGTGCTCATGCCGCTGAGCTAAATCCCCAGCCCCCCATTGACAAATTTTTAATTATGTTTTTAATTTCATTAACTGATATTGGGTTATTTAGAATTTTTACATCTTCTTGATTCTGCTTTAATAATGCATACATTTCTAGGGAATCTGTCCATTTCTTCTCTGTTTTCCAGTCTATGTGAATAAAGATTTTCAAAATAGTTATTCGTGGTTTTCTGAATTTCTACAGACTCTCTAGTGATTTCACACTTTTTATTCCTCACTGCATGAATTTGAGGCTTTACATTCCTTTTAAAAATAATGTTGGCTAGGAGTTTATCAATTTCATTTATTCTTTCAAAGAATGAACTATGTGATTTGTTAATTCTTTGTATTGTTTTCTTAGTCTCAATTGTGTTAATTTTTTCTCTGATTTTTATAATTTCCTCCTCTATATGGGCTTTAGGCTTGACTTGCTTTTCTTTTTTTATAAGCTTGAGCTTCAGCATTAGGTTGTTTGTGCTCATTCTGTTTTCTTAATTTAAAAATTGTCTGCTATAAATTTCCATGATAAAATTTCTTTCATTGCATTCCACAAGTTCTGTTATGTTGCATTTGTGTTTTCATTTGATTTCAGATATTAATTGCTTCCTTAATGTTGTCTGTGACCTATTGATTATTCAGTAGGATGTTATTTAATTTCCATGTGTTTATGTAGTTTTTGCAGTTTCTTTTGTGATTACTTTCCAATTTTGTTGCATATGGTCAGTTAATATGCATGGATAATTTGGATTGTTTTGAAATTTACTTAAGCATGTTCTAAGGAGTAGTGTACAGTCTATTTTAAAGAACATTCCATGTGCAGCTGAGAAGGATATGTATTCTGATGTTGATGAAAACATATACTAAGTCTGTTTGTTTACAGGTTTGGTTCATTTCTGTTATTACTTTGTTGATTTTGTATATAGTCGCGCTCTCTCTTTGTGACAATGGTATATTAAGGCCCCCATTACAATTGTGCTACTGTTTATTTGGTTTTTCATGTCGGTTAGTATTTGTCTTATATAGTTGGTTGCTCATGTATTTGATGCATATACATTTATGATTGTTATTCTTCCTCTTGAATTTTTACCATAATAAGTATGCAGTGATCTTCTTTATCTCATTTTATCATATTTCATTTGAAGTTCATATAGTCTGCAAATGGAATATCTATGTCTGCTTTTTCTGGGTTTCTATTGAGTGGAATATTGTTTTGTGTCCTTTGACTTTGAGTGTATGAAGTTCTTTTTTGAATGTGTTTCTGGTATTCAGCATAATGTTGGATCTTGTTTCTTGGTCCTTTCTGCCAATCTGTTTGTTTTGATTTATATTGATGGTTATAACTGATATATATTGGCTTATCTTTGTCCTATTATTTTCCTACTATTGATTCCCTGCTTTTTCTCCCTGTTTAATTCTTTGCCTTACCTAGTGGTTTCTTTCTGATGTTGTTTTTGGCATTGTGGTCATGGATTTCTTCAGTTGTTCTTTGTTATTGAAGTATCTTATTTATCTAGTAATTTTGAAAGATAGTTTTGCAAGATACATCAATATGGTTTGGAAGTTGTTTTCTTTACTTAAAATCCTTCACTCCAAGCTCTTCTAGACTTCAGGGTTTGTATTAGAAGTTGGCTGTGATTCTATTCTAAAGTGCTTTCCTTGATAGGTGATCTGTTTCTTTTCTCTAACAGCTTTTAATATTCTGTATTTGTGCTGAATTTCTGGAATGTTGATGATTATATGCATGTATATCTATTCATTTTGGTCATATCTGTTTGAAGTTCTATATGCTTTACTTAACTGTATGTCAGATTCTAGTCCCATGTTTGGGAAATTTTGTGCTAGTACTTCTGCAAATAGACTTTTTATGTCCTGATTTTTCATTGACACCAATCATCTAATATTGTTTTTGAGTTCATCATTTTGCAGTTGTTAAATTGTTACTTCTTGTTCCTTGTTATTTTTAGGAGATATTTCCTTTTGTGATTGCTGTACACAATCTTGTCTTCAAGATCTGTAAGTATATCTTCAGTTTCAAGTAGTTTTGCCAGCTTTCGATGGAACTTTTAATTGCCTGGATCCCTCTGATTTCTTTCATGCACTGCACTTTTTCCTATATTGTTCATTCAAAGTTTCCATCATTTTTGTATGCTCCTCTAGTTTTTCTTTTCAATCTATGTTCGCTCTAGAAATGATGAATTCCTCCATTATGGCTGTCATTTCTTTTTTACCTGAGAGGTTATTTCTGATCTGCTTTTCTCTGGGTTTGTTTCTTTACTTCAGTTGCTATCATTTCAGAAATTTCAAGTGTGCCTTCCTGTTTCTTCTGTGTTGATATCTCCTGGACTTGTTAGGTGGGCTAGAGTTCTGAAATTGCATTTCAATCTTTATTTTGTAATTTTCTATTTCAAAAATTTTTTACTGTTTTTTGTGATGATCCTTATGAATTTTTTAGTAGGTCTCTGTATCACTAGTATCAAGGCTTTTCTTGGAAAAGTCTTTTTTTCAGTGACATCTTGTATGTATAGGAGTTTCTTGGTTTGTGTCTGTCACAAGATCCTACCTTCCCAATTAATTTAAGTGGGATGTTGGTATCTGTTTGTCTCACTCCCCAGTCCCTTGGTGTTGGGTTGTGATGAGGTTATTACCCCAGATCTTCCAAGTATTTTTACAGAAGGGAAAACAACTGATTAGAACAGATATGGCATCTTATATAAAGTAGTATAATTATCAATAACAATAGCATTAAGCACAATTTAGAAATGGAGACTGGTAACTACTGATTTTGTACTTTAGATAATGGGGATTTTGTACTTTAGACCATGGGAACAAAGTTTATAGTTATATAATTGAACTGATAATAATTTAGGAGTTTATATGCAATATGTTTCCTCTTGATAGAGTAGTTTTACCGTGGTGTGGAATTTTAGGAGGATAGTGCATAAAACAAAGATAACGAGAGGAAATAAGAACAAGGCTGGAGGACAAAGAACGATCATGCAAGATTTGGGAAACAAGAGAAGGGCTAGAAAAGAAAGAATGAAGGAGTCTTTGTGGGATTATCTGAAGTTTGTCTTTGAGTTTAGGGAATAGAATTAGTTTTCTGTGGCTAGCCTTCTGCCCAGCTGTTTAGAAAGGAGAGAAGAAAAAGAAAAGAAACAAAGAAAGAGACAAAAAGAAGAAAAAAATAGAGTAAAGAAAGGAAAAAAGATATTAAGATAAAAACAAAATAAAACAAGTTAAAATAAAATAAATTTGAATTAAAACAAATTTAAATAAAGGGGCAGCCTCAAACACCTGCTTCTATTCTGTGTGTCTTTGTTCCTAAGCACATTTCTGGTTCATCTACTTTACCAACTTTTGACTTGTATTTTGGACTTCTCCATTGTTCTATTCTTGCTTGTCCATTGTGTGTGCCCTAGTCGGGGCCTTACTGGGTGCCTGGTGTTCCCCTGATCACCTGGTCCCACTGATCTGGGGCGGGGCCAGTCACCTGGATTCCTCTGGTGGGGTCAGTTTTCTATCTAACTCTTTTTAATAGGATACAGAGTCTCATTCTCCTATCAGCACAAGTGATAGAGAGAAACTAGGTTAATGATCAAACAATGCATTTCAAGTTCAATGCCCCAAGATGAAAAACTGAAAACAGTATAGCCATGTAACTACCTATAATGATTGTTACCGATTTAAAGCTTTTTATTTCTTTTTTGAGACTGGGTATTGCTATGTAGCCTATGCTGGACACCTACTCACCATAATCCTCCTGCCTCAGGCTTCTAAGTGCTGGGATTATAGACACCATGCCTATTTAAAGAGAAGTTTTTTCAATAAATTATGACTATCAAGCATGAGTCATGATGATCTAAAAGAGTAAAATCCATTAGAAGATTTCAAGTAGTTTTTGACTTGACTATTTCTCTGGTAATAAAAAGTGTGACTCTCCAAACTACACCCACACAAAGTCATGTTTGTGGAAGAACTTTGGAACTTGAGAAATAAATCTTTTGAAGAAGGTTCCACCAATGTTATTGTGTTGGTAGGTTGTGTCACCTTTTCCCTCTTGATTAACCTCTCACATGTGTCCTGTCTCTGGAGTCTGTGAGAAACAGGTTTACAGATGACTCATTTGCATATTGTTCCTTGGCATGGTCTTATGTGACTAGACTCCGGACTAGCAAGCATCTATTCAGGCCCTGTGCTAGGCATCTTCTTATATGCCCGTCTGAAATATTCCTTGCTTTTTGGCTGCTTTTGATTACACTAAAGGGACCATGCCGTGCTGTGGAAGAAAAGGGACATTTTTAGCCTTGTGTCTGGGATTACAGAAATGAAAACAAACAAACAAACAAACAAATAACAAAAATGAAAACTTAAAAAAAAACCAAGAAGTTCAAATGTACAGGAAAGTCATTAGAAGGATTCTGCCCTTCTTGACATGCAGAAGCCTGTATAATTTAGACATCATTAATGGGGATTCTAGTCCAAGTTAGACATAAGCTTGAAAAACTGCCTTCATTAATAAGCCAAATTAGGCTGTATGAAGCATGCTTGACCTCCCTTGAGAACACATTATTTGAATGTCTATTTGGCACTTATTTATGTATCAATAATCGATGTGCATATTACTGATTATTCAAATCTGACCAGTAAGGCAGATCCAGAAGGAAGCTGGCTTGTTAAATTGATGTATCTGGTTTGGGCTAAAGTGTGTAGCTGTACTTTATAATTTGTGTATTTTAAAACATCCAATAATTCAGTATTATTTTTTCCTACGATTTGAGCAGAATCAATCTAGTTAATGAGATTTTTTGAATTTCAGAGTTGATAAGCTTTTAAAAAACATATACTTGAATTTTATGTTCAGGAATTTTAGTCTCTAAAAGAAGTTATACAGGGTTTTGAAAATATTAGTAAATGACAACTTCACAAGTATTTAGTAAGGGGGACAGGGGATGTCTTTGGCTTACTTCTTAACCTTGGCTGGTATGGTAGATATGATGATTGATGTTAAATGCTTCAATTTGGCTGAGTTTTTGTGCCCAAATATTTGATCCAACATTATTGTGGATGTCTCTATGTAAATGTTTTTGGGATATGATTAGCATTCAATTATTGGGCTTTGAGTGAAGCAGATTATCTTCTGTATAATATGGATGGGTTTCAGTCCATCAGCCTTAATGGAACAAAGACTGAGCTCAGAGCAGGAAGGAATTGCTACCCTGCACTGTCTATCCTGTAGATTTCAACTTTATATCACTGCAATTGTCTAAGTTAATTCATTAAATCAATTTCAATATTAAGGAACAAGATATATAAGAATAAAAAGAGGAACAATCTCAATTTCCTTTCTTCTCTGTCTCTTATCTTTTCCTCTCCCTCTCCCTCTCCCCTCTCCCTACCGTTATCCCAACCTCTAGCCCTACCCCTATCCCTAGCTCTGTCTTTATCTCTATCACTTCTGTTCTGTTGGTTCTATTTTTGGCGAGAACACTGGTTAAAACAATAGGTAACCCAGAATATTAACCGGTTAGTTATATACTTAGCTCTATGTTTGTTACAGTTTAGAAAATCAATGTTCAGAGCTTTCTTTTCTTTATTTTAAAGAGCAAAACAGACAAAAAGCATAGAAATGATACAGAATTTTTAAAAAGTAGGAAATTAACACCAGTTAATATACTGCATATTGTTATCTTAGAAGTAGTTGCTCAGGTTGCAAGATCTAGGCACAAAAATAATCAGTCCAACAATGATAGTACAAACTGTTCTTTTTGATGAACTAACACAGATAGTATAGTATAGTTATCTATCTTGCATACGTACACATTCATACATTTATGAATGTTTACCAGCATATGTATAAACTTTTTCTTTCTTCCTTTTCTCCTTTCCCCTATCCCAGTTGTTCTTTCCTTTTGAGCACTTTCTTTCTCTTTCATTATTACAATATGTATTGTCTATTTTGGATCTTATTACTATTTCAGCCTTTTATTTTTTATACTAGGGAGAAAATACAACATTTAAATGTGAGTTTGATTATTTCACTTAAGGATAAGGTCTCAAGTTGCCTGCATTTACCTATAAAAGCCTCAATAATATTCTCTCTTATAGCTGAGTAGTATCCTATTGTGTAAAAATACCACATCACTTTATCCATTCTGCAGCTGATGGGCATTCGGGTTGTTTCCAACATTTAGCTATTATAAATTGTGCTAGTATAAACATGGGTGCAATATATCACTGTGGCATGACATTTTCAATTTTTTTGGGAAAATACCTAGAAGGGGAATAGCTGGATTGAATGAGACTTTTATCTTAGTTTTTGGAGGAATCTCCGCACTGATTTCCACAGTGGTTGCATCAGTCTACACTCCCACCAACAGTGGAGAAGTGTTCCTTCTTCCCCACAGCCCCGCCAACATTTGTTATTGGTTGATTTCTTGATGGCAGCCACTCTTTAATTTGCATTTCTCAAATGACCAGTGATGTTGAACATGTCTTCATGTATTTATTTGCCATTTATATTTCTTCATCTGAGAAGGGTGTGTTCATTTAGATGCCCACCTTTGGAATGGGTCTTTGAATCTGGAAGACCTGATACTTTTCAGTTTTTTATGTGTTCTAGATATAAGTCTTTTGCCTGAGGGGATTCTGGCTGAAGTTTCATTCTGTGGATTTTCTCTTCATTCTATTGGTGATTTTTTTTGAAGTACAAAAACTTTTAATAAGAAGAGATCCCAGTTGTTGATTTTTTGAAGTACTTTCTGTGTAGTTTGCAATTTGTTCATGAACTCTTTGCCTACCTCTATGTGTTAAAGATTTCCACCTACCTTATCTCCCGGTAGATTTAGTGTCTCTGTTTTAATATTTAGATCTTTGATCCATTTTGACTTTAGTTTAGTTCATTGTGATGAACATGGGTCTAGTTTCAGTCTTCAGCATGTAGAAAGCCAATTTCTCCAGCACCATTTATTAAAGAGGCTATCTTTCTTCCAGTGAACATGGTTAGCCTTTTTTGTCAAAGATAAGGTGGCTGAGTGTCTTTGTAGTTGTGTGTGCATCTTCTAATCTGTTCCATTGATCCTCAGGTCTGTTTTTATGTCAGTGCCCTGTTTAGAGCTTTCGAAGTGTGATGTGTTGGTCAGCTTTTAGGTTTGAATTAGAGTAATATTTATTGTAGAGTATTTGTCTCTGTTTTCTGTTTGTTGTTTGTGTAGTATCATACTTAGCACAATAGCAGTGCAGGGCTGACATTTGCAAGAATCCTGTAGAACACTTTGACAAGAGAGGATACAGTAGTACAATGGCATAAACCCAAAGAGACTATAAACTTATTTTTTGGCAGGGTTCTGTACACAGAAATGATTTTAGGCAGTTTCCAAATGTCAGGCTTAAACTAGCACATAGGAAAAGAGAATAGGCTATTGAATTTAAATAAGAGAAAATGTTAAATTTTTATGTGTTTAAGGGAACTTTGAAGTATTTAAACAAGAACAATTGGCCTCCACTGCATAGTTCAGATAATAAAAGAAATGCTGGTTTCTTTGGAAATAAAAGATAAAAAGTGTAGTATTCATTATGTGAAGCAATATTCTTTCTTCCAAAAAGTGATGTATAGGAAAATATGGAAAATTTGGAAAGAATACAAAATATAATGGGAATCTCTTTTTAAAATGACTGCCACTGACACATTCAACTGTTTTTCTGTGTTCTTTTCTTAGCATTTGGTTTTGATGTAATTGCATTATAATATATAAAATAATTTGTGCTGTTTTTCTCTCTTTGCCTAAAAGAGTATTTATTGACAATTTTTGAGAGTGTGACCAAATTGTCCAAGAAGAGCTAATTTGCTGGAAAGCAGGACAAAATTAAAAACGAATAAGAAATTTCTTACTGGGAGATTTGTTTTTTTCTTTCTGGATGTTTGCTATCTACTCTGTTTCTGGACTATAAAACCATTGCAATATTTCAGAGGTGAATGCTTCAAGATAGAGGTCAAAAGCCTCACTTTTAGAGCCAGACTGCATGCTGAAATCTCAGCTCTGCTGTTCACCCATGGAAAAATGCAGGGCAAATTTCCTTACCTGTGAAGTGTGGATTATTCAACACGTTCTCTCATAGAACTATAGCAAGAACAACACAGAAAGGTGGAAAAAATATGTAGAACAGTCCTTAGCATGTTGTCAACTCTGAGTCAACGATACAGATTGTTCGTGACAGGAGACTACTTCCAAATCACATGATTGTGACTCTTAATGACAATAAGCCTTTATTTAGTGCTAGGTGTTCAGTTTAGTACAGCAGATTTCACTGCTGTGTCTCTTTATTGCCACTGTTCTGTGACGTTGGCATTGCCATTCTGACTTTGCAGATGAAGAAACTGAGGTTTGGAGAAGTTACATAGTTTTCCTGAAGCCTTCTAGCTGGCAAGTGGGAAGAGAAGCCATGAGGCTTTCAGGACTTCCTTGCAGTGTTTAAAAAAAGTGAGCAGCAGGAGTTTCTTGACTCACCTGTGGAGGTGTGAGAATATCTTCAACTGCAGAGAGAAATGAAGGGGAAATTAAAGAGAAGATTTTTAAACAGTTGGCCTGGCACACCGGGGGTCTGGGAATGTACAAAGGATAGGAGCTACTTTAAAGTCCTTGTAGCCCAGCGCTACTCAGAGCTTGGCTGCTCTAGGTCTGACTGTGTGTGCTGCAACTTTTTGATAGCCGTGTTCGGCATCTTTTTTTTCCCTCTCTTCTTTCTTTTTGTGTCTTGTTTTGTTAAAAAACAAGAGAAAAAGAGAATGTCTGTTCTCCACAAGGAATTACAGAAAAGGATGATACACATTTTCCTTCTTCAATTTTCTCCAAGAAATAAGTCATTGTATCCGGGAATGGTAGCCCGAGAACGCGAGTCTGTTCTTATGTATGATTATGTCAGCTGTGAACATCTTTTGAAAGCAATACCCAGCGTAATTTATCAAGGAAACAGCTTTTGACTCTATCCTTTTCCCTGGGGTTTATGAAACTTCAGCAGGTGGCATTTTGGTGTCGAGCATGACAAGCTTGTGAAATTGCAGCCTCCAGCCCGTGGAGGAGCAAGCTGATGGCTGCCTCCCCCACAGATGAGAGGGACAAACATAAGTCAGGCCTTGTGACTGTCTGGGGTCCTGGGCTAGGTGCTTTCATCTATGTCTAATTTCACACATGCCTAATTTGTTACTGTGTTCATTTATTCATTCAACTAATATTTACCCAGAGTGTTCTTCCTCTTCCTCTCCTCTCCCTCCAATATCCCCCATCCCTAAATCTCTTTCTCATGCTCTTCTCACCCTGTTTTTGAAATATAGCCTTGTTTGTGTGTACTCTCTGCATTTCCAGGGTCTTGACTGCAATTACTGTAGTACAGAAACAATCATAGAGAATTCCTAAACAAAATGGGCATGGCTGTGTATCAGTAAAACTATTCATGGACACTGAATTTCATAAAGTTTCATAAAATTATATGCACTTTTCACATTAAATACTCTTTTGGTTTTTAAGAAAGCATGTTTGAAAATGAAAAAGTCATGCTCAATTCACGGGCCATACATATATGATGGGCTAGTTCCTCTTGTTTTGCAACTCTTTTCTTTTTGAGACAGTCTCATTACGCAATTGAAGCTGGCCTCAAACTCACAGTGACCCTCCTGCCTCAGCCTCCCTAGTGTCAGGGTTACATGTGTGCACCAACTCTAGCTTTTGAACTCTTTCTTGAGGGATCTAGCCTGCATCCAAATCCAAGTTCTATGAGTCACTGGCTCGAAAACCCTGGCCACTCACTCTGGACCTCAGTCTGCCCAGTGGCCCTTACTTTTGTGAATGTAACTCTTCTGCTTCAGGCTCTTGTGATTCGCTCCTGTGAGAGCTTCACTCACAATGCTTTCTTCCTTGAAATCCAGGTTGTGGGATCTTTTTCATTAATCTGGTCTCCTCTATTTCATTAGCCCTGTTAAGTCTGAATCCATCTCTGTCATTTATATTTTTACTCATTTATTGTTTAGCTAGTCCCCTAGAATAAACATCATTTAAAAATATTTTTAAGATTTGCATTTTTACAAGTACAGATTTGCAGTGTGTAGTATTATGGGGATTTGGTACCTATACATAACACACCTTAATTTTTCAAGTCCCCTCTTTGTCCACCTTTCCCTTCCTTCCATCTTTTGATTCCCTTCCCATTTGCAAGCGATCTTTCCCATTGTTCCCTATTATGCATTTTTTATTTTGCTCTTTCATTTATTATATATTCTTTGCTCTTTCATTTATTACATATTCTTGGTTTTTCACGTAAGGGAAACCAGACAGTAGTTAGCTTGTGTCTCTGATTTACTTCACTTAATATTATGGTCTCAAGGTGCATTTAAATTCTTACAAATGATTTAACTTTATCTTCTTTATAGCAGAGTAGTACTCCATTGTTTCCATGTTTTCTTTTTTTTTTTTAAATCTGTACCAGGGATTGAACTCATGACTGCCTGCTTGCAAGGCAGTTGCTTATGCCGCTGAGCTAAATCCCCAGCCCCAATAAAATACCATGTTTTTTTGTTATCCATTGATCTGTTAAGGGACATATAGGTCACTTCCAAGATTTAGCTATTGTAGGTTGTGCTGAAAAGCAGCAAAAATTTTTTAAAACCTTATGTACTATTATGCGCCCAGAGCCTAGAGCGATGTTTAGTATATCATAGGTGCTCAAGAAATACTTGTTACCAAATAAAGTATAAGAAAGGGTAATTATACATTATACAATATAGAATTTCTGTATTATTGGATTTTGGTAAGGACTTCATGAAATTATACATGTGCTTGATAAAAAGATAAAAAGTGAACAATTATATTTTTAAAATCATTATTAATACACATTTATAAAGGGGAATTAATAAATAATAAACTCATTCAGTGGAATATATATCAAGTCATGCCAGTCTTATCAGTGGAATTGTAGCAATAGGATTAGAAAGAAATGTGACAAGTAATTTTTGAATATATTTTGCTTTTGTTCATGTTTGTTTTGCTGCACATAAAGAGTTGGTTCCAGGAAAGCTTAGGCAAGGCGTTTGAGGACATTGTGACAGGCATGATCTATCTGTCTATGGACCTGTTCACCCATCTGTCGTACACAACTAACTAGTGTGTTTTTGAGGGATGGAGAAGGAGTGAACTAGTTTTCTATTGCTGTGTAACAAATTACCCCACACAGGCAACACTCCTCTATCATCCCCGATTCCTTGGGTTAGAAGTTAAGCGAGGTGGAATGGGTTCTCTGCTCAGGGCTTGTCTAGGTGGCTGCTGTTACTTGCAAAGCTCTGGGAAGAAGCTGCTTCTAAGCTCATTCAGGCTGTTGGTAGAAGCAGCACGTTGTGATGTAAGACGGAGCCTGTCATTTTCTGTTGTCAGCTAGAGCTCCCAGCTACTAGAGGCTGCTTGCTTGCAGTATTTTGTCACCTTGTAGTACCTTCTCAAAGACCTGCCCACATTGTGAGTGGGCAGCAGAGAAGGATTTCCATCTCACATTGCCACTCTCTCTTCTTGGCTACCAACTGGAGAAAGTTGTGAATCACCCACATAAGCATTAATTGAACCTACCCTGATAGTCCTCCTTTAACTAACTTAAAGTCAACAGATTGGTAACTTCAATTGCGTTTCCTAGAAAATGTTTTGCCATGTCAATTAGCCTGGTCACAGGAGTGACATCTTATTGTAGTCACAGGTTCCACCTATGCTTAAAGGGAGGAGCTCATACAAAGATGGGGCTTATGAGTGTCACCTTAGAATTCTGCCCACCGCAGCAGGACAGATGTCTATATAGTTCCTGCAATGATAGTCAGTGTTTCTTTGCTTCATTTTTAGCTGTGTTTGTAACCTGATTTTTTGCTAGATCTTGGAGGTTTTGTATATTTTCAAGTAAGTCTCCATGGCATATAGGCATGGCATATAGTGACCATGCAAATACATTATTGAGATCCCTTGCTGCAGAAACAGTCAGGATTAGAGTCTCTGAAGCCATCAGCACCTTCACAGCAACCCTAGTTTTCATAGTTTATTCCAGCCAATGACAGGGTTCAACCAGTGACTAATGATGGTCTACTTTGGCTTGATTCAAAGACCATGCCTGCTTCAAACTTTTTAGAACAGCTACAGCTTGAAACTTGCTTCTCAAATATCCTTGTTTCTTTGACCTACACAGGGCCCAGTACTGAAATCTGATAACTTGTTTCATCTTCTCAGGTTTCTTCCTCATTTTCTTCATGGGCATTTTTTGCCCAATAAACTTCATTCACATCTAAACTAATCTTGATATTTTCTTGTTGGGAAGCCCCGAACTAACACCAGTGATGCCAGGTGTGGTTTGAGAAAACAGATGAGTAACACGGGGTCCTGGGACTGCCTCACTCACTGCCTGGTGAGCAAACAGGATGTTGCTTTAGATGGATTACAGCGTATGCAAAGTCCCCTTCACAATGTGCTGGCCCCGTTTTTAAAGGCATCACTGAAGGGAGTTGGGAAGTCCAAATGGTGGAGAGGAACTGCTTGGCACAAATAATAGTGTAGATATTTGAAAGGCATAAGGAGAAAATTGCCTGCAAACACAGAGGCATTGTATTAATTTGGACTGAAGTAGAAAGGTTGTTAATGAGCAGTGAAGGATAAAATGTGAGAGTCGGAAGACCTCCTTGGCACCTTACAAAGAATCTTTTATCTCTTGCACAGGAGGACTGGGTAATACTGTGTAGCAGACCAGAGTCATTAAGAATGTGCTAGTGTGATGGGCACAAACTTCCCTAAGATGTTCTGTGTGCATCCCTATGCAGATGAGGGGCGATGGCAGGAGAGCTAAGCACAAACAGAGACTTGTAAATCTCCATGGTGATGATGGGGCCCATGAGCAAAAGAGTTCAAGGCATGGGACCCAATCCTAGAGGCCAGAAAGCCACAATTACTATAGCAAGATCTAAGAGGGAACCAAGGCTTGACCTCAGGGATCTGGAGAGGGCATTCCAAGACAAACAGGTGAGCACTCAGTAAAGAAAATGCTTTACTTCAACAGCAATAATAGTCATATGGCAGACATGGAGATGTAGGAAGCTGGGGGATTTGCTCAACCAAAAGTATTAGTCCTTTGCTAAGTTCCAAGATCTGCGTAAACTTGCAGATCAAGAATGCTTTGGCCATGGTAAGTGGGCCCCCCTCATGATTTCTCTAGGCTCTGTTAAAGGGGCCTCCAGCCATTTGCTTGGGGCACTGCAGATGGCAGTGGAGAATAGCCAGAGATTTGAAGGGCAGTTATACAAAGGTCTGAGACAACCCTAGGTCCTGGGACCTCAAGCGTAGGTTTGGCTCTCTGTTAGAGTGAAGGTCAGAGGGTGATACATGGCTCACAATCTCTGCAAGCTCATTGGCCATTTCCTCAGGCTTCCTCTGGGCTGTGCTTGGCCTGCAGCTGAGCACAACAGGACATGCATCTGTCCCATGTCTGTAAGATGTCAGGCTCTTCCCATGGGCAGCATTGGCTCCAAATCCCCTTGATGGGCAGATGGAAGCGTCCTTAGACTTCATGACAATGGAATGCATTTTATTTAAATTTCCTTTCCTCTCTCCTTCAAATGGATTGTACAGACTTTGGGGCCTCACAGCCTGCCCTGCTTCCACCTGCTGCTTTTCCCTTCTCCACGACAGACTCTTTCTTTCCTGCATGTTCAATTCCATTTTTGACATCTAATTCTTGGAGAGAGGTGCAATTGGGTGTGTGTACAGGATTGAACATTTCAGAGTATTGTCTTAATATCAGGTAGGTTCAATCATTTATTCCTTCCTTTCTTGAACAGAATGCAGCAAAGTGAGACGTGTTTATTAGCTGGCAGACCCCTAGTCATGCTGGGAGGTAACCAGACGCCACATTTGTTCCATATCTTGACTATCTGCTTGATGATATCTCCCTCAAGAGTTTGAGGCTGCCCTTCGGCTGTGTTGGTCCTAAGAAAGAGGGCTTTTCCGTATCTCGGAACACCAACTCGTTACACGGATATTTCTTTTTGTGAGGATGTGACAATTCAAACACCATTCCCAGGGACTCAGCATTGATCTGTTTCCTTCTGAGACAATTTAAGGTCCTGTTCTCTCCTTCTGACAATGTAACAACAAGCGCGGAGTTCATAAAGTAGTTTATAAAGAGACTGGCTTCGTGCCTTGTCCGAAATGATTTTTCCAGTGTCAGAATATAGAGCTTTTTATAACCTGGGCCACTAGCTTGGCTCTCACCAGCAAGTATTTTGTCTTGTGATTGCTATTGCACTACTTTCTGGAGGTTTTTTTTTTAACCTTTAAAGGAAAGGTTAAAAGAGAGGGAACCTGTAGAGTTACAGTGGCACTCTGGTATTTTGAGAAGACACAGACTCTGTTATCTGCTCAGTATCAACAAGCTACGTGCCCCTTGGGAGTTCTATAATAACTGCGTTCCTAGCTTTCCAGTGTGAAACGGAAAATGACAATGCTCCATGTTTAGAAGAAATCACTTTTTAATGTTACATAAGATTTAGTGCTTTAAAAAGTTTATTGGTACAGTTTAGATAAGTGGAATGATCACATGCATCATAGGGAAATTATACCGGTACATGACATACCTTGCTTCTTCTTTGTTTTTCGATTCCTTTTCCCTCTCTAATTTTGTAGTTGCTTCATTTATGAAGGATTCTTAAAATAAAAGTGGCTAAAAGGCAGGGCTTATGTAGTAAAAAGCAGGAGAGCACAGCAGCAGGATGACTGGCAAGGCCTGAGGGGCAGCCATGGGAGCCTGGCTTGAGTGAAGCTAGTGACACGTGTTATGTAAATGGGAGCTAATAGTTAAATTCATCGGGATTCCTGAGCCTTGGACATTTAAGAATATATTACAAATTCCTGAAGGGCACAGTGTCCTGGACTAGCTATGCAATGATGGGTCTTACTCCTAGTCTTTGTTCAGTATAATATGATCCTGTGCACACATAGCTCAAAGATTTAGAGGAGATCTGCCTACAACTCTAGAAGGACAGGAAGCCATTGGGGAAAGGGTGGATCTCTGCCATTCTATCCTTGACACTGCAGTCTTCTTTCCAAAACCTGAGCAAAAAGAGGGAGGGAGTGGCCACAAGAGGACATTATTTGCATCTTCAATGGCTCATTTGTTTCAGTACTTACTAAGATCTCAGTGTCAGCCTCCAAACTCAGTGGACAGATGTGAAAATGGAGAAAAGGCTCAGTCCATGTGTACACAGAGTGGCCTGCCTAGTAATGGAAGAAAATTAGGGTGAGTCATTAAGGGACCAGTCACAGGATGGGGCTGGTCCAGAAGTCTCCTGGTGAGAACAATGCCATTTGGGGTTGGCATGTGAGTTATTAAGGTGAAGCCAGATGCTTTGAAGAGGAGGTATCATCCACAAAGCCTCATGCTTGTGAAAGTGCCTTGCAGTTGAGGGATGCAGGACTTTTTCAAAATTGCTGTCTCCAAGTAAAGGAGAAACATGCTGCAAAGAATATAGCTTAGGCATTAATAGCAGTGCTTTTACCAGTAAGGTCTTAGACAAAATGCTTAGCGTGGGACTGGTCACATGAAGCAGGTGTTTGCATACTGCTATGTCCAAGCAATGGTGACCACTTGGCAAGTTGGAAGAGTGTCTTTGAGGTGACTTGGTTTATCACGTGGGGCTCTTCTTAAATAGATAAATGGAAGCTGGCCCAAAATATAATGCAAGCCCTTAACTTTCAAGGGCATCATTGTAGTTGGGATCTATGGGTTCATTTCTGCACTGGGTTGTGGGTCATGTTTCTCTAACTCCTAGTAGCCATTTGGTTTCCTTGTTTTGAATGGGTCATATCATTTTTTAACCTTCGGGTGGCTGCTTTCTCTTGCAGAGACTGTCTCTTCCAGGGTGGCTCCTGGGCCAGGCCAGCGCTGCATGTTCTGGCATTCCTGATCTGTGTGCAGAGTAATCTCTGTTTCATCTCCTATCTCCCCTGATATTGTACTAAGAGAGCCATGAACAAGTTTCCAAGTTTGTGTTTAGAGCCAATGTGTCTATTTCTTAGTCAGGGGCCTGCCCTTTCTCCATTTCATTCTGTACATACATCTCTGTAGTATCTTTCTTTCTTAATACATCCTCATCTCCATTTGCCTGAGCTGGTTTTATTTACCCTATAATCACTTTCTCCACCAGTTAATAAACTCTGCTTTATTTGTTTTGTCCCTATTCATGGGTAATGTAGTTTCATTGTGCTTTCTGTCATTTGTCTAAAGACTGTTATCAAGGAGCATAGTAATGGCATCACTTCTCTCCTCTGATGGGGCTCCAGAGGGCCTTGCTGTCATTCTTTTTGAGTTGTTAGGCTTCTGTTCCCAGGGAGGGAAAGCAGGGTAAACTCAAACTCTCTTAAAGTTGTATAAGCACCGTCTTCCTGCTGCTGTCTTCTTGATGGCTGGAATTTCTGGATGTCTCCTGCTCTCATTTTTATGTGACTTATCAGCAGTAACTTTAAGATAGTCAAGGCTGCTGAGCTCAAGTGGCTGTGGGTTTTATTTTCTAATCCATCTTTGATGGGCAGAGGATAAAATGGCCAAGCCAACCAATTGATTATCAAGAGACTGTAGTCAATACATCAATTTATGGCTTCTACAGAACATATTTTGTGCCCATTATACTGTGGTTGACATTGTTTCACCTGTTAGTTTCCACTGCAATTTTGATTTTTACATGTTGTTTAATATCCAACGTGATACACTTGCATCATATAAAAATAAGAAGTGTAGATGATTTAAAAGAAAATAAAATTCATTCCTAATCCCACATTGGCATTTTATCTGTAGTTACAAATTTACATACAGGAACACATGATTGCATGGTAAGTGGGTTACATATTATTTATTATAAAATTAGAATAAAATATAAAATTATACTTCATATGTTATAAACATTTTTTCATGGCAATGTATATTTGTCCATTTTAGCTTCAATAGCTAAATAGTACCATACTGTATCAATGTAGCATAATTTTATGTACCTGGCTGCTTGTTCCTGGTCATTAAGTTCACTCAGACTTTTCACTGCATTCCCAAAATAAGCAGATAAATCTTTCTGCACAGACTTCATTTTTTCCTGACATAAACTATTTCAAGTAGAATTATTGGATCACAAATATACTTTTGAGGTTTAAAAACAAGTTTGCCGAATTACTATCCCCACCACTGCCCTAGGTAATTTTTAGCAGCATATATAGTCTTCATTTCTGGTGTTTTTCCTTTTCCTCTTACTCTAACAATGACAAATACTTGCTGACCTGCCTCACAGGTCAGACTAGAGCACAACATTATGTAGGTGGATATTCCAAGCAAGTTTCATAAATTGTGGAAAAACAATGAGAGGAAGGGTGTTTTCTTAAAAATTAGCAGAAAACAGGACCATGTAAAAAGGACCATGTGTTGTGATGTGCCTTTTCTTAAGTCTTCAGAGAAATGCATTACGTTCTTCATTATGCCCTCAAGCAATGATAGAGCTTGCTGCTTTCAAGCTGTGTTACATGGAAAATGGAAGCTTAAATCAAGTTTTCTTCTTGTTTTCGTTCAGTTTCAATCTCTTGATTTTATTTCTTGAGCCAGAGTTAGGGGGTGTGCATAGTCTGGGTGGAGACAATGGGCAGTTTACCAGGGCCACTGACACAAAAAGAGAACTTGATTTCTTCCCCAACCCCTTTCCCTTCCCAGTTTAGGTTGCTTTCTGCATAGCTTTTGGGAAAACCACAGCAGTTATTTACCTCAGATCATTTGAAATTATGTACAAGTGGCTTCAACCAACCTTTTGCAATAATGAATTACCTGTCAGTTGCCTTGAGTCTTGAGTTTAAGGGGTTAGGCTGAGAGCAAAGACTTGTGGGTGTTACATATATGTAGATGCTTAAGTATAGACACAGTAATCGATACATGCAGATGTATACATACAGATGTAGAAACAAAGGTTGACTCTTGAACGCATGCCTTTTCCATAGTGACAATAGCCTGAGAGGCCTAGGACTGTGCATAAAGGTGGGGACGGAGTAGAAAAGGCAGTGTGCCAATCCCCAGCCAGGTTTCAGGATCAACTGATTGACTGGGGTTTGTGATTTATTAGTTGGGAACAGCCACACTCAAGCACTTAGCATTGATGGATATTTTTCTCATTACATTTCAAATATAGAAAATGGTCCTTTCTGAATGAGGAATCTGGGGGGCATTTTAGTCATTAGTCATATGAAACTTTCTTTCTCTCCTGGTGTTACAAAGTGCAAACAAACAAAAAAAAAAATGACAAGAACTAAAACACATTCCTTGCTCTGAATTGCTTCTATAGAGAACAAAATGAAATGCTTAAGTTCAGTAACTCTATTAGCCTGGTGGTTTGCTTCATTTTCTACTTTCTATTTTAGTAGCCTTGTTGTATTCAAATCTTTAATTACATGGGAGCTAAGAATAATTGAGTGCACGCCGTGCTGGGTACATGTGCCTACATACTAACTCTCCAACGGGTCCCTGTGGCCCAGATAATAGAATCTCACCCCCTATCACGGTTCAAAGGTGGTGCTCAATTAATGCTCGATTGTAGAACTGAATGGGATACAACAATAAAAACCTCAGCTGTGCAGGAATGGAGGGAGGAATTTGGAAAATACAGAGAGATTTCAAAGACCGTTTTAACGTTAGTTATGTCTGCGTCAGGCAGATGCAGTTAGTATTTGTCTTTTGAGGTATCCTGACTGTGACTTTGGCCTAAGCCACACACATCCTGTTAGGAGGTCAGAGGAAATCTGTTGTCCTCCTATTTTAACTAAGAGACCAGATTGCCCATCTCCCAGGAAATGCTGGGTGATTCTAGTGGCACTTAACCTTGACTGGCAGCTCATGTCGATGAGCTCCTATTAAGGTTCTCCAGGCTAATTTGGATCACTTTACCAACGTTTCTTACAGCTTCTGTTATAATAGTTAACAGTGTCAGTGGTGGTGGCAGTAATTATGGCAACTTTAATAGTTTGTAAAAGTGGTAACAGTGCTTACAGGCTGGACTTTGTACTCTCCTGAATTGTTTCATTTGACCCACTGAAAATCCAGAAAGTGTGACCCATTTTTTTTTTTTTTAATCTCATTTGAAGGAATTGAGGCTCTGAACTTAATGCTGAAATTTTGGCTTCCTATACTAGTACTTTCTTTATTCTGAGGCAATGCAGGAGGTGATACATGGCAAGCTTTAGAAGGAGGGTCTATTTACCAGAAGTAGGCAGGCAAATGCAATGGGTGTTGAAGACTTTATGGTTTTGGGGTCCGAGGTACGGACTGTTCCCCAAGAAGAGGAATCATCAAAAACCTCAGAGAATGTAAACAAAGTGAAAATGACTGATAATCTTCCATCTCATTACCTCTTAAAGGCATAAGCAAGAACAAAATATTTAAGCATGGAAACTTATTTTAGCCATTTGTTAAGTGTTTTTAAGATGAAGTGAAACTTACCTTGCCTTGTGAGACAAATCATGCTAAATTAGCCTTTGACTTTATAAAGGAAAGAACTGTGTCTGTTTTGTTCCTGTTACATCCATATATCTCAGCTCTGAGAGAATATGTTTTGTATTTGTTGAATGAATTAATGAATAAACCAAAAATCACATCTCACCAGAACATAATGGGGTTTCAAGAGGTTAGTATGTTTTTAATCGTGATCTCATTTTAAGTCAGTGCAGAGCTTAAGTGTCTGTGGTCCATCCCACAAGCTCACTTGATTTTTTAAAAGTCATCACTCTGTCCTGCATCTGCATGAAGGCATTTACTTAGCCATAAATCCACAGTTGCTACACTCAGCTAAAACAAAGTCAAGTTTCATTTCAAAGTCATCTGATTTGTGTGGCTTACAGCATGTTGTATGCTTTTTCTAAGAAAAAGGAAACTATTGTGCTTGGTGACAATCCACAAATTTAAATATACCTTTGAGTATGGATTTTCCATAAACTCTATAAACACCCCCGCCTATCTGTTTGGCTTTTAATTCTGAAATTTATTAGCTCTTTCTAGCTATTTGCAGATATAAGCTCATTCTTAATTGTTTCATTTTTATTCTTACCCTAAACATAGTAAATCTTAATGGCTATGCTTCCAACATTAAGAGGGAATGTGGTAGCTATAGGAAAATAATTCCAAACAGATTAAATTAGCAACAATATCGTAACATTTACAAGCTGTTCATAAGTACTCACTTTGACTTTCAAATAGTGATTGAGTGGAGGCATTTTGATAAATGGATCCTCCAGATGGACACATTCTCCCCAACTCAAGTTATTGTCAAAACGTGTTTTCTTTGGCCACTTCTGAGCCATTCAGGGCTGTGAAATTTCTACCTTTCTACTTTAATTATAAAACTATTTGAGAATGTACCTTGTTGTTTAGCAGTATTATCAACACACTCTTTGTTTATGATGCTTTGAAAAAGCCATTTTAATAAGGTCAGATTTGCAATTTAAATGAACTTTAATATTTCTGGCAAAGTCTGGGGCTGCTTATTTATGTGAGGCGTGAACATGGTGGGAATTTATGGTTTAAAAATACGTTCTCCTTTTTTCTTTTCCAAATGGTGCATCTCAGGTGATAAACACTCAACTATATTTATAATTTTTTTTTTTACAGAAAAGGCCAGAAAATCCAAATCAGTGAAATAAATCATAGCTCTAAATGAGGTTGTTCATACTGTATTTTGCTGCTTTTCCCATTAAAATCTCTGTCTCCAGCCCCTATTGTATGCATTCATGAATAAATATCACTTAATCACTACTGAATGCGGTGAAGGTGAATTTCTTTGTTTATTTTTCTCTTCTAACACACATGAAAGCAGGCAGAACGAAACAATAAAAACTATTCCCTGAACTTTCAGGAATGATCATCTACTGAATTTATTTAATCATATTTAATGGGAAGGACTTTAGGCAAAGGATAGAGCCTTGAGCAGTTACCTATGGAAAGGAGCTAAGAGACAGAGAGAGGACTGTTTCTCTACAACTTAGTTATCTCCAAGAGGAAGGAGGGGATTTAGATGAACTAATGTATTAATTGGTTGAGAAACTGTTTTTTGCTTGGGATGAGGAGAGACACAGACATGCCCTGTTCTTCCCTGGCTTGAACTCTGCTGCCCACTTTGTAAGAGCTCGGACCGTGCTCTGAGGCATTCAGTAAAGGCTCAAGAAAGGGTTAGAAGACCTGAAAGGAAATTAAATGGCAGATGCTTGCAGCTTCCCACGTTGAAAACATTTGACCACATTGGGATAAGATGTGTTTTAAAAATTTTTCTTCAACCCCAGTAAACTGCCTTTCTTCCACCTGTATTCTTTTCTTTGAATATTATTTAGATGTGAAATAGATGGTTTTGTCCTGTTTACTCTGTGTTTAACTCTCACCTTCTTTATGAGAATAAAGGAAGCATATCGTGTAAATTTGCTGTTATCATCCTTTTTTTCAGTCTCAGGACAATTGACTTCCTTTTTTTACTCATCAGTACACTTTTGTGAGGCATAAAGATTATTTTTATTCTGAGTATCTAGTCCATGGACATGATGTATTTTAATTCAGTTTTAAGATTCTCTCTCCTCCATCTCTTTCCCCTCCTCATTTCCAGAAGATCTGTGTCCCTGTTTCCTTTTATATATCTTTTGTTTTACCCTTTAATTTATTTAAACTTTGGGCTAATCATATAAGAGAAACCAGATGGTATTTGAAATGGTGGGTCTGATTTATTTACTTACCACGATGGTTTCAAGACACATCCATTTCTTACAAGTGATTCAAATGTACCCTTCTTACAGCAAAGCAGCCCTCCATGGTGTGGACTACATTTTCTTTATCTGTTCATCTGCTGCTGGCCATTTATGCTGCTTCCAATATTAGGGTGTTACAGTTTGCACTGCTGTAAACATGGTTATACATGTATCATGGTAATATGATGTCTTTATCTTTCGGGAAGCTACCTAGAGAGAGCCTAGCTGGGTTGAATGGAATTTCTACTTTCAGGTTTTTGCAGAATTTCCATAATGATTTTCATAATGCTTGTATTCCCACCAACAGTGTAGAAGGGTTCCTTTTTCACTACAGCCTCATAAGCATTCATTATTATTCGATCTCTTGAGGATAGCCATGCTTTCTAGAGCAAAATAAAATCTCATTGTTATTTTAATTTGCATTGCTGTAATGGCCAGTGAAATTGCACATTTTTCGTATATTTATGGGCCATTTATATTTCTTTTCCTGAGAAGTGTCCATTCATTTCAGTTGCCCATGTTTCAACTGGATTTTTTATTTGGAAGTCTATTTTTTTTTGAGTTTTTTATATATTCTACATGTTACGCATCTGGTTGAGATGCATATGTAAATTTTTTCCCATTCTGTAGGTTGTTTCTTCACTCTACGGGCTGTTTCCTTTGATGTTCAGAAGCTTTTAAATTTGATATAATCCTATTTGTTCATTCTTGATTATATTTCCTGTTCAGAAAGTTCTTGACTAGGCTATGATTTTAAGAACTTTACCTGCTTTTTTTCCAGTAGGTTAAATGTCCTTGTTTAGATATGTGGATCTTTGATCCATTTTTATTTTTTATTTTTGTTTAGTACATGGGAAGAGATATGGGTCTAGAGTCAATCTTCTGCATGTGGAGTTCCAGTTTTGCTAACACCATTTTTTAAAGACGCTATCTCTCCTCAATGTTTTTGGCCCCTTTGTCAAACATCAAATAGTTGACTGTGGTTAGGGTTGTTTCTGTGTCTTCTTTTCTGTTCCATGTGTCTGTTTTTGTGCCATCACCGTGCTGTTTCTTTTTTTAAATCATTGTAGCTTTGCAACGCATCTTGAAATTTGAGATTATGATGCCTTTTGCTGTGCTGTTGTTATTCAGGATTGCTGTGCTATTCTGGGACACTTCTGATTTTTTAGTTTCATGACAAATGTTTTTGATATTTTTATTGGGATTACTTACATCATTTTTGGGATTATGGTCATTTTGCCAGTATTGGCTTTGGCTATCCAGGAACAGAGGATATATTTTAATTTTCTGTTATCATTTTAAATCTCCTTTTTCAGAGTTCTTTAGCTTACATTGTAGAGTTCTTCTACTTCTTGCTTAGGTTAATTCCTAAGTAGTTAATTTTTCTTGATGGCATTGGAAATGATATTGTTTTCTAATTTATTTGTGAGTTCATTACTGGTATATAGGAATGCTACTGATTTTTGTGTGTTGACTTTTTATCCTAATACTTTGCTGAATTTCTTCACTAATTCTAGAGGTCTCTTGGTAGAATTTTGGGGTCCTCTACATAAAGGATCATGTCACCTGCAAATTCTGATTTTACCTGCTGAAACAAAATTCTATCAGGACCTAAATCTCAATTAAATCAAATAATGCTCCCATCTTTCCCTCTCCCCTTCCTTCCCTCCTTCCCTGCTTTCCTCCTTCCTTCATTCTACCATCCCTTCTTGCCTCCTTTCCTCTCTCTTTCCTTTCCTCCATCTCTCTCTGAATCCCTTTCTTTCATCCTTCCCTCCTTCCAGATACTATTCATGTTCATGTCTTCTGCCCCATCTACCCTCTTTTTTCTCTCTTTTCCTGCGAAGCCACGTGTCAATGATCAGAGTAGGCTCCATTGCCATTCACATTCCCTTCTAAAACATGCTTTCCCCTCACACCTTGTCCATTCCTGGCATTTCACTGAATTTCTTTCTGTCAAGTTTAGCCACATTCACATAATCAGATATCCCATAGATACCCTGTTTGACTTCTCTTGAGAATAGTTTCTGCTTACCTCTTTCTTTTTCCTAATGCCTATGCTCCTCCTTCCTCTTCTGGAATCTCGATTTAACTCACAAACATGTGATTCTTTCTGCTTCAGGCCTTTCAAGAGCGCTGAGACCTCGTATCTTGATGGTGCTGAGAGTGCTGCAGGGTCCTCTGCCTGCTCACTGTTTCGTGATCTCATTTGCACTTGTGGCTCTGGCCTCACATGATCTGTGAGAGGTGAGTAATTCAGTGGTTTCCACTGATTTCTAAAATTGGTAACTCCATGAAAGATGCCCAAATCCATTTAGCCAGGTCAGAAACTTGAGTTCTAGCCCCCTTTCACTCCACATCTAATCAATAACTCACAAGTTTCTAGTCTCTGAGTGCATTTCAAATGCATCCTTTCCTTTCCATTCTGGCCATGGCTGTGGTCATATTAATTATTTATCCTCACCTAGATTTCTTCCTAATTTCAGTCAGGCTCAGGGATATCTTGCACCTTATACCTAGAAAGAACTTCCTAAAGCATTTCACCTAGTCACGTGACATCAGTTCCACGTCTCCCAAAACCTTATAGAACAAATTCCTTTGATGATCTGCGTTTCTTATTACTTTCTTTTAAGAAAGAGATATGCAAGGAACATGGTCTCTGTTTTGAGGTTTAGAACTAGTTGAGATTCCTACACACACACACACACACACACACACACACACACACACACACACTGAATTCTTTTTTGCGGGGAGGTACTTGGGATTGAACTCATGACCTCAGACTTGCCAGCCAGGTACTTGTGCCACTGAGCTAAATCCCCAACCCCACATAGTGAATTCTTAAATAAAAAATTATTATAAAAAAAAGACACATGGCCATTAATCTCTCTCAAAATACTCCACCTCACTTTGATACTTCTCCTATCATTGTTTTCACTTTCTGAAACACTCCTTGAAGTCTTCTTTGGAGGATGTCTTTAATTATGCTGTCTGTCTGCCTTCATGTCCTGAATGACTCCAAATGTTTACTGTTCATGGCCATTGTGACCTTGGAGAAAAGCCAGAAGTCATGTAATGCCAGATCCAGTGTGCAATGTGGTAAGGACATATGGTTGTGTTTTTTAAGCCTGACTTTCTATTGGATGGTGTTCAGTAGCAGTATTCACCAAATTTTTGATCACACCTTGTAAAGACATGAAAGTGGAATTTCAGAACTGTTTTACAAAGCAGAAAGAACAATAGGATGGGTGTGTATTGAGGGAATTATTTTATGGGGGGTTAACGGCAACCTGTTTTTTCCTGTAATACAATTTAAAAAATTTAAACATTCATGATGGATTTTGATCATCCCTTACGTATTTCTGAGAAATACACTGGTCAGACCAAAACATTTCTCTTGTGCACAGCAACTGACGCTATTACTCACAGCCCTGAGATATTATTAAATTGCCATGAAACAGGAGGCTGAAATAGATGACCAGGTCAGGGACATCCCTGAGTGTAGACATGAGCTAGTATCTGGGGATCCATCCCTAGTCACCACATAGAGAGGCTGCCAAAAAACATATACACCAGGAGGATAAAAATTTGTATAAATATTTTAATACTAACTTATTAAGACATCATGTGATTAATATCAGTTACATTTGGCTTCTACAATTATAAGAGATGCTCAAAGTGGTGGCTATTACCTTCCAGATATTTTTTAGCACAACAAACTACTAAAGTGTGTATACATTTTTTTGGCAGACTCTATATATACTGGGAGTGGACTGCTGCATAGCTAGTCACAGGTGGTTGTGGGTGGCATGAGCCTTACTGTAAGGGCACAGTTATACAATTAGTAAAGGCACAGAATAACAAACTTACAGACATGTTATAGCAAGTTAAAAAACAAATAGAAGTCTCTGCCTATGCTCCTGCTGCCTGTCATGTCAACACCTTGCTGAATTCAGTCACCTTGACCGTCTGGGTCCAGTTGCTTTCCTTCTGATAATGTGCTGGGCCAATTTGACTAATCTCAGCTTGTGTTTCCCTTAGTTAAAAGAATATATTGCTTCTAACTCGCTTCAAGGACTTTGGTTGGGGAGAAGCAATGCAGTCAAGGACACTTTTTAACTTTGCCTGCTCTGCTTGAACCCCCTCCCCACATCCCCAGCATGCTACTATGTTATGATAAGCAAGTCCTTTGAAGCAAATGTACTTAGAATTAGTTTACTTGACAGTATATGACTTAATTCAATCTATGTAACCAATTGTGTAATGGCTTGTACTTCCTGCTTGCAAATTATATTTAAACTGGACTCAAATCTGGCTGTGTGCTGATGATTTGGACACTGCAAATTGTCTCCTAGCTCACCAGCATTTACAATCAATAAACATTGCCTTCTCGGTGCGAAGTGTCTTCCATCTGGTTTGTTACTGGTTTTTCTGCAACATCACTAGGGGTTGGTAGTTAGGGAACTGGAGTTCCCTGAAGTCTGAGAGCTTCCCATCCACACTGCCTGCTTTAGTCCTATAACTGAAAGCAGTTGTACCCAATCAGCTCTGGTTACACAAACCCACAGAGAAAGGCTACCTTTGGAATGCTCCCATGTACTGGCTTCCAGGAGGAATTTCCTTCTCAGGCTGCCTCCCTATCAGTCCACAAAAAGGAGAGCCCTCTTTTAAAGCCCTCTGAAACAGCCAAAGAATAGAGAACAGAACTAAAAAATGGTCTTCATTAATGCTCCATGGGGCTGAGGCAGCTGCAGGGGAGAGAGCTCAGAAAGGAATTCCATGGTAGTGATACACATTTGGGGGAAAAATGGAGGAAGATGCTAGAATGTTGGACAGTAGATGTGGGATGTGGGAAGACCCTTTAGGGTCAGAGAAGCATCCTGTCTATTGGGGACTGTGAAGCAAGAAGACATAGGAGAAGGTCCAGAAGTTGGTCTTGTATTGGTACTTCTTGACACTTGAGTGGGTCTAGATTGAGCCCAAAGGCTGGAGCGGTCCTTAAGAGTGAGGGTGCAGTGGGAGCCTCAGGGGGATTCTTGCCACAGCTGGTCAGACATGTGGCAATGCAGCAGCCAGGTACTAAAGAAGGACAACGAGTATCTTTAAGCACGCGTTGTGAGGCCACTCTGATGGGGGTACTCGTCACTACAGTCTTTGCAGCTGAAGACCTCATGAGAGTGGGGGATCTCAGTGACACAGAAAGTTGGCTCCAGCCTGGGAAGGCAGCATAGACCTCAGTCTGCAGGGAGAGGCCTTGGTGGAGAAGGCAGAACAGAAGATGGAAGAGACAGATTCAGTGGTCATCAGGGGGTGAGGTAAAGGGCTGGAGCCTTTTCTGCTGTCCTCTATGGATAAGAGGTTGACTCAGCTGCCTTGGTGCACTCCTGGCACTGAAGAAAGATCACCGCACCCTGATCTGCCAGTCTTGGGACACCAGGAGAGAGTTTTAGACAAGCGTTGGCATTGAGGCTACAGCTGATCAGATGATCACTTGGTCTTCAGGGACATGACATGACCACCAGCAGGAGGAACTCTGCATAAAGAATGTAGTATTTTATATTGCAAACACGTATAAAAAACATGGTCAGATGGCTTGATGACAGAAGAAATGAGGCTCTAAGTGGTGCAGGCACACAGGAAAACCCGTTCTGAGGCCAGACAAGAGATCTATATTCTGATCCCCTCTTGTGGCCAAATACCAAAAGCTTTTTATTAAAGCATTGTATATTTGGATAGAATAATTTCCTCTAATTGTTCTTATTGATCAAAATTAGAACTGACTTTGATTTTTCAATATGGGAAGTTAAATTTTTCTTTTGCTCTAGGAAATTCAATGTTTCTATTCTCATATTTTTATTTTCTCCTTCTCTAAGTTCTAGCAGGTATATACCAGATGGTTTCATTATTTCCCTTCAGATTTGAATCCTCTTGTTCCCATCGCCCATCCTGAACCTGCTTTGCTTTTCGAGATGGTTTCCTTAGCAATGCTTTCTAGTTTACTCATCTGCTGTTTAATTTGCCCCATTGCACCTTCTATTTCAAGGCTTGCATTTTTCATTTTTGTAGTCTTATTGGATTCTATTAAAAATCCAATTATTTTATAACCTAGCATTCTACTCTTGTATTAGTGTCTTTATTCTTTCTTTTATTGTCTTTAATGATTTTAAACATACTAAATTTTAGGTATTGTGAGCCCCCATTTCTTGGAGGCCCGGTTCTACTATTGCTGATTCTAGTCACTGATTCTACTTAGGCTCATATATGTCTTGTGATTTTTAAAGCTTTGATTATGAGTTTGTTTTTAATATGGGCAGGGGTTGTTTCCCTGAGGAAGTCTCATTTGGTTTGTGTGATTCTTTCCTCTTGTACAGGTTTGTGCTTTATTTTTACAAGAAAGACAACTTTTGCTTTGCCATTACCAATTTGAAATATATATTTAAAGTTTTTAACTGATCCATGGACAATTTTGGTATTAATGTCTCAATCTGATAGCATCAAGCTACATAAATTTGGGTCAATATGATTTATGATAACATTCTCTCACCCTGGACCTAGCATTGGTGGTGACAAGGAAATAGAAATTTAAGCCACTTTGCTTTGTAAACAAGATACTTCTGTATGTGGCTATGGTTCTTTCTGTAGACCTCAGCTTTGTTTCTCTTGTACAACAGTTTCATGTCAGACTCATAAGACATTGTTTATTATACCACTGGACCTTTCTATGCTGCTCCTAAGTTCTAGAATGATACTTTCTCTCATCTAGCTGCTGCCTATACATGCTTTATAGTGAACATTTCTCCCAGATATTTATAGTCATTTATTGTCATTTCTCCTGGATATTTTCAGGTGAGTTTCAAGTTCAAATTGGGGTCCCTTGCTTGGGTGGTCGCTCAGCATCCTATGATCCTATGTGTATTTCTCTCATATTCCTTATGATGTAGTCTGAAGATTTTCTTGTCTATCTTCTACCATCCCCACTCCAGATTACAGAAGAGAGGTGCTTAAATAGAGGATACTAGGTCTACTTCTTTTCTACATCCTGTTATTGATTCATAACAGTTTGTCTTTGGGGGTCTCTTAAAAAAGATTAAAAGAATTTTACAGTTTGGTTTCACCAAAGGCTACTGTTAAATTTGTATTCTAGGAAGACAACTCTGACACTATTTTACCTTTCAAAGAGCAATCCACAGCGGGTGACCAACTGTCCAAATCCAGGAAATTCAAGTCAGTGCAGTCAGACTGGTGTGTACGAGACAAATATCATCTGTAGCATCTTGGGGTTAAGACAAGAGCAAGATTTGGAGATTTTCTCTTGTTCTAGTGTGAACACTGTAGCCTGCAGTGGTATTATTGAGACAGGCAACAATTTTGGGTAAGAATCGACCATGAAAGGGAAAGAACAGTACTTTGGAAGTCTGTACTGGTGCATATAGTCAGCAAACACTGGAATATATTGGTCAGAGATCAGAGAGAAGGTTGAAGCCAGACAAGATTGATAAGCATAAGTGGTGATTGAAGCCACAGAAATAGAACTTTAAAAGGGCCATGGAGTGTAAAAATGAGAAGGGAAAAGCATTGCATTGCAGAGTAAATTCATTTACTACAGCAAACAGAGGGATAAGAAATGAGAAAGGAGTCAAAGAAGCATGCTCAGAGGAGAGTCACAGCAGTGTGCTCTGCAAGAAGAGGGGACGGTTACTTCAACAGGAGAAAGAAGTTCAACAGGTCTGAGTTCCACATGTGCAGTCAACTCTGAGTAGGATCGAAGGCAGAATTTCCATAGCCTGTCTTTGTGTAACCCCCCTCCCCCACCATGAGGTACCTTATCCAGGAGAGTGCTATAAAATTATTCATCCATGAGTGGATTCCTAAAGGGTAGAATAACAGTTTTAGAGAGGATTTAGGGACATTGTTCAACAGGTTGATACTAAAGACAGATTATGTGTGATTGAATTGTATCTTCTTGAAAGCCCTTATGCCAGCTGAATTAGATTCAGCCTCCTATTTAAGGCTTTCTGAATTGTGTCCCAACTAATTTTTCTTTTAATGTCATTCATTTACATTCAGGTTGAGGCCATGGCATCATCATACTTCTTGTCCATTATATGGACCTGGGGTCAAATGGACCAATATCTTTACATCTGCCAAACCTTCTTTTCCCATCTCAATGTGCTGATTATTAAAAAATCTACCTGCCTCATGGAAACTGCCTAGATTTCCCAAAACCAGTTGTGATCTCTTTATTTTCTTAACACATATAGTCTCATGTCTGTAGTACTTATTACATCACACTTGGTGTAATCAGTTCCTCTTCCTCTGGCTCCCTGGAGGGCAGACACAAAAATATCTTCATGTATGGAGGCATCACAGTGTCTAATACAATGCCTTGGATATGGATGTTTGAGACATATTTCATAAAGAAATATACAGAGGCATGTGAAACAGACAGATATTCTGAGCACAACTGCACTGAAGCCAAGGGCCTGCCCTCTGGCAGGAGTGAAGCTTGATTTGATTTCAAGTGAAAACTACATACTTTGCATACCAGAATAAAGGAGGCTCCACTGAGGCTTTCTGTGAACCTGCCCTGGAAGAAGTATAGTTACCATGGACACAAACACAACATATCAGAGGTGGCCAGAGGCAGAGATTATACACACATACTCAGGCGCACATATCTGGTTATTTTTATTTGTATTTATGCATGTTTGCAGTACATAATATTCATTGTGAGGAGTTGGTATGTGTACGTAACTCATCTTAATTCTTTTTAGGTCTCCTTCCCTCCTACTCCTCTCCCCTTCCTGCATCTTTTGATCCCCTTTTCATTTGCAAAGTATCTATCTCCATGTTTCCTAATATCTATTTTTAAATGTATGTCTACTTTGAGTTTCCCATAATAGAGAAGTCATGTGACATTTAAATTTATGTGTCTGATTTATGTTACTTGACATTATGATTTCAAGGTGAGATGCACGTACTTTAGTGATATACATAAAATTATTTTTTATTTTGTGTTTTGAGACAGGGTCTCACTAGTCTGCCCAAGTGGGACTTGAACTTGTGATTCTCCTGCCTCATCCTCCCTAGTATTAGGTTTATAGTTTTGAGTCACCATACTCAGTTAAATTTTTTTTCACGTGCAGCTGTCTTTTATTCTTAAGGATATACAATGTGTGATAAAAATATGATGAATATTTAAGATTTGGAGACATGTTACAATAGACGACATATTGCCATCAATTCCTGCCCAAATGCTCCCCATCATTTCAGACAGTCATCCTAACCCTGCTGCAACCTCCTCAAGCAGTCCTGTTTCATGACTGTCTTTATTTGTGCAGTTGTGGCTGCCTCAATGTCTTGAACCAATTGAGAACATTGATTTCTCATGGCCGTTTTGACTGGGGGGGAGAGCTGGAAGTCACACAGTGCCAAATCTGGTGAATAAGATGGATGAGAACACACTTGCTTTTGTAACCCTGCTTTTGCATTGGATGGCACCCAGCAGCAGCAGCCTTTACTGTATTTTTGATCACTCCTCATAAAACACTCACAAAAGAGGAATTTTTTTTTGTACCACAGATTGAACTCAGGACCCTGTGCTTGCCAAGCAAGTGCTTATGCCACTGAGCTAAATCCCCAACTAAAAGAGGAATTTTAGAACTGCTCCAGAAAACACCCAGAATAAGGGGATAAGTGTGCCTGAAGGAAGGGAAAGGATTTTGAGGGGGATTCATGGCCATGTGTTCTAGACTGTAATAAATATTTTTTATTTTAAAAGCAAAACAAAACAAATGATATAGAATTAAAAATGATATAGAATTTCAAAAACATAGGACATTAACACTAGTTAATAGATTGCATACAGTTATCTTGAAAGTAGTTGTTCAGATTACAAGATTTAGGCATGAAAAAATAATCAAACAAGCAATGAAAACACAAGTTGTTTTTGATGATCTAACAGAGACTAGCATTATAGTTATATATATTTACATACATACATATGCATATGTGTAGACATATGTGTCTATATAATCCTTTCCTTCTTTCTTTTCTCTTTTTCTCATCTCAGTTGTTTGCTCCTTTTAAGAAGTTTCTTTTCCTTTCATTTTCACAGTATTTATTGTGCATTTTGGATCTTATTTACTTTTTTTTACACTAGGGAGACAATACGGTATTTATACATTGAGTGTGATTTATTTCAATTATGAATAATGATCTCTAGTTGTATTCATTTACCTATAAAAGCATCAAATTTATCTTTCTTTATAACTGAACAATACCCTATTGTATAAAAATACCTCATGTTCTTTATGCATTCTGTGGTTGATAGGCATTTGTTGTTTCTAAGATTTAGATATTACAAATTGTGCTGCTATAAACGTGAATGCACATGTATCACTGTGGCATGACATTTTCAGTTTTTCTGGGAAAATATCCCGAAGGAGAATAGCTGGATTGAATGGCACCTCCAATCGTAGTTTTGGAATACTCACAATGATTTCCACAGTGGCTGTACCAGTCTACACTCATACCAACAGGGGAGAAGGATTCCTTTTTCTCTACAGCCCCTCTAGCAATTGTTATTGGTTGATTTCTTGATGATAGCCATTCTTTCTGTAGTGACACAGAATCCCAGTTTTGCTTTAATTTGTATTTCTTGAATGATCAGTGATGTTGAATATTTCTTCATGTATTTATTTGACATTTATATTTCTTCATCTAAGAAGTCCGTGTTCATCATGCAGATGCTCATTTTTGGATTTGGTCTTTAAATTTGGGATGCCTGATGTTTTAAATTCTTTATGTGTTCTAGATTTAAGTCCTCTTTGTCTGAGGGAAAGTTTGCCAAAATCTTTTGCCATTCTGTAGGGTTTCTTTTCATTATGTTTTTCAAATTTTAAATGTAAATAATTTTAATAAGATGAGATCACAGTTGTTGATTCTTTGAAGTACTTCCTGTGCAGTTTGCATTTTGTTCATCAACTCTTTGCCTGCTCTTATGTCTTGAAGATTTCTACCTATCTTATCTCCCAATAGATTAGTGTTTCTGTTTTTATATTTAGATCTTTGATCCATTTTGACTTTAGTGAATGGTATTATACATAGGCCTAACTTTAGTCTTTAACATGTGCGAAGTCAAGTTTTCAAGCACCGTTTATTAAAGAGGCTGTCTTTCTTCCAGTGAACTTATTTGGCTCCTTTGTCATTGATAAGGTAGTTGAGTGTGTATGTAGTTTTGTCTGCATCTTTTAATCTGTTTCACTCATCCTCAGGTTTTTTTGCCAGTACCATGCTGATTTTTATCACAGCAGCTTTGTAGTATAACTTCAAGTTGGGGATTGTGATGTCTCCTGCTTTGCCTTTGTTTCCCAGAATTGCCTTTGCTATTCTAGGTCTCTTATGTTTGTAGCTGAATTTTTGGAATGTTTTCTCTAGAACTATGAGGTATGTTAATGATATTTTGATTGGGGTTGCATTAAATCTGTATAATAATTTTGGGAATATGACATTTTTACAATGTTAAGATATCTTTCCATTTTCTGATATCCTCTCCAAGCTCTTTTTTCAGAGTACTATAGTTTTCTATATATGGATCTTTTACATTTTTTTGTTAGATTGATTCCTAAGTATTTTATTTTTTCAATGCTATTGTGAAAGATGTTATTTGCATAATTTTTCTCTCAATGAATTTGTGATATAAAAGAATGCTATTGATTTCTGAGTGTTGACTTCGTATCCAGCTACACTGCTAAATTTGCTTATTAACTATAGTAACCTTTTGGTGGAAATTTTGGAGTCTGCTATGTAGAGTATCATCTCATCTGCAAATAATGATAATTTAACTCCTTTCCTATTTTTATTTCTCTTATTTCTCTGTCTTATTTAACTGATGTGGCTAATATTTCCAGAATTATATTAAATAAGTGTGATGATAATGGAAATCCTTGTCTTGTTCATGATTTTGCAGTGAAAACTTTAAGTTTTTGTTCATTTAGTATAAATTGAGTATAAGTTTAGTATAAGTTGGTATAAGTTGGCTGTTGGTTTGTCAAAAATGGCTTTTATCAGATTGAAGTAGGGAGCATCTATTCTAATTTTCTTTAGAGTTTTTATCATGAATAAGTGTTGGACTTTATCAAAACCATTTTCTGCATCTATTGAGATGATCATATGATTTTTGTGTTTGGCTCTGTTGATGTGGTGGATTATATTTATTGATTTGCATATTGAACCATCCCTGCTTTCCTGGGATGAATTCTACTTGCTCATGGTATATAACCTTCTTGATGAATTGCTGCATTCTGTCTGCTGGCATTTTATTGAGAATTTTTACATCTATCTTTATAAGGGTGATTGGGCTGTAGTTCTCCTTTTTGGTTGGGTCTTCTATGGTTAGGTTTCAGAGTAACACTTCGATCTATGAATGGGAGAAAATTGTTTTCTTTTCAAGTTTTTTAGAGTTTGAGGGGTATTGGCATTAAATCTTCTCTAAATTTCTTGTAGAATTCAGTTGTCAATCCATTAGGACCTGGGATTTTCTTTGTTGCTAAGTTTTTAATTACATTTTCAATTTCAGTAACTAATATTGGGTCATTCAAAATATTTATACCTGCTTGATTTGGTTTTGCTAATTCATACGTTTCCAAGAATCTGTCCATTTGTTCTCTGTTTCCCAAGCTATGTAAGTAAAGATTTTTGAAATAGGTATTGAAGGTTTTATGAATTTCCGGAATCTGTAGCAATTTTACACTTTTCATTCTTAATTGCATAAATTTGAGTTTTTTGTTTGCTTTTCTTGATAAGGTTGGCTAAAGGTTTCTCAATTTTGTTTATTATTTCAAAGAACCAACTCTTTAATTCATTAACTCTTTCTATTGTTTTCTTAGTCTGCATTGTGTTTAATCTTTATAATTTCTTCTCTTCTATGAGCTTTGGGCTTGACTTGCTCTTCTTTTTCTAGAAGATTGAGTTGCAGTATTATGTTGTTTGTGCTCATTATGTTTTCCTGATGTGATAATTCATTGTTATACATTTCCATCTTAGCACCACTTTCATTGCATCCCATAAGTTATGGTATATTGTTCCTGCATTTTCATTTAATTATATGTACTGTTTAATATCTTCTTTAATTTCATGTATGACCGATTAGTTTTTAGGAATTATTTAATCTCCATGTGTTTATGTAGTTTCTTTTGTCATTAATTTCCCATTTCAGTGCATTATGGTCAGATAATATATATGGGATAATTTCAATTCTTTTACATTCATGTAAGCTATTATGTGGGCTAATATATGGTCTATTTTAGAGAATTTCTCATATGGACCTGAGAAGAATGTGCATTCCGATGTTGTTGAGTGGAACATTCAGTAAACATCTCATGAGTCTATTTTTCCCCCACAGGTTTTATTCAGTATATTATTTCTTTTCTGACTATTTTTCTAATTGATCTTTCTCTTTGTGACTATGGGGTATTAAGGCTCCTGATTATAATTGTGTTATTTCATATTTGGTTTTTCATGTCTATTAGTGTTTGTCTTATATAGTTGAATGCTCCTGTATTTGCTTCATATTTATTTATGATTTTTATATTTTTGTCTTTATTTTTTCTCTAATATGTTGGCAGTGACCTTATTTACATTTTTTGATCATTTTTGGTTTGAAGTTCACATTGCCTCAAAATGGAATATCTACCCCTGCTTTTTCCTGGGTTCTTGTCACATGGACTATTGTTTTCCATCTTTTGACTTTCAGTCTACAAGTTTCTTTTTGAGTTAGATGTGTTTCTTGTACACGGTATATTGTGGGATCTTGTTTCTTGATCCATTATGCCAATCTTTTTCTATTAATTGGTGAATTGAGGCCATTTACATTAATGGTTATAACTAATGTGTTTTGGTTTATCTTTGTCATGTTGTTTGCCTGTTGTTGATTCCCTGCTTTTCTTCTTTGTTTATATGCTCGCCCTGCCTGGTGGTTTCTTTATGTTGTTCTGGGAATTGTCATCTTTTTTATCTCTATCTGGAATATCTTTCAGTGCTCTTTCTATAGTTGGTTTGGTGGACATGACTTTCTTCATTTGTCATTTGTCATGGAAGTATCTTATTTCTCTTTCAATTTTGAGAAGTAGTTTTGTAAAGTTCATCAATTTGGGTTGAAAGTTGTTTTCTTTCCAAGTTCATCTCGACTTGAGGGTTTGTGTTGAGACATCAGCTGTGATTCTAATGGGCTTTCCTTGATAGGTGATCTGTTTCTTTTCTCTAACAACTTTTAGTATCCTCTTTTTATGTTGAATTTAGGGGATTTTGATTATTATATGACTGGATGTAGGCTTATTTTGGTTATGCCTTTCTGAAGTTTTATATGCCTCACCTAACTGTGTATCAGATTCTTTTCCCATACTTGGGAACTTTTCTGCTATTGTGCAAATATTTTTTAAATGTCATTTACATTGATGCCTACATTTTCATTGACACCTATCAGTATAACATTGTTTTTCTTTGTATTATCTTGGAGCTGTTAATTTGTCAGTTAGTGGTCCCTTATTATTTTTAGAGTTCTTTCCTTTGTGATCACTAGCTGTGATCCTGCCTTCAATGTCTGAAAGTTATCTTCAGTTTCTTTCAGGTGGTTTTGCCAGCTTTCAATAGAATTTTTAATTTCCTGGTTATCTCTTTGAATATGTTTCACGCATTCTGTTTTTTCTATATTATTAATTCAAAGTTTCCATCAATTTTCTCATGCTCCTGCACTTTTTTCTATCTTCTCTATAATAACTCCTTTATTGTCACTGTAATTTCTTTATTTACCTGAGAGATTATTTCTGATCTGATTTTCTCTAATACCTCATGGATTTGTTTCTTTATTTCATGTCTTATCTTTTCAGAAATTTCAGGTGTTTGACTTCCACTTTCCACTATTTTGATGTCTCCTGCAGTTGTTCTAGACAGACCAGGGTGTTGAGATTCCATTTTGCTTTTTTGTTTTATCATTTTTACTTCTTAGTTATATTTAGGTCTTTTCAGTTCTGCTAGTCTTGACTGTCCATTGTGTGTATCTTAGGGTCCTACTGTGTGATTGATGTTCACCTAGTTGCTGGGTCATACAGTGTATGAGAGGGACCAGTCACCTGAATTTCTTCTGTGGGACCATTTTGGATCAATCCTACATTCTTCCTAGGCTGACTAGCCTATGAGTATTGATGTGAACCAATCCTTAGCTGGTACTGATACTGCAGTGTCAGACTGTTCCATGTTGCCAGACCCCACCTGTCTGTGGTGTGTGCCCAGCTGGGACCCTACTGTGTCACTGGGGATTTTGCCAGTCCAGCCATGTTGCTCTGGGTGGTGGGTGGCCTCACCAGTGGTGGTCTTGCCAATCCACCTAGGAGTCTCTGTATGGAAGAAGGACTCGCTTGTGCTCTTGCTAGCTTGCCAAGCTCCTCCATGTGGGGGTTGGTTTTGCCACGGCTCCTGCTGATGCATTGACATCCTCTGCTTGAAGGGGGACTCAGAGCACTCTCACTTGCCTGTCAAGATCCTCTGGGCAGGAGGAAAGGGTCACTGAATCTCCCGCTAGCCCACTGAGGTAGTATAAGTTGTGGTAGTGGTGGCTAATGTTCCTGTGGGCTGTCAACTTTGTCTGGGTGAGAAGGAAGGATGGTTGATGCTCCCATTCGCTGCTGAGGTCTTTTGGTTGCACTCAGTTTAACTATTTTAAACTGCACTTGACTTATCTTAAAGTTGTCCAGTGATAGGTTCAGGACCCATAGCTCTAAGTCATAGACAGTAGACATGTGATGATTAATTGTATGTATTGGTTTGACTGAGTTATGGGATGATCAAATTAAACAGTATTTCTGGGTATTTCCATGAGTCATCTGCAGATAAGATTAGCATTTGACATGGTGGACTCAGTCTTCCCAATGTGGATAAGCATTGGCCAACCTGTATAGAAAGGTGGAGGTGAATTTGGCCCCTTTCTCCATGTCTAGTTGAGCCGAGATATTTGTTTTCTCTTTCCCTTTGGTTGGCATTTACACTATCAGCTTCTCTGGTTCTCAGGCCCCCATACTCAAAGTGGAATTATACTGCTGACTTCCCTGGATCTGTAGTTCCCTGGTCATCAGACATTTTGGTCTCCACAACTGTTGGCAATTTCTCGTAAGTCTCTGTTTGTCTTACACACACACATACACACACACACACACACACACACACTCATGCAGAGCGTTCTGTTTCTGTGAAGAATACTATTGTATCATCTTTATTCAGAAAGTGTTTAGGGCAACTATTCCCAAATGCCAACAGCAGCCTGGCCTCTGCCAGTGTGCAGATAGAAAACCTTGCATCTTGTGTTTCTCAGGGTGAGTCAGCAGCCAACTGTTGATGGAAATACCTGGGAGATATAACCTGGATTATTCATTTGGAAATCACTGAAGCACCACCAAAGTTCACTCAAGTTTTGTAGTAATTCTTGATAAACTCTTCCTTCTCCGGAGTATCCAACAATGGACCAATCATTTCCTCTTCTTTTTTGATAAACTTTTCCTACTTTTATTTTCTTGTTTTTTAAATTTGAGTCCAGAGGAACATGTGGACAAAAATTTCCAATATTCAGACTTCAATCATAGCATCTTTCAAATGTCCTTATCAATGACAGTGAAGAGGAGATGACTCATAGAAAAAAAATGAAACAGAAGTTGGGTCATACCTTTGTGCTCATCTGGTTTGACTTTCATAGCATTGGTACTTGATATATTTTGACATGAAAATTTTGCCCAGGTATGTGTCCTTTGCCACTCTATCTGGAAGCCAAGGCTGGTTCATGTTGATAACTAGCTACCTTTTCCAGCCAAAACAATTTGATGCACTATGTTTTTGGAACCCATCATGCCTCTTGGAACCAATTGAAAATGAGTGTCAAGGCACCACTCTACAACAAAGCATAATGCTATATAGGTTTACTATTTGGATACATTGTGATTTTTAAACAGCCGATTTATTGTCAGAATAATTTCTTTTAATCTACTTGTATCCCTAAGGCATACAGTGTCTGGAATGTACTTGCTAGCAGTGTGGTACATTGCCCTGGGGTATTTTATGATATAGGTTATTTGTACCTAGGGATGATTGAGTGAAGGAATTCCAGGATAAAGATACAAGTAGAAGAATCTCACAAAACTGCTGTATCATGCACAAGCAGTGCCACATGCTCACTGCCCCCACTGGTGACAGCTAATGTGTGCTTAGCATAGCTCAGAGCTTATGGAGGCTCCTTGCTCCTTTATAAGAGCTGCCAGACAAAAAGAAGGAATGGTTTTTTAAGTGACTTGATGTATTTGCAGAGATCACAGAAGTTCAGACTAGCAACAAACGTGTTCACACATCTTTTCAGAAGAAGAATGATCCATGAGATTACCTCTAGGAACTTAAGTGTATGGAGGAAAATAGCCCAGAACATCTAAGAAGTAATGAAATCATGAGTGAATAAGCAGCGTGGTGGTGCCACACATAAATCTTCCATGACTGATGTGTAAGCTGTTTAACATTCACAGTAGAGATGAACAAAGTCACTGTAATACATCTTGATTTAGGGAATGAATTTGATACCATGTCATGAAATTTTACTGATAAAATTAATTGACACTGGTTTGGATATGAACACTGTCATAGGGATTGATAATTTTCAGCAGATCTGTAAGCAAGGCATGGTGATGAATAGTGTGACATAAAGTGTGGGGTAGTTGATTACTAGGGGTGCCAAAGAGATTGGTGTTAAGTCTGATCATATGCAACAATGTTATTAATGGTTTCCAAGAGAAAGTAAAGAGAATGTTAATGAAATCTGCAAATTATACAAACTGTGGTGGTGCTGGAATAAATCCAATAAGAATGATGGGTAAAATTTATTCCAAGAGATAGAGACAGGTTCAATATACGGGTAATAAACAGCAAAATGAAATTCATTTTCAAAGTATGCAAAGTAGGAAAGATTGCTGGACAAAATAAAAAAAAGTGATTTCTACAAGGACACTAAGAACTTACTTAATTTTCCGGATGCTTCAGAGTCCTTTTTAGCCCAAAACCAACATACCTTTGTATGTCTCTATTCTGAATCATCTTTTCCTTCTTAACTGCTACCCACCTGCACCTTTCTTTATGACCTCCCAGAATGGATGGTGCTCTTTATATTCCTATGATTTTTGCAAATACTGTTTCCTCAGAATGCATGCCTTTTCCTTTTATTTCTGTTTATAAAGTGCGATGCATCCCTCAACATTCTACTCATTGTTTATCTTTTTCTGATATCTCCCAATATGATTCTCTCCTTCCCCGGACCATCCTTTTCTTCGCTATCTGGCCATTGGTAAATGCTTTCATCCGGACTGTTATTTTATTGCATTGAGACCCTGGTACATGATTTTCAGTGTCAAACACGGCTAGAAACAGAGGCTATGTCTAACATCAACCATGTGTGACTTACGTGACATTAGGTTATTTCTTTAGACTTTCCCAAGCCTCAGTTGCTCTGACAACAATGCAGCCATTGTTGGAAGAATTCAATGACATTTTCTTGTAAAAAGCTTGATCAGTTCACAAGCTGGTTTTCACTGTCAGTTATTGTTGTTCATAGTAGCATTTGCGTAAGCCTCTTCATTTTTTTCTAACTCATAAACTCCTTGTGGCTGGGAAATTGATTCTAATTCTTTACATTTTTTTTCCTAGTGCCCAGAAAGTGTCTGGTGAAGAGTGGGGCTTTTAAAGTACCACTGGGCTGCACACAAACAGGATTCTACCTGCAGCTAGTAGAGCCATTTCTTCTGCTGCAAGCATTTAGGCTCAGCAAAGAAAACGGAGAAGCTACATAGTGGAAGAGTATCTTTGATTTCCTTTACAGGTGTTCCAGAGGAAAAGCATATGGCATTTTCACCTCTGAGTTATACATTGTTCCATACATCCAGTTGGAGAGGTTCTGGAATCTCTCTTGAAGTCTGGTGAGATCATGTCTGAGGCAATGTGGTGACGTGTGAGCCAGATGTAGCCGGATAGGTCAGGGGGGGAGAAGGGGACAAAAGCCATGTGAATGGCCAAAGGATCAGCCAGCCTGATTTATGAAGAGAAGCTTTGGGGAGTATAATGACATTCACACAAATAAGGGGGATTACATAATTCAGGGGACCTCCAAGGAGCAGGCAGGATCTTGAAACTTTAGAATGCTTGGATTTAACAGTTTGGACAAAAAAAAATTAATAAAAGCAAATATCATGCAAATATTTCTTCAGATGCTTCTGGTTCTGGAATAGTCATTTGGGGTGAGGTGCAGGGCTCTCAAGTACATGGACTTTCTGAAAACAGAGTGATGAAGCACCAGGAGTGTCGCAGCCAGTCATTTTCTGGTATGTGCTGTCTGCCACATAGATGTGCTGCAAACTACCCAGTCTTTGTTCCCATACATTTGGTATCAGGTTAGTATTCATCAGTTTTTGCAGAGTAACAAACATCCCAGATAATGGTATTTGAAAAGCATGGTTCTGCAGGTTTGCTGTTGTTTGGTTGAGCTGGATGAATTTGTTAGGGCCAGATAGGAGTACAACTGGGTTCAGACTGAATCATGTGGATTCTGATTCATGTGATTTCAAGAGATCATGGAACTATGGGAGAAGAGGTGAAACCTTGCCAGCCCATTGAGAGTTTTTGTTTGTATTATGTTTGCTAATATCCACTCATCAAAGCAAATCACATGCCTAAAACTCACCATCAAATAAGCAAGGATATACACTCACTCTATTTTATACTCCCCACTCTACTGAAAGATATTGTAAAAGTCACAGGGTAAAGGATGCGGATGTACAATTGTGCAACAAGAAGGATGAATCAGGAACAATATCCTGCATATAATTAACCTCTCACTTCTCATATATGGCTTATGTTCAATCAACTAGTGATAGTTTTCTATCTGATTTCCATCCTCCACCAGTCACTTTCACCATCTCCAATCCAACTTCTAGATGTAACTGCTTTCTTTGAGCTTTTCTTCAATTACTTCATGCTCCAGCTGTTATAACCTTGGTGTCCTCTCAGGGCTTGTCCCATGAGGGATACCTGGAATTCAACACCCCTCTGTTACTGCACATCTTCTCTCTATCACGCACAATCCCTGGTTTAGTTAGTGAGTTTACAAAGTAGCTGTCATTTCTTATCACTGACTCTGGTGAATCACAACTTGTCTGGTTTCCCTAGAAGGAAGAGGACATAGTTTAATCAGAATCCCTGAACAATGCCTCAGCACATTCCTACAGTTCTTAGGGTACCTTTGGTTCTTTCCCTAATGGTGAATCCAGGCTAATTTAAAGAAAAAGTGATTTTCAAGTTGTTCTTGAAGTCACCCGAGGGTATAGATGGGAGAAAAATCAGTGTTTCAGATGAATGGGGTAGTATTTGAAAATGCATAGACATTTCAGGAGTTTTCTTATGACTTTAGCCTATAATAAGTTTAGTTTATAGTTAATAAATATAATAAATTTATAATAAGCTTAGCCTATAATATGTTTAGTCCATGTGGGTCAGAATGTGGCTAGTGGGGAGGGAAAATTCTGCTTCGATGTAGCACCTAGATAGATGATGGTCTAGGAGCATCTTCTGAGCTCCCCCCACTAAATGTTGTCCTGTTCCTCTGACCTCTTTTCTGTCTGTTAATACACCAGCCTCTTCCTCTCTTTATTCATCTCTGTCTCACATATCTTTCCCGAACTTTATTGGGTGACTCCTCCCTAGTTTTTACCTCCCACTTACCAATTGCCTTTCAGGAAAGTTTTTCTTAATTGCTTGTGTTAAATATTTTCTGAAAGATCCTCGGATTCACTTCTGCCCCTGTTCTGTGTTCTGGGAGGCATCTACAGAGGTCCATGGTGTCCAACCTTTTGGGGTCAGAAAGTCGAGTGTGGAGCGAGATCAAGGAAGGAACATCTTAGGCTTCATCTCTGATGAGTCATGTGGATGGGCTGTGTATGTAGCTAGACTGAAAGCTTCTTTCAAAGGGCACTTCCTGAAAGTGCACTTCCTCTTTGCCATCATCTTTGTGTTCAGTGTCTCCCAAAAGGCTTGGGAGATGAGGAGGTGAGATCTTATAGGAAGTCCTTGGGTCGCCAGGGATGTGACCTTAAAGGGGACTGTGGGAAGTCCTCTTTAATTTTTACTTGCTGGGTTGTGCTGCAAGTAGTTTTGCTCCCTCCACCATGTGCTCCTGCCACAAAATGGGCTTTATCACAGGCTTAAAAGCCTAGACTCCACCGAGTCTTGCACTGGAGCCTTGAAACTGTGAGGCAAAACAAGCATTTCCTCTCTTTTGTCCTCCTAAAATAATTGAGATTGAATCTTGATTTCTGTGCATGCTAGACAAAGTGTCTACCACTGAGATGAACCTCAATCAAACCTTTTCTCTTTATAAGTTTAATTTTCTCTGGTATTTTATTAAAGTAGTAGAAAGCTAACATAATCTGTTTGCCCTTTTAGTTTTATAACAGCTCTCAGCTGTTGCTAGTTTTATTTCACCTCCCTCCAGGGAACTTCATCATTGCTTGCTGGTTTCCTTTAACACTTTTTCAGGGAATAGTTTTTCTCTAAACTTGCTTAATTACTCAGAGTTTTCCATTTGCTTCCTGACAGAATTCTAATGAACACACTACCCTATCTAAATGTGTTCCTCTCCCCATTTTTCTTGTTCATTTATTCTCCATATATTTATAATTTCATTCTTATAAAACTTATCTTTTTGCTTGTTGTATGCATGTATCCTTTGCCACTTGCGAGGTCCATGACATAACTACTAAGGCTTGTTTTATTTGTCGCTACGTTGCCTTCACGTGGTAGTTGTGATTGGCTCAAAAAATTTATTTCATGACTGTAAAAACAAGTGAATGGATAACAAGATGGTAATTAGATTCCCAGAGAAGGAATGTCTTCAGTTGAGCAATTGCTATTTGGCAGGTACTATGTGCACACCTAACCTCATTTATGATACCCCATAATAAACAAGAGTAGAATCTTTGTTATATAAATCAGGACACTGAAAGTTTAGGAAGTGAAATAGCTTTCCTGAAGACACAGACTTAGTAGATGGTGGCTTCAGGATTCAAACACCATTTTGTCTGTCTCCAGTTGTTAACCTTTTAACCTGTGCACTAACCCAACTGGTCAGGCATTGGCAGGTAATATAAGGCCTGGTAGCTATTTGCAGTCTTCCATTTGGCTGTGATGGACCATGTCACCAAGACTCCTACTAGCTACCTCCAGGAATGCCAGGTAGGCTGATCATTCAGATGCAGATTCTCCAGCTGATGGAACCCCTTTCCGCCATCATTTATTCCCTTCTCTTTAATGTATAAGGGAACCTGGATTAAGACTACGCCAGGGTAATTTGCACTTAACGAATTCTGCCTCTTCGTTGCCTGTGTGTACCGAGGATATATTTAACAATTTGCTATTATGTATGCATAAGACGTGAGAAGAGGTTAATTCCATACTAAGCAGAACACCTGTCAAAAAATTAGGGCCTTAGTTTTATAAATCCCCAGCCTCCCTTTGATTGTTTCTTTAACTCGTACAGAGGGAAGATAATCTCTAAATTATACAGGACTTCATGATTAAAATATTTTACCTTTTTACCCTTTTTAATAGTTCAAGAAGAAAGAAGATGTGGCTTTGGAGGCTTTGTGTCAAATTAGGTGATATCAGAGCCATAGAGGAACACAGTAAATATGCAAAAAAGGACTAAAAAAAGCATTTGTTATAGATCCGTACCATAAGAATTTTCTATGTGTGAAATTAAAAGACTTCCTAGGGAAAATCTTTGGCCCGTTTGCTTTCAAATTCACTTTTTATGCTCTTTTGTTATAAAAAAATGTTTTAAGCTCCATTATCTCCTTGTACCATCTTGTAGAGGAATGTGATCAAAGAAATGTTCTCAGAGCTCTGGAGCTTCCGAACTGCTAGCCAGGAGAAAAGCTTTGCTGAAGGCAAGAACCCTCTGACCCTCCTGCTAATTCAGGGTTAGAGAGGGAATTATCCTTGTTCTGATCACCCCTTTCCCCAAGGACCAAGGCACAAGTTGCCCCCGGAACATGATCAGTCATTGAAAAGAACTCAGAAATATTTATGGAGACCATCTGGGCCAGGCCCAGCAGGTGAGAGATGAAAGATAGTAACAGACATGAGGGAGCTTGTAATTTAGCTGAGGAGACTGGACACACATCTGTGGTGATGGGTAGTGCTGCAGATGTGTTCAAGGAATCAGATCCGGCCAGTTCCAAAAATGAGAGTGGATTCACTCTATGGGCTTGACTTGTCGGCATTTGGGGCTTATGCTTGGTGATAATGTGATGAGATCTAGAGTGCCAGAAAAAAAGGGTGAGAGGTCTGTAAGTAGGAGAATGTGATTAGCAATCAGCAAAAGTCTGGAATTATGCCTGCTGGGAATAAAGCTCAGAGCTGGTGTGAAAGCAGTGAGAGGATGGGGAAGAATTTGCAGAGCATGCTAACATTCTGATGCTACCTGGCTCTTGTCCTTGGTTTTAATTCAAAGTCTCAATTTTTGTTTTCCCAAAACATCAAGGAAGGAATGGTTAGAAGAAGAAATAGAGAATGAAAGCAAGCCTTTTACTCCTCAGCCTGTTCTAAGAAAGTCTGCACATTTGCACGTGGTTCATCCTCTTCACTCAAGACTTATGACAATACTGAAATTATTCCCTGGGAGAATAATGAGTCCAATAATTGATGGGTTTTTCTGTGTATTTTATGGGTATTTCAGTAACTGTGCACCATTTCAGGAGCTTTAAAGCAAATGAGGTGCTGTGGACTTATTTATGGTTTTCTCTATCTCAATCCAAACATTATAGTTTTGAAAAAGTGCCCTAGACTTCTTAAATATCTCTGAAAAGATATTTAATGGTTATATGGGCTTTTTTGGTGTCTGAGAATTTGGGTTATATAAAGAACAACTTGGTAAATAGTCATGACTGTTAAATAAATATGTCTTCATTTCATTTGAGATCTTTCAGGAAACTAGTTGATTTTTGGCTCTTATGAATCAGATTACATTTACATAGCAACCTAGAAAACAAATGAGCTAATGTAAGCCCTGTACTTTTCATCTCACAGACCATGAGCTGAATTTTTACAGCTAATGTGTTATAGAAGCTTGGCTAGTTTCTTTTTCTCCCCTAGAGGCAAGAGAGTGAGGAATAATGATTTATTGAGCACCTTCTATGTGTTCTGTGCTAGGGGGTTTCCAAATACTCTCTCATTTAATTTTTAGCATAATAATCAAGGAAGATATCACTCACATCGTCTATAAAATGGGATAATAATAATACCTATGTGTCTGAGATGCTATTAGGGTATAACCAGATAATGTGTGTATGGCACTTAACTTAATGTCTTCCTCGCAGCTATAACCATTATCATTATTAGGATCATTTAAATTTTATCCACCTCACCAAGGTTATCCAATCAACAGAAGCTATGATTCAAGCATTTTTATAAAAAGGCTAAAAATGTCTCGTGCCTTTGAGTAAGATGAGGAAATTAGTTTACTTATTTCTTAGTCCTTATGTGTGCAAAATAGGCTTATATTCAAAGCTTCCTTAGAAATTTACTTGAATTTGAATAAATCCAAATCATGGGGGAGAATATCCAGTACCTAAATCTTGGTTTCTAGGATTATTCTCCAACAAAGGAACCATGACTCTTATAAATGACCGATTCTACAATTGCGAGGGAAATGTAAAGGGCAAATATAGTTCATCTTATATTTCCAGAGAGTAAGGAATGTTTTAAAAATGAAACAAAACAAAACAAAATAAAAAAACCTGTACCATAGTAACAGAATATATAAAAGAGACACAGTAGTCAACTGAAATAACTCTCAATAACCAGAGCTAGAGCAACATTAACAATAAAATAAATCAGATCATACTGGATTAGAAGCCACATTTTAAAACATGTATGACTCCATACTGACATAAATAAATGATTGAATAGTAAATCGGGAAGAAGAAACAAATCAGTGACACAGAGGACTTTAAAAATAATTCATGGAGAAGATTTCCACTGCTTAAGTGTGGGCTGTGCATAGTAACTTTTTTGCAAAGGGAACAATATGTAAAGGGGAAAAAGGGGAATTTTACAATGGGGAAACCTGGGAAATTCTAAGTTCACCAGGTTGTCAAGGTCAACATTTGCACTGATGTCATACTAATGGGAAGCATGGGAGGGAAATGGTATTTGACTTTTGTGGTCCCACTCCCAAATACTATGACCCCATTTTTCTTATTGTAAGAAAAATATCAGACAACTGCCAGGTGGGGGACAGTCTACCAAATATTTGAGAGTGCAGAATCTAGAGTCATATGGTGAAGGAAGCAAGTAGTCATTCTTTTTCCTTTGGGGCAGAGAAGCAGATAGTGGTTTTACTTTGTTTTTAGTTTATAAACAAAGAGTAACATATAGTCTGAATGCTAAGTAACTTGTAAAACAAAAGCTAATTATTCTCTCTCGGATTGTCTGTGAGGGCTATGTTGAAAAATAAAAGCAACTTTGTGCCTGGGTCCGAAGAATCCTTGTTTGAATTTGCTGCAGTGCCACCTGTGTTTGGGTTGCTAATGTTATGGCTTTGTGAATCACAGTCATAGAATTCCTTCCTCCAAGATGGAAGTTTTAGGAATTTTGGACAGGGAGTATCTGTACGAAGACTGCTATAGTTCCAAATTCCTTGAGTAAGACCCCACAGCTTTGTTTTGTAAAGAATTGAGATTCATAGCTGAACCCTTTGAGCAGGTAAGGGTTATGGCCCTGTTGCGCTTCAGTATAAGTTTACTTGGGAATGGAAGAAGGTAAAAAGGCTGGAAGAGAGAGAAAATTGGATAAGAAGCAATTATTGGATTACACATTTTACTTACAGATTCAACATAACTGTATTCAAAACTGAAATGCTGGTGAAGTGTAAGATCATTTACTATAATTGCCAGGCAAATATAAGCAGACATGAAGATGGAAAGAACCCTCTGAGAAAAAGAGAAAGGATGACTGAACAGTTTATCTTATGCAAAAGGCCCTGAAAGAAATGAGATGGTTTAGGGACAACGTTCTCTGGTCCTCTGAATGTCTTGATGTGCGAGCTGACTATGCACTTAGGCTTATTTGGCACAGCCCTGGCTCTCATGTACCCACTTTGTAACAATTAATAGTGCCTCATCTCACCTCAAGTACTCTGATTTTCATGATTTACCAAAGATAGCCCCATTATAAGTCATGAAGAGAGAGAAACGAAAGTGTACGGGTGAGAGAGATTCACAAGAGAAAAATTGTAAGGGACTGAATGGGAACAAAAAATAAAAGAGGAAAAATTATAAATAATTTTGAGGAGGCTACATGGCAAATTAGTACCATTTAATAGAAATACCAATCAGAGAGGAAGCCATATAGAGGGGTCTGGTCAGTTTAGCTGCAGAGGAGCTGAAAGCCAGGTGCAGTGGGGACTTTCAGGCAGGGGTGTCCTGCTGGCATATGGAGCTCAGGCTGGATCAGGGACACAAAACAGGAAGTGTGCCATGGGCCAGTGATTCAGAGAGATGAACAGAGATGCTGACACAGACTGAGAGAACAGGGCTGCTCTTTGATGGACAGAAAGCAATCGTTGAGGTGTCACATTACATAGGGCACGCACTCTCTGGGAAGCAGGGAACCAGGAGTTTCACAAGACAGTGGGTTCCACGGCTGCATCCTTCTTTCTGTGCCAGAAACTGATCTAGGTCACCAACTAGATCTTGCTGCTGTTTTGCTAAGACTGTTCAGCTAAACTGCCCTGTGCATTGCTGGAAAGTGCAGCCATCTAGCTCATCTGAGCTGATCTGCAGTGAGTCTTCAATTACTAAAAGGAGGGTTTCTGTTTTGCTTGAGTGCCTCATTTTCGAAGGATTCCAATAGGCTGTGACTTATCATGTGGCCATCATATAGTCCATCATCAAAATCAGAGTACTTGAGGTTGGATGAGTTACTATTAATTGCTACAAAGTGGGTACATGGGAGCCAGGGCTGTGCCAAATAAGGCTAAGTGCATAGTCAGTCTGCACATCAAGGCATTCAGAGGGCCAGGAGAAACCATCCCGTTTCTTTCAGGGCCTTTTGCATAAGATAAACTGTTCAGTTATCCTTTCTCTTTTTCTCAGAGAGTTCTTTCCATCTTCATGTCTGCTTGTATTTGCCTGGCCATTATTTTAAATGATCTTATACTTCACCAGCATTTCAGTTTTGAATATAGTTATGTTGAATCTGTAAATAAAATGTGCAATCTAATCATTGGTTACTGTCCAATTTCCTACAGCAGTTTCATAGGCTGGGTACTTGGGAGGATGAAGTCAGTACTTTGCTGTATGGGAAGAAAATAAATCATACATTCAATGGGCAGAAGTCAATGAGCTCAGGAGAGGATGATGATCTCTTCTCTAGTGTTGCCAAACTTTCCAACTCTAAGTGGCAAAACAGCAGTATAATTATTTTCTGAAAATTCACAAAGTTCTCATCTAGGGCTTCCTTTATCCAGCCCTACATATCACACCCAATTAGCCCTGTTTCATAAGTTGCAATTGATAATTAGCCATTATCCTGATACATGCCAGCCCTGAAGGGAGCTGATTGTCAAAAATAAGCAGCATAAGTGGAGCCGGCAGAGTGCTGACGAGCCACAGAGGCGGGCGGAACGGATAATAGTTTCTCCTGTTGCCCTCTTCACCAGTGAAGCATACAGCGAGTTACTGAATGAGAACTTTAACGTGAAAGCTCCTTTCACGCCTCACAGGACACATAGATTACAGACAAGAAAGTGAACTGAGCCTTAAAAAGTGAAGTGCCTCTAAGCCCTGCCCCGGCATTAGAGCTCTCGCTTCAGGGGTTTGATCTTTCATGATAAGACGGAAACAAAACCTGAAGTCACTGGAAGGCAGGACAGGTTCACTTGGAACGACGTGTAGCTTGGCACCTTAATCTGCAGATCATTCTAAAATCGTCACCTGTGTGATGTCTCATCTGCATGTAGAGTTGAGACTTAGTTTCAATAACTTGGGATATTAGGCGGCCGAGTTGTAAGATGATGTGATGGTTAACTTCTATGTGTCAACTTGACTCGGTCATGGAAGGCCAGATATTTGATCAAACATTATTCTGGTGTGTTTGTGAGGGTGCTTCTGGGTACAATAAATGCTGGATTCTATAGACTGCTAAAACAGATTACCTTCCCCAGTGTGGTGGGCTTCATCCAGTTGATGGCCTAAGCAGATCGTAAAATATGACCCTTCACCTAGTAAGAGGAACTTCTACTGCTTGACTGCCTTGCAAGTGGACACTTCGGTTGTTTTTCATGACTTGGGGCTCTAACTGAAACCGGGGTTCTTCCAAGATCTCAAAATTGCTGACTAACGAGCATCCTATTGTTTCTGTTTCTTTGGAGAGCTCTGCCTAACACAGGTGGTGTCAATTTGCTATGACAGCGTAACAAATTATCATAGACTGGTTCTCTTAACAGTTCTGGTGGTTAGAGCTTCAAGATCAAAGTATTGGTGAGAGGTTCATTCTGAGGCTACAGAGGAAATATCTGTTCTAGCCTTCTCTTCTGGTCTTATAGCTGGCTCTTATTCCCTGTTTGTCTTCCCTCTGTTTATATCTGTCTCCTAATTTCTTCTTCATAGATATGGCCTGCCCCAGTTAATTCATCTTAATTAATTCTTTAAAGATATAATCTCCAAATATGGTTATATTCTAAGCCTTTGAGAGGGAGTGGGTAAGAACTTTCCATATGAGTCTGGAGGTGGAGGTAGGGACGCATTTTAGTCTATAACACCACTCTGTGGGTGTCATGAGGGTCTTTGAAGTTCAGGGCTTGATGCTTTAAAAGTAAATGTTGGAAATGGCCCATATAGGGAGACAGGGGGAGGAAGGGAGGGCAAAAGAGAGAGAGAGAGAGAGAGAGAGAGAGAGAGAGAGAGAGAGAGAGAGAGAGAGAGAGAGAGAGAGAGGAGAGAGAGAGAGAGGGGAGACAGAGAGAGAGAGAGAGAGAGAGAGAGAGAGAGAGAGAGAGAGAGAGAGAGAGATATCAGGATGATTGTGGGCCAAATACCCTTTTCTTTAAAAGCGTCTTCTGTTTTCCTTAATGGAAAGAGTTGAAAGGATCAGAGCAGTTGAATGATTCGAGAGATACACAAAATGTGAGGAGGGGATATAAAAAATTGTCTTTAGATTCCTAAATGGTAAGTAGAGAAATTGAAGCCAGTGGTTGGAGGGCATCTCAGTTTAAAAGGAAAGGCTTTTAATAGTGTAGTTTCTCTGTGAACTTCTTGCCACAAGATTCTTAAATGGGACACATGCATTAACCTCTTGTCTAAGTTAGGACTCTTTGATCAAAGGCCGCAGAAAGCACAATCCTTCTACTTAAGGAAAAAGGGAATTTATCAGCCAGAATCCAGGTAGTTTGAGGCAGAGCTGAATGATCAAGTGACAGATGAGACAGGAAGGCAGCTGGGGTCAGAAGTGACCAGGAGCAGGTATTCAGCTGTCAATAGGGCTTTCTCTGTCTCCAGTCTTCATTTCTTATGGTTATTAGTTTCATTTTTCACCTTATCCCTTCTTTTTCTGTCTTTCTCCACAAAGTTAGAACATAGCCCCAAACAATTCTAAATACTTCGTATCTTACAGCTATTGCTACCCAAGAGTTAGGGACTGTCTTTGAGATGCAGTCAGTAAACTCCTGGAAAGGACTGGTTTGCCCCAATTTGTGTTACCTGTCTGCTTGTGGATCAACCAATTACAAGGATAGACAGGGTCTTATTTTACAAATTGGCTCTCAGTGGGTGTGGAGGGATGATAGTATCACAAAACAGGCAGATAATCCTGTTGGTGTCTTCTTACCTCAACAGTTTTTATATCTTTTAGAAAAGTGGCTAAAATTTCTATGGCTAGATATATGACTCGATTACCTGTGGTTCCATGTAAGGGCTGATAGATTGTGGAGTGAAGAGTTGAAGCAAGAATTTGATTTCTTTGAATTAAGGAACAGTCTGAGATAGTTAGGATGAGCATGAAGGTGCTTGTAAAGTTTTAAATTTTTCTAAGAACAAACTAAAACAACTCTAATAAGCTGCAGCAGACTATCCTAGGAGCTTTCAAGAAGCAATATTGCAATAAATGTTTCCAGAAATAAACATCTGATATCTGTTAGGACAATAGATCAATAAAATGATCACATTTTTTATTACCAAATCCAAGACAGGTCTGAAAGTGAAAATAAGCCACAATTAAAAACATGCTGGGAGAACATGAGAACATGTGTAGTTGTGCTACATACCAAGATGCTCATAAGATCAGAAGAAAGTTTTTGCTCCCGCCATCTCACTCCTTTCGACCTTCAGTGAGCAATGACTCCGCATTAGGACCCCAGATGGTACCAATACTGATGGCAGCTGGAACATCCGAGGCACTTCGGAAGCTTGCAGAAAGTGTGGAAAGCACACTCCAATTTCCCTTCTGCCTGTGAGCTCTAATCAGCTCGTGTCTCCTCTCTAAATGCTGCAGTATACAGGCTGTCTTCGTTATTGTGAGATACCTTTACCTTTCCTATATCTAATCAAATCAGACAAATACGAAAATTGCATGCTTCACATTTTAACAAGGGAAAGATGAGGATGGACTAAAGACAGGCCATTTCATAGTTAAATTGGTGCAAAAGTGCAGAGATCCCTGTAGTAGGCTTGACTGATAGTGAATGAAAACATCTAACTATCATCCATTCCGGTGCTGCTTTTATATCTAGATCATGTAAGCTCCTGCAAATCCTTTTGTTCATTCTTGGCTCATTCCGTTGCAATGGGCTCATCATTGTAGCCTCTCTTCTCACTGACTTCAAGACTCTCACTGATATTAGTGAACAGCTCTCCAGGATGGCCAGCCAGGGCAGGCCCTGTCTGGAGATAATACACAGGAGTGCACATTGGCACATGGGAACTCCATTCTTTTTTGAAAATTTAAAAGAAAAAAATTTCATATGTATTGATATTTGTAACTTTGATGTGATTCCACAAGTTAAAAACTTTATATCTGTTAATGCTTCCTAATAGTACAGTAGTGAATTATTATACAGATGCTTTTCAATTCTCATAAAATATGAAACACAGTGCCTGGCACACAGTAAGTACTCCAAGAGGCAATTGTTACTACTGTTGTTGCTATTATTATCTATTTTGTTGTGCACTTTTTTCACCCTAAATTTCATACGACACATTTATTTTAAAATTCAGATTTTCAAAGTGCTTTATATCATCTTAGAAACAGTTTACTTATTACTTTTCAAATGTGAGACTTATGTAATTAACTGGGTTTCCTATTTTCCTGGGATGCTAGGAAATTTAAGAGAAACCAGAAATTGATAGCTTTTAGGCTGAACTGCAAGACATCCTCAGTATATCTTTTGCTCTGTGGCCTCATTTTCTGTTTTAGTTAATGTTTTTCTGAGCCTAAATTTACTGCTTGTAGGGTATCATTGGTTTATTACATGGAATTTGAAGTAATAGTTGTCTCCTATTACTAATGATTTAGGTACTTTACTAAAAACAGATGAAATAAAGCAAATTGAATTTCAGTAAGATGACAAAAAATGGGAGGAAAGGGCAGTCCAAGGACTGTCTGTCCTTGGACCATCCTTTTTTGTGTACCAGAAGGTTGAGTCCCTCTCCTTATTGGAAGACCCCTTTGGAATCCACACCATGATGTAGATAAGGTGTTGTTTTTCTCTAGGTTCTTTGAAGATTTGCTGGTCTGTCTGAGATTCCCATCTATGTGGTTTGAAATCTATTATTTCAGAGCTGAAAAGGGATCAGCTGTTATTTCTTCAAACATATTTCCTGCCCCTCTCTTTTTTTCTCCTGGTATTCAAGTTATATGTTTTTATAGCTTCTGAAAATTTCCCGTACTTCTTAAATATTCTGTTCTCCCCTTGCCCCCATTTTTTCTCCTGTATTTCAATTTGGAAAGATGCTATTGATCTTCTTTAAGCCCCCTTACTCTTTCCTTGGCTGAACTGATGAGTGTATAAAAGCTTTTACTAATGATATTACCAATGCACAGTGAATTAAACGGTGTCCCTTCAAAATATATGTGCAATCACAAGTACCTATTTGCAAAGAGTATCTTTTTAAAAAAAATTTTATTTAAAAGGAAAAAGAAAAAAAAAACAAAACCAAACAAGGTGGTGTAAGGGTACAAGTAATACAGAACTACAAAAAAAAAAACCCAGTAAGAAATCACCAGTTAATAGATTACACATTATCATCTTAGAGATAGTTGCTCAAGTCACAGTATCAAAGCATACAAAGTGGACATTCAAACAGTGAGACTGCAAACAGTTGTTTTCAATGATCCAACCAAAAACATTAATATGGTCACCCCTAAACACACTTGCAGTTGTATCCTTTAGAGCACTTTTTTTCCCTCTCTTTTTTACAACAAAATGTACACATTTTGGGTTTTATTACTCCTTAGTTCTTACTACTTTTTTTTTGGAAGAGAATAAAGTCAAATATGGCAAAACAAAGCTGTCAGTCAAAACCAAGGATAGACATAGTACATGATGTAAAAAACAAGAGTACAAGGTTATTAACAATGGTGACCATAATGCCTCTTGCTTCCTTAAAAAGAATTGTATATCTCATTGGGTATTATAAAGTTGAACAAAACAGTAGAGAACAAGACCAATAAAACTTAAACATTGTAAACATTACAGGACTTCCAAAGGAGATAATAGTCAAACCAGAATGGGCATCATAGTGAATCTTATTTCCTTCAAAGTAGTTGCCTATACCTTCAAACTTGATACTATCATACAGAACGGAACAGAGTCTAATCAGACAAAACAAGATAATGGGAGTATTACAGGACTTCAAATCAAGTTAATAGGAAATCAAAAAAAGTTACTATAATATATCCTAATTTTTAAAATTTTTCCCCTTAATTAAAAAAACCTATAAAAATAACTAAATAATTTTTTAATGAATAAGGGAGAGATTGAGATAAAAGAGGACATAACAACATAACAATACATGTCAAAGCATGACTGTTTCAGCAACCTAGTGCTTTACCACCAAATAACCCAACTTAATAGTAGTTACCATAGTGTCTGTCTTTCCTTGAAATATTTGAATATAACTTCATATACTATAGCTTCAAATATTTCCATATCAAGAAGCCCAGAATAAAGCAATTCCAATTAATAAGTGAAAACTTTATAAGGCTTCAAGGCCACATAATGGGGAATCATGATTACCACATACTTTTATATATTTGAATCATTACTTACATTAGGGAAACTATTCGGTATTCACACATGCAAGATTGATTTATTTCACTTATGAGTATGAGTATGGTCTCAAGCTGCAAGATTGATTTATTTCACTTATGAGTATGAGTATGGTCTCAAGCTGCACCCATATTGATAAATATCTCAATGTGATCCTTCTTTATAGCTGCGTAATACTCCATTGTATAGAAATACTACAATTTTTTTTATCCATTCCTCAGTTAATGGACACTTGGGTTGTTTCCAAGATCTGGGGATTACAAATTGTGCTGCTATAAACATAGGTGCACATATATCACTGTTGTATGATGCTTTCAGTTCTTCTGGGAATATGCCTAGAAGTGGAATAGCTGGAACAAATGGGACTTCCAATTCCAGCTTTTTGAGAAATCTCCAGACTGACCTCCACAAAGCTGTACCAGTCTACACTCCCACCAACAGTGTAGGAGGGTTCCTTTTTCCCCAGAGCCTCTCCAGCATTTGTTGTTATTGGTTTTCTTGATCCTGGCCATTCTTTCAGGAGTGAGATTGAATCTCAGTGTGGTTTTAATTTGCATTTCTCTAATGACGAATGATGATGAACATTTTTTTCATGTATTTATTTGCCATTTGTATTTCTTCATCTGAGAAGTGCGTATTCATCTCAGATGCCCATTTTTGGATTGGATCTTTGAATTTTGGGGTAATGAGTTTTTTTAATTCTTTATATGTTTTAGACAAGAGTCCCTTGTCTGAGAGGGAGTTCACTAAAATCTTTTCCCAGTTTGTGGGTTTTCTTTTCACTATGCTGGAGATTTCTTTTGACCTGCAGAAACTTTTTAATAAGAAGTGGTCCCAGTTATTGATTCTGGGAAGTATTTCCCATGTGGTTTGAGTCCTGTTCATGAATTCTTTACCTACCCCTATGTCTTCAAGGTTTCTACCCAATTTGTCTTCCAATAGATTTAGTGTTTCTGTTTTAATATTCAGATCTTTGACCCATTTAGATTTTAATTTAGTACATGGTGATAGGCATGGGTCTAGCTTTAGTTTTTGGCAAATGGAGAGCCAGTGCAAAGAGTATCTTTGACATGCAACTATATCAAAGATCTAGATGAGGTAATCCTGTATTTAAGATGAGTCCTAAATCCAGTGAGTGGTATCCATTTAAGGAGGGGAAAAGGCAGGGAGACAAAGAAAACACCACGGAGATGGAGGGAGAGATTGCAGAGAAGCTTCAAACACGATGGAACGCCAAAGATCACCAGCAAATACTAGATGGCAGGAGGAGAGGCATGGAACAGATTCTTCCCTCCAAAAAAAGCTTCAAGATCCAACTCTGCCCAAAACTTTGAGTTCTGATTTCTGCTCTCTAGACTGTGAAGAAATAAATTTCTGTTGTTTTGAGTTTTTGATAATTTATTATGGCAGTCCTTGCAAACAAATTTACAGGTGTTTTGATTCTAGCATTTTAGAAATGTTTCTTAGCATTTCCATCTCTTTGCTAGTATTACCCATCTCATTTTGCAAGTTTTCTGCCTTTTCCATTACAATCCTTCATGCATTAATTATATTGATTTTAAGTTCCCCATGAGGCAATTTCAGCATCTGTGTCATGCCTGATTGTGCTTGCAGTGCCAGCTTTGACTCGTTAGACCTTGATTTTCCTTGCCTCTTAGGGTGCCTTGTAAATTTTTCTTGTTGCTAAAAGCCCAATATGTTGTGTAAATAGGCCTTTATGGGAGAATTATGTAATTAGACAAAGAGCTGGGTTGTGTTTACTGTTTGCTGTAGCTGCAGGTGCCAGAGAGTTCAGATTCCTTTATGTCTTTTTCTCATTGCTCCTGTTGGCTTTGGATTTCCCTAAGTACTATATTCCTCATGTGGAAAATCTTCTCTCCCAGTAGTTTGGCCCGTAGTCTATAAAGACCTGTTCTGTTTTGTTGGTAAGATATGGGAGAGGAAAGTGTTGTGTTGTCTTATGAATAAATCTCAGTCTTTTAGTAGATCTGTATGTCAAATCTAAGGCCTTCACAAGTATTTATTAGTTTTCTCCCCTTAAAAAGGTGAGGCAGGGTAGCCAGAGTATTCTGGAGTGGACAAGTTCCCTTCTGCAAGTAGGACAAATAGCTGACAAAATCTTTTCTCCAGGCCTGTATTATGGAGAACACAGCCAATGTTTTCTTTCCTTCTTTTTGCCAGAACCACTAGAGGATCTTTATTGGTTTTCCCCCATGGAATTCCAGTAGGGTTCCCTGAGGCAAAACCCAAGAGAATGAGAAAGATATCACAAAGACTGGGTCTCTCCCTCTCATTTTAGTACACTCAGCCTCCAGGAATGCATCAGAGTGACCATGTAAGGAATATTGTCAGTTGATGACTTCAGTGGCTTCTCTGCCAGGTCAGCAGAACTCTGCTCTAAATCTCTGGGTTTGTGCATCTCTTCAGAATTTTAGGGTCCAAGACTAATAATTGATTTTTAGTTTTTTCAGCTTTTGCTTATTTTAAAGATGGGAGTGACAACTTCTAAGTCTTCTTGTGTTTGGAACTGAAATTGGAAGTCACTGAATCTACATAGATGTCTTTTTATTCTCATGAAAAACTATCTAGTGAAGGCAAAACAAAGATGTTTTTTGACATGCAAGAATTTACATATTTACCACCCTGAGATACCACCTGAAAAACCTTACAGAAAGATTAACAGTTACTACAAGAAAATAAAATGAAATTCAGGCTTCCATTTTTCAGAAGCTAGAATAGATATAATTTTTCCTATTCTTCTTCTTAAGTACCAGTAAAAATCTTGGACATTATATACGAAACAAACACAAGAAAACTCCAAAAGCAGGAATAAAAAGGCAAGCCAGCTAAGAATCTTGGGACTTTTTTGTTTCATATATTCCAGACCTGATATTGAAGAAAGTGCTAATCTAGTAATATAAACAGAAGCAGACAGCAGCAAAAGCAAAGCAAACCAAACCTAAGCAAAGCCTATTCTGTCTAGCCAATGGACTAGAAAGAGGGCATTCCCAAAGAGTTAAGACAGTTTTGGAAAATAACTGGACTCCCAAATCTAATACCATAGAAAAAGAGGAGGTCCCATCTCCATCCATGCCAGAAACAGCTAGAAAAAGAACTTAGGTCTTACCTTTGTTGCACTCATCAGGAAAACCAGTGGTCCAGCAGAGTGATGCCAACCAGGAAGCCAGGACTTCCCCATCACCCTCTGGTAATGAGAAAACATTTTCCCTGTCCCCATAACCACATGTCAAGGAGTCATGTGATGAACAGAAATAAAGCACGCCTGTCCCTGTACCAGGGCAGCATCACTGGAAGCCTTGTGAGGAGTAGAAATGCCCACTACTGTTGGGAGTTGGAATTGGCCAGCAGAAAGGAGGAGCGTCCTTCATGAGTGTCCCTCAGAGGCCAAAGAGGAAATCTCAGCTTGGCAGGAATAAGGCGATGCCTCCCATTCTCATTCCTTTCTTTTCCCTACAAAGGAAAATGTTAATAATGAAGAGTTAAATGTTTTAAAAAAATAATAGCTAGGTCACAACTGGAATTTGAGATGCCAGGTTTTTACTCAACCAAACATGAGACAGTTTAAAACAAGGGATTCTCCCAATCTTTTTATTCTTAAAATGACATCACCACCACCACCAACGAATAAGATCTAGAGTGTTTATTTTTATATTTTCTTGGATGTAAAATAAATGGACATTTGGGACAGAAAAACTTACTACTTAGAACATGAATGGTAAATAAGTTCATCTTACACGTCAACTCCAATCGCTTGTCAACAGCCTACTGGAATGTTGGATTGAGAAGGATTCTGAGACCACATCTGGAATCGGTTAGCTATGCCTCCAAAGCTGGAAATGGACAACATAAATATCATAGTATTTATCATGAATGCTTTGGGAGACCCACGTGATACCATTGTACAAACTGCTTTCTGGTAGCAAATTCTGTATCAGCTTCCTTATTTGTAAAATGAGAGTGTAAGAGTTTTTAAACCATGGATGGAGAGGATTCACTGTCATGTAGGCGGGCTGGAGTAATCCAGAGACTGAGTTCTAGGGCTCCTATCCCCTCTTCAGCTAGAGTAGAACCTTTTTGACTGTTTTATGTATTGATTTCTATAAAGACTTTCGATTGAACCAGAGCCCGTCAGCTAAAAAGATGTGAAAAACAGTGAATCTCTGAGTCCATTGATTTTTCTGTTTGCTTTTCTCCTACCCAGAGTGTTATGTAAGTGGAAAAAATTTCTTAGAGTTGTATCATTTAAGTTAAGCCTTGAAGAATAAATAGGAATTTTCTGTGAGGTGTGTGTGTGTGTGTGTGTGTGTGTGTGTGTGTGTGTGTGTGTGTGTTGTTAGTCTAGTACAGTGATAGCAAATGCTTTAGAGCTTTCTTTCTTTCTTTGGTCTTTTTGGTCAGGATTTCACTATGCAGTTCAGGCTGGCCTTGAACTCACTTTGTAGCCCAAGCTGGGCCTTGAACTCATTGTGATCCTCCTGCTTCAGCCTTCTGAGTGCTGGGATTACAGGCGTGCACAACTACTCCTGGCTCTGTTTTTGTTTTTTAAGCTTTCAATGGTAACAAACAGCCTGCTGTAGCACACATGCCATAGGTTCGTCACCACTGGTCTAGTACATTAGGAATATTTCTAATGACTGTGTAAGTCCGTGGCTAAGGAATCAAGATTGGAATTCAGAGAGAGCTACTCCTGGCTGACCAGGATGGATTTCCATGAATCATCATAATTTGGTGGATTTATAAAAGCCTAGAGTCATTTTTAGAGGATGACTGTCATAAAACTAGGTATATAAATTAACCAAATTTAAAAATCAGAATACTGTGCTTATTAATTTCTGGGTTATTCAAAACCCTTCCTCATATCCATGAAATTGGCAATCAGAAAACCATTCGGTGAGCTAGGAATGAATGCTTGTGACTCCCTGACCCACTCCCACCCCTTCCATCAGTCCTGCACTATCTCTATGCCTTGGCTGGGGCTGCCCAACCCCTCACAGATCATTGCCTTGGACTGTCCCTTCTAGACTCCAGGGGTTATTTACTTTAATGCCATCCTTTCCCCTGCAGTTGCCTGATTACAGCTTTCTTCAGTCACACCTCAGACCTGGGGAGACTCCCCTACCTACTGAGTGTGTCCCAAGCCCTTGTGGCTGGGGAGTTGGTATGGGTGAGACTGCCCTATCCATCCTGTGCTGCTTGACCTCGTGTGTTTCTAAGAAGGAGATATTATCTTTGCATCATGGAGGCACTTCATTGCTCCTCTCCACTTGTCTCTCAGTCTTTCATGTAGCCCTGTTCTCTCCACTCCATGAAAAATCAAAATCCAGCCGTGATCAGCTGACAGTTTTACTTTCCTTTCTCAGAAGGCCACATGCCTCCACCCTTTCCTTCCAGCTGAGTAGAGATTGAATCTGAAGGTGGCTGGAGGGTATGGCTGCCCTGATTGCTTTTGCGCTATCTGAATGCTGGCCCCTTCTCTCCCAGGAATAAACAAAGCTACTCTAATTTGGGCAGTTAAGCCCATTTAAAGCCAGAGATGCAAACTCTTTGCCTTATAAATTTTGATGGGGCCATCTTCTCAGGGAGCTGTGTGTGCCATATGTTATAAAGCATAATTACACAGTTCTGGAGTTGAGAGTGAATATAATAACTACAATTCAAAAGCAATAAGAAGAGGTTCATGATTGGCACAGGTTTTCATGATAGAAAACAGCATATCATGCTGGACACTTTCAGTGAGGGATGTGGCCATTTGGAGTCAGCTCTCCCCCGGGTTCCGGTGGGATGTTGCTGCACACATTCATTTTTTAAATATTTGCAATATTTCAGGGATGTGCTGCTGTTATGCAGATGAACAAAATAGGGTTTGCAGATGAACAAAATAGGGTTTTTGCCTTCCTGTTACTCAAAGTCTAATTGAAGGGGGTAGCTTTCAGAGTAACTATCATAGCAATAAGAATAGAAGCAACAATAACTGGTACATCGAACTAGAATGAGCTGTGGGAATATATTCACAAAAGAACTCTCTACCTTTCCTCCAACCCCTATTTATACTCACTCTGTGAGTCTAGTTTCTCCTTTTCTTGGCATAAAATCTAGAAAAATAATCTCATATCTTTTTGTTACAATTAAAAATCATCCATTATTTTTAGTCTGAGAAGCAATTCTGTTATTTAATTATGAAAATATAATAATAAACAACCTTACCTTTAATTTTAATTCTAATTTTATTTGCTTCAATGTATTTAATTTTTACCATGAACAAGTACACAAATACATAGAAATTGTATATATTAATGGGGTACCATGTAACATTTTATACATGTATATACTGCATACAAGTTAAACACTAATCTCATAATTTTGCTATATTGAAAGCTTTCAAAACCTTTCTTGCAGCCTTTTGAAATGTACAGTAGTTTATTGTTATCTGGAGTCACTCTACTGTGCAATAGGACCTCAAAACCCTGCTTCTTGCTAACTGTAAGTTAGTATTCACTTATCAATGTGCCTTTCTCCCCAGTTGTCCCAGCTTATGGTAACCACCCTTCTCCTCTCAATTTCAGTAAGACCAGCTCTTTTAGTTTGACATATCAGTGAGGTCATGAGGCACCTGTCTTTCTATAGTTTATCTTTATTTTAAATGTGACCTTCCTCCTGGCTGTTCAAGTTAATAATGATGGGCATGATGATATATAAAGAGGAAGCAGTCTTCTGATTCCCAGGTGTGTGTGTGTGTGTGTGTGTGTGTGTGTGTGTGTATGCGTGTGTGTGTGTGTGCATGTGTGTGAATTTTCTGTTTTTTGAATATCTGAAATAATCAGTTTACAAAGAGGGGAGATTTATTTTGGCTCTCAGTTTCAGAGGATTCAGTCCATGATCAGTTGACTCCGTTGTTTTTAGCCTGTGGCAATGCAAGACATGGCAGAATGTTTGACAAGGGGGTCAGGGAGCCAAAGAGAGGAAGAACGAGATTGGGGTTCTATAATGCCATTAAAGAGCATGTGTGCAATGACTCACACACCTCCCAGTAGACTCTATCTCTTTTATGTTCCATCATCTCCCAATAACACCCCCATTGGGCCACCTGTTGAATATAGGGGAACCTTCAAGATCCATATAGTAAACACCAACCTCTCACTTTTTCTTTTCTACCAGCTAGCTGGGCTTCCCTGAGGCTGATTTCCACACAAAGAGAGGGGGTAAGAGGAAAGAACAATCTTATTGTGGAAGAAGCAATAATGGGTCCTCAAAGATGTGTGCATCCTAGTACCTTGGACCTGTGAGTACATTAAGTTACATGGTAGATGGGAATTAAATTTATAGGGTGCTAACCAGTTGGCCTTAGATGAGGAGATTATCCTGGGTTTCTCTGGGGAGACAATGTAATACCAAGTATCCTTGTATATAGATAGGGGAGATAAGAGGGTATTTGTGTGATAGGATATGAGGAAGATTAGACTCGCTGTTGCTAGCTTTGAAGATAGAACAAGGATATGAACCATGACAGTCTGTAGAACTTGGGAAAGGCAAGAAGATCTGGATTCTTTTGTAGAGCTCGCAGCAGGAGAGGCAGTTCTGCTGACACACTGATATTAGCCCATTCAGACTCATCTCAGACATGTGTCACCAGACCTATAAAATGTGATGATTTGTTATAGCAGCATTAGAAACTCATACACCGTCTAGTTCGGGCTTGATCTGGGCTTGTGTTTTTCTGGCTTGACAGTCTATATAAGACTTCCTCTCATGGGGTTGTTGTGTTGTTAGTTTCTTTCACCAGAGAATTCTTCCTCTCTCACACATTCCTTCCTTCTCTCTTCTCACAACATTTCTTAATTAGAGATTCCTGTGGTTCCCTGGACACAGTGAATCCATGTCCATTCTAATTGGTTAGACGTTTCCAATTCACTTACCTGAGCTCCACCTTATCAGAAACCCCACTGGTGCTTTGGCCAGCTCCTTCTTGTAAGTGACCTGGACATGATCTACATTGTGGGAAGCACTCTTGCTGCTTTGGACCAGACTCTCAGGATACAGACTAAGCCAGTTCTGCCCCTCTTCTCCAGAATAAAGCAGAACTCTGTGTTCTTGGTATTTTGAGGAGATGAAGCAGACACCAGACTCTTCAGAATGACTCTGGCAAAGTTCCTTAGCTTGAGGTGAGAGACACTCTTTTATTTTGAGAAAGGAGACTCAAAACACACCTCATCTCTCTTAAGAGAGACACCTTTTTTCTGGTAATCCTTCCTTATTTTCCTGTTCCATACTTATATTGTGGGTGAGGGGTCAGAGGTCACAGTGTCCATTCATACATGCTTCACAAGTCCTGCTCTGTGGCCTCAAAGTTTGGTTTCTAATGTAGAAATAGTTGGTCTCTTTATGTTTTAGCATATAGTAATAAAACAGTATTTAAGGGATGGTCAACATTACACAGGCCCTGTGGTGAGGACGGTGTAAGAATTACCTTCTTTAGTCCTTAGTTCAGCCCTGTGGGAGGCAGTAATACGTCACACTTTGGGAAAAGGAGGCACAGAGGCTGAGTAAGCTTTCCAGAGCCACGTAGCCAGGAAGTGACGGAAATGGAACAGTGTGCAGAGAAGTCACACACACACACACACACACACACACACAAATTTCCCCTTGAGCGGAATGCTCTGATGTTTTGCCTTTCTCCTTTATTTCTCCAATCCTCTCTGGTCTTCAAGCCTGCATCCCTACATCAAGACACTTCCCTGATGAGCTTTGCTATGTTCCACCTTCTTAACTTCTTTCTCCAAAAGCCTGGACAGTTTGCTAATTGCCGTGCACATGTTAATCTGGCCTCCTGACTTAGAATGAAACTGCAAATAAGATTTTAAAAATCTCCCCAAAAGCAACTGGTGGCTAACAGCCCTTATGCCTCATGACGCCGTACAGACCACGAAGCCATTTCTCTGCCCAAAATCATGGACCCAATGGACATCTTTCTGACTCAACTCACACAACAGCTTATGTCGCCATGGAGAACACTTAACTGGGCCCCTGAAATGACTGTGTTTGAGTGAGTGTGACTTTATAGTTTTCCTCAAGAAAAATGGGTAGTTTTCTTGGAAGAGAGAAATGGTTTGCCACAAAGAGGTATTTACATTTCCAAATCTGCTGAAGCAGAAAACCACTTGGACATTTAAAATACAGTCCTCTTGCCCAGACTTCTACCGACATCGAAGACTCCCTGCAATGTTAGTGGAAATCCTTTCATACAAGCCAGGAGCGCTGTGTGAAAGCACATCCAGGCAGCCTGTGCCACACAGGGAGTCCAGGAAGTTGGATCCCTTTGCCTGGCGTGAGACTTCTCCTGGCAGTGTGGCCCAGTGTATGGACCATGAACTCCTAGCTCAAGCCTTTCAGATCTTTTCTCTCTGTACACATGGCTGCCTCCTCTTCCTGCTGCCCCTCTTGCTCTGCGGGGAAATGAGGCTATCCGAGAACATCTGTCCCAGCTGCAGTGTACTCCTCCACCTGCTAACGGAACACCACCCCCCTGCCTTCTTAGGGACCTGCTGCTGACTGTGACCTCCTCTCTTATCTAATCAGACTTCCCTTTCAAACACAGTCTTCTACTGGCTTATGAAAATGACAGATGTCCCATGTTAAAAAAGCAAAACTAAACCAAATTGCACAATAATAAACAAACAAAAGTAACAATTCTTCCTCAACCATCTAACTTCCTGCAGCCAGCATTCTGTTGAGCCCACTCTAATGTAGCTCCTGTCCTCATTCTTAAGTTCTTCAGAAGAACTCTGCCTACTGCCCTCCATGTCAGTAAACCTGGTGACGTGACGCGTCCCACCACCATCTTTGACTTCTCGGTGCCATTCATCTCTCCTTGTCCTCCCTGTTGGCATACCTTCCCCTTGACTTTGTGTGCCAGCGTTCTCCCTGGCTTTCCTCCTGTCTCCTCCTGTTCCTTCTCCTTTTTCTCTGTAGTGGGATCCTTCTATAGCAAACAGGGTGCTGCTTCTAAAGGGTTGGTCCGGGCCCTCTCTTTTCTCTCCCTATATTGTCACATCCTGACCCATGACTTCTGTTGTCCCTTGTTCAGTCAAAAATTTATGTCTCCACTTAGAACTCTCTTTTGAGTTTCTGTATGTTCAACTTTGTACATGATACATTCACTCCAAGGAGTCAAGGGCCTGGTTAATCCCATATACCCAAATGGAATCTGCAACCCATTAACCTATTTCTTCCTGTCCAAATTAATGGACTTCCCACTAGAGTACCTACCCCAGCTAATACACTACTATTCAATCAGTTACATAACTAAAATAGTCCAGTAATTATCTATTTTAGCCCATTTGGGGGTCTCTGAGAGAATATCATAGAGTGAATAACAACAACAGAAATTTACTGCTTACTACACTAGCAGTTGGGAAGTCCAAGGTCAAGATGTTGAAAATACAGATGTCTGGTGGAGTCCAGCCTTCTGGTTCATAAATGACAACATTTCCTTGTGTTCTTACATGGTATATGGGATGAGAAGTATCTCTTTTTGACCTTTTTTATAAAAGCACTAATCCTGTTCAAAAGAGCTTTAGCGTAATGCTCTATTCACCTTCCAAAGTTATACCTCTTACTACCATCCTACTGGGGGTTAGGATGTCACTGTATGCATTTGACACTCAGTCTGCAGTGTTATACCTGACAGCTGATCATTGACTTCTGGTGGCCCATCTTCCAGTGAACATGAATATTTTATTCTTGATATCTTTATATCTTTGCAGTTCTTTCCATTTTTTGCCCATTGTTCCTACTCCCACCATACGACTGCTATTTATTTCCTAGCCAGGAGCCTATTCTGCCTTGCTACTGCTAGTTTCCATGGTGGAGGTTGAGTATTTCTAAAACACACATCAGCTAGTCATTTCTCCTATCTGCGTTCCCTACCTCCACTGTGGTACTCAAACTGAGCACATTTCCCACACTTATTGTTGTTCTTATTATAAAAGTTGAAAATCTTTATATTGCTGATAGGCCCTGTGTGGTTGGTTTGCCTGCCCAAGTGCATTTTTTACCAAGCTTCTATTTGCTCTGCATCAGAGCTAATTTACCCTCTTTCAGTTCCTTGGAAACACCAGGTTCTTTCTCCATACAGTACTTCTCTTGTCTCAGTCTGGAAAATTCTCTTTCCACTTCTTTCTTTTCTGCCAAGTTACTTATTACTGTCTTTAGATCTCAGCTCTGCTGCTGCTGTTGGCTTCCTCAGAAACCTCCTTGCCTGCCTCAAAAACTCTTTTACCTTCTGAAAAACATAACTTCATAGCATTTAACTGAGTCATGATATTTATTTTGTGATTATTGATATCTCTACTCTCCATTGTACTCCTCAAAAGCAAATATTTTTACTAGTATTGGTGCATAGTAGGTGTTAATCTTCTTGATGAATGTTCATTAAATCCCACTTTAAGTTAGAACTGCTACTGGATATAGGAGATGGGGCTGATTCAGATCTTGGAGGCCTAAAACACCTATAATTTGGGACTCTTCTTCAATAAAACAGCAGATTGTGGATATAACATGCCTGCAACCTACTTGAAAAAGACTCCTATTGCTAATGTTTAAAATTCATTAACTTATGATAGATAAACTTCTGCACAGTGCAAACTGTTTGTACACCAGTGACTGTTGACTTGGCTGGTTTTGGATCTATCTGCTGAGAGAGGAGGGTTTGGAAACCAGCATTGCACAGAGGTGAGCACTTCTGTCTACCAGGTAGCTAAAACTGATGAACTAATGTCTAAGATAGGTCATTGTGGCTAGTAGTGTCCTGGCCTGGCCCACTGAATATAGCAGCCTCCATTTTGAGTGAATAGAGGATATAGAGCAAAAGGTCAAAATCTCTGTGTTTTAAAAGCTTGCTGGTTAGAACTAGGAATTCAGTGAATTTGGTATTGAGGGCCCCATATCATTTTGGGAACAGACGATCTGTGTTTGTTCCTTTTGTATTATAACTGCAGATATTTTGGACCTTTAGATATTGTAGTGATAGAATCATGACCCCCTAAAACATATGTCCACATTCTGTTTCAAGGAACCTGTGAATGTGACCTTTTTTGGAAGTATGGTCTTTGAAAATGGAACTAATTTGAGGATCCTGGAATGAGAGCATTCTGTATTATCCAGGTAGACCTTAAATCCAATAAAAAGATCAAAAGACAAAATTACACCAAATTTAGCTTAAATATTTAATTAGTTTTCCTTTGTGGTTCTAGAATTAGGCAAGATCTCACTATGACACACAATGGATGTTCTGAGGAGTGGACAGAAGAGGTTAATTTTATCAGCAGAAAATTGCTGAAGCAAGCAGGGTCAGAGCACAAAAACTGAAACCTATCATTTCAAAAATGCTCTTTCAATGTTAAAAGAATAGGGACTTTGTTATTATGTTGTCTATATGCATTGGTTAGCTGTTGTGTTGCTGGGGCAAAATACTTGATACTTGCAACTTAAAGCAGGGTAGGTATATTGGTTACTTTCCTGTCCCTGAAGCACAATACTCAAAATCTGCAACCTAGAAGGAGGTAAGATTATTTTGGATCATGGTTGTAGTATACTGTCAAGAGGTTCCGAGTTAGAAACAGGATAGCAGAGGAATAATATAGAGAAAAGTTGCTCCTTGACAGTCAGGAAGCAGAAAGAGAAGAGAGGAACCAGGAGAATTATAGTCCTTTGGGTCATGCCCCCAGTGACCTGCTTCTTACTAGACCCGCCTCCAAGTCAGCACAATCCCATGTTCTAACCACCTTCCATGTGCATGAGAATTTGGGGATATTTTAGATGCAGATCATACCAAGATGTTTATTTGGTTTGTGGTTACAAAGCTATGATTAGCTGGCATGAGGCAGAAACGTCATGATAGGAGGAAATCTGACATGACAGCTAGAATGCACAGAGAGAGAGAGACAGAGTGAGGGGAGACAGAGAGAGAGAGAGAGAGAGAGAGAGAGAGAGAGAGAGAGAGAGAGAGAGAGAGAGAGAAAGAAGAAGAAGAAGAAGAGGAAGAAGAAGAAGAAGAAGAAGAAGAAGGAAGAAGAAGAAAGAAGAGGAGAGGAGAGGAGAAGAGAAGAGAGGAGAGAAAAAGAGAGGGGAGGAGAGGAGAGAAGAGGAAAGGAGAGGAGAGGAGAGGAGAGAAGAGGAGAGAATAAGAGAGGAGAGGAGAGGAGAGGAGAGGAGAGGAGAGGAGAGGAGAGGAGAGGAGAGGAGGAACTAAGGGATAAGAACACATCCTTTTTGGTCAAAGTCCTAATGACCCTTTGCTTCATAAAAGGCCCAACTTCCTAATAGCTCATTCAGCTCTGAAGTCATCAGTCAATCCACTGATACATATAGTACATACACAATCCAATTACCTCCAAAAGTTACACCTTGGAGTACATGAGACATTTGGGGGGATACATGAGATCTAAACCATAGCACTTAGGTTGGATTGTAGTCTTCTATTAAAAAAACTAACTAGATTCAAAGCTTAGTTTAGTTATGTACTTAGTAGAAATGACTCTATTCTGGTTTGGTGTGGTTTGCTGGGAGGAACAGGCTTCTCCAAAACAATGGCTTCCCATGCGATTTGTTCAATATAAGTATCTTTATAAGGACCTGTAAGGATGGAGGTGGAGGGTGGAGTGATACAACCACAAGCTGAGGAATCCTTGGACCCCCGCAAAAGTCCTATTTTCCTCCAGAGATTTTGGAGACCTTACGACATTTTGTTTTCAAGCATCTCACTTCCAGAATTTAAACTGTCTATTAGATCAAGTCACCAAAGTTATGGTAATTTGTTATGCTGTCTTTACAAACTAACATAAAAAGTATCTCTAAGATGCATGTGTTTCCAACTCTTTTTTCAATCTTTACTTTTGCCAGACTTCAACATGAATGTGTGTTTTGATTAATACAAATAATGGTGTCTGCTTTATAATTTCCTTTTACATCAAATCCTATTTGTAAGAGTTATTTTTTTCTGGGCTCTTGAATGTGAGGGAGAAACATTATAGTGTGGTGACCAGAAACCAGACATTCCCAGGAATTGAGAGCTGATAAACACCCTGGTAATTAGGAATCACACTAATACATATTAGTGCTTATCATTTACAACTATTTGATAAATTGAATTCTTTCTTTGTAATATATTTGGCAATTACTTATATAAGTAGAAGTCTAATCTTTGGGAGGTTTTTGGCTTTGCTGGACTTGGGATCATGGCTTTTATGATGTGAGATTAGGAGACAAAAGCTGCTTTTTGGGGAGAATGTGTCTGTCAAAGTCAAGATGTAAGACAGCAAACCCTTTCCTTAGTCTGTCAGAATCAGCCGGAAAAGAATAGTGATAAATCAGTGTAATAACAGTGGCAGTGGACTGTCAGCTTGGTGAGAGAATCTGGATAAATTTCTCATTTCAAGCCATCAGTTTTAAGCAAATGAAAGGCTTAAAGCAAAGTGTAAAAATAATGGCTGTAAACCATGAGAATGACTTTCGATACAGGAGATATTAACTGACAGAATTTCTTTTTTCCTACTTGCTCTTCAAGGATGACTAGACACTGTAAAACCTCATTAAATCAGAGGTTTTACATTTGTGCTTTCTTTTACCTCCAACGAGGGCTACGCTTCCAGTTTCTTAGTTACCTCTGCATCCCCAGTGCCTTGCACATGGTGATAATGACAACACTCATAAACATATGTTGCATATTTACCTTCATTTGCCCTTGCAACAAACCTGAGAGGAAGGTGCTTTCATTATTTCTATTTGCACATGAGACAACTGAGGTGTAGCCAGGAACAGCCGGTTGCCTAAGTCACCTAGTTACTAGGGCTGGTTGTGCATTTGAACCTAGGTGGTTGAGCTTCAGAAATCTTGATCTTTGCAGCTTAAGTAAGACAAAAAATGCTTGATAACAGTAAATTCAGTAACCATGAGATTTTATAAAGTGCCTGATACTGTTGTCTTTTCCATAGCTTGACTTATTTAATATCCCTACATACTTAAAGTGTAGTTCTCATTTATCTCTGAATTGTCACGTAAGGTAACTGAGGTCTTGGGCCCAGGAAATTGCCTGAAGTTTATAGCTGTTAAATAGCAACGGCAGATTTCCAACCCACAATATCCAACTTGTCATTTATACTCCTAACTATGAAGGAGTTCCATTTCTCATATGAAGAAACTATGAAACTGATATTTACCATAGCTATAGGCGCAAAGAACCTCGCTATAAATAACAATTGCAGTATGTTAAAAGCCATTTAGAAACAACCATTTGCTACAATCCATTAATAAAGAGGTAAATAAAAATGGAGTAGCATTGGCTTGAAGCATTTGAAGTACTGTTGGCCTCAGACGCACCCCCAGTTCAATTTTTCAGCTGGGCTGTAGACGCAGCCACCTTTTAGTCCTGTCCTAGTTACTCTTCTCATTGCTAAGCAAAATACCTGATACTCAAAGTTAAAAGAGAAAGTGTTCATTGTAACTGACAGTTTGTAGAGGCTTCAATTCACAGTTGGCTTTCTCCAAGGCAGAGGGATATTCCAGAGGAGAAATAGTTCATGATAGGCAGAAGCAGCAAAGTTGTAAATCAGCAAGTGATAACAGCACCCCTCTTGCTGTCCCTCATATTCTATCCAATGTATCTATTCTTAGGGCATGTAGCACTCACACTTAAGGTGGGTCACCCTTAAATCTAGCATCATACGGTGAATCAATCCTAGCATTACATTCTTTTTTTGGTACCAGGGATCAAACTTACGACCTCATGAGCTAAACCTTTGGCCCCAGCATTATATCCTTAATCCCAGCATCACATCCTTAATCCCAGAATCACATAATCTAGACCCAGTTAGCCATTTCTGTAAAAGCTCCACCTATGACTTCATGAGGATTTGTAAGGGGGAGGCATCTAGATATAAACCATAACAATCTGCATGCAAACTAACCTGTAAACTGGGACAAACTGCAGATTCCTGAAATGCTGTTACCCTCTGCTGACTTAAACACCAATCCCCTTCTGCCACACTACAATGGAGACAGACTACCAAAGCCCTTGTGGGACAGTTTAACTTTCAAAGCACCAATCATGACAGTGGACTAGCAAGTGGTATAATTCCATCACACTCGGTAGTTTAGAGCTATAAATAGAGCTGACACTTTGTAAAACTCATAACACATTTTCAAGATTCTTAGTCTGTGTTTTCCTGGATTGCAATGCTAATTACTCATAAATGTGACTTACTTTGTTCTCAGGTAGGTTCCTTTTACTCACAGTCAACATAAGCAACTAAGTCAAGATTTTTGTGACTTCATCAAAGCAGCTTTCCTACACTTTAAAGGGGCACAACAGCATTTTGCTGTCCAAAGTGTTGTTCCCAGACTGATAGCACTGGTATCACTGTGGTGTGTGTCCAGTGATAGCACTGGTATCACTGGACATTTTAGAAATGCATAAACTCAAGTTCATGCAAGATCTCTGGGTTAGAATCTGGATTTTAATAAGTTTCTAGCTTATTCAGTGTAAATTGAAATCTGAGAAACTTGGTACATGGCTTTCAAATTTTGTCTGCATGTAAGAATCAGCCACAGCAGAGAACTGGATTTAATTGGTTTAGGGGTATAGCCTGGGCAATGGGACATTACAATCCTCCAAGGCAAATGCTAATTCATAGTCAAGGTTAAGAACCACTGAACTACTACAATGCTTCTTAGCCCTGGCTGCACATTAGCATCAACTGGGGAGCTTTAAAAAAAATCACAAGGTCCAATCAATCTGTCAAAAATGGGTGATATTTTTAAAAAGACTCCCTTAGCGATTGTGTTGTGCAACCAAGTGTGAGAACAACAGATAAAAGAGACCGAGCCTGAGTTTTGGAGTGCTTTGGTTCTATAGTTAGCTCTTCACTCAGCAAGTATTTACAGCACTCACTTTTCTGTAACATAGACAGTGTTGTAGGTCCTAGAGCTGTGTAACAGCAAGTGGACACGGGCTTTGAATTTGGGGGAGACCTGTGCCAGTTACTTGTTCTCTCCTCAATTTTCCTAAGGGTGGAGTGTGATATATACAGAACCAACCTTGTTTCAGGTGATTGTCTGCTCATATCATATTCGGGACTGATTCCTGCACCACATCCAGCTGAGTGGATAGCTGACCTCAGATCTCTATGGTCTGCAAGGCCAAGAGCTGATTCAATAGGAGGTAAAGGCTTAGCCAGGAAGTGATCAATCTGGGTTGGATTGCCGTAACTTGTGTCATTAGTAAAGTCATGATGAGGTGGTTGTGTTTTTGGACTAGAAATAGAGTCTGCTAGAGCTAGAATTATGAATGAAAGGGTAATTAAAGTTTGTGAGTGAGAGCTCATTTCCTCCTAAGGGAGCTGACGTCTCTGAAAGTACCCTTCCCAGGATGCCTTGTGGGCGTGATGCAGCCCTGCAGAATGAAAGAGGTGCCTTGCAGGGGCTCTAAGGTCAGCATTTTGGCTCAAGTGGGTACGCAGTGTTCTGGGGCTTACCTGTTGGATATTCTCAGTGAAAGCAGTGTAGCAGCTGATTACATGGAAAAGATTATTTGATGTTCATTCTAGAATAGTATGCAGGGAAATATTTTTTGTCTATGAATCTTTCATGTAACTTCATGAGGGAAATGACATTTTCCATAACCTAAGGATCCTGGGGCCAAAAAGGCATCTGCCCAGTTAACAACTTACAGCAAGGTTTATCTGATTTCAAAATTTGTGCTCTTTTCACATTATAGGATGTTTCCTAAACTTTTAGTGAATGGTTTTTTTTATGGATGCCTGCTGTTTTGATTAGAATTTTCCCCTGCTAAGGTAACTTTTTTTAGAAAAGTGAGAATTTATATTAGTATTATTGTTATTTATAGAAGAGGGTCTGGATTTTCTTTGGTGTGTTTTTGCTTACTACTCTGCAAATCCTTCTAGAAAAAGAAATTGTCTTAGTGTTAAAGCAAATGAGCCTCAGTTCCATGTTCTGCAAACTTTTTCCCTTAAATTTCTTAATTCTTCCTTCATATGCAGGTATCAGGGTCCACACTGGGTGATTTGAAGGATGTTAGAGACATCTGATGGATTCTCATGATTCTGGAAATTTTTATCAAGTTCTTTTCTATCTCTAGCAACACCAATATACTGTGCTGAAAATGCATCTGATCTCATAGTTGCAGTGATTTATTGGGTAGAGTCACCAGCTGATATTTGAAAGAGTAGAATACTAGATAGATAATTTTCTATTAAATTAGAGATATGCCATCCAAACTGGTAGTCAAAGTGACATATGATGAGACAAGTGAGCACCTGCATGAGTGGTTTGAATTGGGATGTGCTGTATATAGGTATTAAAAAAACACTGCATTTCTATAGTAACCATTCAAATGAAAGTAAAATATTTAATTGAATATTTTTATATGAAAATGTTTCATATTAATTCTCTGTTGAAATGATGCAATTTTAGGCTTATTAAATTAAATATAACAATATTAGAACTGATTATATCTATTGCTTTTTAGGTTGTCTACTAGTAAATTAAAAAGTCCATCTGTGGCTGGCACTGTATTTCTATTGGACTAGGCTGAACCAGATCATGTAGGTCTAGCAGAGAGAGCTGCAAGCCTTTGCAGAACTAATGCTTCTGAATGCAACAGTGTGGAACTCAGTAAAGATAAAGGGAAGCAAAGAAATACTAACAGAGAGGTGTTAGAATTTTGTCATTTTTCACATTTTCACTATTTACACAACTTATTTTGCCCCAATGGCAAAGTTCCCATTGAAAGTACAACTGGTGGTGAGAAATTTGCTTGTGTTTTTTTCCTGTATTTGTGCTGTAAGTCAGAGTTTAGCTGACACTCCAGCTGATGGTTAACTGGAGACCTCCTAGCTCCCTGCTGGATGCCACGGCACTCTGACACTGAAAATAATGACTGCTGGGCACACACTGTTTCCTGGGACCCTAGGAAGGGATTCTTAAATGCAGTGGGCTTATTGCTCTGATGTGATGGATGTTCTCTGGGCTGCTGAGATAAGGCTGGAGCCTGAGGCCCACCTAACTGTGGTGAATCTGCCCAGTCTGGAAAGTCAGTCCCTGCTCAGGGGAAGGTCTAGTGTACCTGCAAGGATTGAACTGTTGGCTGCAACCCTGCATATTCCTACAAGTTTTTGGAACTTCTTCCTGGGACCGATTTCTACTCAGAAAACTTCATAGCAACTCTGGAGATCACCTGGAGTTCTTTGCTTAGGTGATTTAAAATGGATCGATAGAAGCTTTCTTTTTCTTTATTTTAGTACAGTGATGTACTATATATTTTCATTCAGAGTTACATTATTAGTATATACTCTTCTCACAGAGATATGAGATGCTAAAGTTTGTACCTATAATGTAAAGACAAGGGACTTCTTATCTTCATAAACCTATGGTGAATCTTAAAGTTTTAAAGGATGATCTTTTCAGTGTCTGATTGTTTCAATTAAGTAAAGCAAGAACTATTTTATCACCATGATGGTTAACTTTATTCAACAACTTGATTGTACATAAATATTTCTGAATGTGTCTATGAGGTATTTCCCAAAGTGATCAGCATTTGAATCAGCATTTGGACCCAGTAAAGCACATCTTTACTGGGCATCTTCTAATCCTTTGAGAATTTAAATAGAACAAAAGGTAGAGGAGGGAAGACCCCCCCCCCAACCTCCTTTCTTCCTGTGTGACTTCTTGAACTGGGCCATCTCACCTCTTGCCCTTAGACTGGAATCTACAACCTTTACTCTCTTGATTCTTACGCCTTTGGGCTCAAGCTGAATTATACCAGTGACTCTGCAGGATCCAGCATCAGCTTCCAATGTCAGATCACAGGGCTTCCCAGCTTCCAAAGTTGCATAAGCCAATTCCTTATTCTGGTTCTGTTTGAGGAACCCTAATGCAACAACATACTAACATAAACTGGCTTGCTACTTTTTCCACTTACCTATTGTTTTGTACCAAATTACACAAAAACACACTGGTTTAAAACAAGAGTCACTTCATTTCTTAGGACTTTGTGGACCAGGAGTTCTATCAGGTCACAACAAGGATAGTTTGTATTTGCTCCATCATATCCAAAGTCTCAGCTTAAGTAGCTCCAAAAGTGCTGGCTGGGATATCCTGTCTGCAGCTGCCTGATTGGGTTCCAGTTCTTGCTTTCCGTTGGGTTTCATGGTTTATTAGTGTCTCCATATGACCAGCTTCGTCTTCTTTCTAGTATGATAGAAAATACCTGAACTTCTTGTACCACAGCTGCTTTATTTTAGGATAAATTAGACATAACCAGACCTCTTAAAATTTATGGTTTTATGAAATACAGAAATAATCCTTGACATTGACATTGGAGGATTGTTTGGGAATTATCTTGGGGTTCTAGGAGCTGTCTTAGTATTCACCTCTTAGACTATGGGTTTTTCTTATTAAAAACATTTTCTTCAAAGACTAACATCAGACAGTGTCCTTGTGTGGCCAAGTTGGAGTCAAACAACAACAACAGCAACAACCAACTAAACATAAAACCTGCCCCATAGTCAATCCAAATGGAGACAAAACTATGAATCTTGTGGCTAATAAGAATATATATTTCTACTTACTAATTATAACATAACCCTCATTCTTTCTGATTTTTGCATTAAAATTATTTAAATCATGAAATTATCTCCATTTTCTGATGGCAGAGCCCCACTTTTTCAAACTTTTCAAAATCACTTTCCACAAGCCCTAACTCTGTGAGAAGTTCTTTCTAACACCCATGAGCTAGTCAATGAATCCAAACTCATCTGACCGTGGGAGTGGTCACATGTCTAAGGCCTGCAGGGACCCAACTTGACTCAGTGTTTATCACTGATTCATGTTGGTCTAGGTAAATTGTAAGGTCATCCAAGTCCAATGTCCACTTTCCAAGGACTGAGATAGCAAGTGCACGCAGGCGGAGAAGAGTGAGGTGGCCATCTGGGCAACAGTCTCCCATTCTGCTATAGGAGGTGCATTTCCAATCCTCAGAAAGCAGTTACATTTTATTTAAACACATTTTATTTTTGTTCAAATTTTAAGAGGCTTGATTGTGTCTAAGTTTTCCTCGACTAAGGCAGCTATGGTGTAAGAAGTTCAGCTATTTTCTATCATGCTAGAAAGAAGACCAAGCTGATCACATGGAGACACCATGAAAGCGTGTGTGTGAGACGCTGGCTCTGGACATCAGTTTAAGTCCCATTTGATGGTCAGGCTTTAATCAAGAAGTAAAAGGATATGGCTCCTCTTTAAATCCTCAAAATATGAGTTCTGTGGTTGTGGCTTCCTTTTTTGGTGTGTGTGTGTGTGTGTGTGTGTGTGTGTGTGTGTGTGATATTGGGAATTGAACCCTGAGTTATCACACTGAGCTGCGCCTCTAGCCTTTTTCATTTTTTATCTTAAGGCAAATTCACAATAATTTGTTAAGTTGCTCAGTTTGGGCTTGAATTTGTGATACTCCTCCCTCATCCTCCCGGAGTACTGGGATTATAAGCATGCATCTCCACACCTAGCTGGCAATTGTGCTTTTAAAAACAATAGCTTTTCAAGCTTTTCTTGTATTTTTTTCTTTCCTCCAACATGTCACCCACAGTGTTCCTGCCCTTTTGTGGTCTTTGACACCTGATACCTAATTCCTACCTTACTATGGGATCTCCTTGATGGTCACCTTCTAAAACTTGTGATAAACATTTTTGCTGACTGTGTTGCTATTATCACCATTGTAACCTGGAGGAGAATTGGTGGGAACAAAAGGGCTTCCCTTTCACGGTTCCTTCTGATTCTTTAAGTCTCACTCTCAGCAAGCCTACTATGCTGAGGATTTTTTTATACTAGGAATCAAACTCAGAAGCTTACACTTGCCAGGTAAATGCTTATGCTGCTGAGCTATCTCTCTGGCCTGCTAGGCTATTATGGACAGCAGACTTAAACAAAATGAAGCATCACTCAGAGATTACTGTGCAGAAACAAAATCTGACAAAACTGTCTGATAATTCAGTTTTCCACATTCCCAGTGATCAATATTTCTGCCTCTCTCTTGACTCCTCTTCCAGTGAAAAATAACCATGCTTTGGTAGTTTTCTTTGATACCTCTTTTTTTTTTTTCAGTCCTTACAACAGTCAGATAGATAGACAGATAGGTAGATAGACAGATAGAAGAATCACCTTAAGGTTAACCATAGAAATTTGTTTCTATGTAAGATTGTGGATATTTTTCCTTTGTTGTTCTTATCAGAATTCATTTTTCTACAATAAATGTGTATTGCTTTATAACAAAACCAATGCTAATTTTAATTGGAAACAAAAGAAGGTGCTGTAAATAGAACACCTTAATGATTCAAATGTTTGGAAAAACATTTTCTGTGAGCTTAATATTTTTTCATTACTTTCTCTTTAACCTCACTTGCCAGTGTTTAGAAGGTAGGATGGAACAAGGCAATGTAAACGCATTATGACTTTTTCAATACTTTCAAGACATGTGATCTGAGAGCAGGTGCTAATAAAGAAATGAGGTTTTGGCCAACATCGTGGAATAGTCTATTTAGTTAGGGAGCAACTTGAGGAAGGAAAGAATTGAATTTCTTGGCAAGTAGGAAATGTGTAGATTGTACTCTAGAGCCCCAGAAAACCAGCATCATAGGACTCATTCATGGAAGCAAGATTAAGATGATGTCATCATAGACTAAAATCCTTCAGGGGTTTGGCCTTGGACAGAGCTCTATAAAGACCCAGAGTGAACCACATTGTACTTGAAGCATGAGGACGCATGCTGAATAAAGTTAGATGTATTTTCTCACCACCTAGGCATTGAATTTTAGAGCATAAGAGAGATATGTATGTATTCTTTAAACATGTGAATGTGCATCATGGCTGCTTCCTTCCCCAAATCGTGCTTTTTTTATTATTTGCTTGCTCATTAGGTTTTCTACCTGTAGGCAAAGAGAGGGAATGAAACATGTAGAAATTTCACAGTTTAGAACATGCGTAAGTACCTGCCATAGACCACATACTGTGCTATGCACTCTCCACATATTAGAAAATATTGTGACAACAGTAAAAGCCGTAATCATTTGCTGAATACCTACTGTGTTCCAGATGTTGTCGTACCTCCATATGTTGTTCAGTTCTTAAAGCAATGAGCCAATCTCGTTGCATTTTATTTTATAGATGAAGTAACTGACACTCAGGAAGGTTAAGTGATTTGCCAAAGGCCATAGCTAATATGAAGCCATTGTCGGATATTAAATGGAGTATTAAATTCTCCCTATCCTCATCCTGAGATATTTCCATCAGCTTCCCTCTGAAACCTTGATTATCACATGTGCTTTTTGCTCTGAGCAGATGATTTTTGTTGTCTTTAATTTCACATTTGATTGCCAATCTTGGGCGCAAATGTGATAAAAAGATTACAACAGATTATGGCTCTCATCTTCTTGAATCTTTTTTCATCTGAGATTCATCTATTAAATATTTGGCTTAATACAAACACATGCAGTGATTCTCACTTACAGTGCTTTATTACCTATTAAATTTGCTTGTCTTGATCCTTGAGGGCAAAACTGTAAAGGAGCGTGCATGGCAGTCTGCTAATGAGGGCACATCCCCTAGAGAATACAGAAAGTCCTGTGAGTATTCAGTATCAGCTTGATGTAGCCCCCCTGCCCCCGCTCTCTCCATGAGAGACAGTTTGAAGCAAATTCCCTGTTAGTGAGGTACCCAGGGAAGCTCAGTAGTGAGAAACAAAACGGATGAAATATTTTAAAGATAAGACCCTTGAGGAAGGGATAAGAGAATTGATGATGCTCAGCACTGGTTCAAGAAGACTTAAAGAAGAAAGGACTTTAATTATAGACCTGGCTTTAGTGAAGCAGGTGATAGATCGTCCTTCTCATTGTAATGCAAGGCAAAGCAAATCAGGAAAAGGGAAAAATTTTAGTACAAATATTTTGATTTAAAGTGGGATAGGAATGCATACAGAGGCACCTTACTGCAAATTCTGTTTCCAACCTTTATTATCAAGGTGGTTACCTGGACACAATATTTACTTAACTTGAATCTTGTTTGCTCACTTATAAAATGGGGTACAATACATTATTAGCTAATTACTGATTTTTTAAAAAATGAGATGAAAAGTTGACCCCTTGCTTTGTGTCAGGCAATGAGAAAACCCTCTGGATACATTCTTGTTTCCTTTACTATAAAACTTGGGGGCTCGTTATTTTATCACCTTGTTGTAAAGACAGGGATTAAGAGTAAATGGATTGTAAAATTTTACCCTATGTGTATGGACTTCAATAATCCAGACTATGGTTTTTAACTGATACAAATTTCTTGTATCAGTTACCCCTCCCTCCTTCCTTCCTTTCCTCCCACTCTCCTGCCTTGTTCCTCTCTGTCTCTCTGTCTCTGTCTCTGTCTCTGTCTGTCTGTCTGTCTGTCTGTCTCTCTTCTCTCTCTCTCTCTCTCTCTCTCTCTCTCTCTCTCTCTCTCTCTGTGTTTCTCTCTCTCTGTGTGTGTGTGTCTCTCTCTCTCCCTCTTCCTTCTCTATCCACCACTTTGGAGTGCCATCTCTATGGCAATCTTGTATTCTTTGTGGCTAAAGTCAAATCAAGAAACTTCTGTGAATTTCCTGTCTTCTCATCTTTAGATTGAAAATGAACAAGGTAATTGTGAAACACATAATCCAGGATGTGTGAAATTAAAAGTTCATTTACTCTAACCCTGGGGATAATTTGAGGCAGATTTGGTGGTTCTTTTGGGAGAGATGGTAATGGGGCTGGGTTTCAGTATTCCTAGAGATATGTAGGATGAACTATGACACTGATTTTTCTGAAATTCCTTCCTATCTGGACACAGGTGAGGAGGCCACTCAGACTGATCATGTTATTCTGGAGCCCCTACAAATTTCTCAGTTAGGTGAAAACAAGAGGAAATTAATGCTTAGTGACTTTCTACATACTGCAAACTATATGACAACACAATATGGGATAGAAATTCTTTAAAGAGAAGAAAATGGGTTTTCTGATTCTCAGTGAGCTGTGATTCTTTAGCAGGCATCTACCCATTTATATCTATCCTTTATCTGTCTGAAATTTTACCTATTTGAAAATATTTTGTGCTACTTAGAAGTAGATAGAAACAACAGCTAACATTTACTGAATAATTCTTAATGACAGACATTGTGGTCATAACTACCCTGCATTTGTACAACTATATTTGTTTATTTAATCTTCCAATATTCATGTAAGATAGGAGTGACTATTTATTTTCCTAAGTTTGATACTGATTGATTTTCTTAATTAAATATCAATTAAGCTTGATAGTTATGAAATAACGGAGTACTACTAAGCATTCAGTGTATGGGAACCATGGATATTATGTGCCCTGCAATATATGGGACAGTTTCCCAAAAGGTGAGTCTAGCCAGCTAAAAATGCCTATAGAATCCCTAGTAAAAAACATAATAAGCCATTGGGTGACGGGGATCATTGAAGTGACCTGGGTTTTCTTTATAGAGTACAATGGTTCTCAGACTTGACCTTTGAAAAATCTGTTAGAATACTTGAAAAACACAAATTCTTAGGTACCATCTCTGGAAAGTCTGATCCACTTGGTCTGAGGTACATAGATGTTATTACAACACTCTGAAACTAACCAGGTTTGGGAATCATATGAATCCAGTCCTGTCTATTTACAACTGAGAGATGCTGTGCTCAGGATTACAGAGGATAACTTAGAACTCAAATTTCTTGTTCCTCCTTTTCTGGCCCAATGCTTTGCTCACTACTTGTTGACTGTTGGTGTTGGGTAATCATTAGGAAAAGAAAGTGGGAGGAGAAGGAGGGAGAGGAAAAGTGAGAGAGAATAAAAGGCATCCTGAAGTTTCTAAGGTAAATTAATGATTATGTACTGTGCCCACTTTCCCTGGGCATTTGCTGTATATTTAGATCACAGCCATTAGGTTTTATGATCAGAGTGCAAGCCCACAATTGATCATGGATGCAGGAGGAGTTTGCAGATACCCAGACAATTAGAAAAGCTCACTAAATAAAAGCTACAGCTTTAGTATTTCGTTAATAGATGGGCTTGTGATTGTCAGGGAGTAAAATAGTTTAGTTTTTCTTTCAGAGATTGAGGTAATGCTGAGAAGGAAGAAGACAGTGAAAGAAGTCACTTTGGCTAAACGTCCAGCCAGGCATCTCAAAGAGACAGAGACACAAAGGCAGTTGCTCTTTAAAAACCTGAAACTGGAGATGGAGTTTGCTACATTTTAGAAATAGACACACAACAAGGTAAGTAGCAACACCAAAGGAAGACCTGGCATTTGACCCACAGTTTTCTGACTTCCAAGCCTGAGCTCAAAGCTGTAATTGTATTCTATCAGATCTGGGCAGGTTGTGTCAAGCTAATATAGGAAAGAGTGCATCTGGAGGTCCACAGCCATATGTGAATCTGAGTCTTTTCCAGCCTCAGCTCAGAACTCCATATCCTGCTCTCATTCTAATAGCTTAAACTCTGGGCTAAGTCTCTGTGCATTTAGAGGCTGCCCACATCTGACCACCTCTTCTGTGCCACGCTTGTTTATCTTGGGATCTGGAGGCTGTACTCACTTTGTACTGTGAATCTTGGAGCCTTATCTACAGCTTCCAGTTAGGTCTCAGCTCATGTCAGTGCTCCTTGTCCACATTCTTTGTTAAGCCTGTGTTTTTTGTGCCCTTCTTCCTTCTGGAATCCCTTGTTATGTGGGCCCAAGAAAATAATGCTTGGGTCAGTAAGAGACTCACCTGGGAGTTGTTTGGCAGAGGTGTGCATCCTAGCCAGGTTGGTCAGAGTGACGGTGGAATTTCCAAAGGATTGTTACACTGCATTTTCTTTTATTGGAGTGACACAGTAGAAGATGTAATAAAGCGTCTCAAACTTCAGACTTGAGGAAACTCCATAGCAAAAGAAAAACTACCGTATTCTTAGTACAGCACTAGGCTCAGGGGAAAAATGGAAGGAAGAGAAGACTTACTGTGGGGACAGGGACATGTCATAGTACCGGTGTGGATGAGTAATGAACCTTTTATACTTATAATACTGCTCTTTCCTTTCTGAAGTCCCTGGATATGAGACAACTCTGAGGGGCCACGGGGAAAGGGCAGCTGGGCCATCAGCTGAATGAGACTACTGATCAAACAAATTCAGATGATTTTAGAAAAGTATATTACTTTGCTTATTTGCAAACACAAGTTTCTGAGTAGAGAAACCTTATCCTGTCTTAACCATAGGTCTTATTTGGAGAGCCCATCTCTGACTTTTGGCCTGGGAAAGAGAAACGGGTTCTCCTGTACTCTGTGTCCATACTAAGCGTGTTCTTATTCCCGCTGCTTCTCCGCTGTGTGGGTGTCTGTGTGGATTACTGCCTCTGACATCCTGATGTCCCCCTTTTGAACACTGTTGTGACTTAATCTTTGTAAGATTAGCCTTGTTATTATCACTTCTGTTTATCTGTGCTGGTCCCAGCATGCAGCAGTTTGCTGAAAGGTACAGTCCATTAGGAGACACTAGTCAAGTCAGTAGGAGGAAAGAGTAATAACCTTACAGCCAAGAAGCTTAGCATTTGACTGACTGGTGTACAAATGAGGAAACACTGTGCTTCTAAGAAGATCAGGACTGCAGGAAAATATTGTGGTGTCAGTGTCACTAATTCAGTAAAATTTATTGATATGAATGTCATTAATTGATGAATTAACTAATTGTTTAAGCCATATAAAGACCTTGGTGTGGATCAGGTTCTGCATTATATACAAGGGTTAGGTGATAAACGCCATCTAAACAATTTGGGTGCTTTTATTCTGACAGGAATACAGACAGGCCTATAGAGATACAAAAATTTATTTAAACATTTATTGTAAAAATGCCCAGTAGCCATTTGTCCTGGGCTCTGTGACAGACATTCAAGAAGAAAGCAGATTGTTTCTGGCTTTAAGGGTCCCTCATTGTTTCTTATAGGAAGATAGAGATTTGTAAATTTCACTCAGTTCAATTCAACAAATATTCTTGAGCATTGTGTCCTATACATGATTAAGGATATCTATCACTGGTAATTTCTTGAAAGAGCTCTCCAACTTATCTCTATTTTTAGATTCTGAACAGTGCCTACTTTGCCCCAACTTAATCATATTAACCTATAATATGGAAACCTAGTAATTTCTTCTATTGATAGCTTTTAATTTCTTTTAAACATGCATGAGATGTGTCAGACTCCAAATGTGATGTTTTCTGTATATTATTTCTTATAGATTTCACCAAACACTGGGAAGGGAAGAATTATTAATTTAAGCATAGCATTCAGGAAAATGATTCCTGGGGAAGTTAATTGGTTCAAGGTAACTAAAGTCAGGAAATGACAGGATATCGAATTTGATGCGCTCCATTCTGTGCTCCCAGCTATGATTCCTCACAGTTCCAAGGGATCATAGACCCATGACTATCACACCTCACCATGGCCCTTGGAAGTGGGGACTGTCTTACTGATGGGGAGCTTCTTAAAGAGCAGAAAACTTTATGCAAGTTTGTAAAACAAGTATCAGAATTTGAATTGTCATCTTTTGAATTTCAGGAGCACGTGGGCCATACCTCCTAGAGAACATTTAACCAACTGTACTGAAGCACAAGGGAAGGAATCAACATTTACTGAGTTTCTCTTTAGTATCAGAGCCTAAATTATTTTTCTCCTTAAAAAAGGACTCCATTGGATTGGATTGAGCTCTGCTTACCAAAGAACATGTCCTCTGTAAAGGTTTGATTTTTCTACCAATGATCACAGGACAAGTTAAGTGTATACTTGACATTGTAATTGGTCTGTTTTTTCATTATATCATCTCAGTTCACAAAGAAATAAAGTAAATAAACTTCATATAGAAATGATTTTTTGTATAAATTAGTTTTAATGCTTAAAGGACTAGTAATGAAACATACCATGATCAGTGTTAAGGATCAATTCATTTATTTCTACAAATAATGGCTTGTCTGCAGGCTTTTATAAGTATCTTTTAATTTACACATGAGTGAGTGATTATATTTCTAATTCTTGTTAAGTTTGTAGTCACTCCTTGGTATCGGAAGGAGGTTGATATCAGGACCCCAAGAAGGCCAAAATCCTCTAGTTCTTCATATAAAATAGCACAATAGTTGATGTAAGCTGGGCATATCCTCCCATGTACTATAAATCATCTCTAGATTATTTATGGTACCTATTATAATGCTAATGCTATATAAATCATTATGATGCTACATTATTTAGGGATTAATGACATAAAAAACCTGTACATGTTTAACGCAGGCAATTATTTTTAATCTTTTGGATTCATATTTGGTTGAACCTTTGTGGACCCCATGGATACACCTGGCCAGCTGTATTGAAAGTAAGGAAGTGCTTTTATCATGCAAGACATGCGGATGGGTTGCTTTTCTGTGGGGGATACATCCAAGTATCCTCAGCTTGAAAATGCCATCTGCAGGTTGACCATGTACTTAAATGTTTGTAGATGGTGAAAATAGTTTTGCAAGAGTATTGTTGTAACTTTTCAACCAATAAGAAATAAAGAATTATCTCCTGCAGTTAAAAACTAAATCACGAGAAAAGTAAAAGATAATTCAGGCAAGGAGTTGAGAAAGCATTAACAATTCTGAAAGCATTTGGCTTAACTGATGTGTAGGAAAAAACACTGGGGTCAAGGTTCCAAGCATACATGTGTGAGTATGGGCAGGAACATGCTCTAATGCATCTGTAGGACTCATTCTTTCAGCTAAGAAGTGGTATGCAGATTCTGTGGTTATAGTGTTCAAGAATGGGATGCATTGTGAGAACACAGGAAAATATTAAAATGCCTGCAAGATTCTAGTGTGCAGATAAATTGAAAAGACTTAATCTTTTCTGAACTTTCAAAAGATCCTATTAAAAAACTATGTCTCAGGGCTGAGGATTTAGCTCATCAGCATAAGTGCCTGCCTGGCAAGAATAGTCATGAATTTGATCCTCTTGCCAAAAAACCAAAACAAACACACAAACAAACAAAAATTATGTCTCATGATCCAGAAAATAAAAGCATAAGAAATGGGTTATTCTATTTATTTTTTGTCTTTTTTGTTTCAAAGTGGAAAAATATTATAGCGACTTTAATCAAGTGTCTTTTTATTTGCTGTTTCCTTGTATTAGATTATGAAACAAGAATAATACTTCGTGTGTGTGTGTGTGTGTGTGTGTATGCACACCCTATGTTATGGCCACAATAATTATTACACTGTAAAACTGCATTAGACCATTTCCCCCAGCAATAACTGTTTGAGAAAGTGCTGAGGCTGGTTACTGTGAATTCATGTTTTGATTATATTACTGTGAAATGAATATTATGATAATCCATTGTTTTAATGGGTCCAGAATGGTAGTAAGTAAAGGAGGCAGGTAAACCAGACTGAATAGTGGCTGAGGGACCAGGAACTGCAGCCAGTGTGTTGAGATCCATCTTGAGTGTTCATGCTGTGCTGAAACCAAGTCTTAACAAGGCCTTTCTTAGGGCATTTTCCAATTTTGTTCATTACACTGGGCTCAGAGCCTGAGGGACAAGGGGATGGGTTTATGCAGTCTATACCCATATTTTCTAGAATATTCTCCAGCAACGTGATTTCTCTGTCCAATGATCTTGACCCACTTCCAAAGTTGCTTCTAGAGTATGGCCTCTTGAGGGAAGGGAACTCTACAAGTTGGAATCCTTGGATTCCTGAAGTGGCCAAAGAAGGTTGTTAGTAGTGGTGTGGGCAAAGCTTAGACATTGGATGAAGTGTCTACATGTGTGCATGTCTCTTGTTCCTCTCCCATCCTCTTTGCTTTTTATTTTCTTCCTTCCCAACCCTTCTCTCGCTTCTTCCTTCTCATTTTTCTCCTCCTCCTCCTCTTTCTTCTTCTCCTTCCTAGTACTGAGGATTGATCTGGCTTTGTACATGCCAGGCAAGAGCTGTACCACTGAGCTGCACACCCAGTGCACAGCGTATATTTTTAAAGTTTACCAACTGTCTAATCAAGGATCCTATCGCCTTTTGGTTTTAATTCTTTGTATACTTTGTAGTATACAAAGTCTAGCATGATATTTAATGAATTCTTACTAACAACGTAATATAAATATTCTCAGAAATATTTTTGAAAAGAGGCTCTTGGAGACAGTACGCTTTAAGGCTTTGGAACTATTTTTGTGCAGGAGGGCGCTCTAATTCTTACTCATTGGAAAACTAAAACCTGCACCCAAGGGTTTAACTATCTTTGAAATGCAGGTCTCATTGCTTTGGTGTTGCCTTTGACAGAGCAACATTGACTTTTTCTCAGTTATTGGATTTTGATTTATTTTCAGAATTACCTGGACTGAGTTCAATGCCAGAACAGTGCTTGGAATGATGGACTATCATATGAACTTCATTTTCTTGAAATGTCACATGTTCTAATGTCCCAATTTTTCTGGGCAGACAGTAGCATGATGTTTAGCTTTATGCATCAACTTGGTTAAGTTCTAGTATGAGCTATTTAACTAAATTAAAAATTTTTTGTTGTGAAAGTTCTTTGTTGATGTGGTTAACTATAACTAGGTGACTTTAAGTGGAAGAGATTATCTTTGATAACCTATGTAGACATTATCCAATAGGTCAGTAAGCCTTAAACTTAGTTCACAGATTAAGAATTATGCTTCTAAATAGCAGCATCAGACTCTGTGATTTTCTAGTCTTTTGTTCTACCTTATAGATTTCAAATTTGTTAGTCCCTATAATTATGGTACTCACCGTATACATACATATATATGTATATAGATATAGATGTATAGTACATAGATATACATATATAAATTATATATGTGACAATATATTATGATTTAGTAAATGAGCCTGCCCCTCTATCTGTTTACCATCTATCAACCATCTATGATATCCATCATTTATCATCTATCATCTATCTGTATCTGACTGATAATTTTGATGCCAAGAGTCTTAGGGAGATTGGATTGTTACAGTAGGTTTATTAAGTGTGACCTATTTCCCCACCATGGGGGGGTCTGGAGGACAGACCCTTCACCAACACTGTGAGAAATAAATTTATGGGATTGACTCTCATGTTCTTAAAGAGTGCTATGGTCACTCTTTGTAAGTCAGAAGTTACAATAAGAACTACAGATACCCAAGAAGTAATCAGAATACTGTGCAATCAGTATTCCTCACTACAAGTCTTTGTGAGTCAGGCAAATTTTTAGCTAACAAAGCAGTAATCAATTGTGCTAAGAGATGCTCTGAGAGATCTAGCAGCCCAAATTCCCCATGATAATCAGGATCAACAACACTTAACACAGCAATTTCCAGCTTTGTCTATTGATCACAGGCATGAGGAGTCCAAAGTGGCCACATGGCACTGTTGACTTCCAGTTCATTAGAATAATTGCTATGTCTCCTGGTAGAAGCATTCCTCACTTTGGAACTAAGATCTCTAGAACAACTGAGAATAAGATCTTGGAAATGGGTACTAGAATTATATTAGTAAATCATTAGTAGTAATCATAAGTAGTGTCTATCACATCCATTTCTAACCCTCATTTCCTGGAACCATGAATCCTGGCAATGGAAAAACAGACCCTATATCAAATGTTGATTTAGAGTTTATAGAGCTTGCTGAATGATAAGTCTCCAGCCCTATAAAGTATTACCAACTCATTGGCATTGTAATATCTCTTGTCTTCAAAAGGCTATTTCACAGTTGTATCAAGACAGTTGCTTCAGGCTGATGGGAAACATAATAAAACTAATTCCATGAACATTCTATAAACTCACTAATTCTCTGTCACATTTATATACTATGAAGTCAGCCTCATAAGCAATAGCAATGCAAAATGGAAACAGCGCTGCCCTTGTATGATTGGTGTGTTCAGTAGGATCAGAAACTAACTGATTGTCTTGAGATGATGCTTTAATGAGAACTCAGTGTAAGACTTTTCATGCCTATATCTTGTAATCTGAATGACTACTTTGAAAACAATATGTAATATGTTAACAAGTATTAATTTGTTATTGTTTTGAAATTCTGTATCATTTTTATTCTTTGCTTTGTTTAAAAAAGCAAAAAAAAAAAAGAAAAAAAAAGAGAGAGAGAAAAAGAAGGAAAAAAAGAAAGAAAGGCTCCTCCAAGCTATGTACAAGGCCCCAGTGATGCCACACTCCAAGGAAATGCTCCAGCTAACCACTAGGGTCCCAGAGATTCTGAACACTACCCAGTTAGGCCCTAACATGACACTCCGGGGGGCGTCTTTGCTAGCTGCCATGGTGGATGATCCAAACTCTGCCCAGCCTAGCATCCTAGTTCAATCCATCAGAAGAATGCCCAGCCAACCTCACAGGTCACAGCGGTACAGAGCCCAGCCTGGCCCGAGCCTCAGAGCTGCCTATCAGGGAGTGACCACCTTAGCCTTTGGGTCCTGGAGAATTTGAGCTCTGCTCATCAGGGCACAAGCGTCCAGTGCCATAGTTCAGGGGTGTGTCCCAGTGAGCCACACGGGTCCTGGAGGTTCCAAACTCCACCTAGCTAAGAACAAGGTCCTGACATCACAGTTCAGGGGTGCATCCTTGCTAACTTCCTGGGTCCGAGAGGTTTTGAACTCCACCCAGCCAGGTGCTAGGCCCTGATGATGCACTCTGGGGGTGCATCTCTGCTAGTTGTACAGAGGGTCCAAGCTCTGCCCAGACCAGCATCCCAGTACAGCACAGTGAAGTCCGTCAGGGGAACATCTGGCCAGCCTCACAGGTAAGAGCACAAACCTTGGCAGTAGAGTTTGGGGGTGTGCCCTGGCTAGCCACATGGATATGACAGGATTGAAGCTCTGTCCAGTGCAGCTTTCTAGTGCAATCCATCCGGAGGGTGCCTGGCCAGTCACATGGATACCACAGGAAAATAACAAAATGAAAGAACAAGAGGTAGTCTCAGTCCTCCAGTCCTCTAGTCCACTGAGAGACACTGAAATGGAAGACAGTGGAAATCACACAACTGAACTTTCTGAAATGACAACAACTGAAGCAACGAAACATTTCCATGAAGCTATAGCGGAAATCAGATCAGAAGTAATCTATCAAGTAAAAAAAGAAATGACAAACATGAAACAAATGCTGAGTATATCTAAAAAAGATCTAGATAAAAAATAGAGGAACATAAGAAAATGATGGAAACCTTGAACAAACAATAAAAAAATAGAATTAAAATCATGAAACAGATTCCAATTCCCAAATTAATAATTAAATATGATTAATTGGGAAATTAGTAATTTCATTGAAAGTAATTTCATTGAATTTCATTAGAAATTTCATAGAAATTTCATTCACAAAACAACTTGAATGAAGCTGAAAATAGACTCTCAAGCCTTGAAGACAGGATGGAGGCTTATGATCACAAAACAAAACAAAAAAAGCTTTTAAAAATAACAAGGAACCAGGAGAAAATTCAACAGCTGCAAGATGATGCAAAGAGAAACAGTATAATATTGATAAATGTCAATAAAAATCAGGGCCAACACAAATGACATGAGAAAACTATGTACAGAAATAATAGCAGAAAATTTTCCAAACATGGGAAAAGAATCTAATATATAGATAAATGTGGCATATAGAGTACCAATTAGCCATAACCAAATCTTTACCCACATACATAATAATTAGGATATCAGGAATCAGAACAAAAACAGAATACTAAAAGCGGTCAGAGAAAAGAAACATCACCGATGAAGGAAAGCCTATCAAAATCATGGCAGACTTCTCAACACAAACCTTCAAGTCAAGAAGAGCTTGGAGTAAAGTATTTCAGGTCCTGAGAGAAAATAACTTGCAACCTAGATTGATGCACCCTGAAAAACTATCCTTGAAAACCGATGGAGAAATAAGATACTTCCATGACAAAAACAACTGCAGAAATTCATTACCACCAAACCAACACAATAAAGAGTACTGAAAGACACTCTATAAGGAGACAAAGATAACTACAATCCCAAGATCAATAGCAAAAGGAAACCACTAATCAGGGCAAATAATTAAACAGAAAAAGTAGAACACCAACAACAGAAAGATAACATGACAGGAATAAGTCAGTACATACCAGTTGTATCCATCAATGTAAATGGTCTCAACTCACAGGTAAAAAGAAACAGATTGGCAGTGTGAATTAAAAAACAAAATCCAATAATATGCTGTGTACAAGAAACAGATTTAACTCAAAAGGAAATTCATAGATTAAAAGTCGAAAGATAGAAAACAATATTTCATGCAACAGGAATCCAGAAAAAAAATGGGTAGCTATTCTGTTTGCAGACAATGTGAACTTCAAACCAAGAATGATCAAAAGATATAAAGCAGGTCATTACATACTTGTTAGGGGAAAATTTGAAGAGGATGAGTGTACAATCATAAAAATATATGCGTGAAGTATGGGAGCTCCCAACTATGTAAGACAAATCTTAATAGACATGAAGAATCAAATAAACAATAATGCATTTATAATAGTGTGCCTTAACACTCCACTGTCATAAAACAGATCAATCAAACAAAAAATCAGCAAAGAAATAACAGAAATGAATCAAACTTGTGAACAAATGGACCTAGTAGATGTGTACTGAGTGTTCCACCCAACAATAGAATACACATTCTTCTCAGCTGCAAGTGGGTCATTCTCTAAAATAGATCATATACTAGCCACAGAACATGCTTAAGTAAATGCAAAGGAATTGAAATAACCCCATGCATGTTATCTGGACATAGTGCAATAAAATTGGAAATTAATGACAAAAAGCCTACAAGAATCCCATAAACATATGAAATTAAACTCTCCTAAACTACCAATGGGTCACAGAAGAAATTAAACAATTTCTACAATTGAATGAAAATACAAATATCACTTACTAGAACCTGTAGGACATGATGAAAGTAGTCCATAGAGGAAAATTTGTATCAATAAACACACATCAGGAAACTGGAATAAACACATATCAAAAACCTAATGCTGCAACTTAAACTTCCAGAAAAATAAGAGCAAGTCAAGCCCAAAGTCCAAGAAGGGAGGAAATGATAAATCTCAGAGAACAAATTAGTGCAATTGAAGCTAAGAAAACAATGCAAAGAATTAATGAATTGAAGAGTTGGTTCTTTGAAAGAATAAATAAAATTGTTAAAATTCTAGCCAGCCTTATCAAAAAAGAGGAAAGAAAAACTCAAATCCATGCTATAAGAAATGAAAAGGGTGAAACCACTACAGACTTCGTGGAAATATAGAAGATCATCAATGCCTACTTTGAAAACCTTTACTCTCATTAGTTGAATAACATAGAAGAAATGAATAGGTTCCAAGAAACATGAATTACTCAAGCTGAATCAAGAAGTTGTAAAATTTCTGAATAACCCAATTTCAATGAATGCAATTAGAAACCTACCCACAGGTAAGCCCAGGTCTGATGCATTCATTGCTGACTTCTACAAGAAATTTAGGGAAGACTTAATGTGAACACTCCTCAAACTCTTCAAGGAAATTGAAAGGGAAGCAAGTTTCCCTAACTCATTTTTGGAAGCAAATATTACCCTAATACCAAAACCAGAGAAAGACCCAACTAAAAAAGAGAATTATAGGCCAGTATCCCTAATGAATATAGATGCAAACATCCTCAATAAAACTTTGGCAAATAGAATGCAATGAGTTATCAAGAAGATTATGATCAAGTGGAATTCATCCCAGGAATGCAGGTGTGGTTCAGCATATGCAAATCAATAAACATAATACACCACAATACCGAGCCAAAGACAAGAATCACATCATCATCTCAATAGATACAGAAAACGTTTTCAACAAAATCTAGCACTCATTCAAGATAAAAACCTACAGAAAATCAGAATAGATGATTTCTACCTCAATCTGACAAAAGCCATATATGATAAACCAATAGCCAACATCTTACTAAATGGACAAAAACTAAAAACATTCAATCTAAAATCAGGAACAAGACAAGGATGTCCATTATCACTACTCCTATTTAATGTAGTTCTGGAAACATTAGCCAGAACATTTAGACAAGAGAGAGAAATAAAAAGAATAAGAATAGGAAAGGAAGAAGTTAAATTATCATTATTTGCATATGATATGGTACTCTAAATAGAAGACTCACAAAACTTCATTGAAAGACTTCTAGGTATAATAACCAAATTCATTAATGTAGCTTGATATAAAGTCAACACTCAAAAATCAATAGCATTCTTGTACACCAACAAGATCTCTGAAAGAGAAATAATAAACCACACTTTTCACTACAACATCCCCCCCCAATAAAAGGAAGTAAATATCTATATAGTGGAAATTACATTACTCTGAAAAAGGAAATCAAGAGGATTTCAGAAAATGGAAGGAATTCCCTGTTCATGGATAGGATGAACAAATATTGGGAAAATGGCTATTCTCCCAAAATTGTCATACAGATTTAAAGCAAATCCAATCAAAATAGCATAAAAATATCTCACAAATCTAGAGAAGCCATCCCTAAAATTTATCTGAAACCAGAAGAGACCTAGAATAGCAAAGGCTTTTCTAGGCAACAAAGATAAGGCAGGAGGCATCACAATCTCTGACTTAAAATTATATTACAAAGCTACTGTGTTATCAGCATGGTACTGGAATAAAAACAGACCTGAAGATCAATAGAATAGATTAGAAAATACAGCCACCACTGCAAACACACTCAACCACCTCATCTTTGACAAAGAGGCCAAATATGTTCACTGAAAGAAAGACAGCATTTTGAATAAATAGTGATAGAAAAACTGGCTTTACATATGCTGAAAACTAAAACTAGGTCTATGTCTATCACCATGCATGGATCAAAGATCTAAATATTAAAACAGAAACAGTAAGTCTGTTGGAAGACAAAGTAGGTAGAATCTTGACCACATAGGGGTAGGCAGAGAGTTCATGAACAAAAATCAAACTGCACAGGAAATACTTCCCAGAAGACTTGTCTTATTAAAAAGTCTTTTCATATGCAAAGAAATCTCTAACAGAGTAAAAAAAACTCCACAAATTGGGAAAATATCTTAGCCAACTGTCCCTCAGACAAAGAACTTCTATCTAGAACTTTTAAAAAATTAAAAAAATCAGGCCCCCAAATCCAAGGACTCAATCCAAAAAATACACACTTTGAGATGAAGAAATACAGTTGCCAAAGAAATACATGAAAAAATGTTCAGCATCATTGATAATTTGAGAAATGCCAATTAAAACAACCCTGAGATTCCATCTCACTCCAGGAAGAGTGGCTAAAATCAAGAAATCAATCAATAACAAATGCTGGAGAGGCTGTAGGGAAAAAGCAACACTTCTTCACTGTTGGTGGGAGCTTAGGCTGGTACAACTACTGTGGAAATCATTGTGGAGATTCTTCAAAAAGCTGGGATTAGAGATTGCATTGGACTGAGTTACCCTGCTTCTGGGCATTTTCCCAGAAGAACTGAAAGCATCATACCACAGTGATATATGTGCAACCACATTTATAGCAGCGCAATTTATAATAGCAAAATCCTGGAAACAAACCAAGTGCCCATCAGTCAAGGAATGGGTAAAAAAATGTGGTATTTTTATATATTAGAGTACTACTTTGCTATAAATAAAGATTGCATCGAGACTTTTATAAGTCAATGGACATGACTTGAGACCATACTCAAGTGAAATAAATCAAACTCACCTGTGTAAATACCATATTATCTCCCTAGTGTAAGAAACTGAAAGGTTATATATAATCAAAAATCCACAATAAATATTGTGTAAGGGTAAGAAACTGCTCAAAGAGGAAAAGTAACTGAGTTAGGGGATAAGAGAAAAGAAGGAAGGGAAAAGGAAAAAGACACAAATTTGTGTGTGTGTGTGTGTGTGTGTGTGTGTGTGTGTGTGTATGATAACTAAGACGACTATACTATTAATCTAATTATATTAGTTCTTAGAAAAGAACAATTACTATTCATATGATTAGATCAATTTTACATGTCTATATCTAATAATCTAAGCAACAGTTTTGAAGGTAACAATGTGCAATATTACAACCATTGTTAAATTCCTATCATCTTGTTTTGTAAACCTACACAGTTTTTGTTTAAAGAAAGATGCTGATAGATTGAGCACTCAGTAGAGGTTGTAACCAGATCAGCTCTAATAAATAGAAGGCCATGCACGTCTACTTTGTTTATGAACACATTAGCAATGACAGTTGTGGCAAGGCAAATGAACTGTCTGGTATACACAGAACAGAGCATTCTGTCAGCTTCGTGAATACCAGGCCCTATTGTGCTCGTCCTGAGTGACTATTTGCATGACACAAATAAATATCTTCATGGTTTTTGAAGTTTATCCACAGATTTCTTCGCCAGACCTCCTGTTGCTAATTTTCCAGTCATCTTCCGTCTAAGTGTCTGATCAGCCAGCTGACCCATTGGCCACAGCCCATGAATTAGCATAGAGTCATACTGGTGGCTGTATCCCTTTCCAGGCAAAATAAACAATTACTGAGATTTGCTTTCACCACTGTTTTTCGGGCAGTTCCCAAAAGAACCATAGCCATGCAGCTGTTCGTTTTTGTGTGATGCCTGCATAGCGGACCACCTGTAAACCAAGACAAAGTTTTCTTTTCTTTAGCCAGTTCATTATGGGGAACTCCCCAGGAGGAGAAAATGGGCAGAGGTAGGGACTGTGGACCTTAGGACCATTTTTTCACATAATTTATTGTTCTTTGAGGAATACTCAAATTCAATCTTATATTTACTAATTCTGATTATAATGAAATATCACTGTACTCATATACCTTGGCTTAGAGGGGTCAGATAGTAGCAAGTTATTGATGTGTAGCTCAGCCTCATAGGAAAAGTGAGGGGTTACATATGGAAATGATGTTAAATATTTGGACTCTGCTGAGACACAAGAGCAACCTAAAAGCTATTTATCAAAAGAAGAGTAGTTATTTACAGAAGATGGTTGGGCTTCGCTCCAAAGTCCTAAGGATATTTGCTGCCAGTGAGTATGATATCATTAAAATTATGGACCAGTGTGATGTCTTATGATTGGGAAAGGCAATTAAGGCCTTTGTGGACTAAGTTATGAGTTAATGATGGAGAGTTGATATACTCCTGAGGTAGTAAATAAAGGTCTAGTGTATTGCTGGCCTTGTCAGCTGAAATAAAGTGCTTCTCCTAATCTTTATGAATTACTGTTTAACACAAAAAACAATGAAAAAACATTCACTAACTCAATAAATGCATACTGGTTACTTGGGGGGAGGTGTAGTGTACTGACTTACTCATGGAATGGAACCACATTGTAACAGCAGCTACAGTTGGAGTCACCATATGCTTAAGTTTATAATAACCCACTTTCATTCTCCACCCATCTTTGGCACAGGCCACTTTGGAGTGTGGAAAGGGGATTCCATGGGTATTACCACTCTTGAATCTTTCAAGTCCTTTCTGATGTCACTAATCTCTGCAATCCCTCCAGGAAAGCAGTAATAATTACAGTTCACTGTTTTCCTAGGTAATGTTATTTCTAGCAATTTTTACTTATGCTTTCCACGATACTGCCTTCACTCCAAGTTCTAGGGGATCAAAATATAGATTCTGCTGATTGCTGTGTATATCTGTTTTAATGATACATTCCATAATCAGGAAAACAACCACAGGATGGGCTCAAGAATTCACAGCACCTGTGTTATGAATCTGAGGACACTGATCATCTTGCTGGTGGCCATCATCATATTTGAGTCTTCTAAAATGAGTGTCTATCAATATCCAGGGTCTAATTATTCTATAAAAAATCCGGATTATTTCCTTTTCCCCAGGACATAGCTACCCAAATAAGGGATCCTAAGTCCATCAGATAAAAGCAAGGGGAAAGTAAGTTTAATAGATAAATCTCTGGTGGACTGGTAGGATCCACTGGGGGACCTGACCCGTCCTTCATTTGAAGGATTCTGGATGAGTAGATTGGTTCAAATCCAGTAATTAATTCAGACACTGGAGATCTTTGTCTTAGTTTTCTATAGCTACCATAACAAAATAACACAGACCGACAGCCTGAATAAAAGAAATCTAGTTTTTCACAGTTGTGAAGGCTGGAATTCCACAATCAAGTGTCTGGAAAGGATTATTTTATCCTGATTCCTCTACCCTTGTTTTAGAAGTGGATACCTTCTCACCGTGTCTTCACTTAGCTGTTTCTACCTGCGTATTCTTCCCTGGAGTCTCCTCCTCTTTGAGGACAACAGTCCCACCTTAAGAGCTCATTTAGACTTAAGCTCTGTGTTCATTACCTGACCATTTTAGAAACAAGCATCGTGATTATTATTAGTGCATTTTCATAATTTTCATGTTTGCAGATGTTTGTATTTTGTATATATATATATATATATATATATATATATAATTGTGTATATACAAGAATTATGTTTTCCTTCCTGTTTTTCCTTTTTAAAATCTAACACAAGTTGTATTAATACTAGGTAAGTTTACTTCAAAGCATTCAAATTACAAGATATCAAGGAAGAATATGAACAATATCTGAGAATTTTATATTCTGTTTTGTATGTAAGGTATTTATATCCTGTTAAGAAGGCATATTATTTGCTTGATGTTATAGCATACGGAGTTACACTCAAATAATTCAAGGAAAGAGGCACTATGGCGACTACTATTATGTTAGATTATCTGGTGGTGAAACATAATGATGCTTGAATGGTTCGGTTCTGCCCTGCGTTGTTGTGTTACAATGTCCTCTCATCTCAATCTCCCCCCCTTTTTAAAAAATTAATCTATTTTCTCTCATTTTTTAATTAAGGGAAAACAATTAAAAATAGTGGGACATATTATAGTAACTTTCTTGGTTTTCCTATTAACCTGATTTGAACCCCAGTATTGCTCTCCCCCATCTTGTTCTGTCTGATTATTCTATATTCTATTTTGTTTGATAGTATCAAGTTTGAGGGTATAGGCAATCACTTTGAAGGCAATAAGATATACTATGATGCCCATTATGGTTTGACTATTATCCTTTTTTTGAAGTCCTGCAAGGTCTTCAGCGTAGGTTTTATTAATCTTGTTCTGTACCGTTTTGATCAATTCTATTATACCTGATGATATAGACAACTCAATTTAAAAATAGCAAGAGACACAATGGTAACCACTTTTGATCACCTGGTGATCACCTGATGCTATTTTTGCATCATATGCTATGCCCACCCTTCTGTTTTAACTGACTCTGTTTTGCTTAGTCACATTTGGTTTTATTCTCTTCAAAAAAAAGTAATAAGAACCGTGGGAGTAATAAAACCCAAAAATTCTAATTGTTATTGTAAAAAAGAGAGGAAAGGAAGGTGAACTAAGGGATATACCCGCAGATACGTTCGAGTGTATAGGATGGAAAACTAATTATTACTGAGCTTTTGTTGGATCATTGAACGTAACTGTCTCCAATTTCACTGTACGAATCTCCACTTTATATGCTTTAATTTTGTAATTTGGACAACTGTTTCTGGGAAGATAATATGTAACCTATTAACTGGTGATTTCTTACTGTATATTTTTTTCTTGAAATACTGTATTATTTGTACCCTTTTACTGCTTTGTTTTTTTATGTCCTTTCTTTTTTTCTCTTTAAATAAAAAATAAAGCATATTATTTTATTTTTATTTTTCTTAGAGATTAAGTGTGGTTTAAGTTGTTCTACATAAATGCCAAGTTACAAGGTGTGGATTATGATGGTTAGCCTGTGTCCACTCAGTACGGTACAGTTTATAGCTATTTACTCAGATATTAATTTAGTTATATGTGATGATATTTTTCTGTGATGGTATTTTGTGAATGTAGTTCACATATACAATTGGTTGACTTTAAACAGAAGAAATTATCCTCCTTAATCTGGGTGATCCATCCAATCTGTTGGAAAGCCTTGAGAGTAAAACTGAGGTTTTTTTTTCCTGAGGAATAAAAAGGCTCTGTCTGAAAGTTTTTGTTGTCTTCACTTAGGAATTTCAGACTGGCCAATACCACCATTAGATACACTAACTCCTTCAAAAATCTAATGCATATTGTATTATATACCATATATATATGATTTTCGATCTATCTTGGGTCACAAACTCAATTCTCTCCACAATTCTGATTACAAATCAAATTGCAAATTTGATTTCTTGTCCAATTTGGTTTACTGCAAGAATCATGGAGAGAACTGAGTCTGTGAACCAAGATACTACTCTCTATATATTTACTAGACTGACATATAGACTTAAGAAAAACGCTACACAGTATTATTATAGTTCATTATAAGATATGCAAATGTACAACAAGATAAGGAAATGCACAGGACAAGCTCTGAAAGTCTCCTAAGCCTTTTTCTCTATGGAGTCAGAATATTCCACTCTCTAGGTGTAGCTGTGCTTTCCAATTGGAAAGCTTTCCAAGTCTCCTGTTTAAAAGATTTTATATAACCCTGTAGCCTGGCCCCCTCCTATTACTGGAGGTCAGGATGTGGAACTAAGAGTTCCTATTTCTAGTCTTGTGTTTGGTCTTTCTGATGGTCAGCCACTACCCTGCAGGTATTAGAGGAGTCCCACCCTGAGACCTCATTAGGGTGGACTTGAGTGTCTTCTATTACTTCTATTATTATACATTATATAAATATATAAGTAATAAAAGACACACCCATCATTTAGGAAACTCCAAAGATTTTATGAACTTTGTGCCAGAAATTTGAAATCCAAACTGTATGTATATATGGTAGCAAGTACCCTTTTCCTACCAATATTCTTCTAACTAAATTCCCCTTTGATTAAGATACCTAAACTTAGCTAGAATTTGCTTGGATTTTTAGCTCCTGGTTGACACACACATCGTGATCTGGTATCCAAGAACTGGTAAAATGAGCAATAGAATACATTTTGCATATTTCATGAGATAGGGTGAGTTTGCAATGCTTCCTGTAGGTGTTACATTCTATTTCCTCCTCTAATGAACTCTTCTAACAATAGATCTGCTCTTAATTTAACTGTACATTATTATAGCTAAATATTGTTTATGGAAGAAGATCTCATCTTGACCTCATAGGAAACTGACATTAAAATCAACTGGGAAAAGAAAAACACATGGCACAAAAGAGGAAAAGAAGTTTTCTAGGTTTCTATTTCAGGGTTATGTCCTTATCACTATCTGTTTCTCAGTACAAAAAATCTTCATGTACATCTGACTACTGCTTAATGTGACCCGGCAAATATTACTTGAAAGGACACAGTCAAAGGCAAAATTCTCCTTCTTGAGCTTGTTTTTGTGGTTTTGTTGCAGTTGTGTTACAATAGGCCATTTGATTAATGAGCTGTTTTATTGGGATGTAAATAATGTATAATGTCATAAGATCCATATGTTGTATATTACAGAAGCATAAAACTTATCTTGGCACAAAATAGAAAATTTAAAGCATCTCTCTTGAAAAAATATCTCGTGCTAAACACAAAGCATGTGAGGATTTCTGCTATTTATGAAACTGATGAATGCTGTGCCAGATTTGTTTAGTTTTAGTGTTAACTCTGATAGGTCTGTGTGTGTGTGTGTGTGTGTGTGTGTGTGTGTGTGTGTGTGTGTGTGATATGTGTTCATCAGAGGTAACTTTATGCTTCTATTCCTTCTCAGTCTACTCAGAATAGTTGAAAGAGTCAAACAGCTGGTTTTGATAACACACAGTAGCTAAAACCTGCATGGTTGAGAAAGAAAAAGCTAGAAACAGGGAAGAAAATATAATCATAGTAAAATGGGAATGGAAGATTAGAGTTTGGTTGTTCATGTATCAGAGTGAAATGTAAATAATCAGTCTATAGGATACTAATCTTGGAGCAGCATAATTCTTTGGGACAAAGAAACCAACAATGACTGGATATCTGAATACGTTTCATGGTGCTGGGGTCTGTATGGATGTCACATCCAATGAAGCCACTAGGGAGGCTGTACCAGGCTCATCAGCTGTTCTTCCCACATTCTTTACATATTTGGTGCTGTAAATCTTCAGATTTCTCTCCAGTGTCATTTCTTAAGGCCTTTGTTTTCAATTCCAGTTTCTGTAGTCACTCTCATGCATATTATATCATTTTATTATTTCTATGGGATTTTTATTGCCTGAAATGTTCCTGTGTTGCTATTGGCTTACTTATTTATTGTGTTTCACGTTAGAAAATAGTCTCCACATCAGATCTGTTTACAGTAATAAACTCACATTGGTGCCTGAAATGCGTTGAGAGCTCAGTAAATATATATTGAATGTTGAATTCAAAAAATGAGAACAGTAATAATCCTTCTCCTGTTTAGAAAAGTCAATGATACTTAACTGAAGTAATCCTTGCAAAATCATCCCAATGATGATGGGTTCAGAGTAAATCTTCAGTAACTGTTGTTAGCATTATTTTTATTATTTATATGGTAATATAAATGACATCATGACAATAGTCATGATGGTAATGATGGTAATACTTACCCCAAAAGAAATTTAAATAACAGTCATAGGAGATGACTTGACCTGGATACATTAATCTATAGCTCCATTTAAATTTTTGAAAGAAAAGTTTCATACATCTTAATCAAAATTAATTGTACAGATTGTTAAAATAGCTCTTTTGCTATGGAAGTAGGAATATACCACTGTACGGAAGTTATGACCTCAACAAGAACTGGGATGCTACAACAAAGCCTCAGTGATAAAGTTCTACAGGAAATGAGACATGTGGAGTTGAGTCAGAAATTCTTTGGGATCCCGTGGTGCTTCCTGGCCATCACAGGAAACATTCATCTTCTCTGAGCTTCACATACGCTCCTTCTTGAAAACTATACCCCTCTTACGTCACAGAATTTTACTCCACATCTTTAATAAAGCTGCTCATCAGGAAAAAGAGATATCAAATTTATGTTATTTACAAGGCACAGAACATTTGAGGTTTATTCTTAAGTTTGCTACTGATAGGGTGATGAGATATGCAATCCCTCCTGACCTAAATTCCACTCTTAATGCAAAGTCATGAATTTATCGCTCTTTCTTTTCTCCTTGATAGAAATTTACTTTCTATTGAGGTCTGTGTTACCTACTGGAAAGCTGGAGCCCGGGTCGGCCCAGCGGTGAGGCACTGTTACTACTGTAGAACATCTCTTGCTAGCTCACTCCATGCCAGAGCTCCTGTTCACACATATTGATTTTTGCACAGTAATATTGTGATGGCTTCCTCAAAGGGGCCAATATTTTCAGATTAACAGCTGCTCTGTTAATTTCAGTAGAAATGTGGGGTCTTTATTTCTAGACATCAAAAAGCGTGCCTCAAACCACAGGCCCCTAAGCTTCCAAACAAAAAGTATAATAAATGGAAGATCATATTTGGTGTTAACTATCCTCTTTTGACATAACACAGGAATTCAGACAGTATAACTCTGTCTCTAAGAAACAGTTGATGTTCTTGTTATTTATGTGGCAGGTTACTTTGTGTCATCCCTACATGGACAGTAAAATTCCAATGTTAGGTGTTTATACACACTTTATTTAATTTTGTTAGTGAATTAAGCTATTTTGTAGTTTCAGTAAGAAACAAAGAGGCAAGCAAATGATTGTGATTTGCATTTCATTAGACATGTCTAGAAAGAATCATGATGGACGAGTCAAAGCACACTCCAACGGCAGAGTTGGGCCTGTACTTCCAACCTTTTTCTTCTGGAAGCAAACAATAGGAGAGGAAGGGAGCTTATAGATCTTGTTGTAGTCTGGGGTTGTACACAGAGAACAATTCAGATCAGGACATGGAGTTTATAATATTTTTATAATGGTCACCGGAAGTTAACACAGGAGAATGCAGGAAATCCATCTGCAACACCAACGACATAGATTATTTAGTCAAGAGTCTACACCCCATGGCAATGTCCCACATGAGTCCAGATAAAAACCCAGAGCTCAGAACAATGCCTCCATGAGTCCAACTGGAAGTCTAGAGCCCACAAGAAGGACTCACGCCAGTCTCTTTTACGGATTCGTGCCAGGAAGACCCAAGGGTCAGCGGTGGAAGCCAGAAAGTCTATGCCAGCAGGATGAAGGAGCTGTGCTAGTGGGATGAAGGTTCTACACTGGAGCCTAGAAGTCACACTCACAACAAAGAGCGGGGCTGTCCTCAGCAACACGGAGGCCCCGAGCTCCTCCGACAACAAGCACAGTCAGGTATGTGCCAGGAAGCAGCGTGACGAGTTCATCCTGGAGACCAGGCAGCACATGTCTTCCCCTCCAAAGCCAGGAAGCAATGCTCGATGTGAAGACCAAAGCTTCTCCAGGAGAACCCACAGCTCAGACAGCAACTTGTAGGAGAACTAACAATGCCTCCATAACGCCTCAATCCCTCTCCAGACCTCTCTTCTTCTCCACTTATTTATCCTGGCAACCCTTCTCAGGTGGAGCATCTTCTCTCAATGCATGCTGATGTAATCCAGCTGGCATTAAGTTGACCACTAGTTATCGAACCATAACAGATCTCATCAGATTTATCAAGAGAAGAAGCAAAAACCACCCTAAATAAGAAGACGGAGAGTCCTCAGGGGGCTGGAGGAGAGGTGCCACCAACCCTGTTCTTAAATTCTTATGTTTAATTTTTATCACAGTAATACAAATAATAGTGTAAGGATCAAATGGTAAAAGATTTATTGGAATACAGTTGCATACAGAAATGCAGGTTAAAAACATGGAGGGAGCAGAGAAGAAATAACTCTGGACTTCTGTCTCATGGTCTAACACCAGGGCTGCCTATTGGCTAATCTATCAGAAATGAGAAACTAAGTGATAGATTCCTCCTTGAAGAGTTAAGAAAGTTGCCAAAGAATAACCAGCTCAGAAACAAATAATTATTTTCAAGGACCATTGAAAGACTGAAACTAGGTAAATATAAAAAGCACTCAGGTGGAAAAATTGCCGCATAATGGGTTCTCAAAATATGTTTTTCCTCTATTCCTTATTTCCCTTTTCTCATTCATCAAAATCTGCTCCCCAAATTGTGATTTATTAATTGTGCAGGCAGTTATTATCTCTTTAATGGAGCATTTTAGTAAGAGGTAAGACTCATTCAAAGAATTTGGGGTATTTTATGTTAGTAACTCAGTGACTTATATTTTAGTGGTTAGAAAAGGGCTTTTGCTGACTTTTGGGGTTCATAGGAAGGAGCAGTTTCCGGTTTAGCTTGACCTACCAAGGAGATGAGGTGAGCTCTTTCCTACAGTGCTCAGCGGCCCCATTAGCTGCTGTAGTAGGATGTGATGTGGCTCTTCCCACAGGAAGATACTAAAATCAGGCTGTAACTCTCTCCGGAAACTGGGAAATTTTGCTGCCCTTGAGTGCCATCCTACTGGGGTGCACGTGGCTCAGATGGATAAATCTGTGCATTCACTGGTGTGTTTTTGACATCATCTTTCACCACTTTGTTAATGTTAAAAAAATGACTTCTCCCTTCCCAGGTCTCTTTTTCCCATCAATATTCGCCCTGATGCTGGGTACCATGTGGGTCTCTAGGGCTCACTTTACTCTTGGCTCTTCAGTGAAGGAAAGAGGATTGTTTAGAATGATTATGGAGTTAGAATGCTTCTCTGGCCGAGGGACAAGCTTGTTTTCTTTGCAGCACCTGCCTCACTGGAGGGTGAGCTTAGAAATGCTGAGCTTGAGGCTTTTGACCTCCTGGAGACATTCTGGTTTCCCAAGGGCTTTTTGGCAGTGTACCTGAGAGGCAGACTGGGGCTCACTCCTGGGATCTGGGGTGTGGGGAGAAGGTGGGAAGCTATGTACAGCCCCTGGACAGCCCCCCACCATATGAGCCCCATATGCTACAGCTTTCTCCCAGGAGCTCTGCTCCATGCATCCATAATCCACTCCTCTCGGGTTCCTCATTAAAGTAAAAATCATCAGTGTTCTTTTAATGTGACTTTGTGTGTTTCATTTCCTTTGTTGGTTAAAAATGTTTTCAATGAAACATTTTATAAAATTCCTATATAGCGTATACATTTTGTTCCTATTAACATAAAATATTATTCTCATTTCCTTGCATTGGGAAGAAAGCAGAAAAAAAGCATTATAAAAATTAAAAAATCTTTTTGTTAGGAGGGAGATATGAATGATTTATGAGCATAATAAAGGGAAGTCTCTTTGGTCAATATTATGAATTTAAAAACAAGACTTTAGATTTTTGAAATGATTTAGATGACAGTAGGCACTAAAATAATAAAGAGAACAAGGTATAATGAGGGTTTTTTCCTTTCTCCTTTTTGTTCCCCTTAAAAGACATGATATGCCACCTACCTTTGGGAAACCAAGTAGATTTGTCTCTTTCAAGGTCAAGGAAAGGCTACAAATTATGTCTGTAGCCTGTCTGCACCCCTGACAAGGACGCTTGTTAAAATTCCTTCTGTTATTTTGATAGGTCCTCAGACGTCACGTCATATTGAATTTTACTAGACGGAGGAAGTAGTATAGTGCTTGTCCTCACCTATTGCTATAGCTTGGACATGCCCCTCGAAAGTCCATGTGTTAGAAACCGAATCCCCAAATTCACATACTCATGGTGTTTGGGAGTGGAGACTTTGGGAGATAATTAGAATTAGATGAGGTTATGAAGGTGAGGGCCTTAGGATGGTGTTTGTGGCTCTATAGGAAGAGCAAGGAGCCAGAGTTAGCATGTTTGCTCTATCTTTCCGTGTGATACAGCAAGAGAGATTTCAAGAGATGCTGATCAAACATGGTTGCCCAGCTCTTGGACTTCCAGCTGTATAACTATGAGCCAAATAAAGTTCTCTTCTTTATAAGTAGGCTGGTCATAAGCATTTTGTTTTAGCACAGAAAATGGAGTAAGATACCAATACTGGATGTTTCAATCCTGCTATGACCTTCCTCTCGGTGATACCTGAGCCAATCATTCCATCCATACTTTACTGCTCAGTCGCCTTGATGTTGTACATGTTTTAGTGGTGATTCTCCTCCAGCTGTACCAATTCTGACCTGTTAAATTACACACTATCTATTTGATTTTTAGTTTTGTGCCTTATGGCTCCTAGCCTGGGGCTGTAGTTCTAGGAGCTATAGGTATCATGGTGGATATTGAATAAAGGGCATATTAAGTTGGATGCATCAAGATGGAGGTTGGGAGGTGTCTCATGAATGGCATCTCTTAAGTGAATTCACCCTGTTCTGATGTCAGGCATCCAGGGCTGTAGGATTAGACAGAAAATTCCACTAACATACTGAGAATGTACTGGAAAATGGGCTTGTGTCCATCAGCTTGTGAGACTGAGGAAGACCAATTTTTAATACAACAGGGGGCAACCATCTTTAAAGTTTTTTTTTTTAACAATGTGTAGCTTATTGTTGCAAGAAGGTACTTCATTGGTGACACTAAGAAAGGCTGGTATGTATGATACCACTAGGATGCTAGCTGCTGAAACTATAAATTTTCTACAATTTACTGTATATCTACATCAGAATAGGCTCTATTCTAAACTCTGGGGATGTATTAGTGAACAAACCAGACAAAACTCCTTCTCTGAAAGAGTGGATCTTCTATGAGCTATTTGAGTCCAGAAATTTGAACTTCCTATTTGGGGCACAGCCAACATTTGGGATTCTGTTTTCTCTGGTCAGAATTCCACAGGCCCATCCCAAGAGTAAAAGCATACTTCTGCAGTCCTTGGAAGAAAAACATAAAAAAGAGTAACATGAGACAGAAAAACTCAGATTTTAACAGTGAAAATCCTGTGAGCGGGATGAAGGACAAGATTTATTACCTTGGTTTTGCTTCCATAATTTTTCTAATGAAAGTAAAGGCCTTTCCAGGCTACATTGTGCTTATAAAGTAGCAAGGACATGTGGAAGAGATGGGCCACATGAATAGAGAAGAAGAGAAGGTGTATTAGTTCATTTTTTGTTACTATAATGAAATGTCTGTGATAAGCTAATTTATAAAGAAAAAACATTTCATTTTGGCTCATAGTTCTGGTCCATGATTGAGACCCTGCATATGGCAGTGACCTTCTGGTTGCAAAATACTGAAGTGGCACAGGAGGGCATTATATAGGAGGAGACAGTGTGTGTGTGTGTGTGTGTGTGTGTGTGTGTGTGTGTGTGCATGTCCTGGTCTGTCTTCCTCTTCCCATCAACATTCAGTCATGGGGGCAAGATCACCCCTGTAGACAGAATAGTTGGCTTAAGTTTCCATTCTTTGGTACTTCACAGTGGAGATTAAATTCCAACAAAGAACTCTTGAGTGATCCATTCAAATCATATCCAAACCATATAAGCCAAACTTGCATAATCAAAGGTGAGTGGGTGGTACAGAGAATAGAGTTTGATTTTAGAGACTGAAGCCATTGAGGGGAGCAATAGGCAAAAAGATAAGGAGGTTGTTAAAAATAGTTGTGGGCTATGAATTGAACTTCCTTTTATATTTTTTGAATGGGGCTATTTTTGAATTGTGATCCTGCAGAGGCTAAGCATGAGATTTATAAAAGTTGATGAACTTTTGGATTCAGTTGGAATTTGAATATTCCTGAGTTTGAGCTTTCAGTCTTCAGTGTTCCCTTAGTATTAGCAAGTCATGGACCTCCTGCCCACTACTTCTTCAGTATTTTTAAGGTTCCAAACCTGCTTCAGTTCTCTGTGTCACTTCTCACTCCTAGACTAATTCTTTGCTGCTTAAATTAAATTTTGAATAATCTAATGCACATAGTAGTTTAAGGGTCAAATATTAAATGGTTTGATGAAAAGCAGAAGTCCTTTTGCTAATCAATTCCTTCACCAAATTTCAGTTTCCACAGGTCATTGTTTATCTCTTTCAGCTCTCAGTTTCTTGGATTAACTACCTTATTAACGAATAAAATTCTTGCATTACTCTCTATTAACTTACCAAATTTAGACATTGCTCATTGAGGTTCTGCTATGATACATGATTTAATCTCATTCTTCTTACATCCCATGTCGCACCTGCCTTTTCTTCCTGTACTTTTTACAGTTACATAAATATTTTGGTCAGAACTCAGCATTGAAATTATTGTGACTCTGAAAAAGTATTTTATCATAATGATATCCTTCTTATATATAATTTTGTATTCTTTTTTCCCCAAAGTTAATATTTTCCTTATGTTTCATTTCCTTTTTTGTGTGCTTACTATTTAATTTTTGTGCTCCATTGCATTTCTTACTCATTTGCCATACTTTTTCTCAAATGAACAAATAATTAAAATAATCTTTGAGTTAACTATATTCTCCTGGATGTCTCCTAAAGGCTACTTTTCCTATCCTTTGATTTGGACAGATATTCCTGACCTACTGCTGATTTCTCACCTGTGGATTTCTTTTTGTGTTCTTATGTAGGAAATTCACCTTCATTTTGATGGAGCATATGCTCTTAGATTCCTAAGAAGTTGTTTGTAGTGGTAATTATTTGTTTGAAGTCTTGATTTTGAGAAAACTTTTTTAAATTTGTCTTTATACTTGTTTGACAATTTGGCTTGATATATAATGTTATGCTGCAAATAACTTTGCCTCAGTATTTTTAAGTCATTTTTCTAACCTCTTTCTAACTTCTAGAGATGATGAAAAGAAGTCTGATATCATTCCATTTCATATCCTGTTCAATGACCTTCTCTCCAACTCCAAATGAAATTTATAGCATTGTTTTCTTGCACTTCCTGGAACTCTGAAATTTCATAACACGGAGTCCATATGTTTGCCTTTTATCATTCACTGTGATATACTCAGTGGACTCTTCCTTAATCGGAAAGTTCTAATATATACTTGAGGTCTGAGAAATATTTAATTATGAATTTGAAAATTATTTTTTTTCTCTTGATATATTGTTGCATATTTTGGATCAAAATTCTTAAGTTTTTTTAAAACTTTCTTCCAATTTCATATTTTTATTTTCTTTGCTCTATTTTCTGAGATTTAAAAGATGATTATCTCCTGGTCTTTGATACATGTTTTTTTTTTAACTACCAGTTTCATAGATCTTAAAACTGTTTTTCATCAGTTCTTGACTACTTGAAAGATCCATAATATCTTGTATTAATTTATATTTTATTAATCCTGGATTATTCACTGTAGTTTATAGTTATCCTTTCTTTTTATTTTTTTGTCAGTTGCTTTAACTGGAGTTTTTACTCTTTTGAATTCTCATGTTGGAGGCCTTTCTCAAACGTCTGAATGTTCATTAATGTGTAATAGTAGGAACTAAAAATTGGAGGCACTAAAATGTAAATGAAATATGTTAATACATAATACTAGGATTGTGTCTGAGTTAATTTTGCATTGCTGGAACAAAATGCCTGACATCCACAAACTAAAGGGGGGAAGGTGTATTTTAGTTCGGTTTGTAAAGGTTTTGGTCCATATTTGACTGTCTCCAAAGCTGAGTAGCATGACAGATGGGTCTGATGGGAGAGTCAGTCCACAGCATGGCAGGCAGGAAGCACTGTGATTTCCTTCTTTCTCTTTTTATTCCATCCAGGCTACAAGCCTATTGCTTGGTGCCACCTGTACCTAGCGTGGGTTTCTTCTCTTCAATAAATTCATCACCCAAACCAAGATGTCCCCATGTCTGGAGTCTTCTCCACCTGGCTTCATATAAGAATAAACTGTCAATCTCGTGTGTGTGTATGTGTGTGTGTGTGTGTGTGTGTGTGTGTGTGTGTGTGCACATGTACATGTTCATGTGAGATGGTTAGCTTGGTTAGCTTCCCAGAGTGAAAGAGGAAATAGGGAGCCAAGCAATCCACAAAGAGACATCTGACTGACTCCTGTGTGCAACAGGATAAGTTTTTCCAAAAACTTACTTTGAAATGTGAAATAGTTTAAATGTGAAGTGTGAAATAGTTTAAAATGTGATTGTGTTTGGAGATAGGATCTTTAAAAAGCAATGGCATGTAAATGAATAATTAAGATGGCCTCATTTCTCTCTCTCCTCTCTTTTATGCTTCTTGGCTACCACAAGGTGAGAAGCATTCTCTACCACGTGCTCCTGCCCATGAATGCATGTTCCCCACCTGCCCAGAGCCAGTGGGACCAAGTGACCATGGATTGAATCTCTGAAACTTGCTTCTATGGACAAACAAAAAAATTTCTTTTTAGTTTTCCCTCTTCCTTCTATTCCCTTTATTTTTAAGGTTCCATACTTTTAAAAGTTTCTTTATTACCTTTTTAATGTGTTTGAGGAAAAAGGGTAGGTATTACTGATATACATATAGATATTGACATATCATTTTTCTGAATTCTTGATATTTTCTGTTTAGCTATAGAAATCTTGGAAGAAGTTGTGACTTTATAGTTTCTTTAAGAGTTTTCACATAAGGTGACTCTCAATTTATTGCTTTTCAGTTCTAAAGGACACTCCTTTGCCCTGGTTTGTGGCCCTGGAGCCATCAGATGGTTTGATATGAGTCTTGCTCACAGTGGGCTCTGGACAGATTCTGGTGGGAAGGGACTCCTCTCCCTGGTTCCAGTGTGCTTTCATGTCTGGTTCCTATGGTACAAGGCAGTCAACACTGTGTGGATCCCCAGTGATAAGAAGCTAAGTCCCAGTAGCACCCTAATGGGGTTGGGGTAGTAACTGTAGCATGACGACAGTCACAAGACAGCACATACATGACTTCTCAGGACTAAACTGCAGCCACTTACTGATCACCCTTTAATGTGTTTTTCCTATCCCTTAATTGATAATTCCCTGTAAATAGTTAGTAATTTTTCTATTAAATTTTTCCCTTTTCAAGTAGCAGGGTGGTGTCTATCTCTTGTCTCGACTCTACGTGACCATCATATGGGTATTTTTTCACAGTCACCTGCTTGCATGATGGGACAGCATAGAGTTCTTGCTATGAACATAATGATTCTGGGCAGTGATTATGAGGTAAGGAGAGAGAAAGGCACACTGAGCAATTTCAAGGGAGCCCTAAACGATCAAACAAACAAGCTAACAGACGTTGTAGGCAAACTCCCCCCGCTGCGTATAGCAGGATGTTGGTGGAAAGCCTTTAACAGGTCTCCCTTTGTCAACTGTAAACCCCAAGGTTCAAAAACTTTCCCTCTAGTTATCTACTCAATAACATCCTCATGTTTATTTCAATATAATTTCCCCCAGATCTGCAGGCAAAAATCAATGCTCTGGGAGGATACAGGTTATTTTTCCAGCGGCTCTGTTTCCCCTTGGCTCAGGATGGCAGCCCCCCTGGGGAGCCCTGTTAAATGCTCTCTGGAGTGGCAGCTTCAACCCCACAATCATTCCCTAGACAGAGAATGTTGCAATGGATGAGTTTCCTGTTTTCTAAATGACTGTCAAGTTTCCGACTCATCTCCCTGAGATTATTCTCATTATCTTTATTGGAGATTTGGGTGTCTGCAAATACTTCAGTGACACATTTACAGGCTGTCTTTTGCTTTATGCTCACAGATGGCTAATCACAATCATCCTGTGCATCTTACTTGTTTAATTCTCAGAGGGTAACTTCTTTTCCAGTGTTTTGTTTCCCCATATATTGCCAATACCAGTATGTATTCTCTGATCAAAAATGTGATAGAGGACATTCACTGTGGGGCTCCCAAATACCGGACACTGGGACCTCCAGAAAAATCAGAACCATGCCGGAGACATTGCTTCGAGGTTTCCTATAGCTTTTATTTCCTATGGTGGGTTAGGGAGGGAAGTGAAAAGAAGAAGCGTGCTCATGGGCAGTCCTGATATAAAACTCACAGCAGTTGGTCAAACCTTTGCCCTTACTGCTCATCAATTTTTCTCTTCATTATGATACAAGCCGGGAAGGTTGAAAGGTCAAGTGTTTGAAGTGATGAATTAAGATAGAACTATACGCAGAGGGTTCCTTATTGCTGGTGTCAGATTTAAGCCTCTGAAGGGAAAAGGGGAAAAGGGAAGCATATTTTTTCCCTTGTGAAGGGACCTGGATCACCAGCTGAGTGCTTTCCACTGGCCTCTTTCTCACTTTAGCCCAAGAATATACTTTTGCAATAGAATGTGAGGGCCACAAAGCATCCTACAAGAATTTACAATATGTAGGATTGTCCTCCAAGAGTTCAAACTGACTTACGATACATATAGGAAAGTGCAAGTCATCCTGGAATTAAAATGCATTCCTTTTAAAGACATAATAGCTTCTGACATGAGCAAAGAGAGAAAATATTTATCAGAAAGCTGTTAAAGAGAGGCATTGCCTGTCTAGGTCCCTTCATTTTGAGGAAGGGTCATCCACCTCCAAACCTTTTCATCTGCTTTCCTACAAGCACTCCCTCAAAGAGCCAGGACAGGCAAACATTAGCATCTTTGCACCTACCTGCTCACTGTCATTCCATCCTTACCAAATAAATGTTTGCTCATCATCTTGCTCCCTGTGTGGATTTGCCTGCGGAGAATGTGGCTTGATTCTCATATTTCGCTATCATATCTGTTTGACAGCTATTTAATCACTGGGAATGAACAAATTAGCACCATGCTATCTGTGAACTTGGCTGTTTGGTTTCTGAACCTGGAGGTGTTAGCATATCAGTTGTCTGCTTTGTTAGTCTATGGAACCCTAAAGGGGGCCAGCTGGATTCTTATGACACTTCCACATCCTCTTTAAATGTCTAGGTTTATAACATAATCATTTTTATTGCAGAGAAGTTTAATTCCAAGGTAAAAGGTTGAATAAACTGTAATATTAGCAAAGCAGAATACACTATAATGAGTAAGGGCATGGATTTTAGATTTATTTAGACTTTGCATTGAAATCCTGGTTCTCTGATTTTCCTCCACAAAGGTCCCGGACATTGCATTTGGTCACTTTGAGCTCTGAGTTCTTTCATCTAGATAGTGAGGGTAATAAAAAATACTTATGGAAAAGAGTTTTCAAAAGAATTAAGTGAAATTTCTCTGCAAAATCCTTATAATGTCAGGTATTATGATAAAAGCTAAATAAGTTTTGTAATATAGTGTCATTATCAAATATTTTCCATTGTAAAAATCAAAGTCACATGTTACTACCAATCAGTGTTTAGCTTAACTCAAGAGATCAGTGTTAATAACTGACTCAAAAAGTTATTTGATCAAAAAAGGGTGAAATTCAACTAACACGTACTATGTGTCTACTACATTGCTCTAGTAAAAAGTAAAAAAAAAAAGTACCTCATTTAATGCCAGGTGTTAATAAATGAAACGAAAATAAAGACTGAGATAAAGTCAAACGGTCCACTTTAATAGAGAGGCACTGTCAATTTTCAATACAGCAATGTTAGGTAGAGTGGAAGGCTTTCAGGGAAACTGACACTGAGACTCATATAGAAAGGTATTAGTCTTTCCCAATCTGGAAGAAACATTGAAAGGAGTTCAGCCCCGAGGAATGGATGAGTCAGATATACTCTGGGAATCAAAAGGCAAATGTGGAAAGAGAGCCCTAACAGAGCAGATGTGGTAGAAGGTGAGTTGAGGCTGAGGAGGGAGGAATTCCAGCTGCTGCCAACAGCAAAGGTTCCAGGTCCTGGAGGTCTGGCTGGAGCATGCGCAGCATGCGCTGTCCCAGAATCCATCGCGGTGGAAAAGGGGTGGGGCGAGGCCATGGGAGAGAGCTCGGGGATTTAAAGGAGTCCAGTGTGAATGAAGACACATGGATGGATCTGGGGTGTGTTTTGGAAATAAAACTAATGAAACTTCCTAACGGATTCGCTGTGGGGAGTCAGGACAGGCAAGGAGCCATGGACGACTGCTGGATTTTGGCTTAAATGATTACATGTGTGGTTGTTCCATTAAGCACAGGTGGGGGGACTGAGGATCTGGAAAGAAACGTTAGAACTTATATTTATATTTGGAATATGTTTAGATTATTAGATACCAGTTGAAAAAGTTAAATTTTATAGGCCACAAATGTGTTTTCTGTGTTTTTTTTTTCTCTCCTTAATTCCAAATACATAGTTTTCAGAGCTTTGTCCTGGGATTCATGGGAACTGCTGTTTTTTTCAATACTTCTGTTGTACATGAAAAAAAAACATTATTTGTGAATTCCTCAGTGAGTTAGTGGTAGAGCTCACCCTAGAAGCTGATCTTATTTATTATTTCTGAAGAGCTATCATTTTGACCTGACTTCATCAATTCATAGATTCTCTCCATAATTAAAAAGTTTTAGGAATTTCCAAGACTAATAGTGCTTTTGGATAAAAACACTGTCTTGTTTTCATTCAAATAGAGCTTTATAAATAAATGATCATGATGGAAATGAATTAAGGGCCAAGCTGTGGAAGCAAAACAGACTTTCTTAAACTCCAACAGTTTAAAGGATTGTTTGCCCATCTGGATTTATTGGCATTTCCAGAAAAATATAGATCATGTGATCATGTCCTAACAGTAGACCTTGTCAGATATGAAATAATGATTTAAATGTGTATAATTGGAATTTTGTCTAAAGCCATATTTTTTGCCTGAGGGATGAGGAGTGGCCAGGGAAGCCATTAGTGATTGCTGAGAAGCCAATACTACAAATCCTGAACTAAACTGCATACAATGTCCTATAAAAATCTCATTATTTACCCACATTTTCTTTGAGTCAGCATTCTGGATACTGCCATAGATATTCTGTAAATTAAACACTTATAAATTACCCATTTATAACATTTGTCAATAGAAGCTACAGAAGCAGATAATTTTTTAATTCTTCTTGACTTAGCTTGATAGCAGCTTGCTTTAAAGTTTTATTTTATTTACTTTGTTTACAGTACTGGGGATTGAATTTAGGGCCTTTGTACTGAGATATATCTCTATTTTTTTTTTAACTTTGAGACATGGTCTCAGTGAGTTGCTCAGTTGTCCAGGCTAGGCTTGAACTAGTCATCTTTTTGCTTCAAACTTCCAGATTGTTGGGATTGTGGGCATGTGCCACTACGCACCGGTGCTTTCAGGTTTTGTTTTGATTTTTATGAACATCCCTGAAGACTTTCGACCTACTGTTGACTGGCCTGGTAACAGCTGGTTATATGTTCCATTTAATTCAGACTGCCTCTTTGGCTTGTGAAACCAATCATGAGCTAGGAATTATGCTAGGCACTTGGGAATGGACAGCTGAAAGAAAGAATCTTTTAATGGTGTTGCCTTGATTCATTTTATTAGAATAAAGTAGCTGAACCTGGGTACTTCATAAAAAAAGATTTGCTTAGATCATAGGAGTGGAAGCTGAAAGTTTGAGATTGGGTTGCTGCACTGCTTCAGCCCCTGGTGAGGATTCCCTTGATTGGGTCGCCATGTAGAGGGAGGCATTAAGGTGGGAGTGTGTGTGAAAGAGATTATATGATGAAGCAGGAAAACACAGAGGCTCAGTGTTGCTCTTTTGTAACAACCCATTCTTGGGGGAAGTAACTCAGACCCTGTGATAACTGCATTCTTTCTCTCTAACAACAATACACCCAAAAACCTAAATTATTTTGTACTAAGGCACCCTTCTTAAATGTCTCATGAGTTCTGGAACTAACCTCTCAACACATGAATGCTTTGGGGGGAGAACCAAATCAAAGCCATAGTGGGTACCCATAGAGGGCTGAGATAATTAGTGAAGGGATGGTGTGATAGCAACTATTTCTGGCTGGAACTCCACAGGGCAGAAGTGATGGTGGGGTAGGTGACTGCTGAGTTTGCAAAGGAGGAGTGGCCACATGGGGTCTTATTTCCTAACCATACAATCTTAGTGAAGCCACTGAATCTCTTCAAGTCTCTGGTTCTCTATTTCTGAAAGGAAAATCCTGCAGTTCCATGCGTGGGGTTTATATGGGTGGAATAAAGGTGCTCATAGACAGGAAACTATATGAAAACTACAAAGTGATCCATTCCTACATTTAATGTTCAGTGTTATGCTGCTCCTACCTGTGATAGGCCCTGAAAATTCAGAGTTTAAAAAATATCTTCTGTCTTCCCCTGAGAACTATTCTGTCTGATGAGGAAGAGAGACCCACAGAAAACCATAAAAGGGTGTTTTATGTGATGATTGCCCCCTCAGTCTCAGTCTCTGAGCTCTAGCTGTTTCTTTTCACATGGTGCCAGTTTGCTTTGTATCTCTGTTGGTGCTGAGGCCTCCTTTAGGATCCCATGGGTCATCATGATCTGCAAGACCTATGCTGTCTCATATAGACCCGCCTCCTCATGAAGGCCCTCAGCTAGAGGTCCCAGAAACATCCTCAAAACAAAAAGTTCAAAAGTCCTGGGCTTCCAGGCCTTGTAACTTGAATTTCCTTCTACAACAGAGGGTTTCTTTATTCTTTTTACATTATCGTTGCTGGATTCTCTTATAAGCAAAGGCCATTTTGATGTAATGCTCTGCTTTGGATATGCAGCTTTGTTCTGGGTTCTCGGTGGACCATCGTACTTATGTATTCTCTTGCAAACTCTCTGTCCTTTGTGCAGTTTGATTCTGGTCCATCATCAGTTTGTATAAACTGCTGTAATCCTTGGTGACTTGTTGCTATGTTTTAGCCTCTTCTAGTTCCTGAAGTTCAGCCCTGTCCACAAATGTCTTCTCTATGTTCCCTTAGAATTTCACCCAGTCATTGTAATTTTTTTAGGCATGATTTATGGTAGCATGTTTGGTGCTAAACTTGCTGTCGTTGAAGCCAGAATTCTTTCTGGGTAAGGACATTGTCTTTGTCACCCGTGCATGTGCCTGGACAGAGTTGGCAGTCACTGCTTATGTGACAGGCTGCTTGAAGGACTGCAGTGATGTGGATGATTTACATACATCCTCTGTCTTTCACTGGATTTAAGTAAAATATTCAAGTAAACAGGTCTTTCTCCATTTCTGTGAAATCAGCTGGGATATGCAGGTGCCTCTGGTCCAGTAGCCAGAGGAAGAAATGCTGTGTTTTACTGCCAGACTTCTGGTTGGAAGATTTCTCCAGGGCATTATTTTTGTCTTTATTGGCCGGTAGAGGTCTAAGTAGGGTTGCTTATTCCCCAGATTCTGATTCACTGCAGGACTGGAACAGCAATTGCACTGAAAAAGAACTGGTGTCCCTGGAGATGGACGGAGGATGGGGTAGTTGTTTTTGATTAGAACAAAGGAGAAAATTCTAGGGAAATGCTTTTTCTGCAGATTTACAACATGCCCACTCAATAAACCTTTCTTTATTGTGCAGAATTGATTTCTTGGATGATTACTTTGGCACACTGTCTATATGTAATGGAAACTTAACCGAATTAGAGCATTTTAGGCAATTGGACCTTGAAGAGTAGTTCCTTCCCAGTGTATCCTAGGATTTTTATATTTGGTGGGGATTGAGAATGATACAGCAAAGAAATGGCCCTTTATGAAAGCTGACAGGGATGTGATGGTGCTGCCTTGGACCTAAGCTTTTCTTATGAAATTTTCTTTTCCTTAATGATGCCCGCTTCTGTTCAACTCTTTGTAAAGAATCTTTTTGCCCCCTTCCAACTGCACATCTGACTGCTCATTTTTCAAAGTGTTGATCAAGGGCTCTTGCTTCTTTTAATAAATGTGGTGTATCCATGCCAAAGTATGCCCTCTATAATTAATAACAATAAGCTCTGGCTACCTGTGGAGGTTGCAGACATTGACAAAGACCCAGGGAAAGTACAAGATGGTACCTGCAGCCTCAGCATGGTGCTCTCTGCCTGCTCCTCTGCTTGTCAACCCACACCTGCTTCCCAGGTACCCTGCTTGCTTTTGGGGAACTCTTCATGTCAGAGCTCTTCCTGATTCTTTATGTGAACAGGAGACAAAGTTGGGTTGCAGTAAGTTGATGTTTCTCCTTTAGAAGAGAGAGAAATCATTTTGCTCAGATGTCCTATTTCAAACCTGAACTGACTTTCTGATGGATGTAGACAGATAGTTGTTCTGATTGTTTATGTAAAGTGTTAACAAAATCTTTCCCCTAAGGTGCCATATCCAGAGGCAAGTTCAGAAGGGTTCTTTTTTCCCTTTCCAGATGTGAACTCACAAGTGTTATCTCAGGACCTGGGACATGGCAGGTGTTCAGTAAACAAAACTGAGCACCAGATGAATTTTATCCTCTTGCCTAGAGGAGAAATCCGTGAGTGGTGGGGAAGCGTTTTTGGCAAATGACACCATTCATTTGAATGTGCCAAATTAAGTAGCTTCCTCTGACATCTCAGGCTCTGCTTCTTAAACATGAATTGTGCATGAATATGAGTTGTGTATTGTGGATTGGTATCATGAAAAACTCTGATAACTAATTTGTGTTTGTATAGGCAGACTCTCTGGAAGGATACCTGAGAAATTGTAATAGTAGTCAGTGCTAGTGAAATAAATTGGAAAACTGCTGACAGAGATGGAAAATAGCCTGCATTTCACTGTATAATCATGTTTTATTGGAATATTTTTCCATTTATAAACACACAATAGTGTGTTTATAATAGTGTGACACTATTTTACACACCATAGTGTGTTTATAAATAATTAAAATATAGTAATATAAAAGAAAGATACTACTGCTCATCTCCGTACACAGTATTACGTTTTAGATATGGCTTGTGTGTGTTTCCCCAAAGTTCTAGGCACTGGAAGCTTGGTCCCCAGTGTAGTGGTGTTGGGAGGTGGACTGACTGGGAGGTGATCAGGCCATTTGGTTGTCACCCTCATGGGTGGATTAATGCTGGTATCACCAAGAGGCTCAGGTCTAGTGGGAACAAATTCTCACAAGTGGCACAAGGCCACTCCATGCTCTTGGCTCCTTTTGAATGTGGTTAGTTCCCTTTCAGATTATCAGGTTGTGATACAGGCAGATAGTCCTCATTGGGATACCGGTGACATCATCTTCCCGCAGAATCATGAGCCAAATGGACCTCTCTTCTCTATAAATTTTCCAGTGTCAGGTATTCTGCTATGAATGTAGCAAAAAGATTAATAAATATACTTTCTTTCTTCTCTTCTTTGCTCCTTCCTCTTCTCCTATGTGAACGCTAAAGCTGCAAAGTGCTCACCTGAAACCTTGAGTTATAAGGAAATCTCAGAAAAGGTGGGCCAAAGATATTACCTTCTTTACATACGGTCCTGCAAAATAAGAACAAAAATCAGGACATTACAGCCTGCCTGTCTCCAGGCAGCCTAAGAGGACCTAGTTTATAGCCTTATGAAGATTAGCAATGAAATCTAAGGATCTCTGTGAATACGTGCTGTCTTTCCTATATTCTGCCTAGTTAGGGAACATATGCATCTAGAATAAGTGTAGAGCAAGGAACTGCTTTGCAGTTGATTTGTTGGAGGTGAATCTGTTCCAGTGCTCATGCATGGTGCTCTGGTCACCTACACCTGAACTTTCCCTCTTTGACTCTGTAATCTGCACAGTCAGGTCCATTCTCCACAGGGATCTGCACTGAGGGAGGACCAAGCCCTTGGAACCGGACTGATTTAGGGAGGCTGCAAGTGGAAGAAGAAACAGAAGCTGCTCTTCTAGCTGTCTCCTGAAACTAATTCTTAGCCATGACTGTGCATCTATTGTTTCTGTAACCTCAGGACAGGATCTTGCCACTCTTTGACAATGATATTTGAAGAATATGCTAGAGTTTGATGTCCTTGATGTTGGCTATTTCACTTTTGTTTCCAGACTACTACTGATCAAGTTTTATTAAGATTCTCCTAAAATAAAATGTTATATTGCAAATTAATCTGAAAATAGCATGGGCACTGTTATTAGCTCTGGACACTTACCAACTTACAGGCCTGTGCTAACACCGGCCACAATTTAAAGGAAGAGGATGCTGTGGTCTGAATGTTTATGTTTCTTCCAAAACTCATGTATTGAAACCTAATCCCCACGATGAAGATATTAAATATCTAATCATGTGGGAAGTAATTGTCTCATGAGGGCAGAGTCCTCAGAGAACGTTTTTCTCTTTTGCTACATAAAGACACATTGAGGCCCTGATGTCTGTGATGAGTGGGCTTACCCAACACAAACAATCTTTTGGAGCCTTGATGATGAACTTTCCAACTTCCAGATCCATGTAAAATAAACTTCAGTTGTTTACAAGCAAATCAATCTATGGTATCTTGATTATGAGTATGAATGAACTGAGACAAGGTCTTTTTGGAGTAGATTATTCAGGCATCACCTGGAAGTCCTCTGTTGCAGATGTTAACTAAGTGTATGCAGACATCCTGAGTATATTTATTTTTATGTACAATATTGAGACGATATTACTAATTTCCAGCATCATAACTAGCAGTTTAGAGAACAAACATATCCAGCTCAGAGCAATCAAGATCAACAACTAGCACCTACTTTGGCGGTCACTGGCTGCCTTTCTGTTCACTATCTAAGGTGTTATTACTTATATCCAGATGTCCTCCCAAGGCCTCAAGTACTCACAAAGGGATTTGGGAGGTGACTGGATGAGAAGTGTGATAATGGATCATGAGTGTGTGGTGTTGGATAATCCATTGCTTGGTTCAGCGTAGTTCTGGGAATGATGATAGACTGATTGAAGAGGGAAGGCCCGTGCTGGATGTGGGTGCCACCAACCTATGGGCTCCCAGCCTGAATAGAATAAAAAGGGAAAGAATTAGGAAATCTAGCTATTTCCCACAGTCATGGCATGAGCAGACCTCCTCCACCATGCCCCTCTGCTTTGGTGCCCTGCTGTGGAGCCAGCTAACTGTGGACTGAAACATCTCCAAACTGTGAGCTAAACTAAACCTTTCCTCACTTAACTTGTGGGTATTGGGTCTGTTGTCTCGGCCATGAGAAAGTAACAAACTGGAAAGGCATGAAAAAATGTTGCACCAAATGCAACCTTAACAGCAAAGTGGTCCCTGAAGCATTGCCATGCTTGTGCTCAGTCCTGGGGAAGATAAACTACATTTCCTATTTAAAGGTGTTGTAACATCACCACAGAATAAACTTCACCGTTTAGACCCAGCTGTCATTGCTCTCTCCACCCCACCTGCGTCTCCCTCCCTGGGAAGGGGCACGCATTTACCATGGGTGTTATCAGCCCCACTGTAGTTCTGTCTGCCATGATGATTGATCTGTGACTAACAAATCAGATTAGATGGCAGAACTACTGCTGTCTCACTCTGCCTTTGATGGAAGGTGTGGCAGCTGTGTACATCACTAAATCATTGCGGAGAGACACAGGCTGTGCAGCTTGGATGCAGCTTTAGGAGGCTGCTGTTTCTGCAAAGCTCTTCTCTGCCACAGAAGCTCCAGCTGCCCCCTGTGGCTTTCTTTTCAGGGGAGGTGGCAGCATTTTCATCTGCCCTAGCCTGAGGGTGCCCGGGTAGATTTGTACTTTCATGCCTGGCTCCTGTGCCTCCCTGAACTCTTATAAATCAGAACCCAGCATGGAACATAGGTCAGGAATCCAGGGCTTTGTGGGGACTCAGTTTGGTCTTATTGTGACTAATTATACTAATAAAAGCATTGAAAAAAAAAAGGTTTTGAATGTATTTTGTTGGCTAAAACAGTGACGCTTTGTAAGAGACTCCCCCTCTGTCCCCATTTGTGCCATAATGAGGAATGTGTGGGGTCAGGGTCATTTGTGTGATCTCGGGTAGTGCTGTGGATAGAACCCAGCATCCCCTTGTAATAATGATGATGGTGATAAGCGTTAATAGCAATGAAACCTTACAGGTGCACTGTGCCATTAATCACTTTACAACCGGATATATTTAATCTTCTAGACTAATGAACTAAGGCTACACATCAAAGACTTGTTTGGTGTGAAAGCATGCAGACTGTAGGCACAGAATCCTGATTGTCAAACTCAGAAATAGCAGAGGGTAATATTTGTCCAGTACCTACCCAAGGTTCAATCTTTTCTGTAAGATATTTTTCCCACAGACCTTGCAACTTAGGATGTCATGCACCTAAATATTCACAGGTGCAAAGTGAATTTCAGTAAGAACTTGTAGCATGTCCAAGGCCCCCCACACTTGCTAAGTAGCAGAGGCAAGATTTAAATCAAACTTTTCAGACTCCAAACTAGTTTTGGATTGAATATATAAACTAGTTTATAGATAAAGGCTATAAAGCCTACCTCTGGAAGAATTTCTTTGCTGAGCTTCCGAGTTTTTCTCTATTACTAATAAATGGGCAAACCAATTTCCACCTGATCAAGTCTAAAAGTAAAACAAAGAAACCTTTTGCAAGTTCTGTGAAGCCAAAAAGATGGAGCTATTTATCATTCCCTTGGCTTCTAAACTTGTCATCTTTATAGTCTATTGAATTAGTAAAAGAAGTGAATCCTCATTGACACTGACAGAATAGGACACTGCATATTCCATAAACTGCTCTGCACAGACCGATTTGAGAGTTTTAGAGACACAAATTTGTACTTTCCTAACCCATAATCGTAACCCAGCATCCATTCAAATGAAAGCACTGTAGCTCTTTTTAGGAGTAGGAGAAAATAAACCTTGCTGCTTTTTGCTGGTTGATTTATTGTTACATGACAATATTGGGTATATTAAATTTTAATATTGGCACTGTCTTTTCACCATAAGTCTTGTGCTGAGGAGCTCAGAAATTATTTCACTTTAAAAGGGACTTTTATTGCAGTGTATAGACAGATATGTAATTCTATCCTCTAAGAAATTTGTAGATTTTTTTTTCAAGGTGTGAGAACTTTTGACAAGTACGTATTGTGTCTTTTGGGTGCAAAGGAAAGGTGACTTACTGTTTCCATTGGCATAAATGATGATCTGGTTGGTTCTGCATCATTTTCGAACAGCACTGTTGATAATGCTTTGCAGTTTACTAGGCAGTGAATCCAGCTTTTTCCTGTTAATGTTGGGAAGAAAGAATGGAAAAACAGCTTTGAATTTCAGGCTATGGTGCAAATGGGTCCCCAGTCACATTGGAAAGAGATCACCCAGCTAGGACAGGGTACTGCTGCAAAGAATGGCCCTTTTTAAGCACGTTTCTTGGAACCACTAAAACTCTTTGGGGAACATAGCAGTGTTCTGATCCTTGAGCTGAAGTAAATTGCAGTGGTAATTTATACTTTACCAAAGACAAAGCACATTTTCTACTATGGCAACTTCACACTATTTTTTCCATTTTTCCTGACTTCGACTTTGTATCATCAATTTAAAAAAAATACGTGTCAGTCTGTGAAAATATCATGTGGGAATTTCAGTGTAACAAAACTTTCTGGGGAATTCTATAAAACATATATGACAGAAACTATTGTGGAGCCAAAATCCATTCTTACTTTTCTAGCTTAGTTATAAAAGCTGACTTTGTCTGGAGTGGCAATTTGATTACACAAGAGATACATTTTCTGGGTTCCATTATAACATAATGCAGTTATTCTGGCTAGTGCGATGGAAGCAGAAGTTATTGAACAGATCTTCTGGAAGACAGAACCATGGAGTAATTGATGTGAACCTTTCTAACTTCACGCTGGACCTCAGGCAGATGGCTGGTTCTGATAGCTTTGTTAAGCAAGGAGACAACCTTTAAGCACTGTTGTATGGGTGATAGAAGAGTGTGGTAGACTCAATCTTGGTGCCTGATGAGTTAGTGAAGACACTCTAGTATATTTGCACCATCTGCTTTGGGAATCTTGCTAAATGAGAGAATATATTTCTAATTTATTTACATATGAGTAGACATGTCTTATACTAACATTTGGGAGAGGCAGTTGCTATGTTGTAAATATACTTAAGTATATGATGGAGAGATTCACATGAACTAAGCTTGTTAGCTGTCAGCTAGTACTGACTTGCTTCCTTAGAAGTGGACCCCAGTAGCCCAGTCAAGTCTTCAGATGACTAGAGCCCATTTTGAAGCTTCTTTATGCCCTCAAGAAAGACCACAAGGAAGATAAGTGCCTTCCAAATTCCTTTAGAACCTGCATGAAAGAATAAATGTTTGTAATTATTTTAATTTGCTAAAGCAATACATAAAATAATAGACTTTAATATTTTATATATTTATTATATGTGTTAAACTGATGCAACAAGTGAATAATGTAAAACTCTGATATTCAAAAGCCTATAAATGAAAACACCAAGCCCCCTCGAGAAAGCATCATAGTTAAATATGGCCATGAACTTAATTGGTTTTTTAGCCATTCTTAGGAATGCAGCAGATAATAACCCTCATGAATTTCATGCTCTACTAGTCAGGCATTTTCTTATCTACCATATGGAAAGTTAAAGTTAGACTAAAAAAATAAACCACATATTTTCCTCCTCTATTCCCTTCCCATTCTCTTCCCAGCTCTGCAAGGCTGAGTGGCCGCTTGGACAGGAGATCATAGAGAACTAGATTCCAAAGTGTTTCCCTTTCCTTTTTTATGCCACGTGGAGTTTCACAGGGAAAACCAGTCTCTGGAAAGGAGCATGCCTGCCCAATTTCAAGTTCAATTGAATTCGAGGGAATGAACTGCCTTCTCAATTTAATGTGAGGTCTGCATGGGTAGCCACCTGAATTCCTGCAACATACCAGACAGCCATCATTGGTTCCGGCTCCAGGGCAATTTTGCTGGTTTTCATAAACACTTATTTAAGTTTCCAGACACCTGGGTTAGCTCTAAAGTGGCCAGCACCTTCCTCATAGATCAGCATCTCACCTTCAGGCCATTGGCTTCCAAGGCCTTTGTAATGTTCCATCTATCACACTCCTCGTTGACCCCTATGTGCTATAAAAGGTTGCCAGCACAGCTGCGGCACATGACATGTATATATATCTCCAGTATCCTTGGGCTACAGCACCTTTTAGGTTGGGAGTTAAGTTTCAAGACATTATTGGACAGTTGATTATGATTAACTACCTATTGTGCGTTCCACCTACATCCTGTCAAGTACGACACAGTGGGAGAAGAGCTACCCAGGCTCTGCTAAAGCAGTAAACTGCTAAAGAAGTTAGGGGCTGAAGGCCCTTTCTTGAACAGCTCCATAGTATCAGGGGTGAAGACCCCTATTCACTGGGTGTGGGTGCTCCATTATTTTTCATTTTTAACTTGTCTTTTTAGTACCCCAAGAATGAGTGAGGACAACAGTTGGCTGGTAAATACCAAAGCCTTCAGTGGAGTAATGGCAAATTGTCCAGTTGAATTTACTCAGATTCTCCTGATTAAACCAATGGCTGCTCAAAGCTATTGTTATCAATTCTGGAGTGACTTTTAATGTGTATTTCATCTTCCCCTTCTATTGTTTTTTCAGAGTACATGCTTGCAGGCTAGAAGTTGAGGTTCCTGGCATAATTCCTCTTTGGTTGGATTTTTCTTTCCCTCCCTCATTCCCTCCCTCCTTCCCTCCCTCCCTTCCTTCCTTCCTTCCTTCCTTCCTTCCTTCCTTCCTTCCTTCCTTCCTTTTTCCATCCTCCCCCACCTTCCTTATCTCTTTTCTTCTCACTCTTTCCTCCTCCTTTTCTCTGTCTCTGTCTCTCTCTCCCTATCTCCTTCTATCTCTGTCTCTCCCCCACATCAACATTGAACTGGATTGTAAGCAATCTTCCAAGATAGAGAGTCACCATTGGTTCAACTCTGTGTCAGTCAGAAATGTGCAGAGGCTGTGCAGATGTTTTGTTCTTCCCATTTCAAAGTTCCTTGGTGATGTATGTAAATAAGGATACTGAATAACAGTGTCAGTCACAGTTGGGGGATAATTTGAGCACTGGGGCTGATGGAGGAACCAGTGCTCTCTCTGCTGAAAAGAGGGAGTAATACACCTACTCCTGGTTTGCCTTTGAAGAATATCTCAAAATTAAGTGTTCTGTCCCTTCTGATTGGAAACATTTTTTCTGTGGTTGAGTTGGGATGTGTGCAGGACCAAGGAAAGCCTTGTTAAGAGCTATCCTGTTTTCCTAAACTTACAAGATAAAAGCAGTATGACGTACTGTTTGTTACCATTAAAGGACAGCTGCTTATTTTGTTCCTTTTGCAAACAAGAAGTTCATTTCCTGCTTTCGATCTGTGCCCAAGGTAGCAATCTCAAAACAGCAGGAAGCAAATGGGAGTGAACAGTTCAGGTGCAGTTTATTTCCAGACTGAGTTTATGGATCTTTATCAGCTCCACTGAATTCACTAAGTGATCACATGAACACACGTTAGCACTGACACACACACAAATGTGTACAGGTTCATGTGGTCTCACTCCTCTATCTCACCTTACCTGCACCCTTCAAGCATTGTCAGAGGAAGTGAGTGTTAACACACGTTGACTAAAATGAAGGTATTTGGTCTGGCATGTTTGTTGAAAAGCAGATCAGATAGACACACTGACTCAACTGGGTTGCACTGGGATCCATCTGATTGCTTCCGCGGTAGTGGTAATAACAAAATCAAAACAGTCACTTAGTAGGTGATGCCTGTGAGCCATGCTGAGGTAAAGATGGGTTTCATCAGAAGATTAGACTTCTGATAGTGAGGCGGGGCAGTGAGAATCCAGTAGCAGTCTAAGGGAGACTCTATGTAGCTGAAAAGTGCTACAGATCAAGAGAAGCCACCCTTTTCTTCCTCTCTCCTCATGACCTCTCTCACTTTTTGCTTTCTTCACATATGTCCTTCCAGCTGTCATTTGGTTATCTGGATTTGAAGGACTTAACCAAGTCCGTTGGGATTCTAGTTGTTTAACTTGGGGGGAGAGTTGTATATTATATCTTAGTTGGAAATCTGGAGTGTTTTCTGTGTAACTCTTAGAGATGATTCTGTGAGTGCTACCTTAAACTCATTGTCCTTTTTGGAACAAAATAATGGAGTTAATACCCTAAGGGTTTTTTTTTTTTTCCATGTTTGGAAGTCACATGGGGTATGCTGAGCTCCCCACATTCTCTGCTTCTTGAGAAGTGAGATCAGAGTTAAGAATACAGGTAGCTATGTCCTAAGAACTGTAGCTAGATATCAATCAGTTATATCCAAATTCCTGTCACTTGTACTAGTTGCATGATTTTGGTCAAGTTTCCTTGTCTTTTTAAGCTTCACTGTCTGGGTTCAGAAAAATCAAGTTAGTATCTATATTTATCCCATGTTATCACTGCAGGCAGCTGAGTTAGAAATATTATAGACAGTGAGAGAGGGCTAGGTCTTCAAAAGAGCCAGTGGAGATACTTAAGACAGATACCTCCTGCTGTGGGCCAGGCCTCAAGACAATGTATCAAACAAATGTGTCCACATCCTGGGGACTGATACTCTAATTAGTTCCCTATCACCCTGGAGTCTCTGTCCCATCCCTCTAGGGGAAAGGTCACAGCTCTAAGAATGCCCATTTCCTACACTTGCTTTCCCATTTGTCCCTAATGTAGTTAATTTTACCTGAACTATTGATCTTATTGGCTAACTACAGTTATGTTACCTTATACCCATCTGCCTTGTGAGTTCCCAGTTTTATTCCCACTTTGAACCCATGGTTTTACTGTATAAAAGTCCCTGGAAAAGAGAGTCCTGGGCAACCTGCTCGGGTCCCCTTCTGCTCTCTCAAACAGAACCTTTCTTTCTCTCAATAAATATTCTTATCTTAACCTCTGTTGTTCCTAAAATTCGTTCTTCAATTTTAGAGAACATGAACTCGCGGACATACTAGGTTGGAAGTTTCATTACCCTGTATCATTATGGTTTATAAATAGATGCTTCCCCAAAACCTCTTGTGCTTATAGGTGGGGCTTCGGGGAGGTTATTGAATCATGGGATGTGAGACTTATCAGTGGATTAGTACACTGGTGAGTTTATAACTAAAAGTGATTTGGGAGGTTAAGCCTGATCCGAGGAGTGGGTCACTGAGGGTGTGGCCTGGAAGGGTTCATCTCCTTCCCTCCTCCTTTTTCTCATTCTCCATGTCATGCGCTTCCCTGCTTTGGAACGAGCCAACTATTGATGGCAACCTCTACAAACTGGGAGCCAAAAACATGTTTCCTCCTTAGAGATGTGGGTGTTGGATATTGTGTTTCAGTGTAGAAAAAGTAACTAAGACACCCCATCATTTTGTTAAAGGTTCAGATGGAATTATCTGTTAAGAAAAAGTCATCTGTAGTTGCTAAGGTCTTTTCTAAGCATAAGACATAAAGGGGTTAATAAGTAGTCAAGCTTTTCCTACCATTGTGGAGGTTACTGACTATAGCTAGAAGTGTATCATGTATAAGGAAGGAATAAATAAAGTAATTATAGAATCTGAGAAGTGCAGTGGAGAAGATAATACAGATTTATGGAGAGTAAGTGGGAGGAGATTACTTGATCTCGAGGCTTCTCCACAGAGGTGATATTTGAATTAAATTAATGCAAATTGTGTATATCAGTGCCTGGCAACCATGAGAGCCCAGTAAATACTTGCTGGTATTTGGAAGAGGCCCAGAGCAGTTAGCAACCTGAAAGCAGGTCTAATCACATCCTTCAGACTATGTTTTGCAGCCTCCAAGCAGTGGTACTTAGCTTTTAAAAAATATGAATAAATGAATTAGCAAAAAAGTTATAATACACGTGTCTATATCTAGAGCTGAAACACTGTGTCTCAGTTGTTAAAGGAGTGAACAGGAAAGTGAAATGTTAAGAGTAAACAGCTTCATCACTCCTCACCTGAAAACAGGATGTTAGCCTTGCTAGAAGACAGGGAACAGAACAATCCCTGGATTAAATGTGGGCACTAAAATTATTCTTGGTGGGAGGCATCGGTTGACAATGCTTCTTTGCAAGATTCTGTGAGATGCTGCAACTTCCTGGGCATAAATAGATGGGAATTGAAATTAACTCAAGTCTGGGTTAATAGGGAAGTGGAGCCTCCGTGTTGGTCACAAAAGCACTCAGGAATGTCATCTCTATTTGTGATGAGAGTTCTGGAAGGCCAGTAATTGAAATGCCTAGCCATTTAGACACAAGCCCTCTTCCTGGACCTGCACTGGTGAAGCTCTCCACTGTTCCCCCACAGTGCATTCAGGAGCAGGACATCCCACCCATTGAGACCCTCCTGTCACCTCATATCCACAGGCAGACATCAGTAATTCTGTCCATTTCACCTCTTTGTCATCTCCTTTGTTCTGTTTGCTTTCTCTAGTTTTTCACTGGCTTTCTTGCTGTGATCCATTAGTAGATTGGCTTGCAACAATTAGCTATAGTTGCTTTATACAACATTAAGATCTTGAAAGGCACAGACGAGGCCATTTCCTCTACAGCTGTGATTCCTGAATTATGGACAAGAGATTCATAGAGAAATGGCCAAGAAAATATTGCAACATATTTCTATCTCTGTGGTCTATGAACTGGATAAATAGTAAGTGAAAAACATAGCTTTATAAATATTTTAAAGTATATGTAAATGTTTTGATTATGAAATGCAAATTTGTTGTAGAGAACTGATGAATTCATGATTGATTTTATTATATAAAATAATTGAGAAAATATATCTTTTACCCTATAGGGGCAGGGGCAAGTAGATCTTTATAATTTAACAAAGAAGCCTTGGGATGCCACCGTGATGCACATCATGATTTGATTATTGCCTGAGATGAACCATGGCACACAACACATGCACAGTCTAGTAGAGATCCATAGCTTGTGAGTGGGACTGTGGAAGGGCCATTGAATGTTATCCTTCTTAAACTGTGCTATAGCCATCTAATTAGGTTAAACGATATAGTAGCAAATTCCTGGGCTTCTGCTAGATGCCTGTGCAGAGGGGTGATCTGCTCTCTGGGTTCTATTCACTACCATTTTTTCTCGACTATTTGCTACAGTGAAGTATCTTCAGTTAATAGAGCAAACACAAAGGGATTTTAAATGGTAGTTTCACAGATTTGTATTCCTGAGAAGGCTTGTGTTGGGCCGTTACGGTCTTTGCTTGTTCTGTTTATTCAGCATGAATGTCTGGCACATGCAATTGTTCTGCTGGTTTTTATCAGATATACTGTCCTAAGGTACCACGGGGAGTATCTTTATTATTAACATAATAAAAGAGAAGCCATAGGGGACTTGTGGAAACTGTACATTTCTAGAACTTGCCTTGTGTTACCTATTGGCTGCTAATTAGAACCCAGCTAACAATGACAGGACAGGAAAGGAGGGAATGACATACGGGAACACAGAAAAATGTTATGGCAGCAGTTGGGGAGCTGCTCAACTCAGAGTTTCCCTGCAGAAGAAAAAGGATTGGAGAAAGGGCTTTAACTACCAAGGGGTCTCTTACCTGTGCGTTACACCACGAAATTCTGTTGCCTGAGAGCTGTGTGTTTACCTCTGCACAAAGACCACAAATCTGGGCTTGCATACTGTTATCTGTTAATTGTTACCTGATATAGCCTGAAGGTGTACCTCACTTAGCTTCTCAGAGGATCTGGGAAAGACTTGTCAGAAGAGGAAGAGACTTCTTCTGAATTGTCCAGTACTGTAATTAAAAAAAAAAAAAACCTGTAATGCAAAACATAATGTTGCAAACATTAAAGTTATTCTCAAGTACATAAATAAAAACATGAAAATTCTTAAATTCATTGGTCTTATTTTTGCTCCAGTAATAAGCATAACCTGTTTTTCTGTGGGTATATTTTGAATCCATCTATTCACATCTTTTGGCAGTAATTATTATTTAAATGTAAATAATTAGAATCATAAAGTTTAGTTTCTTTACGAAATCTTAAAAATCTTTCCATGTCATGAGTATAATACCAAAACATGATATACTATTGTGTTTCTTATGACTGTGACATACATAGTATTTCAGTTATGGATGTGGACATATATTTCATAATTTATTTATCTAGAAAGTTAAAAACATCTTTTGATGAAGAGCAATTATATGATTTTTATCCCTTTATATTTTCTTGTCTTCTCCTTTTCTAGTTTCTGTGGTTCCTACTTCTTTTGATGCAGCAGACTGAATAACAAATGACACTCTGTCCCTGTGAAAGTCACCTGATATAGAAAAAAGATGCTTTGCAGATGTGATTAAGTCAATATTTTTGAGATGAGGAGGTTGCCCTGGTTTATCTAGGTGAGGTCTATGCAATTGCAGCAGTCATTAGAAAGGGACACCGGAGGATGTGGAGGGAGGGACAAGAGCAACGTAACAACAGAAGCTGGGACTGTAGTGATGTGACCACAAGCCAAAGAATGTCAGCAACTTTTGAAACTGGAAGACACAAAACAGATTCTCCCTTTGGCAAATTTGAATACTTCTGAGATGCTTAATATACGTTTTGGACTTGTGGTGCTATTTTAAGCTGCTAAATTTGTAGGGTTTTATAACTGTGAAAATAAGAAACTAAGGCAATTGGCTTAACTGGTTGTGTCTTTAAACAACTGGTTATGACTCCTTGCCATTGGTAAAAGGTACTTTTGGAAGAGGAAATATGATCTCTAAATAAAGAATCTCATTCTTCCCATTAATAGACTTCTATTACAACAATTTATACTTAAAGATCATTATTATATTTTGAATTTCATTAACACACATTTAGTGGATATTTGTTTTTTCTTGTCATACAAATACTGATATAATGTCTTTGATTCTGCTTCTTGGCTGCAAAACCCAAACCATTTGTTATCTGGTCCTTTACGGGAAAAGCTTGTGGACTTCTGTTCTGTACTTTTAATTTGTTAATTTTTCTCTGCTGATATTGATTCTGGTATATTGGTCTGTTTACTCACTTGTAAAGCATTCTTATTTACTCAAAGTGTTGGATGATGTTTTGACATATTAGCTAAGTATTTCTTTCTGTTGACTGTGCCTTATTGTCCCATGCATTCCCAGTAGGATTTCTGGTAGCAGAAAACCAATTATGTGGGGTACAAGAGGGGTGAGTATAGTGAACCCCTATAAAAAGACTCAGATTAAGGGGATTGGAAAAGGAACAGATTGTCATTAGGAAGAATGCATTCTCAACCCTGGAGGTTAAGGTCTTGGGCTTGGGGAAAGAGGACGGTAACAAGATGACACAGAACATGATGTCAGGGAGAAGATGGTTGCTCCTGAGTCAAGAGAATGAACCCAGAGTAGAAAGATCATGTAGACAGGAGCAAAGCCCCTAACCAAGGAACTCTCTATCTCCTTTTCCTACAAGCTCTGTCATTTTCTATGGCCAGGGAAGCTGTGTGATATAAGTTGCTGCTGGTGGGTAGCTCAGTTTTCCCTTTAACAGATCATCACTACCAGGTTGAGAATCTCTATAGTGTCCTCCACTGACCTCATTCTTGAACCATCTGCATCAGCTGATCAGCTGTTTACCATGGACCTGACCCTTCCATGAGGCTATATAAATATCTTTTCATTTTCTTTATGCACAAAATCATTCCCCAAAACTGGGTTTATCCTCTTCACATTTTAAGGTGTTTGTAGAAAGAAATAAAATAAAAGGAAAGGAAAGGAAATTCTCATCATTCCTATGAGCGCCTATCTAACCCTCAATTTACACAAATCCTTCTAGGGTGTCCATTCTGGAAGCCGTTCTTGCTTTTGCTATTTTTACATATAACTACAAGAGGAGTCAATATTACCTGTGACCTATTGATTTAAACAGAAAGTGTGAGGTAGAGTTATATGGTAGAGTTATAAAGGCCAAGTTTTATCATTTAATTCTTAACTCTAAACTCTCAAGCAATTTCCTAGTCATTTTTGTCTCCAAAGAAGCATCTTCATACTGTTAAAAAGTTCAAACAGGGATGCCTTTGGGTTGAGGCTTCCTGGGTTGTTGGGTTCATATATGAGCAAACTGGAGCTTAGTGGTAACAGTAGAGTAAAAGGAGACGTGATCAGTCGGCAAGAATCAACTAATCTCTGACTGGAGTCTTTCTGCTGTAAATCACCTACCTTTTATCTGTTTTCTCTTCTCATAAAAGCTTGTAGTGGACGATTCTGAAATGTTACCTGATTCATGAAATTTTTTTTGCTCCGCTATACAATTAAATTTAAGTTGTTTCAGGCTTTCATTTTACTGTATTGTTGTCAGAAGTGGGTTTAGAAGTCAAACTGACAGCCACCTCTGTTAATACTGACTTATCAAGCCTGCTTACCAGGCTTCATTGTGGCCTTTCATCTGTAGGTTATATCTTTACAGATTTTGAGTGCTACTATTTTGTGGTCTGAGTTCTTCAAATTTATTTGAACAACAACAACAAAAATTCTTTTTCCCCTTTCTTTGCTGAATTGGACCCAATTAAGAGGCATCTGAGTGGGTGAAATAAAAGCTGAGCTAGGTTGAAGTGTCAAATTGTATTTGAGAGTTAGACAGATAGGCTCCAGTTACGAGGTTTTGGGTACTTATTTTTTGATAATGGAGTTATCATAACATAAACAATTAGGATCTCCAACTTTTGGGACTCCAGATAATTTCATCCATTACAGTTAAGGAGAGATGTGGATTTTTGTGAAAATGGGTTAGTATTATTAGGAACGAATTATGCAAACAGTGACCACAATGTGGAATTCTTAATTTGGAAAAGGTTATTTATTTGCAAGGGCACCTTAGCAAAGAAGGGACCAAAATATACAAAGACAAAGGGATGCACAAGAATGTATAAGATTTAAATAAATAATTGCTTCCTTAAAAGTTTCTGGACAAAATGGAAATGAAAAGTTTAAGCCATAAACTCAGGACATTCCTAGAGAGGAGTGCATCCTAAATTAACTCTGACTTCTTTTCTCCATCAGCCTTTACCTTAATATTCTGAATTCAGTAATTTTTAATTTTTAAAAATTCTGTCTTGAGGATCATGAAGAATGGGGTGTTAGATATATGCTGTATAAAGTGAGATCTTCTGATAAACCAGGACTCCTGCCACCACTATGTTTAAGCTGAGCTTAAAATCACTGAAAGAGACTTTCCCAAGCCAAAAGAAATTATACCAAGAGATTTAGAATTTACATAGGTGCTTAAAATCCAAGACTTTTGTCAGAACTTTCGTCAAACACTTAAGTCACTTGATACTGGTACTGGTATGGCTTGAAAATGGATGGGAGAAGCATCCCATCCAGAAGAGCATGTTAAAGATGTCTTCAAGATCTCTTCAAGAGAGAGGCCAAGGACAGCTGGGAGAGATGCCAAGGCCTTTTAAATTTAACTTCTAAGACTTTGTTTCCCCATAAAATTGATTGGTCTGTTGTTAATCCTTGCAGGCAAAAGAATGATGAACTAGTTTCAGCTTAGAAAGCTTACTTAGGATCATTATTTGTGAATCATTCTGTGCTTGAAATACAGTAGGGAGTGTTTCCTACAGGGACTGGAATAGAATTAACTGTTGTATTTATATACAAATTTCACTCTGAGTTTAGCAGTCTAATTAAGAAGCATAAACTGGGATGGTAAGTTATAGATATGGTTGAATTGGTCTCTTTCTCAGAGCATTATAGTGGACTTTAGAAAAGAAAGAATATTTAAAAGACTAACAAGCTTGCATTTCTCCCATTATAATTGCTAGAACCAAGCCCCAAAGGACTTTTTTTGTCCTATTTTAAATCATACCCCAACGATCCTAGACTGAGAAAGTCTTTACCCTAAAGTGTCTGCCTTTATGGCAAACAGACCAGGGCACTGGAGGAGCTGTCCAGTTTTGTCTTAGTCTACCAACAAGCTTCTTTTATTTGGACCAAAGGGTTTCCCTTCCCAAGGAAGCCCACAAGATAATAATCAACCCTGATGGGGCTCCAAGGGATTCTCCAGGAAATTTCCCAGTGCTTTTTAATAAACAAGAAGAAGTGAAAGTTGAGGTAAACAGAAGTTGAGCACAGTGGTGCATCTCTGTCATCCCAGCACTTGGGAGGCTGAGGGAAAAAGGTTGCCATGAGTTTGAGGCCAGTCTGAACTATACAGTGAGACTGTGTTTCAAAAAGTGAAACAAAACACCGAGCTAACTTGGGAAACTTACATCATCTCAGTGGACCCTGAAGCCCCCATACCTACTTTAAACTCTACTACAATAAATCGACAAACCCCTTGGTGTAAAAGGATCATTTCTGCTGAGGGTTTCAAATCAGAAACAAGAGGTGCTCATGTCTTTCCATTTGATGTGGGAGCTATTTTCAAAAATTTACCTTTTTACTATGGGAACCTCTAGGGAACTTGGTAGGATGACACTTCTTTTAGTTGAGGGAGCACATAAAGTGATCCAGTGAGGGAGAGACAATCTTAACATCTCCTGAATTCCTTAGCCAGATCGGTTATGTTGGAGAAATGGTAGGTAGGTAGGTGGAAATGGAGATGGTTGAAATCAGTCATCAGTATTTCTGAACTTTCTAAAATGTGAGTGTGGGTTTTCTTCCACTGTCATAGAGAGGGTTAAATGTTGGCGCCTATAAAAGTCCAACTAGAGCACTCTAAACCTTTCCCTGAATTACCATATCCATTAAGGCCTGAAGTGATTTAAGGATTCTCATGAATTGCAGGAGACTTGATTAAACGAGGCCTTATAATTATGTGTACAAACCCTGGTAACACTCCAATTGTGCCAGTTAAAAAACCAAATGGAGGTGGTTGGAGATTTATTCTAGATACATGCACAATTAATAAAATTCTGATACCACAGTTTCCTTTGGCTCCAATCATTGTCTAATGCACCCACTGATTCAAAATGGTTCTCTAAGTGGCAGCCACCAGGGGGAGAACCAAGCAGCCAGCATCTCCCGAGATCCATGCCATGTTGGAACTTAGGGTGCTGGGAAACCAAGAAACCAGCCTGCCTCCCTAGTTAGCAGCCATGAGCCTACCAGTGTGTGGGCTGAGAATCAAATATCCCATTCCCCCACCCTCTAGCAAATGGGAGCCAGATGTCTGAGCATCTTTTGGGAGGTTGACCATATACATAACTAATAGGGGGATTTCCTTCTAACATCTCTTTGAAGGCAAATATTGTTATCACCATTTTGCTTTGTTCTGATTAATTATATTGCTCTATTCAATATTCTGTTTTGATAAGTTCTATAATGTTCTGTATTTCATTTGATTTTGCTATATCTGATTGAAAGAACAACTATTGTAAAGATAACAAGATATACTATGGCGCCCATCACTGTTATCCCTGTAACCTGCTGTGACTTTCTGTAACAGTTTCACTGCATTGTCTTGATTGGCTTTGTTCTGTCTTGTTCTTTGTGTTTCACTACTTTCAAAAGAATAAAAAAAATTTAAAAAACCAAAATGGTTCACTGTATTAGATCTTTGCTTTGCTTTCTTTGGGAACCCAGTTGACGTGGAGGGTCCAAATGTATCTGCTCTTAGTGGGGAAGCTCAACAGTGGACTGTGAGGCTACCAGGCTTTACTGAACCTCCTTCATATTTTTCCAAGACATTGTATCAGGATATTGAAACTATAGTTTCCCCCATGTTGTCCTCGAACTCAGCATGTTGAACTCTATAGCTTCTCCTTGAGCAAAGAATGCTTTCGACCTCCTTTACCCCTCACAGAAGCTCATGTATAAAGGGCATGATGTTTGTGTGACTCCCCTTCCACTTTCAAGGGAAAAGGTACTTAGCTCATGACCTGATTGCTAAACGGATCTCTATCTCACCTGGAAGAATAAAAGCTGGTCAAAGTCCCCCCAGTTTACAATTAAAAAACACTTAAAATTTTGTGAACTTTCTAAAGACTGTGGATTCTGTGTATTAAATCTTTTGCACAGTAAAAAGGTAAAAATTTGAAAATAGCTCCCATGTCAAATACAAAAACATGAGTACGTCTTGCTTCTGATTTATCTTTGTATGCGCTTGCTATGTAAATCTAGTACCCAACTATTTTCCTTGGGGGAAGGCATTAATGAGTAATTTTTGTGGTTATAAATATATTTCAGACAGATCTGGAGGCCATAATGTTAAATATAAAGGTACTGACTAACTTGGATCCAATAATGGCCCTATTTTTGACTTTTCAGATAGCTACCTTCTCTCTCCTTATATGATGAATAAAGGGATCCCTATCCCTCTTTCTATAAATCTCCTAATCTCATTATAAAACTGTTATCCTCTTCACTTTATCAAGCCCTAATGATGCCTAAACATCCATCTCTAGCACCTGCCACATTGCAGTTTAGAGTTTCAATATATGAATTTTAGGGGAATGTGATTCATTCCCTAGCAATCCCTTTCCCTGTCCTTGCATGTAGTGTGACTCCAACACACACACACACACACACACACACACACACACACACACACATATATGTATACATGTATGCTTGTATACACAGGCATGTACGTTTTGGCTAATGATGGGTTGCTTACACAAGATTAACATGAAAAATCTTGTCAGCTAATGATCTCATAGCTAGATGAAAAGGCTTTTAATTAATTGCAACATGCCTTACAAAAATCTCCAATTTTAGGATTTCCAAATTACACTAAGACAAACTTTATTTCTTAGTAAACATAACAATGAGGTATTAGAAGTTATTATGCAATGAAATGGGAAAATCTGGACCCATTTCATATGATAGTTGTAACTAGACCTAGTAACTGAGGCATATCTTAATTATTTAAATACGGCAATTATAACAGATTGGTAGAGATTTGTCTTGGCTGGTTTTAAGATATCAACTATTTTTCTAAGTTCTTCTTGCTGTGCAAACTTTATTAAGGTCAAGTAAAACACAACATTTTTCAGAAAGTAGACTAACATTTTATGAAATTCTTTTTTGTTTTTATCGGTACCAGGGATCGAACTCAGGACCGCACACTTGCAAGGAAGGTGCTTATGCCGCTGAGCTAAGAGTGTTACTAATCAGAATTTATAATGACTATCATATAGACATGGCACAATTTATTTAGATATTTCCTGCTATCCATTTTATCATTACCAAAAATGCATCATAAACAATAGTAATACAAGAGACAATTTCATTTTTCTTTTGTGATACTGGGAACTAAGCCCAGGGAGTGTTGAAGTGCACCCTCAGCTGTTTTTATTTGTCGGGTTATTTGTTTTTTGCAGAGAGGATCTGTTTAAGTTTTCTGGGCTGATTTCAAACTTGTGATCTTCCTGCCTCAGCTCTCAAGTAGCTGAGATTACGGGCTTATATCACCATATCCAACAAAACATCCAGTCCTTTTACTTATCATTTTTTAATTTTATGGAAAATGTACAACAAGATTTTAAAGCAAAATAATAGGAGAATAACAGCAGTCAATATATTGTGTATTGTTAATTTCAAAGTAGTTACTCAGAAAAAATTTCTTCAAATGATATTAGCACAAACCTTTCTTTTCAGTGAACTAAGAGTAACTAGTAGTATAACTGTCTTGTATTTTTTCTGTATACTGCCATCATTTAATCTCCTTCTAAATTACTACTATTTATTTAAGCCCACTACTTTATTCTCTTTACCTGAAGATGGTGAGGACCACAACTGTGTAGATGTGATATGACAGCTACTGGTTCCTCACAATAATTTATAGGACGTCCCATTAGGTGATCCTAAACTAATACTCCATGTTGCTAGATCTTACATTAAACATGAAAAAGGAAAGCAGTGTGCACAGCACACTGTGACACCATAATAGGAGCTCATGGAAAAGGGAACTCTTGCAATTTAAGTCAACTGGGCCTGCAGAGCATTTTGCTCTTATCTGCTCTAGTTGTGTAGATAAAGTAAATATTTATACAGGTAGAAGATCCACTTTTGGAGTTGTTCATGTTTTTTGCATACTATGGAAACAGAGAGGGTTTTTTAAAACTTCTAATGGGATCTCCATCAAAACATGGACTTCAAGCAGATGAACTTCTTTCTGTTACATCACAGTTGCAAATGATCACTACACAAATTGAAGCTTACACTCCTAAAACTAAACCTGAGTGCCAAGGAAATATCCTAAAGAATTTTTTGTTAAGATAGTTAGTATTGAAAGTGTTAAGAAGACCATTTTAACTCTGTAAGATTTGATCTGAATAAAACCAGCTATTACCATTTATTCAATAAACAATGATACACACCTGAATTAGGAAAGAAAACTGGTGTTTTAAAGAATGCAAATTTAGCAATAAACGTGGACTCACAGAAAGCCCCATTGCCTTCCTAGCCTTTAAATATTAATTGTTCTACAATTCACTACTCAACAGATCCTTAGTGGTGGGGTGATTGCTCTAAAGTCAGAAAAAGGGTTTATAGGGTTTATAATTAATGTCTTGTTTGTCAGACTCAGAATCTTGGAAAAAGCATTAAGATTCCAGGTGATACATTTTCCCCACCTGCCAGACCATGTGAACAGCTTCTGTCACCTCATTCAGATTCCACCTTCTGTGGGATATCAGTGTGCCACTGTAATCATGTATCTCTTCTCAGGATGGATTGAAACTTTCCCATGCTGGATGGCTAATGTCACAATAGTAGAAAAAAATTATAGAATGTGTTTCATTCATGGAGCACATTTGGAGAAATTTTCACTAACAGAGAAATTCACTTCATAGGGAAAATTATAAAGCCAGTAAGTAGGTTCTTTTTTTTAAAAGTAAGGTTCTAAGAACACAATGGCATTACAATTGTTCTACTCACCCTCAATTTTCTGGAAAAGTTATAGCATTTTAAGACGTAAATTGGCAAAATGCACTGTATGAATTGGTTGGAAAAATTTTACACTGGCTCAAATATCAATCAGAGGGACTCTTAGAGGAAAGCATAAGTTGAAACCTTATGAAGTACTAACTGAAAGTCTATGCCTCTAATGATAGAACATGTGTATCTTGTACTTGTAACTTTTGATATCACCCAATTTCACAAGACTGAGATACATTATGCCAAAGCATATTTATGACAAGTAAAATAAGTCTTCTATGATCTACCAATTGATGATTAGATTTTCTATGATCTAGAATCTGAATCTTCTGGAATATGATATGAAAATCTATCCTTAAGACTGACAGGGGATCATATGATTTCTTACCATTCATGCTACAGAAAAGCTTCAAAACGCCAAGTCTGGATCTATCCACCTCAATTCAAGTGGGATTCTTCAGACCTTTGGAACTGTTACCAGTACAACATATAATGACTTTCTATCATTATGGGCATAGCCTTTCAGTTACAACTTCATAAGGTTTCAACTTATAATTTCCTTTAGTAGTACATGCAATTGCCACTTAAGCTAGTTTAAACTTTTCCAACCAATTGATCCAGTGCACTTTGCCAATTTTAATCTTAAAATGCTATAGAATTTCTAAAAGATCAAGGGTGAGTAGAACGATTGTGATGCCATCAACAACAGCTGGGATCTTAAGTTAAAGCTGGTCAGGGGCTCCCTCCACAGAAACAGATGGCAGCTTTACCATATACAGATTTCTCAGTATAACAAATCAAGAACTCACTGCTTTTATTGTAAAGGTTTTCTTATCTCTTTTGTTTCTTGCTCTTCATTTTTATGTGTATGGCATGATAATGACATAATTAAGATCTCACGCTCAATAATTTCTTCAAGAAGTTTAACTGAATGCTGAATTTGACATTCAACATCATAATCTTTTCTGCACTTTAGAAATTCTTTTGTCTTCCTTGAACCTGAATTTTCCAGAATCCCATGCGTGACCATCTGTTTAGATTATACAGCTAGTCCTTGCTATAGAGTTAAACTTTAGAACCCATTTATTCTTTTACTTGGGGGAGTCTTTTTCGGTTTTTTTCTTTCTTTCTTTTTTTTTTTTTTATTGGTACCAGGGATCGAACTCACGACCGCACACTTGCAAGGAAGCCAATTATGCTGCTGAGATAAATCCCCAGCCCCAAGGGGGGGTCTTTTTGAGACAGGGTCTTGCTATACAGTTCAGGCTGGGCTTGAGTTTACTAGGTAGCCCATGGGGTCTTGAAGTTGTAACAATCTCTTGCCTCAGCCTCCCAAGGGCTGAGATTATAGATGTGCACTACCATGCCCAATTTGGACTCATTTATTCTTTTTTTAGATAGTAAAATACAAAAAAACAAGACTTAACAAAGCCAATCAAGGCAATGTAGTGACATTGGTACAGAAATTCAGAAAAGGGTATCGGCATAGCAATAATAGGTATCATAGTATATCTAGTTATCGTCACAATAGTTGTCCATTCATTAAGGTATAGCAAATCATGTATCAAACCAAAAACAGAACACTATAAAACCAATCAAAGCAGAATATTGAATAGAGCAAAACAATTTAATCAGAACAAAGCAAAACTGTGAAAATAATGTTTGATTTCAAAGATAAAATAGAAAGGAATCCCCCATATTTGTTATATTGCATACTGTCATCCTCTTAAGAGTTGCTCAGATTTCTGGTTCCATGTCAGCATAATCAACCAAACAATACAAGCATTTAGTTGCTTTATGTACCTTAGTTGCTATCAACTCTGGCTGACCTTGAAACTATCCAGTTGCTAAAGTGTGGGTGCTGGAGACACAGGACGTTTGATTGTCAGCCAATCAAAGGAGACACTGACTTATTCTCTCCCTGGCTAGCCCGTGGCTCACATCACTTATCAGGAAGGATGGCTACTTGCTTTCTTGGTTGGTCCCCCAAGTTCCAGCATGGATGATTCTTGGGAGACGCTGATTTGTTCTCTCCCTGGTGCGACTCATTCATTCTTATCCTCTGTATTCTTTTAACTCTGCTAAGGACTGAGATGGTCAGGTCTACTGGCTATCTTGCAAGCAGACTATGCAGTAAAAGAGACAACTTAAACAAGGTATTCGCAAGAATGCCAACCTACCTATGTATTTTGGCAACTTTCTAATATGTAATAACTCAGCATCCATTTCTTGGTTAAAAACTGCCAAATCCTCAATTCTAACTAATGTCTTCCTAAATGAAACCACCAAAGAATGAGCCTTCTGAGCATGCCCAAAGTACATCTGTTTCTATGGAGAATTTTTTTTTACAAATTTTTTAAAGAAAGACAAAACAAAACAGAAAATGGGCAGAAATAGTACATACTTTCAAAGAAAAGAAATAAACAGTAATAAATCACTAGTTGATGTGTACATATTGTCCCGCCACAAATAGTTGTTCAAGATACAAAAGTGGAACATATAAATGGGAATTCAACCAGGGAGACTGCAAACAGTTCTGTTCAACTATCCAACAATAACTAAGTAATATGGCTATCAATCCTATACATTTAGACATGAATGCATTTATCCATCTCTTCATTTATGTTGAGACCTAACAAAACTTAGTAGATTAAAATCATTCTGAAAAAAGATTAATAATATCGCTGGATTTCACATCATAACACTCTGGAATCAGCACTGGGTACTGCAGTGCCTCTTCTTTCCCATCAAAGTATGTGTTCATTTCATCATGTTAAAATCAGTTCTCATAAACTGTTTATACGTTTTACACAAGCATGAGTCTTAACATGTATTTCTATCCTTTCTATGTTAGAGGGAGAAACAGAACAAAGCAAGACAGAACTAAACATATTCCTATAGACACATAAAACTAAAAAGACATATAAAACTGCTGTATAATGAGTTCTACCATGGTCACTGTGCTGTCTCGTTATCATCAACAGAATTGGCTATATCATTAGATAAAGTATAATTGCATGTATCAGTACATAACAGAATTAAGAGAAATACAACTTTGTAGATAGTGTAGAGCTACAAAAACAGGTAGTAATCAAATCAGAATGGATATCATAGTGAATCATTGTCATTTTTAGTATAGTTGTCTATACTTTCACTTGATACCAGCAACCTAACAGTTTTGAATAAAATCTGTCAATAATAAGCAGCAATCAAACAAGTCAGATTTAACTAAGATCAGTCAAGATACAACAGTATAAGTCATACAGGGATCCAGATTGAGTTAATAGGAAATTAAAGATGAGCACTGTGCTATATCCTTATATCTTCGGGACTGCTGTCTGTACCCTCAGACCCAGTGCCTGTTTACAAACTGGGATGGAACAAGTTTCATCCAAGCAGAGTGGTGTGAGTAATAAGGGTTTTAATTCCTGCTACACTATTGGCAATATCTTTTGCTGTCTTTTTAAAAAGATGATTCCTCCCCTTTCACTCCCCCAGCATGAACTGTGTATTTTTGGGTCTCCCCAACACTCATGGTTTTATATTGGGGGAGCAACCTGCTATTTACCTAAGTGTTTCCAAACTTTCTCACTTCTGGACTGGATTTCTAGTTATATTTCTTCACTTATTAAAGCCTGTCTTTTCAACTTATCCATACATACTGGACCAATTACCCATTACTCTCTGGTTCCCTATCACATTAAGCTCCATTTTCTCATATTTGATTTTGGTCCATAAACCTTTCTTCAGGTTAATTATATTCCCTATAAAGAGCTTCTTGGTGGACCCTACCTCTTGATCCACTCTGCCTGTGATTCTCTCTTTTTTCCCTTAAGTTAGTGTTTCTAGGCCATCTATATGAGAAATTATATCCAACCTTCTCAGCCTCATTTCTGTTGTGCTCTTTTTCCATCATTAGTTGTCTGTTTGTCTTCTTCATTTCACTTTTTGTTCCATTTGTTGGGACCTCTCTGCCACTGTTCCTGAAATCCTTGTGCTTTTCTCTCTCTTTAGAATGTGCTGTAGTATTCTCTGTAGAGCGGGATTGGTGGTTGCGAATTCCCCCAGTTCTTTATCTTGGAAGCATCTTGTTTCTCCATTAATTTCTAGGGACAATTATGCAGGATACATCAATCTTGGCTGGAGGTTATTTTCTTTCTCTTATTTTGCCCATTGCTCTTCTATATTTGATGGTGTGTGCTGAAAAGTCTGCCATAATTCTGATGAGTTTTCCCTTGTAAGTGATCTGTTTCTTGTCTCTGGCAGCTTTTAATATTCTGTTCTTATATTGGACTTCTGGAATCTTAATTATTATATGCCTGGATGTAATTATGTTTTGGTTGTAGGTGGCTGGAGTTCTGAATGCCTCACACATCTGAGTATCTTTTCCTTTTCCTATGTTTGGGAAGTTTTACTTAATTATTTCTGTGAATAACCTTTGCAGTTCCTTCATTTGTACCCCTGCTTCTTCATTTACATTCTTTATGCTTAAGTTATAGATCCTCTTGTTGTCTTCTAGCCTTTGTATTGTTATTGCTTGTTTCCTTGTTATTTTTAAGAAATTTTTCCTTTCATGTTCCCACATTGCAAACCTGTTCTCCAATTTGGTTAATCTATCCTTAGTTTCTTTCAAGCAGTTTTGCCAGCTTTCAATAGAGTTTTTAATTTCCTGATAATCTCTTTGAACCTGCTTCATGTATTCTATGTTTTCTCTATTTTCTCCATCAAATAATTCTCCCCCTTTCTTTTGTTCTTCCATTCTACCATCTGTTTTTTCTTGGGAGGTGCTTAGCATTTCTTTAATTATTCTATTTATATCTTGCTTTACTTGGTTAAAACTTCAGCTTTGAACTCCTCTTTGAGGTCCCAAACATATCTTTTATGTCTATTGGTGCTGTGCCTGATATTACATATTTACTGTCCTCATTCTCCTTTGCATTTACCTTTCCTGGATTAATGTTCTCAGGATTGGGAACTGAAGACCCTTTCTTGTTGCCTCCTCTTCTCATATTTTTTCCTTCCATACAGGCGTATATAGGAGGCCCAGTTTCTTTCTTTGTCAGTCTCAGTTTGTCTGAAGCACACTGACTAGGTGGTCCTGCCCACTGCAGTGTACTAGGAGGTACAGACCCAGGCAGCCTATGTTGGGCTTGCCCCTCCAGGTCAACCTACTGAAGGCTTTACTGCATTAGGGTGCACTGTCAGGCTCAGAGCCTTGGTTTGGGCTAGCCTATTGGGTCTCAGTCCATGGCATCATCCAGGTCAAGTGCTCCCCACCAATTCCACTTGAGAAGAGAATAGCTGACTGAAGTCACTGCAGTGCCTTGTTCTGGCCAGTCTGCCCAGTTCCAGAATGTCATCTTTTGGAGCCTCTTTGTTATGGAAGGGTTTTTATTCCTCTCACTCACTGCAGGTCGATGCAGGGTTCCCTGCCAGCTCTGCTCTCAATTCGGTTCACCAACTCCCACCCTCAGTGTGTTCCTGTCTCCAGTGAGCTGAAATCAGCAGGCTATCCTGACTGTACCAACTCAGGTGTGGCAGCGGCAGGGTATTCAAAAGGCGAGTTCAAGTGGTGGCACCGAGACTGTAGCTGTTTCAATTATAACACTCGGATTGTATTTTTAATTGGTTTCTCTCAGCTTAGTTTGTTCCTGGGTCGGCAGGGTGTATGTCCATCTGTTCCCATACTGCACCATTCCTAGAAACTCAGCGGTTATCTCAGAGAGCCTCTGTAGCTGCTGTTATCTATCCGCCATCTTTTTCTCTATCTTCTGTGGAGAATTTAACTCTCAACCATCTGCTTTTGCCATTCCATGTTTCAACAAGGGAAGAATGAAAGGTCATTGTTGAGTAGGGTTTTTGATGGTACCATTGTCATTTCTAATATTCAGAAACTAAACATTGTTCCACCTCTCTAAACCTCCACTGTAGACTAGAAAGAAACATACCAGCAAATGTCAACTTTGCTGTGGGCAAATTTGTTAAGTGCTTTCCCCCAAAGCTTAGTCAGTACAAGAGAAATGATCACCAGTTTGTCTTTGACATTAACTACCATAGCTGGTCCTACAAACAAGGATGTCACTTCCTAAACAAAATTTAAATTCCCTTGGTCAAGTAGCCTATACAATAGGACTACACTGGACTCTATGTTGCCTGAGAAAGGAGAAGTTTGTGTAATTAAACACTCCCAGCTATACCTAAACGAATATCTCTGATATCACAGAAACTCAGTTACAAGAAATTAATAAATAGGCTAACTGCTTAAAACAGATTGCATTGCTTACTATTTCATTCTTTGTTAATGTGAGCTGGTTTGGTGCATAGCAGTCTTGGTTAAGCAGCACACTCTTGTCTTTTGCTATTATCCTCCTGGTAGTCATCCTGTAGTTTTCTGGTACACTGTTTTCTTTGAAAGAAATTTTAATTGTGTTTTTGTAGTTATCAATGGCACGCCAGACTGTTTCACTGTCATTAAATTGACAGAAAGGAGATGAACAACAAGAAGAATCTTTTTCAATGGATTGGATGTTGTAATTTATGTACATTCTGTGATGAGACAGAAAAACCCAACCATGATGGTCATAGGCAATGTACCTATGCCGAAACTTGGGTCAATTTCCAATATAGCAGAGGCGAATCAAAAAGGAGAGAGTAATTGTTTTTAAAATAGCCAAAATAGGGAGGTCATTAGACTGAGACCACCTCCAAGCTTTGGTTTCCTCTATAAACTAACCGGGGACTAACGTTAACAGAAGAAATAAAGGAGAGATTTTCCAATCAAAAGCCCTCGGTTATCCCCTAACTAGGATCTCTCTCTTCTAAATCAATCAAATATTTTTTCTGTGTCTCATCTCCAAATACTGGCTTTCAATATTTCTGCTCAGGAGTATCCTATACAACCTTTGGTCTGAAGTACTATCTAGTTTGTGAATCTTTTTCCTGTTCAATGGAACTCTTAAACTTAACTTCTCTTGGGCTATTCGAAGTTCGTGGTTGGTCAATATTTTCCATTATTTAACATAGCAATCAAGGCATAAACAGAAGACAGAAGCCACACCAGTAATTTGTACAGAGTAAATTTAATATAATAGTTGCTAAATATTGAGAAATGGTTAACTGGTAAAAGAAATAAAAGATAAATTTTCTGGTACATGAGATGATCAGATTCATAAACAGTATCTACTGCCCCTGGAGCTGGGGGTGGCACAAAGAAAATGTAGGCATTCTGCTCTCCTAACTCTGCCCATGTATATCTATACAAAGGGGGCTCAGTCTCTGGAGTAGGGGGCATGGCTGCCACAGTACCATGCAGCCTGCTAGTGGTGAAGACAGTTTTGAAGGTTGGAGTAAGAAGAGCTCACCTACTCACCTGGAGGGTGTGGGAGGGCTGTTGGACAGAGTCAGCCCCATGGCAGCTAAGCACCTCATGTAGAGTACTGGAGGGCATCAGAGGGTCTACAGGAAGTCGCCCATGAGAGGCAAAGATACTTCCTGGACAATGAGGGCCCTAGAGCTCCAACACATTTTGCTCTTGGTGCTGCTTTGTTGGAGGAAACAAAAGCACAATAGAGTCAGAAAGAAAAGGCTCTTTCTGTTTACTATAGCTTGGCAGCTGACCAAAAAGAATGTTCAGAGAGTCCTTTTTCAGTATCACAAAGCAGAGCAAAGAGACCTGGGCTTGTATCTAAGAGGCTATTAATTTGGTAATTAGCACATTCATCCAAACACAAATAATAAAAAATGAGGTAAAGTGATCAGGGAGATGTGAAGAATATGCACTAGGCTGAAGGCATAGGCAAATGCTTATACTCAGGAATGCAGTCCATTATTCTGCAACTTGCTTTCCATATTTAAAAATGAACTATGGACATCTTTGTTGTCAGTTGATATTGATCTATGTTTTTCTTTGTGTAGCTGCAAGGTATTCCATTGTACAGCTCCCCTAGAATTTAATTTACTATTTTCCTACTGGTGGACATTTAGGTTGTTTTAAAATTTCCATTACAATGAAAAAAATGCCACAATACACATTCTTGATATTTTACTTAAAAACAATGTATGTATATGAAAAAAAAAAACTCTTGAAGAATGTACACCAAAATATTTGCAGTGGTTGTTTTCAGAGGTGGATGAGTTTGGAAAATGTTCTCTTTTCACTTTATTCATAGCTGTATTGTTTAGATTGCTTTTTGTAGGCATGCTTCATGCTTTTATAATTAGAAAATACAAGAGAAAAGATGTTCTATTGTTGAAGAGAAGTGTAATTGAATAGAAACTCTATATGTCAATGAGATTGTTTCAATGCTCAGGTGTTTATATGGCATCTATTGCCAATAAGATTCTATTTCAATGCTCAGGTGTTTATATTGAAAACATTTTCAGTTTTTTCGGAAAAAGTAACATTTGTCAATTGTAGGACTTGGTCCCATCTAAGTTTATGGATATATTTTTAAGGGTTCATTGCTCTGATACAGTGTTATACAGGAGGAAACTTTTATTCAGCCAACTTGGCAGGTGCTCACTGTAATTGCATCGGCCTGGAAAGGCTGACTTGAGTTTGATTTTCAAAGCACAGGGCAGCAAGACTAGACGCAGTGTTTGCATTTGGTTTACTTGAGTCATGAAGTGAGGTGATGAGATTTGCAGTCTCCACCCTCACCTGTTCCTAGTCTTCAGGCTTGGTACATGGAAGAGGTCACTGACCACCCTCTGCTGGTCCATAGGAGATGGACAGGTGCCAACTCCATTTCCACACAATGGGCATTTTTTATTTAGGTCTTATTCACTTATTGATTCTGAAATGACTATCAAAGTAGGTTGGGGTTAACCCTCTGTAAAAAGCTCTCCAGATTCTAGAACTTAATTCCTCTCCCTGTCAAGAAGCAATAAAAACTCAGAATCAGGCTGGGGAGATAGCTTGGTGACAGAGTCCTTGCTAACAGGTGGTGACCCAAAGTTTCAATTCCCTAGTACTAAAACAAAATTCAGATTCATGGCAGAGTGTGTGACCAGTTTTGTTTCCATGAGACTTTCCTCCTTTCTTTAAAATCTGTGTGTGTTTGTGTGTGTGTGTGTGTGTGTGTGTGTGTGTGTGTGTGTGTGTGCGTGCACATGCACACATGTGTAAATTCTCAAGGAACTAATATGTGTACAAACTCTTCAGGGAATAAGGCTTGTTCTAGAAACACTCACCTTTGCTGGGCACCTTGGGACATCCTAATGCCTCTGGGATTTGGGAGTTGCAGGAAAGGCCTATTATTTCCTCTTTTAAAAGACTACTTGTGACATTCAGGAAGGGACAGATGCCCCTCCTCTAGCTGGCAGGGAGCATGGACATTAGGAAGGAAGACTGCACTGGGAAGACAGTGAACACCACAGTGAGAGGCTATTTGGGGGGATAAAAATAACAGCTGTAGATAAAACAGGCGTATAATAACTATCATTTTAAGAGGGCAAGGCATGGCCCCGAGGCCTTCTGCCTTCTCCTTGGTCCTGAAAATAGTGCTTTCTGTGGGGATTCCTGGCTGGGTAAGAGCACCCTGCAGGATCAAGGGTGGGCAGTTGGCCCTCTGGGATGGACTTCAGCTTGTGCATCACCTTCTTTGTTTTGACAGCATTAGAAAAAGGAAAGAAAGAGAGAGAGAGAGACAGAGCAAGAGAGCAAGCAAAAGAAAGATGAAATAAAAAGCACTTAAAAAAAGAGAGCAACTTGGCTTTCTGACACTTTTTATTTTACCCAGGCTTTCTTTGCAGTGGGTCATTTTGAGAATTTGTTACTGTCAGAAGCACAAAGCCAACCCAACAATTACTATGAGTGAAATATTTATTTCAGAGCGGAAACTCAAGGAGTCTAATGATTTAAGAGATTGCCCCTTTTTACTCTTGTGTGACTCTCGGATAGGACCCTACCAATCATATTTGAAGAAACACAGGAAGATGCAGTAAGACAAATGTTTGGGCACTAAGCATTTGGCATCTGAAACATAACTTCAGGGCAATGTCATTCCTGGAAGATCATAAACCTCCCTACGATGGGAAAGAGCATGGGGGTTAACAAGACAGTTGCAAGTGTTAGTTTGGGAATGAGGGTAAATCAACCTTCAGCAGCACCACTGGCCAGAGCCTTAGCGCCCTCTGTGCCATGCAGGTGGGGGTGATGACATGTGAGCATTTGAAGGCGCCAGAGAGGACTCAGCTCTGCAGCTTGAGACCCTTGCTCTGGCGATTTGGGGCAGCATTTCCATCTGTACCTTGATGCACTCTTCCTTGGAAACAGGGATCCTTTGTTGGGGGGAAGATGGCATTCTCCCATCACAGAGTGGCATGCTATCTAGCCACTTTTTTTTAAACCTTGTATCTTGCATGTTCAGGATCTTAGTCAGGTTTTAGGTGTAACAGTCACTTCTGTCACTTTAGCATTTCCTCTGTCCCCTCTGGCTGCTCTGGCTTTGTGTCGCTGTGTTTCTCTATGCATTGTGGGCTACACAACTGCTGAAGCAAATGCCCCAAGTTTGATGACTCATAAACCCTAATAAATATCCAAGTGGCACAAAGCACTGTGGTATTCAATTTTTCTCAGGTTTGAGGCTTTGTGTCCCTGTGAGATCAGAAGAGCAGCTCTTATTATTTGAATTTCATGGAAGTGGAGACAGAGGTTCACCGGGGAGGTCATGTGACCAGTCCAAAGGCACATAGCCAGTAAATAGCAATGCCAAGGAAACAAAGCCAAGTCTGTTGGACTTCAACACTGTTTGTTCCTTCAAGCAATGATATCACCTTAAATTTCAATTGTGCTATTTTTTCTCTTTTACAAATGTCTTCACTTAGTTTATGGATCCTACAACAATAGTGAGTTGAAAAAAAGTTAATTTGGAAAAGAATCGTGATGACCAAGGTAAGAGATCACCCAAGCAACAGAACCTTGACTACAACCTGCCAATTCTGATAAACCCTAGGTCCCCTTTCTTTTAGGTTGGCTTCCATCAAGGGAGCAGAGTGGAGTCTTTGTGTGTGCACTGACTGTATTTCTTCCCGGCAAATGGATGACTGCCCTCATAGCAAACCCTCCTGTCTGAGGCTCATAGCCTTAGACATGGAGTGTGGGGTTGGTTCCTGAGGTAGAGAGTCAGAGTTTTTAAAATGTCTTTCCTAGACATGAGATCTGATGTGACGGTCAGTGTGCTTCCCCCTGGGATCTGCAAGTGCCTAAGGGGTGCTCTGGGAAGGAGGCCATCCTGAGTTTGGGTGACAATGACTAACACTGAAGTTTTAGTATGTGTCAGGCCTAGGGTGAGTGAGTGTAAGTGTCTTAGTTACTTTTTACTTGTCACTGAGACAAAATACCTGATGCCCAAAGTTGGGAAAGGAAAGGTTTATTTCTTACAGTTTTTGGAAGTTTCAGTCCATACTCAGTTGACTCCAAGGCAGGGTGGCATGGCAGGGCTGCAGTGCATGGGGGCTGCAAACAGCGAGGTGGAAACTGGCAAGAGAGAGAGACACACCTTCTTTCAGCCATTACATTATATGCTAGCTCTACCCCTAGGTGGGTGTAGCACTGACACCATCAATCCAAGCTCTAGACAATGAACCAATCAGAAATGCACAATGTGAATGCATGAGGCCTGGGGCCATCAACATAAACCATGACAGTATGTGTGTGTGTGTGGCTATGTATCATGTGTGTGGCTATGTATCGTGTGTATAACCGCTCATATAAAAAAGTTAATATTTGCTGTGAATCTATGGGACGAGTAGTGCAATCCCTAATTACAAGGGAGGGTATGATGATACTGTGGTGTAGGGGGTTTAAATAACTGTTTCAGACGTACAGCTCCACAGACAGTATTTTGCCCACTTCTGTGCATTTATTGAACACAGGGCAGTGTCTGTTCTTTCTTTAGGTCTGAGACAGCTCTTTATGGCTGATCCATTCTCAACAATGCTGCCTGGTGTCTAACTGCAGCTGTAATTGCCCTTATTAGAACCCTGTAGCAGCGTCCCTCTGTTTGGGAGATGAGAGTGGAGAGGATGTCTACTTACTGAGGGTCAGGTGATCAATTTGCAACAGCACAGCTAATCCTTCAACAGCCTTTGGAAGGCAGATTTCAGGAACACCTGAATGCAGCTCAAGAAATAGGAACTTCAGGAGTTCAACCTATTCTCCCTTCCAGGAGATATAGTGTTTCTATTTTAATATTTAGATTTTTGATCCATTACAATTTCAGTTTAATGCATGATGAGAGACATGGGTCTAGTTTTAGTCTTTGACATGTGGAAAGCCATTTTTCCAGCACCACTGATAAAAAAGGCTATCTTTCTCCAGTGAACATGTTTGGCCCCTTTGTCCAAGATAAGGTGGTTGAGTGTGTCTGAGTTGTTTCCACATCTTCTAATCTGTTCCATTGATTCTCCAGTCTTTGTTTTGACCAGTACCATACTGTTTTTATTATACTAGCCTTGTAGTATAATTTAAAGTCAGGGATTATGATGCCTCCTGCTTTACCTTTGTTGATCAAAGTTGTTTTCACTATTCTAGGTCTTTTCTGGTTCCAAGTAAATTTTAGGACTGATTTTTCTAATTATATGAAATATTGGTATTTTGATCAGGATTGCATTTAATCTGTATGATGATTTTTGTAGTATGGCCATTTTCACTATGTTGGGTCTTCCTAACCAAAAGCAAGGAATATCTTTCTATTTTTTGATATCCTCTTGATTTCCCTTTTCAGAGTACTACAGTTTTCCAAGTAAAGATCTTTTACTGTCTTTGTTAGATTGATTTCTAAGTCTTTCTTTTCTTTTCTATCATTCTTTTGGTCTTTCTTTCTTTTCTTTTCTTTTCTTTTCTTTATTTCTTTCATGCTATTGTGAAAAATGAGGTTTCTCTAATTTTTCTCTTAGTGAGGTTGTTATTTGTGTACAGGAGTGGTATTGGTTTTTGAGTATCAACTCTGTACAATTTGTGATAGCTAAATCTTGGAAAAAGCCCAAATGCCCATTAATGATGAATGGATGAAATATTTCAAATGATGAATGAATAAGAAGATGTGTTTTTTAAAATTATATGAAATGGCATATTACTCAACTAGAAAGAAGGGTAAATTTGAAGCATTTTTATTTAAATGAATTTAAATAAACTTTGAGACCATACTTTTAAGTAAAAGAAATCAGATACATGTGTATAAATATCACATTTTTTCTCTAGTGTGGGAAAATGAAAGTGTAAATAAGGATCAAAATGTACAATAGATACTGTAATATAGGAAGAAAATGTTCAAATGGGAAGGGTACCTAGGAAGAGGGTGGGAGAAAGAAAATTAGGGAAAAGAAAAATGAAAAAGAAGAAAAAAATGGAAACAAAGCTTTTATAAATAAAAAGGAGAAGAGAGACCGAAGGGATGGTACATCTAAAATGTACCAATAAACCTAATTAATTAAAAAACAGAAAATAACGAAATGGTCATTTACCCCCCAAAGACATGGAAGCTTAGAGATGTTGTCCCTTGCCCTAAGTCACAAAGCTACCGGATGCTGGGCCACAGATTTGAGCATGCATGGCATCTCAGTCCTCAAGAGGGTTATGAACAGGACTCAGACTTCTGTCTCAGACCTTTATGTCAATGTCCGAAACAGAGTGAGCATGCAGTAGATGTTTGTCGCATGAGTGCATACAACCAGCTCTCTGAGAGTTTTGACTTCTGAAGGGCTTGAAAGAGTGAGCACAGGTGAGGCATTCAGCATTTCTCGTGTCTCCAGTGATATCTTCAAACATTTTACTCCCTGGAGCCACAATTATACCTTTCATTCAGCAAGGTATCACCAAGGTCAAGAAAATGAAAAACAGAGAGCTTCATCTTTTTGCAGCACTAGAGATCAAATCCAGGGTCTTGTGCATCTTAGGCAAGTGCTCCACCAGTAAGCTACATTCCAGTACTTTTTATTTGGAAACATGGTCTTGTTAAACTGAGGAGGCTGGCAGCCAACCTACCACCCTCATTTTAGCTACCCCTGTAGCCAGGATTACAGGTGTGTGACACTATGCCCAGTTCATCTTCTTTAGAGGAATTCTGTGGCAGTTCCCAGAAGAGCATTTCCTCATTTTGTTATCTGTCTGTCTGTGTTACCAGAAGTATTTGGGTGGGCTGAGTTTTCTGAAATTGAGAGGAGAGAAGGACACTGAACTGACCTTTTCCTCCAGGCTTGTGACCAAATGTTTTCAGAGCAAGCAGGAAGAGTAAGGATAAATATTTCAAAGCCCAATGCTAGTTTTACGGCACCGCGGCCTTACAAATGTGCCTGTGCTGCTGCAAATCTCCTGTAGGAGTGCATTAAGGTGATTCATAAGAATAGAAAATCCATCCTTGTCAGCCAGAGCTGAGCAGGACAGATTACCAATGGACACGCTATTATACCTGTTCTTAGTACTTTCAAAATTACAGCTGGCATTTATTTCTAATAAGTCATGGTGAAATAGGTGAGATAGTTTATCTGTGCTGTAAGATATAAAAATCTGTTTTGTAGAAAAGCCACATCATTTTTCCATGGGTTTATAATAGATAAGCCAGCCAGGAAAGAGGGTATTCTATTTACAGGACATGAGCAGGTTTGCCCTGGGGAATCAACATGGCTTGATAACAAGCTTTTGCTAGGACGTCTTTTACTGTGAGGCTGCTTACGGCTTGTACTCAAGGAATGCAAAAAGATAATGCCATTTGCAGCTATCAGGGCCAGGAATTAATCTCACAGTTTCTCAAAATGTGTGGGGAAAAGGCTGTTGGCAATGTAGTCACCCGATGTCCATGAAAGAGTCTGGGTATATGTGTACATGCACTTTCTCTTTTCTTATCTTGACCATCTCTCTTAGAAGCTTCCAGTAAGTGATTCCAGTTTTTAATCCTCTTGTCACTGGGCTCAGAATCACACCTACTTGGTGGAGCTAATATCCACCTTACTGTGTTCTAAACTGGCTTATGAGGAAGGCCAAATGGAAGGAAAGCAAAAGCTTAAAGCTTGGCAGGACACAGTGTTTATGGAGGTTTGAGAAACAGATCCTTGTCTGCGCTGTTGGTGGAACTTTATGTCCTCTTTATATCCATGGCACATAGCTGTTTTCCAGACTTACTTGTACATATGGGCAAATGCTTTTGTATATTTCTTTTGTAATAGTACGAGAGTAAAAACAAACTAATGACTCATAAAATATAACTGAAGAAATATATATATATATATAGCATAATATTATACATAAAATTGTTATCTAATTGTAAAGAAAAATGAAGGTTTGCTTATGTTGATTTCAAACCAATTCCAAGATACAATAGTCATACAGTGTACCTTTTATTTAATTTTTGTGTAAAGGAAGAAAACGAACATATCTTTGTCTATTTGACTACCATTTTTAATATACTGATATGTGTAGAAGAGTTCTTCAAGAAACCTGAATTACCCCATCTCAAAACATTGGGCTACCATAACAAACTCCTAGAGACTTGGCAGTTGAGATAACAGAATTTCTGTTCCAGGTGTCATGGGTTTGATTTCTTTCTGAAGCCTCTCTCTGTGGTGCACACTGTGTCCTCCCATTGTCCTGCATCTGTGCACACAGCCTTGGAATATTTTTGCATTTCCTAATTCCCAGTATCACCCAACTTTCCATTGCTGGGACAGAATACCTGACATACATGACTTAAAGGAAGCAATGTTTACTTTGGCTCACGGTTTCCATGGGTTCAGTTCATGGTGGGCCAGCTCCAGAGTAGAAATAACATAATGAAAGGGCATCCAGAGGAAAGATTCTCTACTACAGCAGCCAGAAAGCAGACAGCAAGGAAGAGGCAGACAGAGGAGAAGGGTCTGGGGCCAGGGTACACTTTTCAGAGCCCAAGTGATCTACTTCTTCCAACTGGGCTCCACTCCTAATAAACCCACCAGCTATGAACTCACCAAGGGATTAACACATGGGTGAGGTCAGCACCCTTGTTATCCAATTGGCTTTCTAGGACCCACTTCTGGTCATTGTTGCATTGGTATTAAACCCCTATTTTTTTTTTTTTAGAACATTGTATTCTAACCATAAAAGACAGTCAGATTACATAGGGCATCATCCTAGTGGTCTTATGTTAACTTAATACTTCAATTTATTTATTTATTTAAACTTCATATGTCTTCTTGAAAGGCTCTATTTTCAAATAGAATTATGCCCTGAAGTGTAGGGGGTTAGGACATCAACACATGACATTTTGTTTTTGTGGGTGGGGACTCCGTTCAATCTACAACAGATACCAAAATACTATTTACATTGATTATCCTTAAGGAAGAGAATTGTGGAGCCTTGGACAGGAGGGAGACATATTTTTCATTGTGAATCTTTTGAAATTATCTAAGTCCCACTGCTAAATTCATACGGATCATCAGTAGATTCCAAACAAGTCTTTCCAAATATTTCTGTGATCCCCTTTTATTTACTAGTTTGGGGTGAGCCTTGTCAATTGCACTGCAATTTGTGGCACCCTCTCATTTTACAGAGCCATAGGTTACGTGATACGTTCAGTGCTTAATTTATTCCTGGTAAATTATATTCATCTTCATTAAATAAATGTGTGCCAAATCATATATGGGCCATTTACCTCCTTCTCTATGTCATTCTTTACTTCTTGCATCTCTACTTGTAAAATAAGTATTTAAAAACATACATTTTGCGAGAATATTATTTTAAATGTAATCCAATTCTAGCCCTAAGTTGCATCTCATTTTTACTATGTGGAAATGTATTTCTTCTCAGGTATAATTAGAATTCTGCCAGAACACAGATGGTACAAGTGTGTAGAAAATTATTTGTTTTGTTTTTCTGAAGAATCACATACAAATGGGAGGCAAAAATTTTACTATAATGTCCTTAATTTCTACGGTGCTATCTTACAGCAAATGGTTTTCTCCTTTTGTTAGGTTATTACTATCATGTCAGAAACATTCACTTCTTTTAACTAAGTGTGTATGTTTCTGAGAAATGCACTGTTACCAATAAGTGTGTGCTTATGAGTGTGTGCAAATGTGTAATGTATGTCACGGTGCCTCCATGGCTGTCTAGTGATGTTTATAGCTTCATGTACATAGGGCCACACTGTCACAAAAACTCTGTATGGATCAGAAGCTCTACCTGGGCCTCCTGCCTTCTGGTATCCTTGGCAGCTTCTCTATCCCAGGTTTTCATCACCAGGTGCTGTAGGTGACTGGCTGGGAGCACCTGCCCTCCTCCAACTGAGGACTTTTATCTGGCCTATGATTTACATACTGCCTGTGGGCAGGGAAAGCTGCAAGAGTGGCTTCTTAACATCCCAGAAGAAATTCTTAGCTAGTGATAGGTGAGGATTATTCATTGTCTTGCCTTTTAGCGTTTCAACCGGTATAACTCCAGTGTATACCTTCAGCCCCCAGAATTCTCTGTAAGACTGAGCTTCAGTTATTCATGTGGTAATTTGTGCAATGGCACCATCTTTCTTGGCTTACTTCCTTTCTCTATTTCCTTCTTTTTCTCCCTACTTTAAGAAGTTGAGGGGCCAGGGATTTAGCTCAGCAGCATGAGCGCCTGCCTGGCAAGTGCAAGGTCGTGAGTTTGATCCCCGGTACCCAAAAAAAAAAGAGGTTGATTTTTAGGATCACCTGTAATAAACTATTTATTTTTATGTCCTTGTCATAGAATTTTCTGCTGGTATACACAAACCCAATCTTTACTACATGTCACTTTAATCCTTTCTCCAACCCCAAAAGAAATCCTATAAATTGAGGATGGGAAGGTTAAATTAGTACAGCCACTAGGGAAATTAGTGTGGATATTGCTCCAAAAACTAGAACTCTAACTACCATATCATACAGCTATATCACTCCTTGACATATACATGAAGGAATTAAAGTCAGTGTACTTTAGAGACACTAGCCTGCACATGTTTAGTACAGCACAATTCACAATACTCAGATATAGATTCGGTTTAGATGTCCATCAGCGGATGAACGAAAGTGGATTATTATTCAGCAATAAAGAAGAGCAAAGTCATGTCATTTGCGGGAAAATGGATGTAATTAGAGGTCTCACCATGCTAAATGAAATAAGTCAGACTCAGAAAACGAGTGTGGCATATTTTCCCTAATATGTGAAATCTAAGAGAAAAAAAATGACATGCAAGTGGGAAAGAGATGATTAACCAAGAGGAAGGGGATTAGGAAAGTTGGGAGGGGGTAGAAAAGAGGATAACAGGAAATGGAAATTATTAAGCTATATTACATGAATGTATGAAAATGCAACAATAAAACAATATTTTGTAAAATTAATATGGGCAAATAACCCGAAAAAGTGCAGTCCTCAACTCAGCAAGTAACAGTTACAACAACTGCAGGTTATTATACTCCCCTGGTTCATGCTTTTTGCAAAGCTTTATTTTGAAACAAAAAGATGTCATCTCCAGAAAGAATAATGCAGGAAAGAAGAATGAGGAAAGTGTCCTCAGTGCTGCATGCTAGAAACCCAGAGATCAGCACTGTTCACGGTGCAAACATTAGTGTATGAGCTGGCTATAGAATGTCCTGGAAGATGTTAAGCCACCCACATGGAGTCCCTGCTGGAGTTGTCACACACTGTATTAAAAACCGACCTGGATCTTTGCAGGAAAGATTTGCCCCAAAGCCAGGGGCTTAGTCCAGCTCTCTGTACTTTAATCCTTAACTGTAAATTTCTTCTGCTCTTTGAATTGGGCCTCCTAGTTAATGCTTTCTAAATGCAGCTTTTGTGATGTGAACTTCTTTTCCTCTGAAGCGATATTCAGGTAAAAAAGAAAAACGCCAAATCGGTTTTCCTAGTTTATCTTTCCACAATGATTTATTTCCCTGAAAAAGGCTTAAGCTCAAATGCCATTTCTGGTTCTCACTGCAGCCCCTTTTTGAGCAGAACGACTGAATGGGGTGGGCATGGGGGCTGCAAAGGACTCAGCCCCTAGGTAGTTCAGGTGGTTTGGGTCTTGTGCCAGATTCAACTTTTGGATGCTGTGTTCTGTGAATGCTGGAGGCTGGTATTTAGTGTAAGGATTAAGCATGGTCTCTGGAAACAGGCTCATGAGTGATACTTCCTCTGGGGTCATCTGACTCATGGTGGGATATGCAGAACCCAACATGTGGGAGCCTGAAGGAGGTCACCCAGGTGACCTGGAAATGCTCTGAGCTACCTGAGTGCTCCCAAGAATTAAAAATCTCCTTCAATGTTTTAAAATGTCCAATTCAAGAAAAAGGCAACAGTGGTCACACAGTCATCTTCCAAGTTCCCTATCAGACATCAGAAGTCCATTTCTCTGGACAGTATCACTCAGTAGAGACTGCTGGATGGGACAATGGCATTTAACAGGGAGCAAGGGTTAAATCCCTAAACCAGATCCTGCGGGAGGCTGGCTAGTGGGGCTCAGAAGTTAGCAGGTCTTGTGGCTACGGGTGGAGTAGGGGATTCTCTTCCCTCTTTGTTTCTATTTCAGATTTTAGAATCTTAGCACACCGAGGATCCGTTTTGGCTGATGATGAGCCAGACATGAAGGTTCTGCTGTTTTAGGATGCCTCTCCCATAGGTGAATGTGGTTATTGCTTCTCAAGATCCAGGGTGTGGAGATGGTGGGTTCTAAAAAGGAATCAGAAGTGTTTTACTGCTCATGGATTTTAAGTTCAGATGTTCCTCAGTCTCCTATAACTCCGGTACCTGCCTGAGTGTGAATGTGTCTTTGTGCCAAAAACTGAAGCTGAGGGGAGCTCTCACTCCGACAGGGTTAAGGTGCCTCTGTTGTCTCTCCCTTCACCCTGATCCCTCTTATGGTGTTGAGAAGCTTGAGAAGAGTGCAACGTCTTCTCTCAAGAATTCTGGACATATTTGTTAATCTGAACCCAGGAGTTTCAAAACATACTCTCTCAGGGCATACCTAGCTGGCTTTTGAAGACCTTGCAGTTTTGTGCCTTCACACTGGTGGTCTGTGATTTTTCGCTTTTATGTTATGTTCTCTGTGGGTCTTGCTTCTTGCTTCTCTACTTTTTTAATGGTTATATTGGCTGTGACAATGGACTCTCAGAAACTGGGTTAGTTTGAGCGTCCTCTGTGCTGATAAGTGCAAAACATGCTGGGCTTTCTGTTCCATGAAAATATCAGTGCCACAAAGGGACAAAATGAATCAATTATCAATTCAGAGGATTAATGTAGTAGAGCACAGACATTCTGTTTTCACATCTTGCCACAATAACCTTGGCATAGTTCATATTACCAAAGAAGGACAGGTAAACGCAGTGTCATGGTATGGGCTGTGTCAGCCTCATGATAGTTTTGGACAAACATTTAACCTCAATTTTCTTATCAAGAAAATTGTGACAATGATAATATCTCTCGTTAGGCTGTAAAGACTAGATGAATAACACATGTACTAGAACAGTTTTTGACATGGAAGGTACTTGACAAGTCTTGGTTAATAACAGTCATTCTTTGGATTTCCACTTGCTACATGTGATCATTCAATTCTTGTGGCAACTTCACAAGAGGGATGTAATTTTTTTCCACTGTATCACTGCATTACTGAGCTTTCTAATGGGCACTTCAAATTTAAATTCTGAAACCTAATGCTTTATCTTCTCTCTATTCTTCCCCAATTTAGAAAATGACAACTCCATTTCCTTACAATTTTCTCTCTTATAACCTATTCGCTTCTTCTTTCTCACATCCAACTCAGCAGCAAAACCCATCAACAAAATGCTGTCACTTCACCTTTTAAATATATCCAGGGCTGACCACCTGCATCTACTTCTTGGTCCTGGATTTTTACTAATTGAAGAGTTCCTAACTTGTCTACCTTGTTGCAAGCCCTACCTCCTTCAATCTCTTCTCAATAAAGCAGGGTTATTGCAAATACTGTCCTGGTTGCTCATCTCAGAAGAAAATATATCATTCTCACCACAAGTTAACAATGACATGTGTGTGTTGCCCACTCCTCCTTGCAAGAAGCAACACTTCATTTTGTACCTTTGATGCTGTCTTATTACTACTCTGTCCTTGGTACACTTCTCTCCAGCCACTGTATCATCTTGTAGCTCCTCCTCAAGTGATGGCCACTTGCTGAAACACTCTCTCCACCACTTACCTGCGGCTACTTGATCCCCTCAAAAGGTCTTTCTTCTGTGGTTTCTTCCCAGTGAGACATCTCCAGTTGCCACCTCTTAGGCTGTTTTATTTGAAACCATACCCCCCCTTACCATTTATCTTCTTCCTCTTCTCAGCTTCTCCACATAGCATTTTCACATCTCATGTGCTTTATCTGTTAATTTCTAACTCACCCTAGATAGAACATTTGCTTAGGGATGCACTAGTGATGAGGCAGGAGGAAGAATAGCTGTCTGCCACGCTCATGGTTTTGTTCCCAGAAACCACATCAATGTCTAACAAGTAATGAGTGTTCGAGTGGTAGGTAATTGGATAACTTATTTCATTCATTTTTTATAGGTGAGAAAATTGGGTCTCAGGGAGCAAATGCAATCCTTACTGCTGAGCAATATAGGGTCTCCCTGGGCATCAATGAGCATTAAAAGCACTTGCTGGACAAGTAGATGGCAAACCTGAAATTTCCTCTAAACCCAGATCTTTTCTTTCACTAAGGCATTTATCATAGTAAAAATATATGTTCCTGTCTTACCCACTGCTTGTACAGTGAAGAGTGTTGTGATCTAAATTGTGTCTTCTGAAATTCCTATTGAAGCCCCAACTCCCAATGTGACTGCACTTGGAGACAGGGTCTTTAAAGAGATAATTAAGGTTAAGTCAGGTCCAAGAGAAGAACCCTAACACAATACTACTGGCATCTTTACAAGAGGAGAAGGAGACGAGAAGGATGGACATGCACAGATCACAGGCCAGCTAAGGACTCAGCCACAAAGAGCCTATCTCTCAGCCCTACAGAGAGGCCCAAGGAACAACCAACCTGCAGACATCTTGATCTTGTACTTCCGGCCTCCAGCTCTATGAGACAATAAATTTCTTTTGCTCAAGCTACCCCTGCCAAGTCTATGATATTTGGTTATGGAGGCTCCAGCAGAGTAACACAAGGAGGTAGTAAATATGTGTTCCTACTTTGTGCATTAAAAAAGGGGTGAGTAAGCCAGCGCAAAACAGGCCCTTGGAATGCCATGATCAAAGAGAACCAAGTGCCAGTAACTGGAGCCAATAAGCAGAGTGTAGGCTACTTCATAGCAAGTGCACGTTGTGGCATCCACATAGAAGTGCAATAGGGTTGGAATGCAATCTGCAAGTGGCTGCTCTAGAGGCATCACATATGACTTTTGTAAATGTGGTTTGAGAAATTTACAAATGCACGATGAAGACCCAGGCTTCTCTTCCACATGTCCATAGCTCTGGATTGTTCACATAGCATCTGTGATTCATGACCCCCATCCTCTTCAATGGAAGGTGGCAGGCTGTGGGCTCTTTTCCAGGGTACCTATAATGCAGGCAATATGGTATTCTTTGAAAAAGAATATATTTATTATTTTAACAGCTGTGGTTCTATTTTCTGGGACTTAAAAAAAAATTACCTGCACCCACAATGACTTACAGAAATTGGAAAGTACAGCTTTAAAATTCTCAATTTAAAAAATTCCTGTAGTTTGACAAAACTCCCTCCAAACCACAGCATTTTTCCATTCTAACTTTCTCCTTATTTCTGGAAGGATTGCGGAAGCCGATAGCAGGTTTCAAGTGCCAGACTTTGGCTGAGAGTTTAGTCAAAATTATGCTTTTTTATGTAAATTCCAGCTAGAAACAGTCTTTTTTTTTTTGATACCTGCTTATCTAGGTGGAGCTTGTACCTGTGAGATTCAGAATTCTTTACAAATTCTCATTTAATTTACTTTAAGGTATTTGTCTTCAAAGAACGATTTGTGTCTGAAGGGTTGCTGATGGTATTGCAGTGCTGAGCTTCTAGAGTTATTTGTTTTTAGATTGTATATAAAGCATTAAAATTATTATGACACAATTACCGGTAAGTAATCATCCAATTGCCATAAACATGTCCCTCTCAAAATATTGAGAATTAATATTCACGCTTTCCATGAATCTAGCATTCTAAGGTAATGTGTACCTACACAGTTTATCAAAGTGCCCAATTGTTTTTCCAGTGAAGGGAAGAATTATTGTTTGATTATCCATCTTGAAGTATGGGAAACTTCTTTTGACCACAGGAATCATTTCTTTGAAAGAGAGCTTTTGTATTATGGCATAGTCACCAAAAACAAGTTACATGATACTAGGTCAGGTATCTTCACTTGAAGTCATTGTATGGAAAACGTCATTCCACTAATTCAATCATGGCAGTTAAAAAACCATTGCAACTGCATGATCATAAGCAATTGTCATATATGTTGAGAGTTTAGTTATTGTTAAAGGGAGGTTCTAGGATTTCATTATGAACAAAAACTAAAGATTCTTCTCCCTGAGCATAAATCTATTCAAAGAAAACTAACCTGAAGCAGGCTGTGATTTAGAAATATAAAACTGACGTATGTGACTGAAGAGAAAAACCTGCAATAGAAAAGCCATCCTAGGTTAAATGAATTAATTTCACTGTCTACAGAAAATATAATGATGTTGTCTGCTAATACAGTAGGTTGCATTGAAGGTGATAACAATATTTTATACTTAAACCATTCAGTTCATTGATATTAGGGAAGTGATTTTTAAATCCTATGGATAGATTTTTTTGGATACCAAATCTATATCCATAAATGTAGTGATATGATTGTTTTTACTAACAACATCTTTGCTAAAACAAAGTGATTTATAGTTTATTTCAATTTCTGTGACTCACTCTGGGAGTTTTAAAGGTGCTAATGTCCATAAATATAGAGTGGGGCAAAGTGGATACAATTGGGTTTGGAAGTTACTATGAGATGTCATGCAGCTGGCTAGATAACAGAATACTGAGTTTTGGGTAGAAAGTTTTCAGTGAGTCATATGATTTTGACCAGGTCTATAATAAAATGCTATACAAGTTGTTACAGTATTATCCTGAGGGACGAGGTATGTGAGGAGAGATCTAGGCTAATGAAGGGAGTTCCAGTTCTCACACTGTTTCTGATGTAACCTTAGGTTAGAAACCTGTTCTCTCTCAAGGCAGCGAGACTTCCATGGGACAGCTGTGGTATTTGGGGCTGGACCAACCTTGGTTTGAATCTGACTTCTGCCACTTAATTGTGTGAGTCATGGTTAAGATATTTAATGCCTCTTAGGCTCAATTTCTTCATTTGTGAATGAGATGCTCGAAGCAACTATGCATAAGTTAAACATAAAGCATATAGTACCTGATATGGTAGTTGGTACATGGTGGTTTTTTGAGATTAATATTTAGATTATTTTTTCACATTGTATTCACAAGTGTTGGATTACATTCTATCCTGGATTCTTTTTCAAAGTTTAAATCTTTGAAAGATCTTTCTCTTCTGTTTCATAGTTTCAATTATGTAAAAGAGACTAAACTCTCAAACATTTATAAAAGTGCTCAATGAATATTTGTTAAAAGATGGGCATGAGATTTATCCTTTCTCTTGGTTGTTCTTTAAGCTGGAAATCTATGAATAACAATTTTCCTATTTTTAAAAATAATCATTCTTCTTATTTAATAAGTCACCAAGTACTGCTATTTTTGGCTCCTAAATAATTTTCAATCTGTCCTTTTCTCTTTCATCCATCTCTACTCTGCTAATTTAGCTCATCATTACTTCCTAATCAGCTCTTTGCTTAGTGTCTTGAACGCTCAAAGCCATCTGTAGCAAGCTACATCCAGGGACGGGGTGGTTGGGGGGAGTACGTACAGCTCAGAGGCACAGCTAACTGCCTGGCAAGTCAGAGGCTATGAGTTTGATTTCCAGGACCAAAAAGAAAAAAAAAAAAAAAAAAGATAGTTTATCTGCAGCCTAACTTTTGAGGTTTCTTTAAGGACAATGAATTTCTTCTATTTGTTTTTGTATTCTCAAAACCCAATGTAGCTCTTGGCACAACATAAATTTTTGCTTGAGTATATAAATGAGCCAATTTTGGGGAAGTAACTGACGTCATTTTCTGGGTTGGAAATTACTCCCTAAGTGATACCCCAAATGTCATCATTGTGGATGATTTCAAAATCCATGCAGTAGACTCTCCTGTGCTCAGCCACTCTCTGCAGGTGTACCTACTATTCCAGACATTTTGTGGTGCTGTTTCTTTCCTACAAGGCAGAGGATGGAACAGCCTGTACTCTTTCTGTCCTGTGTGTTCTTTTACAGCAGTAACCTCTCTGGGCCTGCTTTTTCTCAGTCTTGGGCTTTCTTTCACTTAAGTAAGTCTCATTTCAATTTGATATTACCCTCAGAGTAATTAAGATTTATTTCTTGAATTACTGGAGGCCAGCTAAGTTTTGCAATCACAGAACTGAGTACGCTGAGATTTATCACGACCCCAGCTGTCAGGAGTAAATTTTCATTGACTGGAATGAAAGCCAGCAATGCAAAAATAAGACCCAAATACAATTATGGGCTCAGTGGCCTAAGTGCTTGCCTGGCAAACATCAGGTTGGGAGTTCAATCCCCGGTACTCAAAAAACAAAACAAATCAAATACAATTATGTGCTGCATGGTAACAGTTTGACTAGTGACATACATTGCATGTACAACATTGTATCACATAACATTGTATCTCCTAGTGATGTCATAGCCCACCTAGTTGGTGTAAGTGCACTCTATGATGTTCGAACAACAAAGTCACCTACCAGCATCTTTCTCTGAACCCGTCCCTACCATACCTTCCATGGCTGTTGGAGTTCCCATTGAGTGTCCTTGGATGATATCTGTCAATGTGTTGTAATGTAACGTGGTAATGTTGTAGTAATACAGATAAAAATTCCAGTGAGAATAGAGTAAGATAAGCAGAAGTGAAGAGTTGACAGCACGTTTAACAGGAGCTCACTTCTTCCAAATTCTGAAGTGGAATTATTATACTCAGTTTTATTCACAAATGCACATACATGCACATTTCACAAACACATTCTTTTTTCTATTTCAGTTCTCAGTAAACTGATCTTCTCATCTATAACCTCTTTGTGTTATTAGACACTTACATACAGCATTTGATGTATTTCCTTGTTGTGACTTATGTGTGTATCTCTATGTGTGGGCTTACATGCTTCTTTTCTCAATCAAACTTCATAGATTGTGTTCTTTTTATTTTAATGTTGCTCTAAAACTGATTTGCCAAAGAAATCATTAAGTTTCTTATACAAGGTATATACTAAAATAATATTTGATTGATACTAAACTCCAGAATGGACAAATCCTACCTGATTAACATTTCAATTTCTGGATATCTTTACATAAAATAATCACATATTTTAGATAATCCTTACCCAATAGAAAAAAAAAGACTAGACATGAAAAATTATGCATACTTAATGCAATACTGTGTCATACTTCGATACTGATACATTATATAATGTTCAAATCGGGATAAACACAATCATTCCTCAAACATTATTTTTTGGAAAACATTCAAAATCATTTTTTTCTAGCTTTATTCAAATATGCCTGCACAATGTTATCTATAGCCTCCGTACTGAACATCAAAACACCAGAGTTCATTTCTCTTATCTAATACACACCCATCAGTGTTTCCCAAACTGTCCTCCCAAGACTCTGGTAACAATTATGTCATTTCTAGGAGTTATTTTATACAATGCCTGAGAATATTCTATTTTTGTTTAGTTCTTCACTTGATATTTAATTGCATCTGATTATAGCACAATTTCTGTGCATGAAATAATATGAACATAATTAACAAGGCAAATGGCATACCTCTCATGTTCCTTACCAGCCACTGCTACCTCATATAGAAAACTTGAAAAGTCCTGTCACTAAGGAAATCACTGTGTGGAGCTGAAGTTATGTGGTGCTATAATCAGCTGATGAATTTGGATTTCATGGCTATTTGCTAATGCAGGACATCATCATCACCCAGAGCTATGGAGAAAGACACAGTCACCTTCCTTCCCTTCAACTTGACACTTTCTTGATCAGAGCTGACATTGCATGATCTCAGATCCAATATTTTGCAGGAAGGATTTGGTCCCCTCAGCTGGAATGGGCAGAAGGAGGGAGCTGCCACCTAAAAGATCTGTCTATGATTATTCAAGGTATGGCAGGAACAGGGTTTTCTGTATGCAAGCCAAATGAAATTATTAAGGCTAACCTTCTCACTCAGCACTTAATAGGTAATCAATTTTCACTCCCAACAGTGGAGGGTAGAAATCAAGGAAGGAATGATAATGCTGCCTCCTACACTTATGGAAGGCTGTGATGTATGCAGAATGATTTTACCCTATTATTTCACTTATTTATCACAGAGTGGCAGAGCATACGCACATATATGTCATGCATTCATCTGTGTGACGATGTTTTGGTTCATCTACTATCTTGTATGCCATCCTGTGTGGTAAGCACTGGGGACCAGCAGGTGAAGAAGACAGGAAATATTCTATTGCCTTAATTTTAGCACTGAGGAAATGGACACTGTTGTGTGACTTACATCCCCAAGGTCATAGGAGGAAATGCTGAGTTTGAAATCCTCTACAGTGGTTTAAACCTTAATCTATAAACACAGGTGCATTGTAAATGAAATTGACTTTACTTTCTACTAATCGACTGCTGCACAAAACCCTCATCTCTGGGGACTCACTTAGCACCAGGTCTTTTGTTCAGACTCTCTTCCTGGTTGTTGTCAAGGTTCTACGAGCCTCAGGTGGTGCTGCAGTCTTTTGGAGGGTCTTTTATGGCTTCCCATTTGACATGTTGGTACGGAGGTGTGTGTGCTGTGATAACCTCCAGATCTATCTACGGAGAGACACTAGGAAGGCAGGATCTACATTCCTTCACTGGTGCCAAGAAGCAGAATGTCCACCCTTGTCTCCTTCACTCCTCTTCTCCCTGGTACCTCTCAACATCTCGTTCTCAGGGAAAGTGTTATCCTATGGTATGTCTCCAGCATGTCTTCCCAGTTCTGCAGTCATGTCTATACTCCAAAACTTAGAGAGTTGAGCAAGAATCCTCATCGTGTCCTTGATAGACCTTGCCTTATCCTTGTGTTGAGACCAAGAACACAGGGCCAAATGCTTCTTTGAGTGGGAAAAGGAAAAGAAACAACTGATTAGAGAAACAGACATAGGTTATCATATCAAAATGCTTCAATGTACACCACAGAAGACATAAGTCAGGTCAGTGCTTGGTGGAAAATGTCTGCGTGTCATAACAGCAACACGTGCAGAGAAGTCTAAAAATTGGCCCTGGGAAGGCATGGCCTCTCCATGCAGTGGCAGGAGAAATCATCAAATTTCTAAACTCTGTGCAAGACAACTCAAGGCTAGGGAAACATTTTCATTGGAGAAAGAATTCAAAGTGATTAATGGGATAGAAGTCTTGCCTTATGGTTTAAAATAGAAATAATAAAAGGTACATAAGTTTTCCAACCAATTATTAAATGGGAAAGATGAGATGTGCCAGCAATTCAGAGCAATGAATAAAATAAAATAAACAGAAAGGAAACTTTATATGGGAAAATATCTGGAAGTCTTTCTTTCAACTGAGAACTTTCTGTCTTTGAAATGTTTTCCCCTCAGAAATAAGGAAGGTAAGCTGTACAAAAGTTTTGTTAGGAGAAATATTTCACATGGTACAGTGTTCACATACCCAGATTTTGCCAGCTTGCAGGGCTGTTTAGAGGCATGCTAATAGCAATGTACTCTTGTCAACTGTTGGACTATAAAGTGTCAGCCTTTTTTTCGTACTTTCCCTCGGTTCTGAGAATTGCAGTGAGAGAATGTTGGTATGAATGGTAAAGGGTTGACTATGCACTTACCTTGAATTCCTTTCCTTCCAACTTTCCCCAAATATACTCAGTCAAGAGTCACTCCACAGGTTGAGAGTGACAACAGATCACCTTCATGTTGCTGCATGCAGGAGTTCATTCTCACAGTGTGCACTAACGGCTGAGCGTTCCCAACCCAAGAATCCAAAATCCAAAATGCTCCAAAGTCTGAAATGTTTTTGTGCACTGGTTGAAGCTGCCAGTGGAAATTTCCACACCTCATGTGTTATAGGTAATATATAGTCACAGTGAAATTGTGTATAAAATTATCTTCAGGTTGCATATATAAGGAAAATATAAAACAAAAGTGAATTTTGTGTTTAGATAGGTCCAATTCCTCCAATATGCATATATTCCAAACTCTAAAAATTACTGAAAGTTTCAACATTTCTGATCCCAGGTGTTTCAGATAAGGGCTTCTTGACCTCTGTTTGATGTATGGACAGCCCTTGTTAGAGTTCATCTTTGTTTCTCTTGAAATATCCTCATGTGGCCTCTAAGGCCGGGTGCCCTCATATTCTTCCTCCCACCTCCCTGGTTGCTCCTTCTGTCTTTTATGTTGGGTTCTCCTCATATCCACGACCTCCTACTCAGAAAGAGCTCTCTTCCTCTGCCCACAGACATCTTCTCCATCTGTACTCCCCTTTTGGGGCCCTCACATGACAATCTGTGGCTTCATCATCTGACGCTGGTGGTTCTCTGAGTTTACAGCTTCTGCTGAGATCTGTCCTTCATCACTCCTGACTTGAGGACCTCCCTCTTTTTCTTGAGTATCTCCATTTGGTAATCCACTGGGTATCTAAAGTGAAATTTTGGGGTGCACATCATGCATGCTGCTTCCCCCACCCCAAGAGCCTCTCCTCTCATGATATTTCCTGATTTCATAAACTGCAGCCCTTTCACTTGTTCAGAGGAAAATCTGTAAAAACAGATCCTCCCTCTTTTACACATTCAGTTGGATCAGAAAGTTCCGTTGTTCTACTCTCAAAATATACCTAAAATGAACCCAAACTTGTGCCACATTACTTTTTAGGGAGGGTCATGGCATTTTTTCTCTCTTGATGGGATTATTGCAATGTCTTCCTTAATCGGATCCTTGCTTCTGTCTTACCTCCCTTATCTCTTTCTCTAGTGTCAACTTTAATAATGAAATAAATGATCTTTTAACATGCAAGCAAAATGTGTTACTCTTTTGCTTCAGACTTACTACTATCTTCTCAAGTCACTTAAGATGAAAGCCACTGGGTTTTCATATTCAGTAGAATCTGATCCCCACTTCACTTCTAATTCTGTTCTCTTTCTCTGTCCTCCAGTCACAAGCGATGCTTTACTTCAAAAACTAGCAGGCATCCACCAGCCCCCAAGCCTTTCCACAGGCTACTTCCTCTTCTTAGATTATTCTTCCCTGGAGATCAACATAGCTTCATGTCTTTCGGAGTCTTGGTCAATATTCAAATTGCTAAATGAAAATAAAAATATCAATTAAGAATGCTATACTCATAAAAATCATTTCTGGGAGATGAAGGAGAAGTAAGGATTTCCCATGGCACACAAAACAGAGCAACAAACAAAAAACTGAGGGAATTCATTACAACCAAGCCACAATAAATGCTTAAGAGAGTCTTATAGTAAAAAGAAAATGATGATAACTACCATCATTTTTTAATTCAATTTTAATTTTTATGAGCACACATTTGCAGTATACAGTGATCACATTCCTTGTTCGTACATGCACATACCCACATCCCAATTCTTTTCTCATCCCCTTCCCCTCTGCTCCCCCCTCCTTCCTCCATCGCTTGATCAGCTGTTCTTTTGCAAAAGATCTTTCTCTCCACTTCCTATCATCTGTCTTTTATTTTGCTCTGTATTTAAATTTTGTTGTTTTTTCCACATAAGAGGAAACCGTGCAATATTTAACTTTTTGTCTGATTTATTTCACTTAGAATTATGGTCTTATGGTGCCTGTGTTTCCCTGTAAATAGCTTGTTTATCCTTATTTCTGGCAGCATGCAATAGTATTCCATTGTGTATAAGTACTACATTTTCTTTATTCATTCATCTGCTGATGGCAGCTTTCAAGATTACAGCATCGTGAATTATTCCTCTATGAACACTGATGTGCATATGTCATTGTAATATCATGTCCTTTCCAGGAAGATACCTCGAAGGGGAAGAGCTGAGTTGAAGGGAATTTGTACTTTTAGTGCTGCAAGGCATCTGCTTAGTGATTTCTGTAACAGTTGTACTTATTTACATTCCTTTGAACAATGTAGAAACATTCCTTTTCCCTCCCTGCCTCCCCAGCATTTGCTACTGCTTTATTTCTTGATGATAAACACTCTTTCTGGAGTAAGAAGGAATCTCAGGGTTGTTTCAATTTCCATTTATTTATAGACAAAGATATTGAATCTTTCTGTGTAGTTCTTGGACATTTGTACTTCTTATAAGAAATGTCTGTTCATTTCAGTTGCCCACTTTTTGATTGGGCTTTTTTGGGGGATGGTATAATTTTTGAGTTCTTTATATATTCTAAAAATCAGTCATCTGCCAAGCTGTAGCTAGAAAAACTTGTTTTCCATTTTACAGTTGTCTCTTCACTCTGTTGACAGTTTCCTTTGTTGGGTAGAAGCTTTGTAATTTGTTATAACTCTATTTGATGATTCTCGACAGGCAAGTACCATCATAAGAACACGTAAAATTAAACAACAGAGCAGGGAGGTTCAATGCTTGCCAGGTCACAGAGTCTATGTGTGGGACCCACTGAGTCCACTGAGTCCAGCTGTAGCTGGGCCAGTTAGATGAGGGGAAGGGACAGACCTGGGTAGAGTGAGTGAAGTGGAGGATGAGGGAGGGATTTGTTTTCACTACTTACAAAGAACCGGTGTTTCCACTCTCAGACTTTCCTTCAAGTCATCCTAGTTGATTAGGGCAAAGGGGTTTGTCCACCTTTCCTGCTCCTCCTTTTGTCTGTTCCTTGCTCCTATCATCAGAAGATGGCAGCAGAGATTGCTTTCTTCTTGCTGATCCCTGAGTAGCCTCCATCTCCTATCTGTCCAGCAGGACACAAATTTTGCTCACCAGTGAATGCAGGGAAAAGTCCTTCGCAAAAACACATTGATTAAATTCAAGGAAGATAAATGCATAAACTGTACAACTGTATTCATCAGTTCATTTCAGGGGAATGTGATATAGGAGCTGTGCAAAAATAAAATTCCCAGCGGCAGGCATCATCTGTATCTCTTCCGTATTCGGAGATGGTGATGCTCACCAGAGAGAGAGAGAGGGTTGCTGGAGGTGATAGCTGCCCTGCCCTCCATCCTTGTTTAACATATATCTCTGGTGAGGAGCCAAGCCAGGGCTCCCACTCAGATTTCTTTTCATGTAAACCACGCAGTGCAAACTTCCTGGGACTGGCCTGAAAACACTGCCCAGGTACTGTTTACATATCTCAGCCCATCCCTTTTATTCTTTTCTCCAGACTTACCTTGCATTATAATAATAAGCTACAGGAAGATTTTTGCTATATTCTACTTAGACATCATGAGTGTGTGCGTGTAGTGGTGACCTAATCTTTTTTCTACTCTCTGGGACAAGATATTCACTCTGAATTTTTGTTTTGTTATGCTTCTCTACACTTCCAGTCCCATACCTACTGTCAAAAAAAAAAAAAAAGCATCGAAATTATGCAAAGCTGCTATCAGTAAGTCTGCATAAAGCCCTCATGACAAGGAAATTGGAGATGTAAAACATTATTTTAAAATTGGAATAATTTCAATAGCAACAGAATACCTGAAAAAATTACTTTATCAGGTGGAGTTATGCTGCATCTGAAGAGAGGGGCTGTTGTAAGATTGGTTAATTTAGCAGCTCAGTGGTATCTGGGCTCTGGCCAGCTTTCACTTGCTATTTTTTCTTTCTTTTCGTGATCGTAAGATGATTGCTGTAGCACCAGTCATCACCTTTTACACTGTGAAGGCCAAAGAGAAATATAAAGTTCTCTGTTTATCATCAGAAGAGGAGACCCTTTCCTACAAGATTAAATTTCTTTTTAGGTCCCCCTGGCTAGAACTGGGTTACACGATCATTCCTAAATCAACCACTAGCACAGAGAAGTGGTTTTACCTGAGTGGAGTTCCAGCAATTGTGATTCTTACTCTGGAGTTATGTTCAACTTCCTTAAACAAACTGCTGTAAATATTTGATTGACATTAGTTTCTTTTGGCAAAAAAAAAATGTTTAATAGCTGGGGAATAAACAACCAACCCTGTATGCTAGTGCTGCTCAAAGGTGCAAGGATATAGAAGTAAATATAAAAGGAAACTTGTCCCAATGGGCAGGACTGAAGCATGGATCCGATTATTAGCTTTGTCTGGAAGGAGAAATGGTCAGCCTACGTGACATGTAGCCTGACAGCCTGACAGTGCATGAGCAATTGCTTAGTGGTCAGGATCTTGGAGTAAACAAGGTCACAGTGGCATGTGGGCAGCAGATAGGTGGAAGGACCTCTCAGAGCAGAGGTGTCTACTCCCGTGTCTGCTCCTGCATGGGTGCTAAAGTGAAAACATGCTATTGAAAAGGAGTTCAGCCATAAAGTGACTCTAGAACCATCATCCCAAAGAAGTCCATCTACGGTAGCAATAGAATAATCCAGCTGAACACTGGATTATACATAGTCTAGATAAGGCAATCTTCTAAAATGCAGAACATGCTCAGAAACAATGTATAATATGTAGTGTGTAATTCCCTTTGTTTAATGGTAGAAAGGATGAATCCAAGTATCACAAGGAAAATGTGATAACAGCTTCTATCATTGTTCTCCCAAAGATCTGATAACAAAGTTTGGTTTCTATTCCTGCAACTAGAAATTTGCTGTTTTTGATGTCTTATTTTCCCAAACTGTTCCCCTTGGCCAAAGCTATAACAAGAATTCCAGTGAACTGGATGGAGTGATACTTGGATCTTTGAGCTACTCATGCCGGTGAAGTAATATGCAGAGGAAGGATTAATACCCTGAACTTGCTGAATGAAGATCCTCATTACTAAGTGGAATTTATGTTGCCATTGTGTAATGGAAACAGGAAAGTGTCCAACTGGGAATTCTCTGGGGGTGCTTTTCAGTACTCTCATCCCCACTGTTAAAAGTTAATGGCCCGCTATGACAAACTAATACGGGCACATTGAGCTATATTGGCAAGTAAAGCACCATGACCAGCTGAGGTGTTGTGTGAGGGTAGAAGAAATACGCAATGTATAAGAAAAAATCGAGTTACAAAACTGAAGTATGAACAGGTGATCAGTTGTAGAAACAGCTTTCCAGGCCTAGGATGTTACAAGCTGAGCTTGCCCCAAGTGATCAATTGTAAAAACAGGGATTATGGTTGGTACATACTTTTTTAGTTGCTTGATACTTACGAGCATTTATGTATTGGTATTTTGTAAATAAATCTTTTCCCCTTTTTTCCGATTGCCTTTCTATTGGACCTTTGTGTCACATTTGTAGTTAACCCACTTATTTGTTTTAAGGTATGAAACACTGAAAAGAGATTATGACTGAACTAAGAAAGGAGTAAAATTTACTTACAGATGAATAAATCTACACACGAGATGTGTTTCCTTTCAGGGAATACAATGCACGCATCTTCAGCTTTACAGGGTTGTGGTTGCAACTCGGAAGCTTGATACTGTTATTACCTTTAATAAATATGGGTAAAGTGGTGCAGAGGCTGAAAAAACAACAGGGGGCCAGCGTTTGAATATATTATGTCAACTCTGTTTCTACCTCTTGTGATCTCTCTTCTGTACCAGAGAAGAGAAGTCTGGAACTAAATTTCTCTTATTTTGTACCTCCAGGTGGGAGTTTTCCAATTTGAGGAACTCATGCACGCTATTTTAGGCAGAACATAAGGAAAGGTTGTTATGCTTCTGTGGTGGCCACTATTCAAATAAGTGGGGCTTTGTTGGAACTCAGTAGCAAGCCCTTGAGAACAGCTCTCTTTGGGGATGCAGGCTGAGAGCACTGGTGAGAGCTTCCAGAGGATGCAGAGAATCCTGGAAGCTTCTTGCTGAGCTCTGGAGACCTTGGGTGATTCAAGCCGAGGTCACCTGAGGTGGCTCCCAGAGAACCTGCATTCCCTAAGCTCCCCCAACTGTTTGATGAGCCTCTGATTCCTTATGTGAAAATCTTTAATTTGCAGATCAGACAAAATGGTTTCCTGATGTAATTTTGGTTTATTTAAAGGTCTACTGAGGTGCAGTTACTCTGTCTGGGAACGTGGCTACCTTGCATCATTGTGTGTGTGTGTGTGTGTGTGTGTGTGTGTGTGCACTTGTGAGTGCGTGAAATGGCCAGAGGGATGCCATCCTTTTAGATGATAAAATGGATATGTCATCAGCATGAAAGTGAATTATATATATATATATATATACACACACACATATGAGTTTCTCTTACAATGTTTTCCTTTCCCACTTTGTTTTAGCCCTTGTTAACATGTTATAATGGTTGTTTTGTATTCTCCATAGTTTTCTATACGGAGAATTTTTTTAAAAAAAATAAAAAGGTTTACTATATTGCATGTTTTTCCTAAGATTTGTATTAATAGATACAACAATACTTTGTAGCCATCCTTCCACACATATGCCATGTATATAAAGATAAAGCAACCTATTTCCTTTTAAATGATTCTTCAAGTAGGGGACCATCATTTATTTCACCATATTTGCCATTAACAGACATTCATATTATCTCCAATTTTTCTAATTGAAGCTAATCATGTAATGGATATTCTTATATGTATTTACTTTCATACCTACATGAGTAATAAGAAGAAAGACATTTAGATGTGACCTTATTTCGTCAGAAAGCTTGCACATACCGTGTTATAAGCATGTTAACAAACTGGGGGAAATCTCAATTTGGTTAACAAAGATAACTGGAATCTCGTAAGTAGCTCTCAAATCATGTATCAGCATGATTTCTACCAAAACCAAAGGAGAAGTTTTTGAATTTGACTCCTGTCACCTAGCCACCAACAGACCACCTCTTTAGCTGAGTGTGTTTGAAAGACAAAGAGGCTGGAATTGAAGGTTACATTGCAAAGGGCACTCCCATTTCTCTGCAGGCAGGATTCTCTGAGGTTCCAGGAGGAGTAAGAGTGAGTGAGACTTTGCCCTCCACCCACTCACATTTGTTCAGTGGTTTCCGCCTGGAGTTCACGTTCTCAGTCATTTTTCAGAGTGTATTGCAGACTGTGATCTGTATTTACCTTCATATTCTTGTTTCCATACATTTAACAGTTTTGAGACCTGTATTCCTCAGAAGGCCTTTGGACTTTTCAATTGGCTAATGTGGAAGTGGCCTGAACATATAAGTATGGAAACTTATTAGCAACAATTGCCCAGAGTTCAGTTCAGGTGTCCTGGAAGACCAATCTGAACTCACTAGAACCCTTGGGGATGGAAAAAAAGTGATCCATCAATCTCATCAGAAGAAATTTTTCTCATTAGAGATTTGTGAGATCTTAGTAGTCTGACTAGTTCCGAAGAACCAGTCTATAAGACAGAGGCTTGAAATTAAGAGGACTTTCAATTTGAATGGGTAATAATTGGCAGTTACTAAATGCTTATTTTGGGTCAGAGTTTATATAGATAGATTGTCTAAATTGATTTTGGCAATCACCCGATAAGGTAGTTGACTATATTCTCACTTTTTTTCCCCCAAAAGAGTAACTTCAGGTAAGATAAATAAATTTGATCAATGACATCAAATTAGTCATTGTTTAGTTGGGCTTGAATATTGAGTCTATCACCAGGACCCACATGTTTCCCTTACTCACCTTGAATCCTTCTGCCCTGCTGAAACTTGCATGTGACCTATGGGAAAGAGGGGAACTAGATAGTAATAACAGTAATGTGGAGTTTCAGTTTACATTTTTACTATCTCTAATGTCCCAGAAAAGCATTACCTTCCAAAAGGTAAGTTACCTTAATATTTTAAAAGATATCTGGGCCAGGGATATAGCTCAGCAGCACAAGCACCTGTCTTAGAACTGCAAGGTCCTGAGTTCAATTTCTAGTATATAAAAAAAGAGACATATCTGTATTTAGTATGCTGGATCCTAGAAATCCATTCACCCATGCACTGATATGTATTTAAAGTGGGATTTCTTCAACTTCAAAACTATTGACCTTTTGAGCTGGAGAAGTCTTTGTTGTGGAGCGCATTTTACGCAACAATGAAAGGTTTAGTGGCTCTTCTGACCACCACCCACTAGATACCAACAACTCTCCTCACAAATGTAGGAGTCAAAAATGTTTCCCTGCATTGCTCCCACTTGGAAACAACTAATTCAAAATAGGGACAAACCTGGAGAGAGAAAGAGAGGGAATAGTGCCCTTCGGTACTTGCTTCCAAAGAGAAGTAAAATCTGTAAATAATTGGCAACCAGCTCCTAGAATTCAGTGCATAGATGTAAGAATGTTAGGTGGGCACTTCCAGCATGGTTTGTAGAAAAATCATCTTATATTCACTTGCTGAGCATAAACAGAAAGGTTGTATATACAGTTAGCAAAAATGTCAAAGTGCATCTTATGGGGATGATGGCTAGGTATTCAACTTCAGCTGGTTCAAGTCTGTATCATAATTGTTCAGAGAAATAAAATTAGGTAAATGATTTGAATTTCTAATTATTGAGTTATTTTAAAATCTGGCAAGGTGACTCAGACTTACAATTATGTGTAATTATACAATACGACCTATTGAGTCTACTACTAGAATGTAAAGCTATTTTATACCAGGTCTCCTGGAGACACAGAAATATGTAGCTCTTTTCCATTGGTAGCTTTTAAGGAGGAAGCAAAATAAATTGGGAAAACCACTGAACTGGAAGTCCAGAGATCTGAATTCTGGCCTACAGCTGTCTTTAACACATTGCGTGCCCTGGGCATGTCATGTAAATTACTTTGGGTTCAATTATGTAAGAGGAAAAAAGACAAAGCCAGAAACTGATCACCCCTTCTGCTGCCTAGAGGAAGGCAGGCAAAATTGATTGCATTATTGACCGCAGTCTCCTTGTTCTTTTCGACATGTGAGTCACTTTCTCATTTCTGGGACATAATTCCCAATTTAAAGGAAGAAAAGTTTATTTTGGCTCACATTTCAGCAGTCTCAGAACTTGCGTGGTCAGAAGCATGGGAGAAGGGACTGGCAAAGGACAGCTGCATCCCACGCTGGGGCCGGGAAGCAGAAAAAGAAGGAGCCAGGAGGGAGATGTGCCTTTCTGGGTCACACATCCAGTACCCAGGTTGCACCCCCAGGGACCAGGCTCTGACCAGACGCCACTTCCTAAGATCAAGGTATCTGCAGAACCCCTCAAAATCTGATCAACTATATGCTCCACCTCTAATTTCTTGAAACTTTTTGGGACATTAGATATGAGCCATAACACCCTTTCCCATGTCATTTTTGTAGTCCCCTCTCTGTGGTTCTGAGAGCATCTTCATAGCCTGCTTTAGCCAGTAGTGATCCGGCCTGGGCCCGCAGATCGGTCCCTAGGCCTTGCCTGGAAAGGGGACGGAGATGGGGGGCTAGGCAAGAGAAAAGAGAGATGGAGACAGGATGAGATTCCAATCGAGTCTCGTTTATTCAGGAAGTGTACATGGCTTATGTAGAGTCAAAGGGGACGTGGCCCTACAGGATGAGCTGGCTTGGATCTTCTCATATGCTGTGGGCCTATCAGACTAGCAAGAAGTCATACGTAGGCACATAGGTAAGGGGACATGATGTCAACAAGAAGGGATTATGGGAGAAGTAGGCTGAAGCGGGAAGGTGCTTACATCATGCGCATTGTAGGCAAGGGGAGGATCATGGGAAATGTAGGCTGACACACACAAAATGCCCTCAGGTGGGAGGGGCAGGACAGCGGCACCTATTCTGAGCAGCTCCCTACAAGTAGGAGATCAGCAGTCTTGAAAAAATGTTCGTGTGTTCCTTCTTATGCTTCTCCTCTGCCTTTGTTACCAGTCAGGGGCCATGGAAATTCCCGAGATGGGGGAACCTCAACTCACTCCACAAACAGAATAAATTGTAAGTTCTCTGATATCAACACATAAAGAAAAGTTTCAAGACACAGCACTGAGAGCATATAGAGGTTTATTAGGCAACATTTCAAAGGTTCACACTCAGGATAGAGCACAGGCTCTCAAGAGAAGGTGTGATATGGCCTGGTGCTGGAGTATTTTATGTGCTCTTAGGGCATCTTAAGGTGAGGGGTCTAGGGCAGATCTGTAAACCCAGTACTCTTGGAAACCGAGGCCAAAAGATGGACAAACTAAAAAATGAAAAAGAGCTGAAGATGTAGCTCGGTGGGAAGGCCCAGGGTTCCATTCCTAGTACCATCTACACACAGAAGCTGGGTGATCTAGGGTGTGGACTCCTACTGTGTGTCCTATTACTCATCCAGTGGGACTGTATTAGAATTCAAATCATTTCCATGTATCCAAAGTTGAGTTATAGTATGTTGTCTACTTCCTGTGGGAAGAAGTATAATTTACAGGTGAAAAAAAAAATAGCTAGCCCAGGATTATTGTGTCTTGAAGACTCTTTAAAAAATTAAAAAAACATTTTTTTTTTTTTGGAATTTACTGAAAGGGAAAAGTTTCTGAGTAACTTTTGTGTCCTGAATCTTCAGTTTGTCTTAAAAGTAGTAGAATTTTAAGACAATGATTTTCCTTTCACCTTCCTACCCCTGTTTTTTTTTTTTTTTTTTTTATCTATCCTACCTTCACTATGACAGGGATACATGAGCCCCATCCCAGGAGGGAGAGAAGAGTTTCATGGAGCCAAGTAGTCTCTTCACCTAACAGAGGCTATCCTAGAATCCTAGATATACGAACAGTCAGAGCTGGGACCAGCACGACCACCTCTGAACAGTGGAGCCACAGGAGCAGCAGACTCTTGTTTGCCTGGAGATTTGGTGCTGGTTGTTACACAGCACTATGGTGACTGTGGACAACTGGCGAGGTGTGGTAGGTCATCATTCTAGGGAAGTAGATAGTTATATAGGGAAAGGTTTCAGTAGGCTTCCATAAATATGGAAGTTTAGTGGCCCTGCATCTCGTGGTAGAGTCTAAAAAAGAGAATATGAGAGAATTGAATCTAAAAATGGAGGCAGGGTGGAGGCAGGATTCTGAGTACCTTCAGAGGGCTTCAGAGATGGATATTACAGAAGTGGGCAGATAGAAAGTAGAGGTGGAACAGAAAAAGCAAAATGGAGGCTTTAGGGAGGAAGACTCGTGTCGCTCAGGAAGGTTAAGGAACTTTTCAGGTACAAGGACAAAGAATCTGCTCTCAATGGTCCGTTTTCTTGTTTCAATATCATCATCCCAAATTAAGCCAAACTTTTTCGCTGTACTCCTCACTCCAGGAACCAGACAAATCTTTAGAAAATAAAAGAATCACTTCACAGCCTGGTTGTTTAGAGCTCTGATCACACTTGTTTCCTCCAGTTTCTTTTTTTTATTCTGCCCTAGTCACAAGGCCGAGTGTGTTCTCAGTTCTGAAATTCTTCCACCCCTGCAAACTTCTGCACAGAACTTGCCGGGGTGGTTCTTGTTTAGTTTTTAAAACTCAACCTAAGTGTTAGCTCTCCAGGGAGACTCTCTTTAATTACCCAGCTCAGAGAGGCCCCTGGTGTTCACTGCCTTGTCTTTTCTTAGCTCTTACCATCATTTGTAATTGCATGAATATTCTCACTGCAGATCCTTGCTTGTGGCTTTCTCCTACTGTTCAGCTGTGGACGCCAGGAAGACAGAGATGCTGGCTGTGTTGCTTGTTCTTATACACATCATATCTAGCTTGGAGTCAGACACTCCTGGGAACCAGATTTGTATTTAGTAACTCAATGAATATGCAAACTGTTGCACCTTAGTGGTTCTTTGGCAATGGGAGGAAAGAGGCCGTGGCCTACAATGAGCTTAATATAGGGAAGCAACAGGGTATCTACAGCAGGAGGAGCCCCAGTGAGACTGCTTTCTGCAAGGCCTAAAAGTCAGAGGCAACATTTCCAGAAAAGTAGCTGAATCTAGGGGACAATGTGGGGCAGACTGCTTGTTCAAAAGAGGTGCTGGTAATTTTTATCTTAATATTGTACAAACAGGTAAACCTAGAAGGTGTGAGAGCTGGGTATTTCCTAGGGTCTGCATTTGACAGCAGAGGTCCTTAAGGGTCAGGCCTGGTGAATGCTAACCTTTCTTTCAACCATGGGATTCTTTGTGGTCACCTCTAAAGGCTGAAGGCAAGGAAGAGGGTGAGCATAGCTGAGAGGGAGCTATTTAAAGACTGAGAAGAGGTTTGAGGGGGACAGGTGGTGAACTCAGTCCTCCTTCCTCTGGAAGGTGTATGCCTTGGCAGATATTTGGCCTCCAGCTGATCTTTCCCTTCACAGGGCTCTCACTGACCCATAAACTGTTTGCTTTATTTGCCTAGTGCTCAGTGATTCTTTTTGTAAATGAAAGGAAATTCGATGCATGCTAAATGGTGGGAATGCATTTGTAGTTTAAATATGTGATATTTAACTATGATGAATTACCCAGGCTAGCGAAAGGTTGACAAACCTCAGCCATGTGTCACATGCTCTGAAATGAAATAGAAATCAATGAAGCAGCTAAATATCCCCTTAAATGCCAATCCCCCTTTTCAGTCCAAGCCCAATTCTAATTCTTTCATGGAAATAAGTAGAAGGATTCTTCATTACATATTCATTTTCTGAATCCATTTTGCTCATTAGGTTGAAATAATAGGTAGGTGAGGGTTTGTTAGGGAGTAAGCATATCTGATAAGCATTAAATTACTTCTGATGGCTTTATGTATTTAACAGAGTTGGCAAATTAGCTCAGTCTTTGATCTAATGGAGCTGATGTGGATGAAGACTGTGGACTAACCCTGCATTATACAGGACGCTGACCTGGGGAGCTGGGTTAGGGGGTGACCAAAGAGTTTATCCTTGCTCTGGGTTCTTGTCCTTGCATGCATTTGTCTTGTCCCTGTTCTCACTAATGCCTCCAAGTCAGTGACTCCTTGATCCCATCCCTGGGAATGGCGGGGTTGGGGTCTGAATGCCTCCTGTGTGGGGACTCCTGAGTGTGCCCTGTTTTGCAAGATCAGATTGGGCTTATCTGCATTCTGTCCCTTGTCCTAATATTCTCCGCATGCCTTAGATTCAAAATGCACTGATAAATGACTCTTCTCATGTTGTGATTATTTTTTTATTGTGTTTCTTTCTCTTTTTATAGTGGAGAATTAAACCAGAGCCTTCTGCAGCCATTTTTACTTTTTATTCTGAGACATTCTCTCACTGAATCTCTAATTTGCCCAGGCTAGGCTTAAACTTGCCATGCTCCTACCTCAACCTTCCATGATGCTGGGATTAAAGGAAATGCATCCATACCTAGCTCATGGTTGTTTGCATTCAGTTCTGTCTTATGCCTCACTGTGCCATTGCTTCATGACCTCAGACAGAAATGTGTCTGACTCTGTGTTGTGGGCTACAGACACAAAACCATGAAGCAGACTTCCCACATTTCAGAGACATAAAGGCAAAGCAGGAGCCAAAGGTGTGAATAGACAATTACCATGCAATATGGATAAACTTCACGGGAATCTAAGGGTAGGAATAAATAATGAGCAGAGACTTCAGAGATGAGGTGATATTGCACTTATCCTGGAAGAAAGATATAGTAGGCCAGGTGTTAGTGTTGTAGCAGTAGAAAGGTGCCAGGTCTATTACTAATTACTTCCATGTTTCTTGCCATGCCTTTAGCACTGTGAACATAGAAGATGTTTCCTCTATGGCTTGAACCTTACTTACCTCAAGCATTTTGAATTTAGGGAAAAAAAAGCCAAGTTTTCCCTTCTCCAGACCTGTTGGGGATGATAGATTCACAAACTGGTGAAAGATACACTAGGATTTTGGCAGGGAGTGGACACTTCTAAAGAGACTTTCCAACCAAGGAATATTTACATAGGAGAAAGTAAGATTTAGAAACCATCAAGGAATAATGGCCAGTGTATAGCAATACCAAGGAGCTTGTTGTAATCAGGGGTTGCAAGGAGAACAAGACAATATAGGACAATTCATAGCATTATTTATAATCATCACCCAAAAGTCAAATACAAAGAAAATGCAGGAAATCTTTCTACACACTAAAGACCTAGAGAATCCAACCAGGGGCCTGGATCCCATAGCACTGTCCTGCATGAGTTCAGCTGAAGACCTAGAGCCCATGACAATGCCTTCCCCAGTACAACTGGAAGCTTAGAGCCCACAACAATGACTCATGCAAGTCTGTTTCATGAATCTGTGCTGGGAAGGCCCGAAGTTCAGTGATGGAAGCTAGGAAGCCTGCACCATTGAAATGAAGGATATGTGCCAGTAGGTTGAGGGTTCTGCACTGGAGCCAAGAAATGATGCTCAAAGTAAGAACCCAAAAGTACCACAGCCATGCTCAGCAGTGAAGTCCTGATCTCCTCTGTTGATGAGAACAGTCATGTTCATATTAGGAAAGAAGTTTGACAGCCTCCTCCAGGAGAACCCATGACAACAGGAGAACCATCAGGACCAAATAACACCACTCCACTCTTCCTTAAAGGTCTCCTTTTTATGCTGGCAACAATCTTCAGGTCGGCCATCTACACTCAGCACCATGCTGATTCAGTATAGCTGGTGTTTAAGATGACCGTCAGTTTTCAGTACACCACAGAGCTTTTATCACTGATAGTCTAAAACAGCAATCAAAGGAAACAAGGTCCAAGGAATCCTGTTGATTATATCATTGGTGCAGCTACTATCAGAACCTTGCCCAGGCAAGAAAATATCTTTATGTCCTCCCTGTTTTCTACTGTCTTTATGTCCCTCCTCTTTTCTACTGTCCTCTAATCTCCTTTATGTTGGTCTAGCCCGTTGATCTAAGTTCAACAGGAAGTCAACAACCAAAGGGCTGGGTCAAGCGGTGCACAGAAGTCAGTTCTCCAGGGCACAGTGCAGGCAGCTGGGTGGGAACGGAGAGGAAAGAAGATGGAAATACTCCAAGGATTCCCTTACCAATAGTAATCCAGTCCCACCTGCAACTCTGGCTTGGTTATAATCTCTTAGGAGGAAGTTCCCATTTATAATTTGCAAGAATAAAGAAAACTAGAGGAAGCAGCATAAAGAAGAGCTTCACTGCATTCAGTTGCCTGTAGCTCCTGAAAATAGCAAAGTAAGACAAAGGGTGGCTGGGAGTGTAGCTAGTGATAAAGCACAGTCTTAGTCTGTAGAAGACACTGCATTTGATCTCCAGCACCACCAAAAAATTAGACTTTTTAAAAAACATACATGGCAGAGATACTGGTTGTGTATTCTATGACTATTCCCAGTTTTTCCTTAGAATATCATGATTTTATTTAGTGAGGCAGTGACCCAGTTACAAGAAAGTGTTTTCCTAGCTCTTTCCGCAATAAACCATGAGTAGGAGTCACTGCGTGGACTTCCAAGGAAGTCCTCTAAGTGGCTCACTCAGCAAGAAGGCGATTTCCTTTTATTTGTACTCTTCTTTTTCATCCCACCTGGAATTATGACTCTGCCCATCTTGGGTTCTTGATGAAAAAAATCTATGCCCTGTGGAGGGAGGCCCTCAGTTTACTGCAATTCATTTTGTTCCCATTGGTTAGACAGATCCTAATGGATACACATGTTTGTATGAACCAGGTATTCTTACATCTTCCTGGTAGATATGGTACATGGTAGCAAAGTGTGCGTGTGAGCTCTTTGATTGCCTCTGCACACGGTAGGTGCTTTTTTTGGGTATGGATTGCTTATTTTAACAATAATTTCTACTGTATCACATCATTCACTAATGGAGATGCAAATGGATTTTCTGAACTAACACCTGGTATTCTTCTAACAAGCATTAATATAGTTAGAGAAAAAGAAAGAATTATATTCAAAATTAGGACTAGACCAGAAACAGAGTGGGCAAGTGGGGCCACTCACGAGGTCATTCCTCAAAGTAGAGACTGTGTGGCTTTGATCCTTTGCAGTGTCCTAGTGAGTTTCTTGTCCAGGGGTCCACAAACTACTGGCTTGGAACCTACATCCAGCATGATGATTTCCTTTTGTAAATAAGATTTTTTACTAGAATGCATCTATGTGCAATCATTTTATGCTTATCTCTAGCTATTTTTATGTTAGAGTGGCAGACTTTCACAGTTGCTACTGAGGCTATATGCCCTCCATTCTGCCTAAGGGGGTTTATTCGAGCATTTCAGATTAAGCAGTTTAAGTGTCAACAATGTCATAGAGAGTTACTGCAGCCTTAATTAGGAGTCATTTGTAAGCATGTTTTAGAGATTTCTGAAAAATGAAATATTTGGACAGGGCTAGTGTATGCAGTTGCCTTGAGGCAGTATATTCAAAGGTTGTCTTTTTCTATAAGTGTAAAGATTTATGACAGATTAACTTAGATAAGTGAGGGAGAAGAGACAGTTGACATCTTAGGGGTAAAAGATTCTGGGCAGTAGCAAGCACACCAAACACTGAACTACCCCTAACCCATTCTAGTTTATTACCAATAAAAATGACTAAGCACTAAATTCTGATACAACTGAGATTCTATCTGTTGATGGTAATGCATTCAGATCTCTTGACTCACCAACACAATCTGAAACTTAATTCCAATACTTAATAGTTGTGTTACCTTGGCCATGTTATTTATCCTCCCTGAGGCTCTTGATTTTTAAATTTATATATTAAAAATTATAAGACTTCTCTATTAAGATTAGAAGGATCAAGTACATATATATATACATATATATGTATGCATATACGTATATATGTATATATACGTATATATGCATATATATGTGTATATATATATATATATATATATATATATCAATTAGGACAGAATGTGGCACATGTTAAGCCCTTGATTATTATTGTTATTATTTGAAACAATCTCCTTTTCAATGTCCTCAGTTTTCCAGTTTCTTTACTAGTTCATAGAGCTAGACTGCTAACAGCCAATGTGAGATACTTCATTAGGCAATGTGGAATATTTTTATGTATTCTTTACTTTAGTATTAGAATCTCAATCTAGACTGACTTGCAAAATAAAGTCATGTTCTGGGTATCCTCTCCCCATTAAAAAAATACAAACTACATTAAATAACCTGCAGTTTCAGTTAACTTGGGGAATAGAATATTGATTTAAACTATACTTTAGGAGGATTATCTATCACTCTGAGCAAATAAAAACTTACACGAGATTGCATTTCATTGCATGAGACAGGAAAAAACATACTCCACTGAATACAGCTTGTTGTTGTAATGCCAGGTTCTGGAGGTAGCATCAATATATCAGGTTCCCGCTTTCACTGTTTAATGATCTCTGTCAACTCTGATAAAGATAGGCTCACTTTTACCAAAATAGAATTTATGCTGTCCCCTAGTTTTTTTTTTTTTTTAAACTTACTGACTTTACCTTCAGCTTATCACTATCCCAGAATTGACATCTCTACCTTCACATTTGTTAGTTTTGGAGAATCAGTATCTTTAAGAAATTTTGTGTTTCTTTGGCTGTAGAATTTGGCTTTCTTTGTGTGGTGTTTCACTGATTTCCTACCAATTGCAGAGACAGAAAAGGACTATAAATTGCAAATCACGAATTCATA